>NC_069781.1:172102111-172727111 GCF_027406575.1 Nycticebus coucang | reverse complement strand
CACACCTGCCCTAACCGCCTTGAGGTCACCTAGGGGGTGCTTTTTAGTGGGCACACTCCTGATGCTAGGTGGGGGGTTGTGAGCTCCACCACTTTCTCCCCATGTGACCTGTACAAGGCACTGCCCCTCTCTGAGCCTCTGTGCTTCCATCCTGGTACCCAGGGCAGCAGTGAGACTGACTGATGTCAGGTGTGTGGGGTGTCCAGTCTGTGTGTACAGCCAGGCTCACCTCTTCTCTGTGCCATCCACAAGGGTTTTCAGCTTGCCCCCATGGGTGCCTGGCTCAAGGGGGAAGTGTCAACTCCCTATAGCCCTCCAGAGCATGGTTTCTTCCTGTCCCTGGAGTTGGCAGTGCTCACCTCCGGCCTCAGGAAATCCTCTCCTGTTGCTGCTGCCACTCCCAGAGCCAACCATCAGCTGACCCATTGAGCCCCCTTCTCAGTTTTTCCTGGGAGGCTGAAGCACAGGAGCAGCCCGGGCTACATGCCGTAACGTTGTGCAGGCAATCTTTAACTTGTTCTTACACTTTGTTATAAGCGTTTTCCTGCATTATTTCAGTCTTTGGAGGTGGCCATCTTAGTAGCTGTGAAGTGTCTCATTGAGGAGCTGTGGTTTGTCTGACCGGTCCCCTGGAAGTGACATTTACACTGTGCCTCCCCCGCCCCGTTTGCTGTTTCTGGTGCTGCGATGGGCATTGTTAAGCATTAAGCAAGAAAGGGTTCTTTTGTGCACTAGGTCTGTGCTGAAGGTTAAGGCAGCCCAGAGGGCAGGAGCTCTGTCCCAGGCTTTCTCCCCACTTAGGTAGAGTCCATTCTAAGCAGCCCACTCCCAGGAGATACTTCAGTGTCCCCATGTGCGGGGCCTGCCCTGTTCCCTGCACAAACAGCTATTCAGGCCCTCGGGGGTTGGTGACATTCCCTCCAGCCTCTGAGCTCATCTTCAGCCTGGCCGGAGGTGCCAGGCCACGCCTGAGGTGACTGACAGCTGTCTGGGGGAGCACCCTGTTGGCGCCTGTGCTGTACACCTGCTGCCGTCCCCACAGTCCAGCAGCTCTCCCTCCCTGCTCCTCTCGCCTTTCTGCTAGTCCTTGTGTGTATGTGTGTATGTGTCTTAACCACCCCATTTCCGAGACCGGGGCAGCCTTGGATTTCCTCACCCTGGCCAGCCCTTCCCACCAGGGCTACCTCTGAGGTCCCATCCAATTAACAAATATTTTCCGGACCCCCTGCTCACCAGTGGGTTGGGGTGGGCTGGGCCGAACTGGGCCCCTGTGCTGAGCTCAGTGTTGCTGTGGGGGGTGCTTCTGTCTCTGCTACCTGTCCTCTTGGAGTCCAGAGTGTGTCAGGGGCCTTGGCTTCTTACTGTCTGTCTATTCCCATTCTGCTGCAGAGTAGTCAGGGTGGGCTGAGGTCTAGCAGCCCCACCATCCATGCCTTGGCCACCAGCTCTGTCCCTTCTGTGCTTGGGAGTGTGTGGAATGGGCCAAGTGGTGGTAATCTGGGACTCAGTCTGTTTATCCATAAAATGGTGCTGATGGTGAAGGCTGTTCTGCAGGATTGCTGTGGGCGTGAAGTAAGTGTGTGGGCATAAAGCCTGTGGCACGGAGCTGGGCACGGAGGCTGTGCGAGGCACCTGGGTCTGCATCCTTGTTAGCGTCCTTGGCAGCCTTAGGGCCAGGGAGGGGCTTCTGACCCTCATATACCCTACCCAGAGCTTGCCCAGTGGGAACTCCCACCTCCCACACTAGCCTGGGAAAGGGCATCCCTCCATCTATGCCCCCTCCAACACAGTGGGGTGTAGATCCTGGGGCCTTATTTCCAGAGCGGAAATGCCATTCTGGGAGCCACACACTTGGTGGTGGTGGGGGAGTTAAGTGGAAGAGGAGCAAATTTTTGAAATGCCTGTGCCTGAGCCTGGTTCCCCTTCCCCCACCTCCAGCCCATACCAGCAGCCCCACCCCCAGTACAGCTCTAATCCTGCCCCTGGGAGAGGTGGGTCTCCTATTCCCCAAGATCCATCCAGCCATATCCTATCTGCCTCCCCCATATTCTTCTCAGGCTAGCTAGGGTGGAGCAGGGGCCAGCTCTCTGGAGGACCAGGTCTTTTGTGTCCCTAACTTTCCCTGTAGAGACCTCCTGCTTGCTCTGAGGCCTGGTCCCCATGCACCCCACCTCACAACAGTAGAAACCCAGGGGCAACCTAAGGACTCCTTCAGCCCCCAGCACAGTCATGTGTGGTCCAGCTGGTTCAGACCTGCTCCCCGGGAACCTGGGGTCCTAGCCACATTGAAGAGTTAGTGGCTTATCAAGATTGGGATGTAGGAAGGGCTTAGGAAGGATGCTGCTGGAGCTGGCTGGCTGGCTCCTCTTCTGTGGGGAAGGGGGCTATTAGAAGGGTGATGAGCAGGGCCAGCTTTGGGGAAGGCAAAGGGTGCTGGTTAGTTGCCCTCTCCTCTTGAGGACTTTGAGTACTATGTCCTAACCTACTGCTTCCTCAGCCGCATACTGAATTCTGGCCAGTGGTTCCCAAGCCAGAAACTCAGGAGCTTGGGGAAATGCAGATGTTGGTTCTTCTGGAGGGGGTGGGACCCAGGAATCTGGGTTTTCTTAGAAGGTGGAGTACACTGGAGCGATGCGATCATAGCTCACTGTTATTCCCGAGTTTGGGGCTGAAGTGATCCTCCCACCTTGACCTCCCAAAATGCTGGGATTACGGATGAGCCAGGAAATCTGTTTTTCTTTTAACAAGTTCTCCAGAGGACTTGTGAGCACTTACATTTGAGAAAAGACTCCAGAGAGGGAGAGGGATCTGCCTGAGGAGGCACTTCTGAGTCTGAGTCCACTGAGCCCTGGTGGCAGGCAGGGGGCAGCTGTAGGTCCCCTTGGGCTTGTGTGCATTATTTAGGCCAGGCCTGCTGGGTGAAGCTGGGTTTCCCAGCCTGCTTTCCTGGCACCATTAACTGCCTGGTAGCATCCCTGTGCTCACCCATAGCCCAGGATTGTGGACTGTTGGGGATCCTGTCTGGTCTGGAGCAGGTTCCATTCTAGATTTCCCTGCAGATTGCTCAGGGACTTTGGCACTCTGGTTCTGCTGCATGGGGTGAGTCACTGACCTACAGCCTAGCAAGGAGGCACTCCGGGAGAGCCAAGCCTGGCTCTACTCGCTTTCACTGTGGTGGTTCTTCCTTCTCTCTCTCTTCATTCTAGGGACAGTTTCTCACATTGCTAAAACACAATATGGAGTGGGATCAGGAGGGTACAGGGCACAAGTTTTAGGCCTGAACACGGCTGACTAAGGAATTGGGGGTAGACCAGCTGAGTACCCAAGTCAGTGCACTGCAAAGTGAGGAGTTGCTGCTTCAGACTGCAGCTTGCCAACCTTCCTTCTCTGGGTCTTCCTTTCCTGGAGACTTAAAATAGCAGGCCTGTCCACCGTCAGAGCCCTCCCAGTGATTACAGCAGATCCTCTGTAAATTGACCGACCACCCAGGGGGCTAAACAAACTGGTCAACATAAGGAGGTGGTCAACATAAGGCACTAGGCCTACTGTATAGATATGTACATGTGGTGCATGTCCAGTCTATGAAAAGTAGGTCAGCTTAGGGCAGCGCCTGTGGCTCAGTGAGTAGGGCGCCGGCTCCATATGCCGAGGGTGGCGAGTTCAAACCCAGCCCCGGCCGAACTGCAACAAAAAAATAGCCGGGCGTTGTGGCGGGCGCCTGTAGTCCCAGCTGCTCGGGAGGCTGAGGCAAGAGAATCGCGTAAGCCCAAGAGTTAGAGGTTGCTGTGAGCTGTGACGCCACAGCACTCTACCCGAGGGCGGTACAGTGAGACTCTGTCTCTACAAAAAAAAAGAAAAGAAAAGTAGGTCAGCTTAAGGAGGTGGTCATGTAGGAAGGTGGTCAGCTATGGAGGTTCTACTGTATTTTCCCCGTAAGCTGGGGCACACCCCTTCCCCTTTCCCTCTAGGTTCAGATCTTGAGTCCAGTGGGCCCAACACGTTGAATGGCCTGGGGCCGGTGGTCAGGGAAGACAGCACTGGGGGGCGCAGCGTGTCCAGCGTGCTTCAGAGGAGGGGTCAATCCCGCCAGTCTTCCCAGAAGTGGAGGCGTTTCCGTGGGCTTTTGAAGCCGGCTGCGTTCTCACTCGCGCGGGAAGGCGGGGACGTGCTTTTAGGAAGAGGGATATCCCGCGCTGTAGGCAAGAGCTCTGGCAAGAGCTGGAGCCCGGAGGCCGGGGTGGGGGGGCGGTCCCACGCGGCGGGCGCCCGTTCGCCCGTCCGCCCGTCCGCGCGCTCCCGAGCTACCCGCGCCGGCGGCTCATTTGCATGAGCAGCCTCAGCGGCCAATGGGCGCGCGCGGTTGGGTATGCCGGGAGCCGCGCTGGGCCGGCCGGGCCGCGGCGCAGCGGGCGGAGCGAAGTGGGACCGGCTCTGGGCGGCGGAGGCGGCGGCGAAGCAGCGGGAGTGGGACCGGGCGGCGGAGGCGCTCTCGGAGGCCCCGGCAGCTCCGTGTGTGACCCTACGGGGAGCCGGGCCCCCAGGCCGGCCGGACACCATGAACTACCTGGTGAGTACGGCAGGCGCTGCCCGGGGTCTGCTCGCGGCGGCCGTGCGGTTCTCCGGGACTGGCTTCGAGGCAACAGCCCTACGGGTTCCCGGGGCGGGCCGGGCGGGAAGGAGTTAAGCGAGTGGCATTTCCTGCCGGACCTGCGGGTCCTGGGAACCGCCGGAGTCTCTGCGGGGGCGCTCCGGGGCCAGGGTCAGTGGTCCTGGGACTGCCTTCCTCCCTCCCTGTCCCCACTTGCGCGCCTCGGGGGCAATTAAGGGCCGAGAGCCGGGACGGCTGGTGGGCAGGAAAGTTCCTGTATCCGGGGAAGTTGCTGGCGGGAGGCCCGCGCTCCCCCTGCCTGCTGCGTGACCTTGAGCCTCTGTGTCCTGCAGAGTCTCAGCCTCCCGGGCAAGGAGGAGGAACGGGGGTCCCTGGATGCCGTGACGGTGAGCTTCTAGGAGGGGTGGTGGTCTCACAGTTTGGAGTGGGGGGCTGTCCACCGCTCCCATGCTAGAGGTTAAGGGCCGGGCGAGAAGTACGTGGCGGTTAGTCGGTGCGGCCGGAGGGCCAGTCCGAGGTCGGTTAATGATTCACCCGGGCCGCCGGCACTGGATTCCGGGAGCAGCAGGGGCGGGTGCTCCTCTGACTTTACCTGCCGGTCTTGCCAAACGGCTGTAGGAGCCGGATCCTGGCGATCACAGTCCAGGGCTGCGCTGCGACCCGGCTCCCCGCCGCTTGGCACGTGGAGAGTCAAGGGAGGGAGTGGGGGCTTTGAGATCCACTGTTGGGGGATCCCTGGGTGCAACTCCCGCAGAGCTAGGGTAGGGGCGGGGCTGCCGCTCCGGTGTCCACAGCCTTGGGGCTCCTTCTGGAGTCTGGGAAGCCCAGATTTGCTGAGGGCTGCGGGGAGGGATCAGGACAAGATTGTGGGTATGAGGGCATTTTGGGGCTGTGAGTTCCAGATTGGGGGCAGCATCTCCTTTTCCTAACCACAAGGCTCCCCTGTTGACCACTTTGTTTCTTTCCCCAGCCTCTGCTGTGTAGAAGGGTCTGACTTGGCAGGTGCTCCCGGACTTGTAGCTTTAAAATGTTTCTCATCATCCAGTGCTAGGGCACACATCCTTCTGTGCCCATTCTTTTCCACGGGTGGAGAGCTGAATACCAGCGGGCAGCTAGCCTGTTAGGTGCAGCAGTGCCTGTGGGGGATCCAGTCTGGGCACTGGTGGAGCCTGTGGGGAGGAGCTGCTGCCTCTCTCCTGGCGCAATCACCTACCACCTGCTGGCCCGGGAGTCCAGTGGGAGCTAAGTGGGGGCACGGCAATCCCAGGTTCTGCCTGGAAAGTTACCTTTGGTTGAAAGGAGGACTGGAGCCTCTGGCTAATGTCTGTGCTGAGCCCTGTGGGCTGGTACCATTGCCCAGGTCTGTGCCATTAGGGCATCCCATCTGTACAGGAGAGGCTCCTGGGACAGCTGCTCTCCCCTGTGACATGAGTGATGCATATGGGGAGACTGAGGCACAGAGGACAGTCAGTTGTCCTCACGACACAGGATCCAGAACCTAGCCTCCTGTCATGGCCCCATGGGCTGCACCACATGTGCCGAGCACCTGGGATTGGGGGAGCTTTGGTCCTGGAGGGGCTACCATGCTCTGCTGGGGCTGCCAACTTGGTAGAGCTCCTCTGGCTCTAGGACTGTGCCTTTGTGGCCTCCTTTTGACAACCATTGTTCTTCTAGGAGATGTCACCACTTAGTTCTCCTAGACATGAACAACTCCCTCCCCTTTCCCCAGGAGCCCACAGCCAGCTGGGACCAACCAGCAGGGGAGGTGTGCTGTCTGCAGGCTTCTCAGAAGAGGCAAGTTGAGTCCGTAGAGAGTGGTATGGGTGATAGGGTGACAATGAGATCACTACCTGTCTCTAGGGCCTCTAGATAAAGGCTGCAGGGTGGTCTCCCTCCATGGTTGGGATTCTGCCCTCCATCAGGCCCTTTCTGACTCTTTCAGTACTGAGGAGAGCCCTGGCTCCCTCCCTTGTCCTGCCCTGGGCAAGTCCTCACCTTAGGCCTAGTTTCTGCTGGCACATCTCAGAAATTAGTACCCCGTTTTCCCGAAAATAAGACATCCTCCGAAAATAAGACCTACTTACAGGAAAGATAAGACATCCCCTGAAAATAAGACCTAGCGCATCTTTGGGAGCACACCTTAAAATAAGACACTGTCTTATTTTCAGGAAAACGGGGTAGTTTGGTACTTTATTTATTTATTTTGACACAGAGTTTTACTCTGTCACCCTAGGTCAAGTGCCATGGCATCATCATAGCCCACAGCAACCTCAAACCATTGGGCTCAAGTGATCCTCCTGCTTCAGTTTTTCTATTTTTAGTAGAGACAGGGTCTTGATCTTGCTCAGGCTAGGTTTGGTACTTTTTTTAAAGCTGGTGAACTTCACTTTGGGGGTCATTATGTCCCCCTCTATCCTTGCATATGCAGATAATGCTGTGGTAAGGGCTGCTGAAAGTTACCTTTTAGGATTGAAGACAGGCAGAGCTGCAGAGGGCTTTAGATGTCAAGATGGAGAAACCAAGGCCTTGTAAGGAGTGACATCCCTGCTATCTATTTTGCCTCAGGTCCCCTCCATGATGACAATGTTGGGGCTGGAGGGTGGGAGTTTGCTTCCCTACTGAGTGGCTGGTGCTTTCTCTGAAGTAAAGGGTTGGCCTCACACTAAGCTCCCTGCTGAGACACCTGATCACAAGAGTGAACTTGCCAATCCACTCCTGCAGGGTGAATCCTCCCTGCAGGGATGTAAGGCCTGGGAAAGAATGTAGTTAGGGGTGCATGCCCAGGGTCTGCCAGCATGTCCCCACATCCAGGGACTTCAGATGCCATGTCCTTCAGTAGGAGGGCTCTCCCAGCACCCACCCCTCTAACCTTCCTGGTACAGTCTGTGGTGTCTTGGCAGGCGTTGGGACAAAGACATGCTTTCAGCCCATAGCTGTCCCTCGACACAAAGGCATCTGCTATTTTTCTGTAGCCAAAGTCAGGCTGTGGCTCTGCTTGTGCAGGGGAGCCCTTGGCAGTGGCTACCCCATAGGTGGCTTTTTTTTTTTTTTTTTTAGACAGAGTCTTGCTCTGTCACCTGGGCTGGAGTGCAGTGGTGTCATACCTCACAGCAGCCTCAAACACCTGGGCTCAAGCAATCTCCCACCCTAGGTACTTGGGCAGAGGCCAGCAGTCCCACCATGGGCTGTCTTGTGGGTATTGAGAACACTTTTGCTGTTTGAAAGAGTACAGGCCAGATGTGGTGCCAGGCCTGGCAAGAGGGGTCATTGATCAGTGGAGTTGCCTGTAGCGTCCTCTGCAGTTGGTCCTGATCGGTTCTGCTACTAAGGAACTTGTGGGGACTTCCCTTCAAACAACCAGGGAAGGCTCATCAGAGAGGGAGCCTTGTGATGTTATTGCCTCTCACCACTCCCAGCCTCTATCTAACTTATGTCTTCCCACTGAGTTGGAGCTTGGGGATACCCACATTTGGGGTTCCCTAGGCAGCCGGGGGAACCAAAGAGGAGACCTGAAGACCCATCACGAGGCTGCAGTTCTTGATGTGTGCCTGCCCACAGTCCAGGTCCCAACTGCTCTGTTTCTAAGGGTCCCCTCCCTGGGGACACAATGAGAGCCTTTCTCAGAGATAGGCAGGGCATGTGGGGCAGCCCTGGCAGCTCCCATATGCAAGAACCAGGATATTGTTCTGCATGGGCCTGGCTGGGGAGTGCTGGTATCAGGTTGGGGCTGCTTCTCTGTCCGCACCCTCTGGAATGAGCAAGCCCTAAAAGGCCTTTGTAGGTTCCTCTGTGTGGCCAGGTAGGACGGGGGCTCCCGGGGAAGGGCCTACCTGGTCTTTTGGTCAGGGATTCTGCCTCAGGCCCACCCACTCAGCCCAAGCTTGCTGGTCAGGAAATCCCAATCCCATACAAGGCCTGGTGTGCAAGCTCTGGGGCATCATGCTGAAGGAGATAGACTTCCCCCTCCCATTCTGGGTGTCTGGGGGCACGGGGCATGAGCTGGACAGTCACAAACATGTTGGTCAGCACTGCCAGATGGGAGCAAAGAGCAGTGGGTTCCCCGGGAGGGTCATGGAACCTGTCTGGAGGGGGAGCTGTCCTACTGTGTCTTGAAAGAGAAGTAGGATGCAGCAGAAGGGTTCCCAGAAGCAGGAGAACCCTTGCAGAGACTCCGGGCAATCAGGTAGCAGCCTCTGTTGTGCCTTGGAGCAGATGGCCAATAGCATCTGGGTGGACTGGCAGTGCCCTGGCTATCCACCCCTCCAAGGCCAGAGAGGGGTGTTCCTCCAGAGCTTGGGATAGGAACCCCTGACTGGCCCAGATGGGTCATGTGCCCACAGTGAGGGAGGCCAGGAAAGCAGGTTTGGGGAGGCTGGCCTCTCCTTTCCTTCAGCGTGAGGCATAGTGAGAGGAGAGGTGGCTGGGGGGCCCGGGGTTAAGTCCAGAGCAGGACTGTGTGGGGTGGCCGCGAGCTTCTCTGGCCACGAGAAGCTGCTGTTCAGATGATGGTTATTGAGCCATTGTTGCTTCATCCCATGGGATCCGTAGTGGACCCAGTCCCTGCCTGCCACCCCAGGGTCCACCCTCCCTTTCTCCCCTCCAGAACCTCACCTGCTCATGCCCTTCCTCTGCTCCCATGCTTTTCCCTGTCGTGAGTTGTCTGAAACTTCACCTCCTTGGGGATGCCATCTCTGACTCTATACGCAGAGGCCTTGTGCCACATTATTTTTGGCATCCCACTTTTTCCCTGTCATAGCAAATTGTCTTTTTCCCCACTACATGGTAAGCCCCGTGCAGACAGGGGCCTGGTCGAGCTAGGCTGTCTTCACAGAGCTTGCCAAGTGCCTCCTGACCTAGAACAAGGCTAATCTTTGTTTAAACAAAAGAACAATCCTGTGAAGCCGGGCTGTCATCTTGGCAGAGAATCTGTGTGCTCAGAGAACCTAAAGGACTTGCCCAAGGTCACATAGCTGTGAGAGGGAGAGCTGGGTCCAGGCCTGGGTCTTAGCTGCTGCTTAGTGGGTAGTGTGTCCTGGAGGAGCAGCAGAGGAGGCAGAGAGGCCCAAAGAGGTGGGTTCTGGGCCAGCTGGAGTGGTCTGTTGGGCACCAGCAGTGCCTGGGACTCAGGCTGGGTGGGGGAGGGGTTGCCTTGGGGGCTCTGGGTAGGGGTATGCCAGCTGACACAGGCGGGGAGCTCCTGGTGCCAAGGCTGGTGCCGCGTACCCAGCCTGAGGGCACTCTCCAGTCTGGCTTCAGCTGCCCCAGGCTAAGCCAGAGCCTTCAGTGAGCTTATGTTGTGAGGGGGGACTGGCCATCTTGGGAGGCCTGAGGTGTGGCTTACCTGGGCCAGACATCTCCTGTTCCTTTCCCTCAGCAGACACCGCCCTCTCCCCAAACTGCCTTTGCTCTCTCCTGGCCTCCCTGAGTGCTCGGCCCTGTCTGGTGGGGCCTCTCTGCCAGCCTTCACTGGGCCTCCCTCTGGAGAGGTGAGGGGCCTTTAGGGACAGGGGCAGTCCCTTCTGTCCACACCCCTACCCCCTCTGACTTGACTGGAGGGGAATTTTCCTGTGACTCACTCTGCTGGCACTTCCTGTGGTCACCAGGACAGGGGCTAGGGGGACCTGCAGGGCAGCTCTGTGTTCTGTGGGGTCACTGGGGGAGGGTGGCTGGTGTCCCGCCCCCCGATGAGATGTGATTGCTGGAGGCAGGCTGCATACCATATTTGGGAAATTTGCTACTCGCCTGGCAGCCTGGGGAGGGGGGCTGTGAGCCCGGGTGGGCTAAGAGGCAGCCCCTGCCCCTGACCCCTCATTGGCTCTCCTGTGGGGCTGTGGACCAGCTGTGGCTGCCTGTCCTATCCTGCCTCAGAGCCTAGCAGGTAGTTCACTGTTTGCTTTTTCAAGATGTGTAGTTTTTCAGCCCCCAAACCCAAAGCAAGAAATAGGCATTAAATACAACTATAAAAATTCTGAAAAACAGGGAGAGAAGGTACCCCCCCCCATTGTCTCAAACATGCTAGTGCTATTCTGACCCTCTTCCCACTTAAAAATTTCATATGATATTTAATTGAGACATCATTTATGCTTCATTGACTTTTTAATTCTGTCATAATCATGGTGTGGACAGTGTCATGGTAACTATAGTAATTCTGTGGCCCTTTGCCCTTGACGTTCAGTTTGGTACTGAGGTGAGCCCTTCTGGGCTCTGCCCTCCCCAAGCTGCCTCTCCCCACTCGGCCTTGCCCCTCTTGGCTCCCAATGCTCTGGCCTCTGGCCCTTTCTGGGGAAGTAGAGCTCCTGGCTGATGCTCCTAGGCAGAGGAGTGGCTGGGTCTGAACATCTGCTCCTGGGCCTCTCCTCAAGTGCCAGCATCCTCTTCCCACACTGTGTGGTGGGCCAGAAGATGGAGCTCAGAGGCATACTTTCCAGCCCTAGCCACTGGTGCAGAAGGAAGAGAATGGGCCCCAGGACCTGGTGGGGCCTCACCCCACTCTTCTCTGCCCCAGGGTCTAGGCTGTAACTTCTGGTTTCTGCCCAAGAGTTGTGCCCTTCCTTCCTCCTGGAATCTCATTTGACTCCTTGGAGATGGAGTCCAGAGATGGGACGCAGGCCAAAACCTGGGTTCTCCTTTGAGTCAGTCTAGACCAGGCTGTGAGTCTTAAGACCCCAGGAGACTCTAGGAGGGACCTTGCTGGGCAGTCCAGAGCTGAGGTCAGGTTGGGGGATGGCTGCACCCCAGAGACCTGGGCTTCCCTATGTGTGCAGTCTGGAACCCCTGCTGAACACAGACAGCCCTCCACTGCCCAGGTAGGGGCAATAAAGCCCAGCCTTGTCTCACGTGGGCACCACCCTCGTGCCTGTCCTCTGCTGGGACTGACCATCACCCTGTAGCTGGGGGCCCTCTGTGATGTCTTTGGACTCAGCCTGAGCCTGGCATCTGGACAAGGAGCAGCAGCAGGGTGAGGACCTCATGCGCAGGGATAGAAACTGCAGGGCCTCCCTGCCCTGGCCACATCTCCAGTGAGGCTCTGGGCCTGCCTTGTGGTCCTCCTCTCTCTACTCCCATGGCCTCCTCCAGGCTCCGCCCAGGCTGCTCAGTTCCTGCACTTGGTGGAGCAGAAGCCCCTGTCCCGGAGGATTTGCTGACACAGCAGAACCAGGAGCAGGGAGCACCTATCTTGTTTTCTCCTTAGCCTCAGAGAAGGTGTTTATTTGAAGTTTCTTCGTTGATTATAGATACTTTGGTAGAGTAGAGTTTTGGTAGGTACACTGTTTTTTTTTTTTTTTTTTTAGAGACAGAGTCTTACTTTATCACCCTCAGTAGACTGCTGTAGCATCACAGCTCACAGCAACCTCCAAATCCTGGGCTTAGATGATTGTTTTGCCTTAGCCTCCCGAGTAGGGACTACAGGTGCCCACCACAACGCCCGGCTATTTTTTTGTTGCAATTTGGCCAGGGCCGGGTTTGAACCCGCCACCCTAGTAACTTTTCTTTTTTTTTTTTTCAGTTTTTGGCCGGGGCTGGGTTTGAACCCGCCACCTCTGGCATATGGGGCTGATGTCCTACTTCTTTGAGCCACAGGTGCCACCCTACCGCCACCCTCAGTATATGGGGCCGGTGCCCTACCCACTGAGCCACAGGCACCGCCCTAGGTGGACTTTATTAAGTTAAGGAAATTCTTTCCGTCTTTGTTTTTTAGTATTTTTATCTTGTCATTTTTGTCTTCTTTTTTTTTTTTTTTGAGACAGAGTCTTATTATGTCACCCTGGGTAGAGTGCCGTGGCATTACAGCTCACAGCAACCTCAAACTGTTTTTTTGTGTGTGTGTGGTTTTGGGCCAGGGCTGGGTTTGAACCCGCCACCTCCGGCATATGGGACCGGCACCCTACTCCTTGAGTCACAGGCGCCGCCCCAGCAACCTCAAACTCTTGGGCTTAAGTGATTTCTCTTGCCTCAGCCTCCCAAGTAGATGGGACTACAGGCGCCCACCTCAACACCCAACTGTTTTTTGGTGGCAGTTGTCATTGTTGTTTTAGCAGACCCAGGCCAGGCTCTAAACTGCCAGCCTGGGTGTATATGGCCGGCGCCCTACTCACTGAACTATGGGTGCCGAGCCTCAAATTATTTTCTTGCATCTCATGAGAGAATCAGTTGCTGTTTCTTTTTAACCTTTTGGCCATTCTTGTCATTCTGCTGCTCTCCCTGCCACTAGTCTTAGAGGTGGTGTGGCATGGTGGTGGTTAGGAGTGTCTTTTTTTTTTTTTTAACCTTTGAGATAGATTCTTACTTTGTTGCCCTCAGTAGAGTGCTGTGGACCTCAAACTCTTGGGCTGAAGCGATTCTCTTGCCTCAGCCTCCCAAGTGGCTGGGACTTCAGGCGCCTAGCTATTTTTTAGCGACGGTGTCTCACTTTTGCTCAGGTTGGTCTTGAACTCATGAGCTCAAGCAGTCCACCCGCCTTGGTCTCCCAGAGTGCTGGGATTACAGGCATGGGCCACCGTGCCTGGCTGTTAGGAGTGCCTTAAATGCCATCCCTGTACTGTTGGCGGCTGCAGTTGGGATCTGGGCCTTACTGTGGGAATGGGGCGAGGACAATGGGGACAGAGACGCCATGATCTCTGACTGAGCCTCTTTCCCAGTGCCAAAACTAGATGCTGCCAGGTCCTAGAGGGGGTGGGAGCCCGGGGAGCCCATAGACGCCCTGTGCGTGTCCTCCTGCCCTAACGCCTGCCTGTGTCCTCTCTTCCCAGAACGTACTGGCCAAAGCTCTCTATGACAATGTGGCTGAGTCCCCAGATGAGCTCTCCTTCCGAAAGGGCGACATCATGACAGTGCTGGAGCGGGACACGCAGGGCCTGGACGGCTGGTGGCTCTGCTCGCTGCACGGGCGCCAAGGCATTGTGCCCGGGAATCGCCTCAAGATCCTGGTGGGCATGTATGACAAGAAGCCAGCAGGGCCTGGTCCAGGCCCACCCGCCACCCCAGCCCAGCCCCAGCCCGGCCACCCACAGGGCCTCCACGCTGCAGTGCCCCCGGCTTCCCAGTACACGCCCATGCTTCCTGCTGCCTACCAGCCCCAGCCTGACAGCGTCTACCTGGTGCCCACCCCCAGCAAGGCTCAGCAAGGCCTCTACCAAGCCCCTGGGTCCAGCCCTCAGTTCCAGTCACCCCCAGCCAAGCAGACGTCCACGTTTTCAAAGCAGACGCCCCATCACCCATTTCCCAGCCCAGCCACAGACCTTTACCAGGTGCCACCAGGGCCTGGAAGTCCCGCCCAGGACATATACCAAGTGCCACCTTCTGCTGGGATAGGGCATGACATCTACCAGGTTCCCCTGTCCATGGACACACGCAGCTGGGAGGGGACGAAGCCCCCAGCAAAGGTAAGGCTAGCCTGGCACTGTCATGCAACCCCATGGGTTTGGCCCCGCCCTAGTTTCTGGGTACAACCTGCCTAGATACCCCCAGAGTCGCTGGCATCCCAGCAGTGGATGTGCATTTGGTTTGGAATCAAGGTAAGAGGTGAGAGTTTGGGGAAAACTTTCATTCATCTGGTTAATATGGGCATGAACAGGCTGTGGCAGTCTGGATGGGAGGCATTGAGCTGGCCTTGCACAAGCTGTGCTGTGTGGGTGGATATTACCGCAGAGGAAGCAGCAGCAGAGGCCTGGAGGTGTGAACAAGTGTCCTGTGTGTCAGGTGGGCAGGCAGGGCTTGGCACATGAGGTCAGAGCAGCAAGCCGCAGCAGGTCCTCAGGGCCCAGTGCCTACCAAAGAGCTGGATGCTGCTCTGAGGATAAAGGATTTTGAGCATGAATGACCTGCCCAGATCAACGTCTTAGTGACGTTATTCTGACCACGGACAGAGGACATGGCAGAGTGTAGAGAGGCCAAGACTGGGGCAGGGAGCCCAAGAAGAGGAGGTTGTGAGGTTTGGGGAGCACTTGAAGGGGAGCAATCAAGTGTGGAAGGCATGTGTTGGCTTGGTGAGAGAGGGTTGAACAATGGGCTTTATTTCTTTCCTGCATAAACCAAATTTGGAGGTGAGAGGACCATCAGGCACCTCCAAAACTGTTAGTGTACTGCTGTCCTCAGCACGGTCCTGCATCTTACAGAGCAGGGGGGCTGCTGCTAGAACTCTGGCCATTACCTCTTTCGGCAGCAGGAAAGGGAAGGACACAGGAGGATGTGCCCTCTCTGATCGTCCTTCCTCTTACCTCCTTTGGCTAGAACTTTAGTCTGTGGTCCTAGCCGCAAGGGATCACATCTCGTGTCTCACTAACCCAGAGTCTGTCCTAAGGACAAAGGGGCAGGAGGCTCCTTGAGAACCTTCAGCAGTCGCTGGCCAGCCTCCTGGCACGGGGGCTCCCGTGAGTCCTCTGGGTTTCTGTGTCAGCCCCTAAATGGGGTGAGACACACTTCCAGCCATGCCCAGCTCCACAGCCCAACCCTTTTCCACTTCTGGTCAGTGGCCCAGCAGGTGCCTGCACAGTGACCTGTTTGATTCCTGGACCATAGGGGGCACCACTGATGGGATTGCCAGGGCAGGGTGCCTTGGAGAGATTCAGGCTCAAGCCCCGCAGGGTTAGTTATGCTGATAGGATGCTAGGCTCAGGGACAAGACCTGGCCTCTTAGCCCAGCAGCCTGAGCTTCACAGAGGTCTTCCTACCCCTGTGTCTCCCCATGCCCACCTAGAAAAGGGAGGCAAGACCCACCAGCTGCTTTGGGCTGAGTGAGTCAGGAGCAAGCTCTGCTCACCTTCGGTTGTTCAGCCCTTCTTTTTTTTTTTTTGTTTTGTTTTGTTTTTGTAGAGACAGAGTCTCACTGTACCGCCCTTGGGTAGAGTGCCGTGGCGTCACACGGCTCACAGCAACCTCTAACTCTTGGGCTTACGCGATTCTCTTGCCTCAGCCTCCGAAGCAGCTGGGACTACAGGCGCCCGCCACAACGCCCGGCTATTTTTTTTGTTGCAATTTGGCCGGGGCTGGGTTTGAACCCGCCACCCTCGGCATATGGGGCTGGCACCTTACTCACTGAGCCACAGGCGCCGCCCTGTTCAGCCCTTCTAAAGCTGGCAAGTGGAGTTTCCTAGGCTCAAGACATGGAGGCTGAGCCACCATACCCAGCTTCCCGCTGCCTGCATGCCTGCTCCTCCCCTGCAGCTCACCTGGAGGACCTGAGAAATCCATCCCACACCACCAGGGAGAGCCCTGGCAGCCGGTCTTGCCCTGGGAAGACCATGGTGGGTGGGTGAGGTCACTTGGTGGTGGGCACAGCAACTGGCTCTTCGGAGAGGCAGCCCAGGTTCTACCACTGGAGCTTCCCAGGGCCCAGGCTCAAACTTGTGTTCTCACTATGTCCTGTCCAAAGCCACCTGTGTTTGAACAGGCACAGACCAAGGGGATGCTTGGCCCATGGCTCTGAGCTTCTGTCCTCAGAGCCAACCCAGGGCCAAGGTGGAGACCTTGCTGGTACTAGCTAGGTGGTGAGTCAGTAGGTAGAATTGCCCCATGCTTGGCCACCAAGGGAGCCTGGGTCACCTGCTCCTGCTTCCCACCTTGAGTGGCTCTAGGGAGAGGGGCATGGTCCTGCCATGGGGAGCAGTGCCTGGCTGGGAGCCTCCATGCCCACACACGTGAACACGGGTGCACACCCACATCTCACACCCTATTCAGGCATGCCCGCCCTCTCCCCATGTTCACCTTGGTGCCCTGGTGCAAGGGAGTCTAGGGCAGACAGTGAGAGCCCTGTGGCAGGGAACAGCAGCGAGACCCTGGGGCCTGGCCTTGGCCTTAAGCCTGTGTTTTGGCAGCTGTTCTATTTCCCTCCCCGGTAAGGGGCCTGCTCGCAGACTGCTTCAGGGGGTGACCAGGCAGGCCCTTTTGTTCCTTGGGCCTGCGTCCACAAGGCCTGGCCTGGCTGGTTGCTGAGGAAGGAGAGCCCTGTGTCCTGGGGCTGGTTGCCCTCCCCCAGGAAGCTTCCTTGCTCCTGGCCTGGACAGCTTTGATTGTGTCTGTTTGTATTTTATGATTATGAAAGTGGTGTTTGGTTGCCATAGAAAATGCATAATGAATGAAAAAGTCTGAGATGAAGCTCTGCATCAAGAGGTAATCCGTGGGAAATCCTGACATATTTTGTCTAGCGTATTCTCTGTTTGTATGTGTGGTTTTGCATTTTGAAGTTGTAAGTCCAACATTTGATCTCAAAAGCATTTTCTTGGGTTTTTAAGCACCTCTCTAACCCTGAGTGTGCCTGGTGGCCCCTCTACGTGGGCTGGAGACTGGGTGGTTCCAGATTCCTTGTGTCTTTGACACAGTGTGGCAGTGAGCGTCTTGATGTGCACATCTGTGCCTGTTCAACCTCAGGTGCCTGGGAACCCGAGTCTCCTGGGGCAGGGCAGAGGTTGGCTGGGCTGACTTGCCAGACCTGCATGTGGGCAGGAGGGGCACTGGCATGGAGGAAGCCACAAGGGTGAGTGACAAGCTCAGTGGCTAAGAGGGGTCAGGACCCTAGGCCTGGAGCAGGTTCCATCTGGTGCTGAGTGATCTGCATGGCTGGGGGAGAGGTCAGGGCCACCCTGGACGCTGAGACCCTTTGGGCAGAAGCTGAGGGCAAAAGCTCATTTCTCTGCAGGTGGGACACCCCAGAGGGGAAGGTATCTGTGTGAGGTCACTCTTGGGGGAGTGCCCCTGGGTTAGGAGCTGCAGCTGTGCTCAAGGGACAGTCGTTGGGTAGAGTCAGGCCTGAGGGATGTGGCATGAGCCCAGGCGGAGGGGAGGAAGAGCGTGTCAAAGTCCTGGTTGCTCAGGCGAGTTTCCCCCTCAGTTGTGTCCTAGGAGTGGCGATCACCTTGTGGAGCTTCATTTCCCAGAGGAGGAAAATGAGACTCCCAGGTGGTGAGGGCCAGGGGTATGCCCGACATGGAGACACCGCAAGTCAGTAGAGTGACATCCATTTTGCAGAAAGGGAGCTTCCTGGAGGTGATCAGCATCCCCAGGGCAGAGTGTGGAGTGCCAGGGGTCGTCTTCTCCCTACAGAGCCAGGGCTGCTCTGGGGGTTTAATCGCCTCCCAGGGCTGACCTGGAGGCTGGGGCACGTTTCTGAGTCATTGTCCCTTGACTGGGAGGAGGGCGTGGGAGGGCACACAGCCCTGGCCTCAGGGGCCCTGTGCTGCCTGGGCTGTGAGTACATCTGACCGCATGCTGTGTGTGGGGTGTGTCACTGTGTGGGTCTATGTCCATGGCTGTCTCTGTCTTCCTCCTCTCAGACTCCGGCCGTATCCTCTGTTCTCCATGGGGCCGCAGGTGTGGAGCAGGGTGGCTCATCATTAGCAGGGCTCAGCAGCTCTCTGGAGTGTCCATTTCCCTAATGAGCTTCCCCCGCTGGTGGCTGGCCTGCGATTTTCTGATGGGACGTTCAGCATGGCTGCTTACTGCCACTGGACTCAGCTGCGGATCTGGCAAGCAGCCATTAGCCCTGGGTCTGGGGTCTGGTCGCCAAAGCCCTCTGGCCTGCGCATTTGGGCCCTGACTGCATGAGGACACATGTCAGAGGGTGGTCATGCCTCTTCCTGGCGCTGGGTCCAGGCTGACCTGCCACCCGAGAGGGGTGCCCCGCCTAACCCTTGGGGCTTGGTTCCCTACCTGCCTTTGGGAGGCCCAGGGGCCTGGAGAAGCTTTGGGCCTTGTCTCAAGGCCTGGCCAACCTGCCACGTCCCGCCAGCCCCCGCCTGCCCCAATGTTGGCAGCTTCCAGTGTCTAAAAATAGCTCTGGAGGAGACTCAAGTCTGGGGCGCTAGGAGGGGATGAGCCTGGAGAGGCAGCCCCGACTCCACTCCAGACGCCCTGGGGGCAGGGAGCACCGCACCAGCCTGCCTGGCTCTGCTGTCAGACGAAGTCCAGAAGCCAGCTGGCCCAGTGTCACCGCTCAGCCCTGCTGCGCTGCCTGGGAGGACACCTGCCAAGCTCAGGGCTGCCAGTGTCCACACCGCCTGCAGGGAGGCTGAATGCCACTGCTGTTCCCGGGGAGCCTGTCCTCAGAGCCCATGTCCTCAGGAGCGCGAGGGAGGGACCTCCTTCGGCTTTGCTGTCCCTAGGGGTGTGTGGGGGGAGTGCCTGAGTCCACCCTGTCCCTGACATCCCTTTTGATAAGGGAACAACGGCCTTTCTGTGGAGAGATCTGAATAGGGAGCCCCGCGGGAGGTGTGGGGGCCTGAGCTAGGCAGAGGACCTGCTGGGCCTCATCCTCCTCATGGTGGTGCAGGGACGCCCCAGCCCCCTCTGGCTAGTGTTGGGGTGAGGGGCATCTTGTCCTGAGCAGGCCTTCACAACCCTGTCTGCCTACTACATGGTGCCAGGCTTCCTGCTATAATTTTCTGTAGGCCAGCCCCCCACCCTGTCCCTGCTGGGGTCTTGGGAGCTACAAGGCACTTCACAGGTGTAGGTCCAGAGAGTAGTGAGGCCTTGGTTCTGATTGTGGCATCACCACCACCCACCTGCCCTTCCAAGCTGGCCCTGAGGGCTGTGAATACTTGATGGTCCTGTCCTCAGGATCTCCCCTAAGACAGGCTACCTAGGGCAGGGGAGGGTGCTTGCTCTGCCGGAGGCCCCAGGCCCTGAGTCCTGGGAATCCCCTTCAGGCCACTTCCTCCAGGCCAGCATGGAACCTGTCCCTAGAGCCTGGCAGGCCACAGCTGGGTCCCGTGGTCAGGTCAGGCCTTTCTGAGGAAGGTGGAGCTGAGGTGTCGGCAAGCAGGGCTCAAGAGGCCTTGGCCATGGCTCGCTCTGTGGTGCTGGGCACCCTAGTTAAGGGTGGCCTTTGTCCACTGGCAGTGTCCTCTAGAGCCAAGGGCCTCACCCTTCTTCTTCCCTCCTGGTCAGCTCACTCTCTGGAACCTTCTGGGTCATCCAGCAACAGAGACCTGTTTCCAAATAGATCTGGAACCAAATAGATCTGAAAACCTAGGGGTCTTATTGTGCCCCAAGCACTGTGCCTCACTGACAGAGGTCAGAGAATGCAGAGGGGATGAGGGCTAGTGCCTAAACTCACTCTCAGGGAACCCCCTCCCCCCCACCTGCGTGTTCCTCACCTGCAGGTGTGAGTAAAGTCTCACCAAGGGTCTGTAAGTGTAAGTGGGTCCTGAAGGCTGGCTTGGAGGGCCAGGGGTGAAGTTGGCTGTCTGTCCCCTAGGTGGTGGTGCCCACCCGAGTAGGGCAGGGCTACATCTACGAGGCTTCCCAGCCAGAGCAGGACGAGTATGACATCCCTCGCCACCTGCTGGCCCCAGGGCCTCAGGACATCTACGATGTGCCCCCTGTTCGGGGGCTACTTCCCAGCCAGTACAGCCAGGAGGTAGGTGTTTCGGGGTGAGTAGGAGAGGATTTTCTCAGCCCTATCCAGGGCCTGAGCGGCCCAGCATCTGCAGCCCAGGTCCTGGGGTGGCTGCTGCGGGGTTTCCACCTTTCCTATTCCGCCTATAACACCAACGGTACCTCTAACACTGCACCTTTTTGCCTCTAGGTATATGACACTCCCCCCATGGCTGTTAAGGGTCCCAATGGCCGAGATCCATTGCTGGACGTGTATGACGTGCCTCCCAGTGTAGAGAAGGGCCTGCCGCCATCCAGCCATCATGCGGTAAGCAGGCAGCAAGTGCCGGGGCCTTGGAGCAGCTCTGTGGGTAGTTGTGGGTGACTGGGTGCTGCACAGGGCCAGGGGCAGAGAGAGACTGGCCCCCAACCCTGCTTTGCCCTGTGGATATATGTATGTCTCTGGGACAGATGTGAAACTGAGCTCTCTGCTGAGTCTCCCCTGCTTCACCTGTGGCCAGCCCAGTGTGAGGCCTTCTCAGCAAGTAATGAGATGTACCAACAAGGTGACCATGGGATCTGTCATTTAAATCAGGATACTTCTGAGAGTGAACAGGGGACTAATAGTTATGTGGGAGCATCAGGCACAAACCAGGACTGTCCTGGGAAAACGAAGGTGTTACACCCTGAATATAACACACGCTGAGAGTAGCAAGTCTACACGTGGTGGTGAAAGTGGTAATGATCAAGATGAAAGTGGTGATGGTGGTGGTGAAAGTGGTGGTGATGGAAATGAAAGTGGCAGTGGCAATAGGATAGCTAACCTTTGAGTACACTTAGATAGTTAAGTGTCAACACACATGTAACCCTCAGCAACCCTGGGAAGTTCTCCCTTATCATAGCGAGTAGACAGGCACAGATTGGTGGAGCCTTCTGGCTCTAGACTTGGGCTCTTCACCATTGCTATTGGGGATTAAGAATCATGCCGATTATGTTCCTCAGGCTGTGTCCTGCCCCAGCCCCTGGGATGGGCAGATGGATGGATAGCCTTGACCATCACTTGTCCCCCCAGGTGTACGATGTTCCTCCATCAGTGAGCAAGGATGTGCCTGACAGCCCATTGCTACGTGAGGAGACTTATGACGTGCCCCCTGCCTTCTCCAAGGCCAAGCCCTTTGACCCAGCCCGACACCCACTTGTTCTTGCTGCACTCCCTGCGGACTCCCCACCAACTGAGGATGTGTATGATGTCCCACCCCCAGCTCCCGACCTCTACGATGTGCCCCCTGGCTTGCGGCGGCCTGGCCCTGGAATCCTTTACGATGTACCCCGTGAACGAGTGCTTCCTCCTGAGGTAGCTGATGGCAGCGTAGCTGATGACGGCGTATATGCGGTGCCACCCCCAGCTGAACGCGAGGCTCCAGCAGATGGCAAGCGCCTGTCAGCCTCAAGTACTGGCAGCACGCGCAGCAGCCAGTCTGTGTCCTCCCTAGAGGTGGCAGGGCCGGGCCGGGAGCCCTTGGAGCTGGAGGTCGCTGTGGAGGCCCTGGCACGGCTGCAGCAGGGTGTGAGTGCCACTGTAGCCCACCTACTGGACCTGGTGGGCAGTGCTGGTGGAGCTGGGGGCTGGCGCAGCACCCCAGAGCCACAGGAGCCACCAGTGCAGGACCTGCGGGCTGCTGTGGCTGCCGTCCAGGGTGCTGTCCATGAGCTGCTGGAGTTTGCCCGCAGTGCTGTGGGCAATGCCACCCATACATCCGATCGTGCCCTGCACACCAAGCTTAGCAGGCAGTTGCAGAAGATGGAGGATGTATACCAGACTCTGGTGACACATGGTCAGGCCCTGGACAGTGGCCGAGGCCCAGGAGTCACCCCTGAAGATCTTGACCGTCTGGTGGCCTGTTCACGGGCTGTGCCTGAGGACGCCAAGCAGCTGGCTTCTTTCTTGCATGGCAATGCCTCTCTGCTCTTCAGACGGACCAAGGCCCCTGCCCCAGGGCCTGAGGGGGGCGGCTCCCTGCACCCCAACCCTGCTGACAAGGCCAGCAGCATCCAGTCACGGCCCCTGCCCTCACCACCTAAGTTCACCTCCCAGGACTCGCCAGATGGGCAGTATGAGAACAGTGAGGGGGGCTGGATGGAGGATTATGACTACGTCCACCTGCAGGTGGGTGCCCCCCTCCTCTGCTGTCCCTCTCCCTCACAGGGCCCAGCAGGGCCTTGGTCACTGGTAAGTCTCTGAGCCTTCCTCTAACTTGGCCTGGGCCTTCCAGGCCAGATGGCTCCAGGAACCCCATTCCTCAGCCCACATGGTTGTGTCATTGGATCCTGCAGTGCCAGCCAGGAGTGGCTCCTGAGCACCTCCAGAGCTGAGCAGCTCCAGTGTTACGTTTGGGGAAACAAATTCTAAAGAAATACATGTCACAAAGATGCTTTAAGGCATGGGGAACATAGAACAAGGCAATGGAAGGTAGCTGGGGCTGGTCCTGAGGCCAGAATCCCAGCACATGGAGATCCAGGTATAGTGTTCCAGGCTGGGTGCAGCTGGACCAGGTGGCCTGGCCTGTGGGCCGAGGAGAGGGGTTTGGAGTTGATTCCTGTTAGGATGGAGCCTGCCCTGTGTGCAGCCCCTTTTCTGGGCTGGCAGGAGGTAGAAGAGGCCCAGGGCAGCCTTCTTAGGAAGCTGCTTGGTGGGCGGGGAGCCCAGCCAGCCTGCTGCCTGCATTGCCACCTGGTGGCTGCTGGGCCTCGCTGCACCCCACCAGGGGCTGGCATTTCCAGCTTAGCAGAGGACTTGACTTGGCCCAGCCTGGTCCTTTTTCCCTCTTCAGGGGAAGGAAGAGTTTGAGAAGACCCAGAAAGAGCTACTGGAAAAGGGCAACATTGTACGGCAGGCAAAGAGCCAGCTGGAGCTGCAGCAGGTAAGGCCACAATGGGGCGAGACCTTTAGGTTCCCCAGCTTCTCCCAGCATGGTGGTCTCACACACAGGCAAGAGGTGCTCAGTGTTCAGGGCTGAGTCTGGCCCTGGCCTCATGGCCATCTCCATGTTGAGGTTATTGCCTGGGTCAGGGTGGGAGACAGAGTACAGACAGGTACAGAGCAGAAGTGATCCGCTTGTGCCCGCAGGCTCTCGGCTGGGCTACCCTCACCCTTCACCCTCCCCTGGGGTCTCTCTCTACCGGTCCAGATGGTGCTCTGTGAACATTACACCCTGCTTCTGTCTCAGGCACATTTCCACAGCATTAAATATTCTTCACAAATTCTTTTTCTTTCTTTCTTTCTTTTTAGAGACAGAGTCTCACTCTTTCACCGTAGGTAGAGTACTGTGGCATCCTAGCTTACAGCAACCTCACACTGCTGGGTTTAAGTGATCCTCTTGTCTTAGCCTCTCAGTTAGCTGGGACTATAGGCTTCTACCACAACATCTGGTTAGTTTTTCCAGTTTTAGTAGACAGGATCTTGCTGTTGCTCAGGCTGGCTTCAAACTCCTGAGCTCAGGCGATCTACCTGCCTCAGTCTTCCAGAGTGCTAGGATTACAGGTATGAACCACTTCACCCAGTTAAGAAATTCTTTTTTTTTAAGAGACAGAGTCTTGTTCTGTTACCTGGGCTACAGTATAGTAGCATCATCATAGCTCACTGCAACTATGAGTTCCTGGGCTCAAATGATCCTCCCACTTCAGCCTCCCTAGTAGCTGGGACTACAGGTGCCCAACACCAAGCCCAGCTCTTACCTATAATCCCAGCACTTTGGGAGGCTGAGGCAGGAGGATCAACTGAGCTCACAAGTTTGAGACCAGCCTGAGCTAAAGTGAGACCAGGTCTCTAAAAATAGCCAGGCATTGTGGTAGTTGCCTGTAGTCCCAGCTATTGAGGAGGCTGAGGCAAGAGAATCTCTTGAGCTAAAGAGTTTGAGGTTGCTGTGAGTTAAGACACCATGGCACGGGCGGTGCCTGTGGCTCAGTCAGTGGGGCGCCGGCCCCATATACCAAGGGTGGTGTGTTCAAACCCGGCCCCGGCCAAACTGCAACCAAAAAATAGCCGGGCGTTGTGGCGGGCACCTGTAGTCCCAGCTACTCGGGAGGCTGAGGCAAGAGAATCGCTTAAGCCCAGGAGTTGGAGGTTGCTGTGAGCTGCGTGAGGCCACTGCACTCTACCGAGGGCCATAAAGTGAGACTCTGTCTCTACAAAAAAAAAAAAAAGACACCATGGCACTCTACCAGGGGTGATAAAGTGAAACTCTGTCTCAAGAAAATAAAAATAAAAATAGAAAAACTAGCGGGGCATTGTGGCAGGCACCTGTAGTCCCAGCTACTTGGGAGGCTAAGGCAAGAAGATCTCTTGAACCCCAGAGTCTTAGGTTGCTGTGAGCTATGACATCATGGTCTTCTACCCAAGGTGACAGAGTGAGTCTCTCAAAAAAAAAAACAGTAGGTAGGGCGACAGCCCCATATACCTAGAGTGGCGGATTCAAACTGGCCCCAGCCAAACTGCAACCAAAAATAGCCGGGCGTTGTGGTGGGAGCCTGTGGTCCCAGCTACTCAGGAGGCTGAGGCAAGAGAATTGCCTAAGCCCAAGAGCTGGAGGTTGCTGTGAACTGTGACACCACAGCACTCTACTGAGGGCAACAAAGTGAGACTCTGTCTGGGGGAGGGGGGGACAGTAGGCAATAATATGTTATATTAAGTGTTTTTGCTTTTCTAATTAAAAAAGCGGTGTTTAGGTGGTGCCTGTGGCTCAAATGAGTAGGGCACCGGCCCCACATGCCAGAAAAACCCAGCCCCCGCCAAAAACTGGAAGAAAAAAAAAAAGAGTGTTCAGGCAGGGTGCAGTGGCTCATGCCTGTAATCCTAGCACTCTGGGAGGCCGAGGTGGGTGAATTGCTTGAGCTCACAAGTTTGAGACTAGCCTGAGCAATAGCAAGACCCCATCTCTACTTAAAATAGAAAAACTGAGGCAAGAGGATCACTTGAGCCCAAGAGTTGGAGGTCGCTGTGAGCTATGATGCCATAGCACTCCACCCAGGGTGACAGCTTGAGACTCAGTCTCAAAAAAAAAGGAGTGTTCATGTTTAAAGGAAAATGTCTTAAAGAATATTCATCAGTTTGTGTCTCTGAAAAAAAGAAAGAAAAAGTTTTACTGTTGAGTCAGGCTTGGTGGCACATGCCTGTAGTCCCAGCTACTCAGGGCCAAGGCAGGAGGATCATTTGAGCCCAGGAGTTAAAGGCCTCAGTGAGCTATGATTACTACTACAGTCCAGCCTGGGCAGTAGATCAACCCCCCACCCCCTCACCAAATCTCTGAAAAAAGGAAACTTGCCTATGGATAATTTAATACATTTATAAAATTGGAGAAAATAGTTTACCAGGTATTAGAAAAAATGAACCCACAGGTGACACCTGTGGCTCAGTGGATAGGGTGCTGGCGGCATATACCGAGGGTGGCGGGTTTGAACTCAGCCCCAGCCAAACTACAACAAAAAAATAGCCAGGTGTTCTGGCAAGCGCCTGTAGTCCCAGCTACTCAGGAGTCTTGAGGCAGGAGAATTGCCTAAGCCTATGAGTTGGAGGTTGCTGTGAGCTGTGGCACTATGGCACTCTACTGAGGGTAATAAAGTAAGACTCTGTCTCTAAAAAAAAACAAAAACAAATGTCTGAACCCTGTGGTCAGCCATGGTGACAGATTTAAAAAAAAAAAAAGGACCCCCAAGAATCTGTCACCCAGCATACATCATTATCAGAACAAACAGCTAATCCTGTTTCATCTAGCCCATTTCTTCTCTGTAAATTTTTTTTTTTTTTTTTTTTTGTGGTTTTTGGCCGGGGCTGGGTTTGAACCCACCACCTCCGGCATATGGGACCAGTGCCCTACTCCTTGAGCCACAGGCGCTGCCCTCTCTGTAAATTATTTTGAAGATATTATACTTCAAGATAATATCTACTAAAGTAAATACTTTAGTGTATAGTTTTAGAAGCTAATTTACCAGAATTTTAACAGAAGATATTTTCAGGGGCATGAGATTACAGATGATGGCTACTATTTTTCTGCTTGGTATATTTGAATCTTTTTATAATATGTGTGTGAATTTTTGAACTGAGGATAAATTTTTTTTTTTTTTTTTTGTAGAGACTGTCTCGCTTTATCACCCTCGGTAGAGTGCCGTGGCATCACACAGCTCACAGCAACCTCCAGTTCCTGGGCTTAGGAGATTCTCTTGCCTCAGCCTCCCAAGTTGCTGGGACTACAGGTGTCCGCTGCAACGCCCAGCTATTTTTTTGTTGTTGCATTTCGGCCTGGGCTGGGTTTGAACCCGCCACCCTCGGTATATGGGGTCAGCACCCTACTCACTAAGCCACAGGCGTCGCCCGAACTGAGACTAAAATGTTTTAGCTTTTTATTTAGTTATGTTTATAGATTCATAGGAAGTTGCAGAGAGAGTGCAGGGAGGTCCACAGCACCCTTCCCTCGGTTTGCCCAGTGCTACATCTTCAGTAATTACAGTGTAACACCCAGACCAGGACAGTGACCCTCACCCCAGGCATTAACCCTTCAAAACTGTTACACAGGCGGCGGCACCCATAGCTCAGTGGGTAGGGCGCCGGCCACATACACCGAGGCTGGCAGACTCAAACCGTACCTGGGCCAGCTAAACAACAATGACAATTGCAACAACAAAATAGCCAGGAGCTGAGGTGGGTGCTTGTAGTCCCAGCTACTCAGGAGGCTGAGGCAAAAGAATCACTTAAGCTCAAGAGTTGGAGGTTGCTATGTGTGAGCTGTGATACCACGGCACTCTACCGAGGGTGATATAATGAGACTCCCTCCAAAAAAAACTGTTACATAAATATAATCCTACCTTTTGAGATTGGTGGAAAAGTACTATTAAGAACTTATAGAGACTGGTAACAGTGTGTGGTCCCACACACCACTAGGATCGGAGATTTGCTATTTCTCCACAGTGCATGGATTCCATGGGGTAGAACTCTAGAAAAGCCTTTGCTAGTTTGCCCAGGGAAATCTTCCTGGCCCTGTGGCTGTGGTCCTGACTGTGCCATTCAAGAGCCTGACCTTGTCCTGCTTACTCCACCCCCGCAGCTGAAGCAGTTCGAACGCCTGGAGCAGGAGGTGTCACGGCCAATAGACCACGACCTGGCCAGGTGGACACCGGCACAGCCCCTGGCCCCGGGGCGGACAGGCAGCCTGGGGCCCTCAGACCGGCAGCTGCTGCTCTTCTACCTGGAACAGTGCGAGGCCAACCTGACCACGCTGACCAATGCTGTGGACGCCTTCTTCACTGCCGTGGCCACAAACCAGCCACCTAAGATCTTCGTGGCACACAGCAAGTTTGTCATCCTCAGCGCCCACAAGCTGGTATTCATCGGGGACACGCTGTCTCGGCAGGCCAAGGCAGCTGACGTGCGCAGCCAGGTGACCCACTATAGCAACCTGCTGTGTGAGCTCCTGCGTGGCATCGTGGCCACCACCAAGGCTGCTGCCCTGCAGTACCCATCCCCCTCAGCTGCTCAGGACATGGTGGACAGGGTCAAGGAGCTGGGCCACAGTACCCAGCAGTTCCGCCGGGTCCTGGGCCAGCTGGCAGCTGCCTGAGTGCAGGTGGCCAGGACGATATGTGGGGGCAGTGATGATCCGAGCTGCCCCACGCTCCCATCTGAAGAGTCGATGTGCTGCAGGCTTGGGGACAGGCAACCCCAGCTCTGCCTTGGGCCTGGTGCCCCAGACTGTCCAGGGATTTGTATGTATTTATGACAGGGCAGGCTAGGGGACAGCCTCCACAGAGGAGCCGGTGCCGAAGGCCAGATGGTGGGAGTCCCTGAGTGCACCACAGGCCCAGGGAGGGTCTCACACCAGGGGCATGAGAGACTCTTATCCCTCAGGGCCTTGTGCGACCCTTGGGCTGACCCCGGTCCCCCACCAGGGCAAGTGCAGCTGTGACACGTCCTTCTCTGCACTAGGAGAAAACCCTAAAGAACTATTTTTCATTATTGATTTTCCAATGATTTGACTAATAGTCTACATTTAAATAAAATGTAAAAACTACAAAGCAGCTGCCTGAGGTGTGTTTAAGATGAGAGAGAGGCAAGGAGTAAGAAGGCAGGTGTCCTCAGGGCTGCAGTGTGGGTGACAGACTTCAGGGGAAGTGGTTTAAGCGGGTATGAGGACTGGTGGCATGTCTAGGGAGAGTGAAGAAAAAGCAGGTCGCTTCAGAAGAAATTGGAGGCCCTGGGAAGCAGTGTGGGACTGGGCTAGTGTGCCCCCTGGTGTAGGGTGAGGTCTGCAAATGGCCCCCAGGCCTTGGGAGCCTGCTGAGGGGCCAAGCAGAGCCTGGGCTGCTGCAGAGAAGTGGGGAGCAGCTGTCACATGCAGAGTCTGAGGCACAGAGGGCACAGCTGCAGCTGTGTCCCTTAGAGTCATCCCAAAGAGCCCCAGGGGTATGGAGCAGGGGTGGATGTTGAGCCAGCCCAGTGGGGTATAAGCTGTGCAGGTACATGAGAAATTCATGGTCACAGACCTTATCTAGAACTTTGCTTAGAAACTCATTCCGGTTTGTGGAACCTCCAAAGTATGTTGGCATTCCACACAGACCTGGCCTCTGAGTTGGGAAGGAAGGGCCCTGAGAAGAGCTTGGCTCCGGCAAGTGTGTGCCCTTCCTGTACACCCAAGGCAGCCTGTGGCCCAGATGGGGGCTGCAGGGTGTTCCTGGCACACCAGTGCTGTTCAGCTCTGACCCTTCTGCATATGGACTGGGGCCTCAGTTTCCCTGTACAAAGAAGAGAGTAGGGCTGGGTGTTCTGCTAGCTGTCCTGGCTCTAAACTCCCCAGAGGGGGCCCAGTGCCAGTATCTATCCTCTCAACTCCCAGCCATCTAGGTTGCTGTCTGTTTTTGACTTTTACTCAGATGGTGGGTGGGGAGGGGACGGGCTCAGCCTTCAGACCCAGGCTACCAGCTCAGTGATGTGGGTATAGGTGGTGGGCGTGAAGGGGGAGCAGGTGCCACTGCCCCAGGACACAATGCCCACCAGACTCCAGGCTCCATCGCGGTAGATGAGGGTGCAACTGTAGTCGCCCTGTGGGAAGCAAAGGACATGTCTCCAAGCCTGAAAGGATGCCCTGCCCTAGTGACAACCAATGAGGGGTCAGAGAGGTAACATTGTGGGCCCAGGGCTATGCCTGAGTTGCTCAGGTCTGTGTCCACAGGGCAGTCGCAGCTCTGCTATTGACTCCTGGGGGCAGGAGTCCCTTAGCCTAATCACTTGTCACATGGGCCAACACATCCAAGTCAGAGGAAGCCCCATGGGTGTCTGTGACCTCGCTCCCACCTTTGCTGAGCTCTGGGAAGGAGTGCAGTGAGCAGATGAGGGGAGAAGGGGACCAGGGCCTCCAGGATGCAGGTCCTGTGGTTCCCCTTAGGAACCATCAGTGATGCGGGCAGGGGAGCCTGAGTGAGCCTTACCATTCAGATAAGACACCACTGGCCCAGACACCAGTGATCTTGCTGTCCGGGAACTTGTATTTTTCTTTTCTTTTCTTTTTTTTTTTTAGAGACAGAGTTTCACTTTATTGCCCTTGGTAGAGTGCTATGGCATCATAGCTCACAGCAACCTCAAATTCTTTTTTTTTAAGGTGGAGTTTCAGTATGTGGCCCTCAGTAGAGTGCCATGGCGTCACAGCTTGCAGCAACCTCAAACTCTTGGGCTTAAGTGATTCTCTTGCCTCAGCTTCCCAAGTAGCTAGGACTACGGGTGTCCACCACAACGCCTGGCTATTATTTTGTTGTAGTTGTTGATTAGCTGGCCTGGGCTAAACAACAACCTGCCAGCCTTGGTGTATGTGGCTGGTGCCGTAACTACTGTGCTATGGAAGCCAAGCCAGAAACCTCAAACTCTTGGGCTCAAGCGATCCTCTTGCCTGAGCCTCCCAAGTAGCTGGGAATATAGGCACCCACCACAATGCCCAGCTGGTTTTTCTGTTTTTCAGCCAAGAGAAGTGTCTTGCTCTTGGCTCAGGCTGATCGCAAACTCGTGAGCTCAAGTAATCCACCCACCTCAACTCCAGAGTGGTGGGATTACAAGCGTCAGCCGCTGCACCAGCCTACAAACTTACTGTATTTTGTCATTGCACAGGAGGGGCAGGGCCGCCTGCTGCAGCTTGTTGGGGGTCTTGTTGGCTGCAGGGCGGGAGGGGGTAGGGCAGGCCCTCAGGCCACCCAGCCCACCACCAGTGGGGTGACCAGTCCCCAGGACACCTGCCCTGCCTGTGCCGCCTTTTCCCCATGAGCACCTGGTGGGACTGACCCCAGATCCTGAATTGGCACAGCTCTCTTCAGAAGGCAAGTCAGGCCCCAGGACTTGGCTTTGAGCAAAGGTGTCTAAACAGACCCTGCCCGGGTAGCCTTAAGCCATCTCCTCTGCAGGGAAGCAGGCTGACTTCCTGGTGATGGAGACAGTGGAGGGGACCTAGCCCTGGGCAAGGAGCCAGGCTGTGGCTTCCTTCTGCTCACACTTCCTGCCGCTGCTTCCCTGTGAGAGGAGAGCATGGGGCCCAGTGGGCAGCCATGGCCTGGGCAGTGGAGGGAAGGACTCTGAAGGAAGGACACCAGGAGGAGCCTCAGGGAAGTGCCCCTGGGACAACACTCACAGGTCCCTGACGGAGCTGGGACGGTGACTTCCAGCCCAGACCTCCTGGGCAAGTCCATAAGCCCTGCTGCTCCCACCTGGAGAGGCGCCAGGCTGGCCCCAGTCGTGTGGCAGGCGCTTGTGCTGAAACCTGTAAACCTGCTGTTCAGTTACCTCAGTGGGGCCTCAAGGACATGAGTTGGGCCATGTTTCTATTCGTGTTTGGTACAGTTTTAATTCAGAGGATTTAAAAGAAATGGACAGATTTATGACCGTGTTGGAATTCTCAATTGTGCTTGGCATTTTGACCGAAAAACTAAGTCTCATACTCCTAAGAAGCCCCTTCGGACACTCCCCCTTGTACGGGATCTTTCTTGTCCCAGAGAAAGTCAGCAGGGTAAGCAGCCAGGGACACTGTCTGGTAGACTAGGCGGGACAGCCAGCTTCAGCAAGTGACAGTGCGGTCTGATTGTCACACAGTGGTGCTCAGAGATCTCTAGGGGCAAGGAAGTGGAGGGGCAGACCTCCAAGTGGAGAACACAGAGGATTTTTAGTGTGACTGGGGCATGAGAAAGGCCTAGCGACAGACACAGTCTGTGGAGACCAGTGACAAAATAGCATGGGACAGGTGGTGAAGTTTAAATTATATTTTCACATTTTTCTACAATGAGCAAAACTTATTTTACAATGACAGACAGCTGTTGGGATGTTTACAGGTGCTTTATGATTGGCAAAGAAAAGGAAAGAAAGCACGGAGGGGTGGGTGCCCCTGAGCAGGGCAGGTGGGGAGCAGGATGATGCTGGGGCAGCTAGGCTGGGCGGGGGGGCGGGGGGCAGCCTCGTGCTCCTGGATGCAGCCCCTTTCCACCTGCCTAAGCTGCTGCAGCCTCCACACCCAGATGGACTCCTGGTCAAAGCTACCCCACGGTGGCTCTTCTGGAGTGGAGGGAGGTAGCAGGTAGTGCTCAGGTGCATGGCCACCTCCTCTGAGGGATGCCCAGGACGTGTGCCAGGTAAGGGGAGCCCCAGCTCAGCCACTGAACCTGGCGATGACCTCAGGACATCCCTTTCATTCGGGGCCTCACTTTCCCTGGTCACACAGTGAAGGCACAGCACTTCCCAGGTTTCCCCAAGCTGTGGTCTAGGTTGCCTGAAGGTTCCAGCAGTTGAGGCACTGGGGCAGTGTCCCCTGCAGATGGAGGCCCCGCCTATGGCAGGGGTGGAGCTCCTGGCCTGAGGTTTGGCTCAGACCCTTCTGGTGGCAGGGTGTGGAGGGGTTAGGAGGAATGAGTGTCATTCCCTGACACCTGGTGTGCACCACTGAGCCTGGCCCTCCTGTGACCCTGCAGTGGGTGGCGGTGACCACCCCTCGTCCCTGCTGATGAGGGACCCCGCAGAAGTAGAAGTTGGTTCTGTCCTGGGGAGGGAGATGGGAGGGTCACCAGCTCCCTAGCCTGGCCCTTACATACACAGAACCCCTCTCACCTGCAGGACCTGCCAGGGCCAGAAGCCAAGACAGCATCCTCCGCATCGACAATCCTTGACAGGCCACTCAGCACAGGGTGAGTGGCAGGGACCCCACAGCCTGGGGGCAAGGACAGCACACCCAATCAGTTGATGGTGCCCCAAGGGGGCCAGATGAGGACCCCACCCTGGTGTCCAGAGCTTTGGCCCCTTCAGAGCACTTGGCCCCCTCTTGCCCCTCTGACCCTACGTGAGCCTGAAGGTGCCATCTGCCTCTGAGCTCTGGGTCCTGGGACTTGGCAGCTGGGAGAGCCTGCTCCAGAGGTCTGTGGTTGCTGTCGTGGCCTCTGTCTGCCACTGGGGTGGATCAGGGGACAGGGTGGGGGGACACAAACCTGGGGGGCTACCCAGGGCCAGAAGGGAAGGGATTGGGTATAAGGAGTGGGGGGGCGGGCTGGTGCTGAGCCTTCAGGAGCAGAACCCCCAGGGCCCAGGGGAGCTGGTTGACTCCTGGGAGGGAACCGAGGCAGGGAAGGACACCCAAGTGTTTTGTTCATGTGAGTTAGATGTGCCCCGAGGCATGGTGGGGGTGCATGCAGAGGATAGGAGGGGGCAGTGCCTCCCCTAGGTGAGGCAGGCTGAAGACGACCCAGAGAAAGGACATGGTGTGTAAGGAGAGATGGGGCGCTGCCCAAGGGACCCCACTGTGCTCCCTGAGCCTATCTACCCTTCCCTCCATCCTCAGAATCCCCTCCTGTGAGTCCATGCATGGTCCAGGCACCTCCAGGGCGGCGGTGGGAAACTTCCCTAGACCCACAGGTACATGGAGCTGGGAGGGGCTTGTCTCCCAGCTGCCCACCCCCACCCCCACAGGTGCTGAGCAGCGGCTGACAGCCTAGGGCAAGGGCTGAAGAGAGGGGGGTCAAGGTTGCTCTGGGCCACTCCAACCCAGATGCCCTGTTCTTCCTTTCAAACCGTTCCCTCTGCCCTTGCACTCCTGTCCAAGTGAAAGGAAGGGAACCTAGGAGGGGACCCTGGAGACCCCCAATTGCCAAGCCTGGCCTGGCCCAACCCAGCTGGATGGAGGCGCAGAGTCAGAAGTAAAGTTGAGGCCTTAGAGGCCACAAAACACGAACCAGACAGCACTGGTATGTGTTCACCGGTTTATTGAGGCTTAGTGGAGAGCAGGGTCAGGCAGGCTGAGGGGCGTGCTCAGTTGGCGGCCAGGATCTCCTGAACCCAGGGCATGAGTTCAGTGACGCGGGCATACACGCCTGGGCTGGAAGTGGAGCAGGTGCTGCTGCCCCAGGACACAATGCCCACCAGGGTCCAGGCTCCGTCCTTCTGGCAGACCAGGGGGCCGCCGGAGTCGCCCTGTGAGAGAGGGAGAAGTGGGTGTGGATCTGGCAGCCCAGGAGGCCCAGCCCCAGAGGCCTCTGACATTGTTCCCAGAGCCCAGTCCAGGACCTGACATGCAGCAGATGCCCCACACGCGCTACTGGGCAGATTCTGAGAGATTTAGCAGCTCCCTATGTGGTCTGGGCCCTGGAAGTCAGGGCCACCTCCATGGTAGGTGGTAATAGAAGCCCCATGAGCTGTTTCACCAATAGGAGCAAGAGTGTGGGGGTGAGGGCCTGGCCATGGGGCCTATGTGAGGGAGGAGGGGCTCCTCTGAGTAGCAGGTTCCGCTGTCCAGGCTGCACACTGCACAACCCCAGGAGGTGCTATTTGCTCAGACATTGACATTAATGGAACTTTAGTACATGGTGGCTCTAGGACACTATGTGGTGTGGCAGGGAGAGGGCAGGGAGAGAGGAGAGGCCAGGCCTCCAGAGTGGGGGTTCCGTGGCCCCCTCAGGCATGGTTGGTGAGGCAGGTGGGGCAGCCCGAGTGAGCCTTACCATGCAGGAGGAGACGCCGCTGGCCCCAGCACAGACCATCACATCAGTGATCTTGCTGCCCCAGAACTTCTTGCATTCAGTGTTGGACAGGAGGGGCAGGGCCGCCTGCTGCAGCTTGTCAGGGGTCTGGAGGGCTGCAGGGCGGGAGGGGGCAGGTCAGGGCCCTCGGCCCACTGGCCCACTCCAGGGAGGGGACCAGGCCCTGTCACGCCTGTCCTCACTTCCTGTGCTACCTTCCTCTTCACGGTGGCCGTGTTGTGGAAACATCCCCTGAAGTGTCTGTGGGACACATGTGGACTCTGCGTCTCCAGTCTGGAGAGCAGCCCGGGCTGGCCCTGGCACCACCACCCACTGCAGGGGAGCAGAGGTAGGGCACACACACGTGGAGGGACTTCTCTAGAAACTGACCATCCAGGCCCAGTTGGGCCTATATTTATTCCCATTTAGTACATTTTATTTTTTGAGACAGTCTCACTCTGCTGCCCAGGCTAGAGTGCCATAGCATCAGCCTAGCTCACAGCATCCTCAAACTCCTGGGTTCAAGTGATCCTCCTGCCTCAGCCTCCCAGTAGCTGGGACTACAGGCACTTGACACAGTGTCTGGCTAGTTTTTCTATTTTTAGTAAAGATGGGGTCTCACTCTTGTTCAGGCTGGTCTTAAACTCCTGAGCTCAAGGGACCCTCCTGTCTCAGCCTCCCAGAGCGCTAGGATTATAGGTGTGAACCCCCTGCCGGCCTGGTTTAGTACATTTTTGAATGATCTTTTTTTTTTTTTTTAATTTATTTTTATTTTTTGAGACAGAGCCTCAAGCTGTCACCCTGGGTAGAGTACCGTGGCATCACAGCTTACAGCAACCTCCAACTCCTGAGCTCAAGCGATTCTCCTGCCTCCACCTCCCAAGTAGCTGGGACTACAGGCACCCGCCACAATGCCCAGCTATTTTTTTGTTGCAGCCAAACAACAGTCATTGTTGTTTGGCGGTCCCGGGCTGGATTCGAACCCTCCAGCTCAGGTGTATGTGGCTGGTGCCTTAGCTGCTTTAGCCACAGGTGCTGAGCCTGTTTAGTACATTTTTTTTTTTTTTTTTTTGCAGTTTTTGACTGGGCCAGGCCCAAACCTGCCACCTCCGGCATATGGGGCCAGGGCCCCACTCCTTTGAGCCACAGGCACCACCCTGTTTAGTACATTTTTAATTCAGAAATCTGGGTGATGTTTCCATAACATGGAACAGATGGGCAGATCTATGACTGTTGGAATTCAGACCAAAACCATGAGAGCCAACGGGGCACCCTGAGACTCTGCCGCCCAGGCAGCCACAAGCCCCAGGGCAGCCCCGGTCTGGGGAGGCCCTGCACACCCACCATTGTGCTTGGTCTTGCCCCAGCCTGTGGTGGCACACAGTGTCCCCGCAGGGAAGTCATCGTCAGCACTGGGCAGGCACACTGCGGACACTGTCTGGGAGAAGCGGGCTGGCGTGGCCAGCTTCAGCAGGGTGATGTCATTGCGCACGGTGAGCATGCTGAACTTGGGGTTCTTGAAAACCTGCGAGAGTGGGGGGAACAGATGCCCAGCTGAGCCCCCGGGGCCAGGGAGTTGCGGCCTTCCCGGACACCAACTCCTTCCTGGAGGCCCAGTCTGGACAGAGCCAGGGAGCCAGATAGAGACCCTGAGCCCACCTCAACCACCCCCCTCCCACCCCTCCAGCCACCCAGGGATCCTCTCCTCCTGCTTCAACCCCCAGCCCCAGCCCCCTGGCCCACCCCCCACCCCCACCCCTTGGCTGAGCCTCTGCAGAACAAACCTTGGCAATCTTCAAGACCTGGATGTTTTCCTCGTCGGAGCCCTGGTCAAACTCCCCAGCTACCACCACATCGGAGGTCCTGGACAGGACAATCAGGGTGAGACCTGGGAATGCATCCGTTCCCCTCCTCACCCAACCAGAGCTATAAGCATAGCCTGAGGCTGCCCGGCACTCACTTGACCCCACAGTGGGCGGCAGTGACCACCCAGTCCTCACTGATGAGGGAGCCCCCGCAGAAGTGGAAGCCGGTTTTGTCCTGGGGAGAGAGATGCAAGGATCAGCAGCTCCCCAGCCTGGCCCCCACCCCAGTGCTCACCCCGCATGCTCGAGACCCCCCTCTCACCTGCAGGGAGACTTGCCAGGGCCAGGAGCCGGGGATGGCATCCTCGCCGTTGACGATCCTGGACAGGCCACTGACCACCGGGTGGATGGCGGGGACCCCGCAGCCTGGGGGGTGGGAGTGGGGTGAAGAGGGGCTGGGGCTTTTGTTGAAGAACTCCTCATTTCTTTTTCTTTCTTTTTTTTTTTTTTTTGAGACAGAGCCTCAAGCTGTCACCCTGGGTAGAGTGCCGTAGCATCACAGCTCACAGCAACTTCCAACTCCTGGGCTCAAGTGATTCTCCTGCCTCCGCCTCCCAAGTAGCTGGTGCCTTCCACAACGCCGGGCTATTTTTTGGTTGCAACCGTCATTGTTGTTTGGCGGGCCTAGCCTGGATTGGAACCCACCAGCTCAGGTGGCTTAGCCGCTTGAGCCATAGGCGCCGAGCCAGAACTCCTCATTTCTACATTAAGTCACTCAGGCCAGCCTGGGACTCCACTATGACAATGCCACTTCCTCTGGAAACTTCCCCTGGCCCCCCAACCTCGAGGCTGAAACATCTACCCACATGCAGCCTGCGGACCCAGGCACCTGGGCCAGCCCTCAGACAGCCAGCCTCAACCTCCAGGCCGTCCTTTCAGGCTGTGTGACCTTAAGCCAGTAACACAGCACTTAAGTTCTGGATTTCCCCAGCGGTAATGTGGGGAGCAGAACAGCACGAACTCCCCACAGGGCTCTGTGAGACTAGGCAGGGAGGAGATGTGAAGGAAAATGGGTAAGCCCAAATCCACAAGGATCTGGGACTCTGAAACTTTGCTGACAGGAGTGTGACATGGCACCATGTTACAACCGGGTGCACCTTAAATTCTGTATTTTTGTGATACATCACAATTTCAGGATCTACTCATTGTGTAAAGTTTTGATTTCTTAATTTTTTTTAAAGAAAGCCAGGTTTTTATTTTTTTTGAGACAGAGTCTCAAGCTGTTACCCTGGGTAGAGTGCTGTGGCGTCCTAGCTCACAGCAACCTCAAACTCTTGCCTCAGTTTTTCTATTTTTAGTAGAGACAGGGTCTTCATCTTGCTCAACTCATGAGCTCAAGAAATCCACCTCAGCCTCCCAGAGTGCTAGGATTACATCTGGGTCACCGTGCCCGGCATAGAGCCAGATTTTGATTCCACATCATAAAAGGACACTTTGGCTGGGTGCAATGGTTCATGTCTATAATCCCGGTGCCCTGGGAGACTAAGACAGGAGGATCATTGGAGGCCAGGAGGTTGAGGCTGTGGTGAGCTGTGAAGGTGATAGAACAATGAGAAAAGGCTGGTGCATTTCATAACATCACGCGTCCATGGTGCATTTGCTGAGTTGGGACCAGATGAATTCTCAGCTGGCGGCACAGCTTGGTTTTATATCTGAGCAGGTACAGCCCCTCAGGCAAGCCAGCCACTTCTAGTCAGTCTTGCCTGCTACAAACCCAACCCCTGCCTCCTCTGTGCACAGAAGTCGAAGATAGGCAGGGCCTTTCCAAGAAGAGTGGTATCACCAAAAAAAAACCAGGGCTGGGAGCAGTGGCTCATGCCTATAATCCTAGTACTTTGGGAGGCTGAGGCAGGAGGATCACTCCGGCCTAGGAGTTTAAGGTTGCAGTGACTGATGACAATGCTGCTGCATCTAGCCCAGGTGACAGAGTGAGACTCTCAAAAAAAAAAAGAATAAAACTTGTATTGTACTAGCAAAAAAAATTAGAAACCGATGGTGGTAAAGTCACATGAGAGAGAGCGCCTTATAGTGACACAAGTGAAGGAGCTGGATCTTCTATCAATACAGAGAAATCAAACAGCATGGGAGTGGGAAACAGCACACACTGACTGAGTTTAGAATACTGTTTATGTAAATTTCTAAAAACCTATACATGGTTCGTGGATTTATAAATATGGAGAAAGGCTGGACGCGGTGGCTTACACTTGTAATCCTAGCATTCTGGGAGGCTGAGGCAGATGGATTGCTTGAGCTCAGGAGTTTGAGACCACCCTAAGCCAGAGAAAGACCCCATCTCTACTAAAAATAGAAAAACTAGCCGATGTTGTAGCAGGTGTCTGCAGTCCCAGCTATTTGGGAAGCTGAAACAGGAGGATCCCTTAGGCCCAGGAGTTTGAGGTTGCTGCAAGCGAGGCTGAGGCCATGGCACTCTACCCAGGGTGACAGAATGAAACTCCGTCTCAAAAAATAATAATAATAATTAATTTAAAAATATATATATAGAGAGAGAACATTTGTATTATAAACACACATAGGAATGACACAGCAAGATCAGAATGAGGTTTACCTTCCAGAGAGGGAAGGAGAGGGAAGCTTTAGCTGAACCTCAAACTCCTGGGTTCAAGGAGTCCTCCTGCCTCAGCCTCCCAAGTAGCTGGAACTACAGGTGCCTGCCATAACGCCTGGCTAATTTTTCTATTTTCAGTTGAGACATGGTCTCATTCTTGCTCTAGCTCAGGTCTCAAACTCCTGAGCTTTGAGATGATCCTCCTGCCTCTACCTCCCAGACTGCTAGGATTGCAGGTGTGAGCCACCATACCCAGCTTATTTTATATTTTAAAAAGAAGTACCTGAAGCGTATCTGCAAAACAATAAGAGTTGCTAAATTCCAATAATGGATGCATAAATGTCATATTTTCTTTCTATCTATTTTTTAATATTTCTTTTTTTCTTTAAAATAGAAAACAAAATACTTAGCAAGTGCTGGCACAATAAATAAAATCCCCAGGTGGACGCCTTGGGAGGTCCCCTGTGGTCACTCCTTACCTTGCCATAGAATCCACCTCTAGAGTCTCAGACCCCAGCAGAGCCCAGAAGTAAGACTCAGAATGCCCCAGGGGCATTCCTCTCCTCCCTGCACCCCAGGGGCAGTGTAGGTACAATCTCCCTCTCAGCCAGGCCCTGAGGCTCCCTCAGGATACAGCCCCTCAGGCCAGATAGAACCAGCTCCTCCCGGCCTTCTTGGCCCAGTGGCCACAGGCCCAGCACTCACCAAAGGTGGCCCCCAGGAGGGCAAAGCAGGAGAGAAGCCAAAGAAAGGCCATTGTGCTCCAGTCCGGGAAACGTGGTCTGCTACTGTGGGGCCCCTTTACATCCCCGTGCCCCCGGCCCCACCCAGCCCCTCAGCCTCTGCCCAGCCCCAAGGCCTGAAAACGACCCTACCTGTTATCGAGGGACCTTGGGTGATAAGTGAGGGCCAAGCCCTCCACACAGCCTGCTGGCTTTCAGCTAGGCACACACCAGCCCCTGGGAAAGGGGCAGCTGCCCTGTCCCTGTGTCACCTACCACCCACCAGCCTTGGCAATGCCCAGCACCCTCAGGGCCTGGGTGTCAATGTGGGCTATTCTGCTCCCATGAAAGAGCGAGGCTTCCCCGTAGGGACAGAAGGTGGCCTCACCCCAGGCTTCAAAGCAGGGGGGCTCCCCAGGACCACAGTCGTGGCCTGCAGGTTCTCAAGCTAGCACGGTACCCTGGGTTGTCTAGAGCTCCACCCTGTGGTTTCCGAGTGTGGTGAGGGTGCGGGTGAGCAAGAGCTGCCCCGCCAGTGGCTGGTGGCTGGTGGCACCAGGGGGACCAAACCCACTGATAGGCCGCCCACTCTGCTTGGTAGAATTCCCTTCTTCTGTGATGATTCATGCCTTAATGGACCAATCATTGTACAAAGTTTAATTTCTAATAAATGGAGATTTGGTTCCACACCACAAAATGACACAGAAAACAAACTCTTGTCATTGTCACAGAACAATGAGGAGAGACAGGCTGATGACCGTGAGTAGGGGGCAGAGGCTGAGGGACCCTCAGTGCCCTGGGGACAGCCCTTGAGCGCGGGCAACAGAGCCTATGCACACCTGCCCTTGTGGGCCCAAGTGCTCGTAACAGACACAGACACTGCACCCGTGACTGGGACACAACGACCAGGTTGCTGGGTACGGCTTCATGAGAATGGGGCATGCAGCTGCTCAGATGACACCTGCCTCACCCAACAGGATGATTTGAGAAAAAGACCCAGGGTGAATGGGGGCTCCTCAGAGGCCATGGGGTCTGGCCAGCAGGGCCACGTTCCCCTGGGCAAAGCTGGTCTGAGTGAGCAGGACCGTCACTGGGCTTGTTAAAGCAATACTGTTGATGTGTGCTTGATGCCTTTTGATGTTTTGTCTTCGATTTGGGTTTGTTTTAGGGCTGTGTGTTGTCCTGCAGTGGGAGCAGTGGCCAGGCCTCTCAGGGCAGGGTCCCCCAGGCCCAACCCCGGTAGGGAGGTGGGAGGTGGCCATCCCGGGCAGGATTGGGCCAGCCACACTTTGCAGGACACAGACGGGTGGGCCAGCAGCATTTTCCTAACCGGTACTGATGCTTTCTGACGCCTCATGTTCCTTTGTCACCACCTGGGGCCAGGGAATGGGGTCCTCATTGAGCGTCAGCCCCAGCTCTGTGCCTAAGGAATTCACATTAAGTCCTAGACCAGGGAGATTTATCAAAGATTAGCATTTGCTGGTTTTTTTCCAATGCGCTTATTCTAAGTAGGTAGCCAAGCCAGTTGCTCAGCTGTCCTCTGGTATGCCCTTCCCACTTACCCAGCCCCTGACTCTCCACCCCTGGGCTCTTTCCTCTGAATTAGGGGTTGGGATCCCTTATGGGGGCCAACTCCCCGCCCCAACACAGCTGCACTGGTTCCCACGAGCCTGGGCAGCCCACTGTGGGGTAGGAGGGGCGTGGTGGGCAGGGCCTCACCAGCTGTCAACTCCCAAGGCCACAGGTTGGCTTGGGGTCTGCCAGGGCATGGCTGCCGCGTCCTCTCCCCCCATCCCCCGACCAACTTGCAGGCAGTGTCTTGTCTGCACCAGGGCCCTCCTTGCTCTGCCCTCACTTCTCCACCCACCCTATTTCCAGTCCCTGTGGGCTACAAGGGCCTCCTTGAACTTCCTGCCACACCCAGGTGCTTGCTTTTCTGCTCCCTGTGTCTGGACACCTATCCCCACCGAGATGCACCGGCTACTCTGCTGACTCTTAGATCGTTAACTGTCTCATTCAAAGTGAGGCCTCCCAGCCCCTTAGCTGGTGGTGTATATTTTACTTATTTTTCAAATAAACTCTCCCGCCCTTGCCCATGTAAGCTTGCTGAACGCAGGAACTTGTGTTTCTTTCATTTTGTTTGGGCTATTCCAGTTCAGACTGGTGAGCGTGGCCCAGGCCACACACCTGTTTTGTGTTCTGCTTTCCCACATAATACATTGTTGCCTTCCTTCCTTGTCATTAGACAATCTTCTAGAATGAGCAAAGGGTGTGAATGGAAGAAAGATAAATACAAAGGACTGACCAGTGTGGATTATGTTAGGCCTGGTTCTCAGCTCTCCAGATGGTTGGGGTTGTTTTGTCACATGGGACCCAAGCTATAAGTGAACCTATTTACATATATAGGAACAGGATCAGAGAGGGCAAGTAATTTGCCCAAGGGTCCACAGCTGCTTGACACAGAACCTATGCAGTGAACAAACACCTCACAGTCATCGATGGATAGAAATTTATAAAAACAGCCACGAGGCATTTTTCCTGTGCATTTGGGGGCAACTTCCCTGAATGTCTGGCAGCCTCCATCTAAAATTTCTCTCTCCCCAGTTTCCCACTAGTTGGGAAAAGGCTCCACCACCCACCCTGCCACTCAAACCAGGAGCCAGGTCTCCTGCACCCCCACTACCTCTTGAGGTCCAGACTCTGTCAGCTCTCATCAAGGGTGACAGGAGGGCCCCTTGTTGGTCCCCAAGCCCTGTCTTGCCCCGGAATGTCCCATGCTCAGCTCTAGGGGCCCCTGAACACAGGTGCCCATGTGCAGGGCCAGCGGCTGTGTGGAGGGCAGCTTATCCCTCCCAGCCACTCTGCACACAGCCCAAGAGACTGCCACAGACATCAACTGAACTGTCACTTCTTAGCTGTCCTGAGACCAGGTGGGACATCGTCAGCCCCTGGCCTCCCCACCCAAGCCTTTGTCCCACACTCTGGGGAGCAGACAGGCCTCTCCCCACTGTCACCACACTGCCCAGCAGGGTTCTAACACCAGCAGATCAACCAAATTCATTGTTGAAGGTCCTCCAGACCAGGAGAGACCAGTCTGGGGGCTCTGGCTTCATCCCCCCCTCATCCCCTGGAGCAGTTCTCATGAGGCAGGGCCTGGAGGAGGGAAGCTGTGGGTAGAAGTTCACCTTGTACAGCCCCAGCTCAGCTGGGGACCGCAGCTGCTGCCATCCCAGGCTCCCATGCCAGCCCTGCTCTGGCACACCCTGACCACTTGGACACCTCCCAGACCAGGGATCACTGCCCAAGGTCTCCAGATAACAGCCTGGTGCACAGGTATATAACGGGGGCCCCCAGTTAGGCGTCCTCAACCTCTGAGACAGCTCCACCATGTCCTTCCTCTGGCTCCTTTCCTGCTGGGCCCTCTTGGGCACCACCTTTGGTGAGTACTGGGCCCTGTAGAGGCAGGACATGTGTGCCTCTCACCCCTATCCCCAAGACCAGCAAGGGGCAGCAGGGTCCTTGCTCCCAGTTCAGCTGTGCACAGTGGTGTGAGCCTTAGCAAGTCACCCTGTCCCTGAGCCTTACTGGCACCTCTGAGCGGGGCGCTGGGAAATTGAAGCTCCCAGGGGAGGAAGCCGACATCCCTGGGGTTTCCCCAAGGCCTTCAGAAAACTCTCCGAGCAATTGGAGCCTCCCACACAGGCTTGGATGGTGCACGTGGGACGTGGTGGCTTGGCACCTTCTAACCCAAACCTTTGGGGACCTTGCGTCCTGCCCTTTTAAACTCCTGTTCACGGAGTGCTTGCTGTGGGCATAGAGCTGGTGCTGTCTGGGCTAACTCATGTGGGATCTTCACACCACAGCAGTGAGGTTGGCCGCTGTGTGAGCCCTGTTTTGCTGACGGGGAAACTGAGACTCCACATAGATTAGCAGTGGTGGAGCCCAGGCTCAAACCCAGAGTCCAGACTTCCAGCCCTGGCTATGGGCCTGCAGCACACCTCACACGACGTGTTTGGCTTACTTGGCTGAGGTCCCACAGAGTCCCATTCCTCTATGTCCAAGTGCCCAGAGTTGCCCCCAGAGGCTGGGGCAGGGAGTCAGGGCTGACTTCTCAGAGGAGGGGAGGTGGGAACCATGCTGGGTCCGAGGGGGAAAATGAGTCAGCTGGTGCTCACCCCTCACCCCACTCTCTCCCCCAGGCTGCGGGGTCCCCGCCATCCACCCGGTGGTCAGTGGCCTGTCCAGGATCGTCAACGGCGAGGATGCCGTCCCTGGCTCCTGGCCCTGGCAAGTCTCCCTGCAGGTGAGAGGGAGGTCTCGAGCATGCGGGGTGAGCACTGGGGTGGGGGCCAGGCTGGGGAGCTGCTGATCCTTGCATCTCTCTCCCCAGGACAAAACCGGCTTCCACTTCTGCGGGGGCTCCCTCATCAGTGAGGACTGGGTGGTCACTGCCGCCCACTGTGGGGTCAAGTGAGTGCCGGGCAGCCTCAGGCTCTGCTTACAGCTCTGGTTGGGTGGGGAGGGGAGCGGGTGCGTTCCCAGGTCTCACCCTGATTGTCCTGTCCAGGACCTCCGATGTGGTGGTAGCTGGGGAGTTTGACCAGGGCTCCGACGAGGAAAACATCCAGGTCTTGAAGATTGCCAAGGTTTGTTCTGCAGAGGCTCAGCCAAGGGGTGGGGGTGGGGGGTGGGCCAGGGGGCTGGGGCTGGGGGTTGAAGCAGGAGGAGAGGATCCCTGGGTGGCTGGAGGGGTGGGAGGGGGGTGGTTGAGGTGGGCTCAGGGTCTCTATCTGGCTCCCTGGCTCTGTCCAGACTGGGCCTCCAGGAAGGAGTTGGTGTCCGGGAAGGCCGCAACTCCCTGGCCCCGGGGGCTCAGCTGGGCATCTGTTCCCCCCACTCTCGCAGGTTTTCAAGAACCCCAAGTTCAGCATGTTCACCGTGCGCAATGACATCACCCTGCTGAAGCTGGCCACGCCAGCCCGCTTCTCCCAGACAGTGTCCGCAGTGTGCCTGCCCAGCGCTGACGACGACTTCCCTGCGGGGACGCTGTGTGCCACCACAGGCTGGGGCAAGACCAAGTACAATGGTGGGTGTGCAGGGCCTCCCCAGACCGGGGCTGCCCTGGGGCTTGTGGCTGCCTGGGCGGCAGAGTCTCAGGGTGCCCCGTTGGCTCTCATGGTTTTGGTCTGAATTATAACACAGTCATAGATCTGCCCTTTTGTTTACTGAATTCAAATGTACCAAAAGGAAATAAAAACAGGCCAAACACATGTGCACCCCAACAGTCGGTTTTTGTAGAAGCCCCTCAGTGTGCCCCTGCCTTAGCTCCCTTGTGGTAGGCGATGGTGGGCGATGGTGCCAGGGCCAGCCCAGGCTGCTCTCCGGGCTGGGGACCCAGCCTGGTGTGGCCTCTGAAGGGAGCTGTACCTGACAGACACCTTCAGGCTCTGGGGGACATTCCCACCACATGGCCATGGTGAAGAGGAAGGTGGCAGGGGAGGGAGGGCAGGCGTGGCGGGGCCTGGTCCCCTCACTGTGGTGGGCCGAGGGCCCTGACCTGCCCCCTCCCGCCCTGCAGCCCTCCAGACCCCTGACAAGCTGCAGCAGGCGGCCCTGCCCCTCCTGTCCAACACTGAATGCAAGAAGTTCTGGGGCAGCAAGATCACTGATGTGATGGTCTGTGCTGGGGCCAGCGGCGTCTCCTCCTGCATGGTAAGGCTCACTCGGGCTGCCCTACCTGTACCACTGACCTTACCATCACCCTGTTTGGGCTAGGGGACCACAGGGCCCACATCCTGGAGGCCTGGGCTCCCTTCTCCTCTCATCTGCTAACCTCACTCTTTCCTGGAACCCATTGAAAGTGGGTGAGGCTCACAGATGCCCATGTGACAAGTAGTGACCAGGCTAAGGGACACCGCTGCCCCCAGGAGTTAATAGCAGAGGAGCTGTGACTGCCCTGGAGACCTGAGCAACTCAGGCGTAGCCCTGGGCCCACACTGTCACCTCTCTGATCCCTCCCTGGATGTCACCAGGTCAGGGTGGAGACATGTCCTCTCTCCTTCCCACAGGGTGACTCCGGCGGCCCCCTGGTCTGCCAGAAGGATGGAGCCTGGACCCTGGTGGGCATCGTGTCCTGGGGCAGTGGCACCTGCTCCACCACCACGCCCGCCGTGTACGCCCGTGTCACCGCGCTCATGCCCTGGGTTCAGGAAATCCTGGCCGCCAACTGAGCCTGAGGCTTCTGCCACCCCCATCCCACGATTCCCCATTAAAAGCATCTGTTCAGAAGCTCTGACGCACTGCATGTGTCTCTCTGTGGGGCCCAGGGCCAAGGGGCCGGAGCTCTGTCTCCCACCAAGGGGCTGCTCACTGGTCCCCTGAGGCTGACGTAACCCAGGCAACCCACCTTTTCAGGAAGCTGTGTCTGTGTAGCTCATCCCTGCTCAGGACTCTGCCTGGGCAGCTGGATCTGGTGCTTGACCAGGCCCAGTTTCCGTCCCCCCGGCCGGGCTGCAGGTGGAGTCGGTTCTTCCCTCTTTCTGGGAGGTTAGCCACACTGATGCTGAAGGACTGCAGCCATCAGTTCTTTGGGGGCTGCAAAACAGTGGCATCTCAATGTAAACGTTTCTTTCTCATGTATTTTCTGGAATACTCCCATGGAGATGCCTCCCGTCCACCCAGCCGTGGTACTGTTGACACAGAACCTGCAGTAGAAACACTTTCTTTTCCTTTGCCAATTGTTAAGATGATGAATTTGTCCCCTGTCATTGTATAAAGGTGACACAGTTAGTTTTTGTTTTTTAGAATCATTATAACCTGGGCAGTGCCTATGGCTCAAAGGAGTAGGGCGCCAGCCCCATATGCCAGAGGTGGCGGGTTCAAACCCAGCCACGGCCAAAAACTGCAAAAAAAAAAAAAAAAAAAAAGAATCATAATAACCTTATGGATATAGATAATTGAGAGCCCATTGTGATTATTGCCCCTTTTTTTTTTCTTTTGAGACAGAGTGTCACTCAGTCACCATGGGTAGAATGCTATGGTGTCACAGCTCACAGCAACCTCAAACTCCTGGGCTCAAGCGATCCTCTTGCTTCAGCTTCCAGAATAGATGGGACTACAGTCACCCGACACAATGCTGGGCTAGTTTTTCTATTTTTCTTTTTTTTTTTTGTAGAGACAGAGTCTCACTTTATGGCCCTCGGTAGAGTGCCGTGGCCTCACACAGCTCACAGCAACCTCCAACTCCTGGGCTTTAGCAATTCTCTTGCCTCAGCCTCCAGAGTAGCTGGGACTACAGGCGCCCGCCACAACGCCCGGCTATTTTTTGGTTGCAGTTTAGTGGGGGCCGGGTTTGAACCCATCGCCCTTGGTATATGGGGCCGGGGTCTTACCGACTGAGCCACAGGCGCCGCCCTAGTTTTTCTATTTTTCCATTTCTTTTCTTAGAGACAGAGTTTCACTTTGTAGACCTCGGTAGAGTGCTGTTACATCACAGCTCACAGCAATCTCAACTCTTGGGCTCAAGAGATCCCCTTATCTCAGCCTCCCAAGTAGGTGGGACTACAGGTGCCCACCATAACTCCTGGCTTTTTAGAGATGAGGTCTTACTCTGGCTCAGGCTGGTCTCAAACCTGTGAGCTCAGGAAATCCACCCACCTCGACCTCCCAGAGTGCTAGGATTACAGGTGTGAGCCACTGCACTGGGGCTCTATTTTTTTTTAAGTAGAGAACGAGGTCTTGCTCTTGCTCAGGCTGGCCTCAAATTCCTGAGCTCGGGCAATCCACCTGCCTCAGCCTCCCAGAGTGCTGGGATTACAGGCATGAGCCACCGCACCCAACCTTGTAATTGTGTTGTAGGAAAACTGCAAATTAAAACAGACATTTATACTGATTCAAAGTATGCCTTTTTAACCCTGCATGTGCATGGTGCACTGTACAGAAAAAAAGGACTATTAAACTCAGCTGAAAAACAAAGTATCACTAAAAAATACAAAACTTATTGAAGGCTGTTTGGAGACTTAGCAAGATGGCAGTATTTCATTGCAAAGGTCACCAAAAGGGGCAAGGACATGTTTTCTAGGGAATACTAAAGCTGATGCTGAAGCACACTGGCAAGTCAACGTGTATTTGCAGCCCTGCTCCCTTGGGTCCCAGATGTAACACCTGGATACAGCAAAAAAGAATTGGAGTGGTCAGCACAAGAGCAAGCATTGGCCACAGATGATGGTTGGATGCGTTTACCAGATGGAAGAATAATGCCAGAATTACTGGGAACTTCTGTAGTGCAGGCTGTGCACGAGTCCACCCATCTAGGGCACTCCACTCTGGAACAACTATTAAGAAAGTATTTTTATATGAAACATCGAGCAAGTCTGGCAAAAACAGTAAGTCAAAAATGTGTCACCTGTAGCCAATTTAATGCCAAACAAACCCCCCTGCCACATCCCCTGTCCCGCCTTATGCCACCAGGTATTCAAAGTATTAAGAACTACACCCTTTGAAAACATTCAAGTGAACTTTACTGAAATGCCTCCAAGCAGAAAAAGTTAAGTATCTGCTGGTATAATTCAGGGTGAGTGAACCTTTTCCTACTCAAAGTGAAAAAGCCAAAGAAGTCACACGTTTTCTATTTAGAGAAATTATCTCTGAATATGGCCTACCTCTTTTTTTTTTTTTTTTTTTTTTTTTTGCCAGGTCTGAGTTTGAACCCACCACCTCTGATATATGGGGCTGGTGCCCTATTCCTTGAGCCACAGGTGCCACGGCCTTTACATAGGCTGTGACAATGGACCTGCTTTTGTGGCTCCATCTCTGAAGTAGAAGGTAAAATACAACTCCCAGTATATTCCACAATTTCTCTGCCATTGGGAGATCAAGTTTAATTGCCCTACCCCACTGTTTGGACAGAATCTTAGGGTTAAGTTAAACACCTAATTCTTTTAACATCACAGAATTTCAGAGAAGCTTGACTGAGACTTTGTATAAATCTTTTCTCCTAAGCTTGGAGTTAAAAATGAAAGGAACTCAGCATTTTACGCCTTAATGCACTGGAGTTCTTGCTGGCTATTAAAGATTCCTTCCTCTATATTGTTACTATAAATGTTTGTCTGTTTTAATTCATGGTTTTCCAGCAACAATTGAAGCTCAAATTGTAAACTGTAACTGTTGTGCAAGAAAGGTTGACAGGTCTCTGATAGGTTCGTCCCCAAAGATTGTAGGGGAGTTTTTTTTGAGACAGACTCTCACTATGTTGCCCTCAATAGAGTGTCCTGGCATCACAACTCACAGCAACCACAAACTCTTGGGTTTAAGCGATTCTCTTGCCTCAGCCTCCCAAGTAGCTGGGATTACAGATTCCCACCACAACGCCCAGCTGTTTTTTGGTTTTTAATTGTCATTGTTATTTGGCAGGCCCAGGCTGCGTTTGAACCTGCCAGCTCCAGTGTATGTGGCTGGCGCCCTAGCTGCTGGCCTATAAAGCGCCGAGCTGTGTAGGGGAGTTTTTGAACCTTTGTGGCAAGGAAGTCCAGGTATGTTGTTGAACACCTCCCTTTAGGGAGTCTTTTCACTGGAAGTGTTGCAGGAAGATGAGGCTCAACGGAGAGAAAGAACACCCAAACACCATGTTTATAAGAGTAAGGGCTCTTTATTTCAGCTGGCAGAGCTTACAGCATATAATTTGAAATGACCACACTCACTCCCCAACTGGCTTGGTCTTTCCCTTTTTCTCCAGTCAAAAGGTTCCAACTCATAGGTACCATTTTCATTGGTCAGTTTGAATCAAGTGGGAGATGCTGTTCCAGCCCCCACAGAACTATAGGATTTCACAGAAGTGGAAATTTCGAGGTTCTAGGACATCAAGTCTACAAATTCCTAAGAGCTGAGTCACCATGGAGAAGACTCTGCAGGTGTATCTTTGTGGTCACCTACAGAAGACCTATCCTCCTAGACCTCATCCTTCTTTGGTATCTTCTCTCAGAAAACAAACAACTTCTGACTTACTGTAGCCACTCGGATAGTGAAGAAGGCATCTTGCAAATCTAAACAAGTGAACCAAGCAACCTGTGCTGATACCAAACTAAGAAGACTGTACAGGTTTGGCACTGTCGGGTGCAAGTTTACAGTTAACAATAGACATGGTGTAGGAACCTTGAGATCAACAGTTCTCTTGTCAGTAAATGTGAAATGGAGCAGCAAGCACAAACTTGGGTAAGCTACCTTTTACGCAGGGGTAAAGCCTGCCTCTTCCACCTGCTTCACCCACTACTCTGCTGGGAGGCTGAAACCGCAGCCCGGGACAAGGTTGCCACCTGGTGGCTAACATGAACACTGCATGCTGTGACCTTTTTCTTCCTTCTAATCAGGCATCCTCAAACTGCGGCCCGCGGGCCACATGAAGCGGTGTGAATTGTATTTGCTCCCGTTTTGTTTTTTACTTCAAAATAAGATATGTGCAGTGTGCATAGGAATTTGTTCATAGTTTTTTTTTAAACTATAGTCCGTCCCTCCAACGGTCTGAGGGACAGTGAATTGGCCCCCTGTTTAAAAAGTTTGAGGACACCTGTTCTAACTGCTCTGTCCAAATAACCATGTGAGCCAAATGAGTGATATATATATATATATAAATTTTAGTGGCAGTTCTTACTCTGTACCCTAGGCTGGCATGCATGATAACAGCTCAGCCTCTTTGAGAGGTGGGACTACAGGTGTGAGCCACTTCTCCTGGCTCAAATGGGTGATTAAAAAATAAAAAAAAGCATCCATACCAATGTGGGTAGTGTGGGAGGAAAGAAGGGTAGGGTGGGGCAAGGAATCTGCTCTATTGGTAATAAAGCTCCAGGTTTGTCCCTTCATAGATTTCATAGTCCCTTAAAGACATGTGGTCCTTGGGCAGCGCCTGTGGCTCAAGGAGTAGGGCGCCGGTCCCATATGCCAGAGGAGGCAGGTTCAAACCTAGCTCCGGCCAAAAACCAAAAAAAAAAAGACATGTGGTCCTTAAAAATCATGTACCACTTTTTTTTTTTTTGTCGTTGTTTGTTTTTTGAGACAGAGCCTCAAGCTGTTGTCCTGGGTAGAGTGCTGTGACATCACAGCTCACAGCAACCTCCAACTCCTGGGCTCAAGCAATTCTCATGCCTCAGCCTCCCAAGTAGGTGGGACCACAGGCGCCTGCCACAACGCCCAGCCATTTTTTGGTTGCAGCTGTCATTGTTTGGCAGGCCCGGGCTGCATGCGAACCCACCAGCTCAGGTGTATGTGGCTGGCGCCTTAGCCACTTGAGCTACAGGCACCGAGCCATGTACCACTTCTTAAGGACAATCTTGTTCCAATGGGTGCCAGTTTGGGCTGCAAACAGCTTTTTAAAGTCCCCAATGGTGTCATCAGTGTTGCATTTAACTCGGACTTTCTTTCCCAGATGATCGTTGCAAATGACCTAGATTATCCTGGGTGGAGCTCCAAACACCTCACACCTGCAGACCCACAACCTCCAGCTTCAAGCGCTTTCATGGAGGACATTTGAAAAACCGTGTGAGAGTGGCACCTGTGGCTCAGCGGGTAGGGCGCCGGTCCCATATGCCGGAGGTGGCGGGTTCAAACCCAGCCCCGGCCAAATTAAAAAAAAAAAAAAAAAAAACCATGTGAGATTCTTTCTTTCTTTATTTATTTGCAGTTTTTTTGGCCGGGGCTGGGTTTGAACCTGCCACCTCTGGCACATGGGGCCAGCGCCCTACCCCTTTGAGCCACAGGCACCATCCCCATGAGAGATTGTTTCGCAATCTCTATGCATTTGAAAACCATTGGAAGCAATGTACAATCTCTACTCCAGCCTTTCAGAGCAACACTCAAATGGGAGATTTTAAATTATCTAGTAGCCTTACTAAAAAAGTAAAGTAAAGAAGGTAGGTGAATTACCTTTAATAATAGATTTCATTTAACTCAATATATCCAAATATTATCATTTCAACATGGATTAACATTTTAAAATTATTAATGATAATTATATTCTTTTTCTTACACTAAGTTTGTGATAGCCACTATGTAATTTGCATTTCCAGCCCATTCCATTTGGATGCCAACTCTTCATGAGAAACACTTGATCTGTATGTAAGTCTCACAAAACTTAACAGTTGAAAAGGTTGGCTGGGTGCCCACAGCTCAGTGGTTAGGTCCTCGGCCTGGGGCTGGCTGGTGGCTTTGAAACCAGCCCACACCTGCTAAAACAAAAGAAAATAGCTGGGTTTTGTGGTAGGCGCCTGTAGTTCCAGCTACTAGGGAGGCTGAGGCAAGAGAATCACTTGAGCCCAAGAGTTTGAGGTTGCTGTGAGCTGTCATGCCATGGCACTCTACCAGGGGCCACCAAGTGAGACTCTGTTTCACTTAAAAAAAAAACTAAACAGTTTAGTTGAAAAGGTTTTTGCCAATATACTTACGACTTTTCCTATTTATTTACTTTTGAGACACAGTCTTACTCTGTTGCCCTGAGTAGAGTGCCATGGTGTCTAGCTCACAGAAACCTCAAAATCCTAGGCTCAAGTGATCCTCCTGCCTCAGCCTCCTAAGTAGTGGGACTACAGGCATGCACCACAATGCCTGGCTAGTTTTTCTACTTTTAGTAGATATGTGGTCTTGCTCTTGTTCAGGCTCGTCTTGAACTCCTGAGCTCAAGTGATCCTCCCACTTTGCCTTCCCAGAGTGCTAGGATTATAGGTGTGAGCCACTGCCACTGCTTCCTGCCCAAATTCTCCAATTTTTAAGTATATTTGGAAAATATACTTAAACGTATAGCTAAACACAAAAAGAAAACAACCCCCAAAACACAGTTAAGCAAAAAACTCTGTGTTTAGGCCCAGCGCCTGTAGCTCAGCACATACACCAGAGCTGGCAGGTTTGAACCCAGCCCAGGCCTGCCAAACAACAATGACAAATGCAATCAAAAAATAGCCGGGTGTTATGGCGGTCACCTGTAGTCCCAGCTACCTGGGAGGCTGAGGCAAAAGAATCATTTAAGCCCAGGAGTTTGAGGTTGCTGTGGGCTGTGACGCTACCACACTCTACTGAGGGCAACACAGTGAGACTCTGTCTCAAAAAAACAAAAAGCAAAAACAACAACAAAAAAATCTCTGTGCTTAAACAGGAATCTCACTTGATTCAATCCCAGTTTGCAAATAAAACCCTACGGGCGGGTGGGGGACCATATCCCTAGGTTGCCAACAGGCCTGAGCCAATAAGTGCTGGCAGGGGCCAGTCGTGTGTCATTGGGACTGGGTGCTGAGAGGGCTGGATGGAGGGGGCAGAACATAAAACTGGAAAACTGAGAGTTTATGAACCTGGGAGCACCCTCTGAGGACACAAGTTCTATCTAACACCTGCTTAGGGCGCCAGATGTCTCCAAGAAGCATGGAAAGTGAGGGAGAAATGCCAGAATTACGGTCAGGTGGTGCAAGGAGGGGTTAAAGAGCCTGGGAGGGCTTGGTAAAGCGGACGTGCCAGGCAAGGCAGAACGCCCAGTGGATGGCTGTGTCCAGGAAGATGCACCGTCTACCAAAGCAGTAAGGAGTGGCTGGGCGGCAGCAGGACTCAGCAGCCCCTCAGCAGCCGGCCTGGGTCTCAGCAGGCCAGGGCCACACTCAGGTGCTGCCACAGAACAGGCTCCAGTGGCGCGAGGGTGCTGGCAGTTGGAGATAGCAGGGCCAGGTGGATGTTGTCACCATCATGAGTGGCAAGGCAGGCGTGTCAGCCACGAGCTCTGCCTGGTGGCATTATGGAAGTGCTTGATAGAGCCTGGTGACGCTGGGGCAAAACAGAGGGCCCACTCAGGGCACTGCCCAAACTGCACAGTAGAAGAAACTGAGTGTGGTGACCCCAAGGCTGGGATGCCTCAGCAAGAGTGTGGCACGCTGGCTCCTCTCTGAGACATGGCTGCTCCCACTGGGCCCTGGGTGTTCCCTTCTGCTAGAACCAAATTACTGCACGGAAGCTCCAGGCTGGATTGTGGACTTCGTGAGGCAGGAGCTGTGTCTCAGTATCCCGGAAAGCTGGGGGCTTGATCATGACCTGGGGTTCTCAAAGTGGGATCCTCAGCCTAGCAGCCCCCACTCAGAAACCTTGTCTGTAATCCAGGTTCTCAGGCCCCACCCCAGCGCCCTGGAGTCAGAAGTGGTGGGGAAGGGGTCCAGCATTCCGAGTGTCAACACACTTTCTAGGTATTCTGATGCACGCTCGATTTTGCGAATCACACAGGGTAAGAACTGGGTGACGACTTGAACAGCGAGCCCCTTAGGTGGAGGGATGGGAGGAAGCCGAGGGAGGGTAAGAGGCTTGTCGTGTCACTTCTGGCCAGGAGGGGGCGATGCTGGCCCAAGATGGCTGCTCGCTGGCTCCTAGGCGCTGGTGCGCGTGGGGCTGCTGCTATTAGGTGGGACTTTTTTTTTTTTTTTTTTTTGAGTTTAAATGCATTTTATTTTATTTTATTTTTTGGTAGAGGCAGAGTCTCACTGTACCGCTCTCAGGTAGAGTGCCATGACCTCATACGGCTCACAGCAACCTCTAACTCTTGGGCTTACGCGATTCTCCTGCCTCAGCCTCCCGAGCAGCTGGGACTACAGGCGCCCGCCACAATAGCTATTTTTTAGTTGAAGTTGTCGTTGTTTGGCAGGCCCGGGCCGGATTTGAACCCGCCAGCTCTGGTGTATGTGGCTGGTGCCTTAGCTGCTCTTGTGTCTTTTTGCCGATTTTGCCCTTTGCTCTTCTTTCTCTAGCTTCTTTTTTTTTTTTTTTGGTAGAGACAGAGTCTCACTTTACTGCCCTTGGTGGAGTGCTGTGCTATCACAGCTCATAGCAACTTCCAGCTCCTGGGCTTAGGCGATTCTCTTGCCTCAGCCTCTCCAGTAGCTGGGACCACAGGTGCGGGCCACAACGCCTGGCTATTTTGTTGCAGTTTGGCCGGAGATGGGTTTGAACCCACCACCCTACTCACTGAGCCACAGGTGCGCCCTTTCTCTAGCTTCTTAAGGTGGAACCTTAGGATGGTGATTTGATACTCTTCTAATAAAGGCATTTAGGGCTCTAAATTTCTCCGTAATCCTTGACTTAGCAACATCTTACAATTTCGATGTGACTTTTTTTTTCCCCTGGCGACAGTGTCATACTCTGTTGCCCTGGGTAGAGTGCTGTGGCATCATAACTCACAGTAATCTCCAACTCTTAGGCTCAAGCAATCTTCTTACCTCAGCCTCCTGAGTAGCTGGGACTACAGTTGCCCACCACAACACCCGGCTATTTTTATTTTATCATTTTTTTTTTTTTTTGGAGGCAGAGTCTCAAGCTGTCACCCTGGGTAGAGTGTCGTGGTGTCATGGCTCACAGCAACCTCAAACTCTTGGACTCAAGTGATCCTCTTGCATCAGCCTCCCAAGTAGCTGGGACTACAGGCACCTTCCATAAGGCCAGGCTATTTTTAGAGATGGTGTCTCATTCTAGCTCAGGCTGGTCTCCAAACCGTGAGCTCAGACAATCCACCTGCTTTGGCCTCCCAGAGTGCTGGGATTGCAGGAGTGAGCCCCTGTGCCCTGATGTGACCTTTTCAATATCATTCGGTTCAAATTATTTTCTGATTTCCTTTCTGATGTTGTCTTTGAACCACAATTCAGAGTGTTTAATTTACAGGTGTGGTTGTTTTGTTTTGAGACAGTCTCACTCCATTGCCCTGAGTAGAGTACTTTGGCATCATTGCTTACAGCAACCTCAGACTCTTGGGCTAAAATGATCCTTTTGCCTCAGCCTCCCAAGTAGCTGGGACTACAGGCACCCACCACAATGCCTGGTTATTTTATTTATTTATTTCTTAGAGATGAGGGCTCACTCTGGCTCAGGCTGGTCTCGAACCTGTGAGCTCAGGCAATCCACCCGCCTGGGCCTCCCAGAGTGCTAGGATTACAGGCATGAGCCACCGCACCCGGCCTTTTCTCATGTCTTATTACTGATTTCTAACTTAATCCCATTGTACTTGAAGAGTACAGCCTGCTTGGCCTCATCCTTTTATTGCATTAAGACTTATGCCCAAGACTTGTGTCCTGGTGCATTTGAAGAGAATGTGTTTTCTGTGGCTGTCTGCGGTACTCCCTAAGTGTCAGACCAATGTGGCTAGTAGTGTTCATATTTTCTGTATCTTTATTGAATTTGTTTAAATCAGTTGTTGAGGGGTCAGGGTCAGAAACTCCTATGCTTGTGGGTTTGTTTCCTTTAAATCTGTCAATTTTTTTTTTTTTTTTTTGGCAGGGGCTGGGCTTGAACCCACCACCTCCGGCATATGGGGCCGGAGCCCCACTCCCTTGAGCCACAGGCACCACCCTAAATCTGTCAACTTTTGCTTTGTCTACACTGAAGCTTTGTTACCAGACACATATTTGTTTAAGGCTTCTAGATGGACCCTTTATCTCCTAGGTACTCTCCGGTCTACTGGGTGCTAACTGTGCCACTCCAGGCTGCTTATTTATGTTAACTGGTCACATGAAAAGTTTCCCCCAGCCACTTACTTTGTTTTTTTGTTTGTTTGTTTGTTTGTTTGAGACAGAGCCTCAAGCTGTCGCCCTGGGTAGAGTGCTGTGACATCACAGCTCACAGCAACCTCCAACTCCTGGGCTCTAAGCGAGTCTCCTGCCTCCCAAGTAGCTGGGACTATAGGCACCTGCCACAACGCCCGGCTATTTTTTGGTTGCAGCCATTGTTGTTGTTCGGCAGTCCCAGCTGGATTCCAACCCACCAGCTCAGGTGTATATGTCTGGCACCTTAGTCGCTTGAGCCACAGCCACCGAGCCCCAGCCACTAACTTTGCCTGCATCTGTGTCTCTGTTTAAAATACAACTCATGTAATACAAGTAGTTTGATCTTGCTTTTCCTATCCATTTGACAGTTTCTGTCTCTTATCAGTATGGTTGGATTTCAGGACCCCCATTTTACTATTCACTCCGTCTCTCCTCCCTCTTTTTGTCCTTTCCTGCCCCTTTTTTAGGGGGCATGGCTACAAACATCCTTATAGTTCAGTTTTAACTGAAGGCTTTTTATTTATTTTTTTTTGAATTATGAACTCTTTAACTGAAGGCTTTTTAGAGATATCTTTTTCCATTTCTTTTAGTGGTTGCTCTAATACAGCCTTAACTTTTATTTCTTTCTCTCTTTTTAGACAGAGTCTCACTGTGTTGCCCTTGGTAGAGTGCGGTGGCTTCATAGCTCACAGCAACCTCAAAGTCCTGGGCTTAAGTGATTCTCTTGCCTCAGCCTCCCAGTAACTGGGACTACAGGCTCCCACCACAATGCCCAGCTATTTTTTGGTCGCAGTTGGCCCCAGCTGGGTTCAAACCTGCCAGCCTTGGTGTATGTGGCTGGCGCCATAACCACTGTGCTTTTTTTCTTTCTTTCTTTTTTCCAAGTGCCATGGCCATGCATTATAGCTCACAGCAACCTCAAGTTCTTGGGCTCAAGTGATCTTCTTGGCTCAGTTTTTCTATTTTTAGTTAAGACGGGGTCTCAATATTGCTCAGACTGGTCTTGAACTCCTGAGTGGAAGTGATCCACCTGCCTTGGCCTCCCAGAGTGTGAGCCGCTGTGCCCAGCCATAGCCTTAACTTTTCATGCTTAGAGTTAGTATCATACCAGTTAATGCACTTGAGAAAATTTAACTTGTCTGAACCTGTTACTTCGTTTATAAAACATTTATAAAACAGGGTGGCGCCTGTGGCTCAGCAGGTAGGGCGCCGGTCCCATATGCCGGAGGTGGCGGGTTCAAACACAGCCCCGGCCAAAAAAAAAACATTTATAAAACAATAGTGAACTTATTTCATGGATTGACAACAGAATGAGATAATTCACACAAAGCATAGTTCTCTGTCCAGAGCAGAACAAAAGCGATACCTACTTGCCCTCGTCGCTAACTAGTACTGTTAACCGTTTCTACCCATGTAGTTAGGATAACCAGTAGTGTGGGACCTCCTGAACCCACAGGGGAACCCCTCCCCCATGTCATGTGTTTCTACCTCTTATCAATCACCTGTTCCTCTAAATGGCTGCCCTATCAGTGACAGCTGTGGTCTCACCAGGGCGCCCCTCTGCTGCCCTTGCCGAGGCCTGGCTGTGCTGTACCTGTCCTTCAGGCTGCTCCTGTGCCCAGCACAGCCAAGCCAGCTGACCAGTCAGTCCCAGCCCCACCTGCTCCCCACCAGACAAAGCCTGGCTTTGTGTTCAGCATTACAGGGTCTGTTGTACTCAGCAAAGTGAGCTGAGGCCATAGCCTGCAGACCTCACTGCTCCCCAAAGATGCTCACGGCCGGCATGGCAGGGCACCCACCTTTCAGCCTCTCCCTCTGCGTGTCCGGGGGGAACTTCTCGCATCTTTGTGCCATCCTGTCCTCCGTGCAGGTCATATTGTGTCCCCGGGATACATCGTGCATCAACTGGTCCCAACACCCAACTGTTGCCCCTCTTCTTGAGCTGATGACCTCAGCAACCTGTCGGAAGATACAGGCCTCCAATAACTTTATCTTCCCACATCCAGCATCAACCAGAGTGAAAGTCAGCATCGGCTCTGCCCCCAGACAACCTGCAGTTATTCTAAATGGTTTTCAGGAAATGGAATTCCAAACAGATGAAGTGGGGATGAGCAATCCTCAGAAGTCTGGATGGAGGGAGGCAGGAGCAATGGGGGTGCACCCCAGAAGGCACTTTAGGAACACAGAAAGAATCCAAGTGAATCCAGATCCTCATGGAATGAGCTTTGGGTTTTTTTGGTTTATTTTTAGAGACAGGGTCTTGGTGTCAGCCCAGGGTGGAGTGCAATGGTATCATCATAGCTCTGTGCAACCTACAACTCCTGGCTTCAAGTGATCCTCCCTCCTGGGCCTGCTAAAGTGCTGGAATCACCGTGAGCCACTGCACCTGGCCTTCAGGGGATGACTTTTTTGTTTTTTTAAAGAGAGAGTCTGAAGCTGTTGCCCTGGGTAGAGTGCCATGGCATCACAGCTTACAGCAATCTCAAACTCTTGCACTTAAGCGATTCTCTTGCCTCAGCCTTCCAAGTAGCTGGAACTATAGGGGCCCACTACAACGCCCAGCTATTTTGTTGTTGTTGTTGCAGATGTCATTTTTGTTTAGCTGGCCTAGGCTGGGTTCATACCTGCCGGCCTTGGTGTATGTGGCCGGTGCCACCCCAGAGAGTGACTTCTAATTGTCAACACATCAGTGATAGGTAGGCAGAAGTATTGGTTCTGTCTGAAGGGGTTTTGCCGATAGCAGTAGAAACCGTGGCCAAGAATCAGCAGAAATTCATCTCTTGGGCTATTGGACTGTTCTTCGTAAGTGGGGCTTTCTGTTTTTTAGGCAATCCTACCCAAATTCCGTTCCTATTAGCACCCAGCTCATCTACTTTATAAAAATCAGATGATGCTACGCTTTACTTAAAACTCTACCCTGTTTGACTTGGTGCCTGTAACACAGTGGTTATGGCACCAGCTACATACACTGAGGGTGGCGGGTTGGAACTCTTCCCAGACTAGCTAAACAACAATGACAACTGCAACTAAAACTGGGTGTTGTGATGGGCACCTGTAGTTCCAGCTACTTAGGAGGCTAAGGCAAGAGAATCGCTTAAGCCCAAGAGTTTGAGGTTGCTGTGAGCTATAATGCCGTGGCACTCTACCAAGGGTGACATAGTGAAACTGTCTCAACTACAACAACAAAAAAAAACTCTACCCTTTGGGCTGAGCAAGATGGCTCATGCCTGTAATCCTAGCACTCTGGGAGGCCAAGATGGGTAGATTGCCTGGGTTCATGGGTTTGAGACCAGTCTGAGCAAACAGCAAGACCCTGTCTCTAAAAATAGCTGGGTGTTGTGGGGAATGCCTGTAGTCCCATCTACTTGGGAGGCTGAGGCAAGAGAATTGTTTGAGCCCAAAAATTTGAGGTTGCTGTGAGCTATGATGCCATGGCACTTTACCTAAGGTGACAAAGTGAGACTCTGTCTCAAAAAAACAAAACAAAAAAATACTCTATCCTGGCTTCTCACTTCTCAAAGGGACAGGCCTGAGCCTTACTCGTTTCTAGCTTTGTCCACAGCCTGTCCTCTACTGAATTTTGTGTCTTCTCCTGGGATGCACTGCTAAGATGTGAGTGACCAGGTGGACAGGCATGTTGTCATGATCTTGTTCACTATGTCCCTGGGATGCCTACTGGTGTTCAGGGTGTCTTAAAGAATGAACGTCCCACGTGTATTACATGCCAACAGCCATGGTCAGGACCTCTCCTGGGGTTTTATGTTCCTGTTACTTTACAGTAATTTAAATTCTTGGCTGCCCATCTCTGGGTTCTGTCATGTGAGTCCTGCTAATTTTTACAGGTGTTTTGTTGTATTTTGTTTAGCATTCTGATAATCCTCACAACAAGATCTAGCGAGGTTCTCCTTCAAGTGCATTCTCGCAAATGGTCTGTGGGGGTAGGTTATGCTCTGTGCAGTGGCAGAAGGACAGAAGAACTGAGAAGAAAAGGACACTTTTTTTTTTTTTTTTTTAGAGACAGTGTCACACTCTGTTGCCCTGGGTAGAGTGCTGTGGCATCATGGCTCACAGCAATCTCTAACTCTTAGGCTCAAGCAGTCTTCTTACCTCAGCTTCCCAAGTAGCTGGGACTACAGTTGTCTGCCACAACACCCAGCTATTTTTATTTTTATTATTTTATCATTTTTTTTTTTGAGGCAGAGTCTCAAGTTGTCACCCTGAGTAGAGTGCTGTGGCGTCATAGCTCATAGCAACCTTCAATTCTTGGGCTCAAAGGATCCTTTTGCCTCAATTTTTCTATTTTTAGTAGAGATGGGGTCTCACTTTTGCTCAGGCTGGTTTCCAACTCTTGACCTTGAGCAATTCACCCACCTCGGCCTCCCAGAGTGCTAGGATTGCAGGTGTGAGCCACCGCACCCAGCCCGGTTAAATAAAATCTTGCGATACGCCCAGGCACCTGTTTTTATGAGGAGTTTCATCTAGAATCACATTGGTTTATGAGGATTACGTGTACAAGGCACTGCTTAACAAAAGAACTTGAACTCTGATCTGGATTTTTTAGGGCCTTGGGCACATACAGCTCATGAAAGAGTAAGTTTTAGGGTAACCTTTGCATTTGTTGAGTTGGGTGTGTGAAGTTTTCTCAAAACACTTGTCATTGCTAGTTTATAGTAACGTTGGCACTGTCATTTCCACTGGTTTCTTTGTCTTTACTATTTTGTGTGTGAAATGTTCCATTATGTGAACAATTGTCCAATATGCTTCCCTTCATAGCAGTTGCAAGGTATGGCTAGGAAAGAGCCGGAGAACTGCAGACAAACCATTTATAGCACGATTTAAAAGAACTTGTCAATGCCAGCTGTTAGGCGACGTTAATTATTAAACTGTGGCCGTTGTAATGAGTTTATGGTGATTTAGGATGAATGTGAGGTGAAGAACTAAGGAGTATATACAGATCATTGCACTAGAATGAATGGTAATTATATATTCCATTTAGGAGAACTCATCCTAGGAGGGGTTCTTCGTATACCAATCCCCCTTCGTTCTAAGGCAGGAGAAAGAAGATAGGCGAAAAGCACATAGCAGACTGCATAGCATAAAGTTTTCTGTAAATGTTTAATAACTGATTGTGTACTGATTTCTTTTAAGTATTCTAATTTAACACTATATCAGATTAGAAATCACTGCCCAGGGCGGCGTCTGTGGCTCAGCGGGTAGGGCGCCGGTCCCATATGCCAGAGGTGGCAGGTTCAAACCCAGCCCCGGCCAAAAAAAAAAAAAAAAAAAACACACAAAAAAACAAAAAAAAAGAAATCACTGCCCAAGAGGCAGCCAGTGTTACAGCTTGCTGTGGCTCCTCCCTGTCTTTGGCCTAAGTTTGTAGCATACCTCTGTGTCTGTGCGTACAAACACGTCTACGTCTATAAAACCAAAATCCTGCTACACTTAGCGTTCCCTAACATTTGCTTATATTTTCAAAATTAAGTCTCAAGGAAGTGGAAAGTCTATCACGAACACCAAATACTCTTCACCTGGATTTACCAATTGTTAGTGTGAGTACACCACACTTTGCTCCCTCCCACTCTCATTTTTCTTTCAATAGGTATTGTATATTTATTCCTTGGTATCCATGGGGGACTGGTTCCAGGACCCCCTGCAGATAGCAATGTCATACTCACATAAATGGTGTACTATTTGCACATAACATGCAAATACATATCCTTGGGAGAACTTTAAGTCATTTCTAAATTATATATACTGAATACAATATAAATATTGTGTGAACTGTTACGCTGTATTGTTTGGGGAATAATTACAAGAAAAATGTATGTTTAGACCCACCCATCCATTTTTTCTGGATTTTTATTTTATTTTAGAGACAGTCTCTCACTTTGTCACCCTTGGTAGAGTGCCATGGCGTGATAGCTCACAGCAACCTCCAACTTTGGGGCTCAAGAGTTTCTCCTGCCTCAGCCTTCCGAGTAGCTGGGATTACAGATACCTGCCACAATGCCCAGTTACTTTTAGAGGCAGGGTTTTGCTCTGGCTCAGGCAATCTACCTGCTTCGGCCTCCCAGAGTGCTAGGATTATAGGAGTGAGCCACTGAGCCCAGCCCATTTCTGGATATTTTCAATTCAAGGTTGGCTCTGCTAATTGTTTTCTATTTTTAGTAGAGACAGGGTCTCACTCTTGCTCAGACTGGTTTAAAACTCTTGTTCAAATGACCTTTCCACCTCAGCCTCCCAAAGTGGTAGGATTATAGGCGTGAGCCAATATGCCTGCTGAAATACTACTGATTTTTATTTGTGAGATAGTTTCACTCTCTTGTCCTGGGTAGAGTGCTATGGCATCATAGCTCACAGCAACCTTAAACTCTTGAGCTTGAGCAATCCTCCTACCTCAGCCTCCCAAGTAGCTGGGAGTATAGGTGCCTGCCAGAATGCTGGCTATTTTTAGGTATGGGTTCTCACTCTTGTTCAGGTTGGTCTTGAACTTCTGAGCTCAGGTGATCTATCTGCCTTGGCCTCCTGGACTGCTGGGATTACAGGTGTGAGCCACTGTGCCCAACCTTGTTTAGAGTTTTTATTATGAAAGGATGTTGAGTTTTGTCAAATGTCTTTTCTGTATCTATTAATCATGGTTTTTGTCCTTGCTTCTGTTAATATGGTATATCCCGGGCTTAGATTTGTGTTATGTTGAAACTTCCTTGCGTCCCTGGGATAAATCCTACTTGATTATGATGGATGATACTTTCATTGTGCTATTGATTTTGTTTGTTTATTATTTCTTTTTTTTAGAGACAGAGTCTCACATTGTTGCCCCTGGTAGAATAGCATAACATCACAGCTCACGGCAACCTCCAGCTCTTGGGTTTAGGCGATTCTCTTGTCTCAGCCTCCCGAGTATCTGGGACTACAGGCGCCTGCCACAATGCCTGGCTATTTTTTTGTTGTTGCAGTTTGGCTGGGGCTGGGTTCGAACCCACCACCCTCAGTATATGGGGCTGGCGCCCTATTCACTGAGCCACCTGAATTTGATTTGCTGCTATTTTGTTGAGGATTTCTGTATCTATGTTTATCAGGGATATTGTCTTGTGATTTTTTTCTTGTTTTTTCTTTCTTTCTGACAAGGCTTCACTCTGTCACCCCTAGTCCAAACTTCTGGGCTCAGATAGTCCTCCTACATTAACCTTCCTGAATAGCTATGACTACCTGCTGCAATGCCCAACTCATTTTTCTGTTTTTAGTAGAGATGGAGTCTTGCTCTTGTTCAGACTGGGCTTGCACTTGTGGGATCAAGCAGTCTTCCTGCCTTGGCTTCCCAGAGGGCTTGGATTATAGGCATGAGCTGCCGCACCTGGCCTCCCCATTTTATGTCTTGATGTCGTAATTTATAACTTTTTATATTGTGTATCCCTTAATAAATTGTTATAGCTATTATTTTTAGTCTTATCTTTTAACATTTATACTAAAGAGGGGCGGCACCTGTGGCTTAGTCGGTAAGGTGCTGGCCCCATATACCGAGGGTGACGGGTTCAAACCCGGCCCCGGCCGAACTGCAACAAAAAAATAGCCGGGTGTTTTGGCGGGCACCTGTAGTCCCAGCTACTTGGGAGGCTGAGGCAAGAGAATCGCTTAAGCCCAAGAGTGGCACTCTACCTAAGGCCATAAAGTGAAACTCTGTCTCTACAAAAAAAAAAAAAAAAAAGGAAGAAATTAAAAAAAACATTTATAGGGTGGCGCCTGTGGCTCAGCGGGTAGGGCGCTGGCCCCACATGCCGAGGGTGGTGGGTTCGAGCCCAGCCCCGGCCAAACTGCAACAACAACAACAAAAAAATAGCCGGGTGTTGTGGCGGGCGCCTATAATCCCAGCTACTTGGGAGGCTGAGGCAAGAGAATCGCCTAAGCCCAGGAGTTGGAGGTTGCTGTGAGCTGTGTGAGGCCACGGCACTCTACCAAGGGCGATAAAGTGAGACTCTGTCCCTACAAAAAAAAAAAAAAAAAAAACATTTATACTAAAGATATAAGTGATTTACATACTATCATTATAGTATTAGAATTTCTGATTTTTGACTATGTACTTTAATCATTGAGTTTTATATTCATGTTTTCATGTTATTTGTTATGATCCTTTTCTTTTTTTCTTTTTTTTGTAGAGATAAAGTCTCACTTTATTGCCCTCGGTAGAGTGCCGTGGCGTCACACAGCTCACAGCAACCTCCAACTCCTGGGCTTAGGCGATTCTCTTGCCTCAGCCTCCCAAGTAGTTGCGTCTACAGGTGCCCACCACAACGCCCGGCTATTTTTGTTGTTGTTGTTGTTGTTGTTGCAGTTTGGCCACAGCTGGGTTTGAACCTGCCACCCTCCATATATGGGGCCGGCGCCCTACCCATTGAGCCACAGGTGCCACCCTGTTATGAGTCTTTTCTTACAGCTTAAAATCCCTTTAGTATTTCTTGAAGGACAGGTCTAGTGGTGATGAACTCTCTCAGCTTTTGTTTGGGGAAGTAATTTTTTTTGGTTTTTTTGGCCGGGGCTGAGTTTGAACCCGCCACCTCTGGCATATGGGACCGGCGCCCTACTCCTTGAGCCACAGGTGCCGCCCTGGGGAAGTAATTTTTCTTTTACTTTTTTTCTTTTTTATTAAATCATAACTGTACATTGCATTTATGGGGTTCAATGTACTGCTTTGATATACAATGTGAAATGCTTACATTAAAGTAAGTAACACATCCATCACAATTATACTTTTTTTTTTTTTTTGCAGTTTTTGGACGGGGCTGGGTTTGAACACACCACCTGCGGTATAAGGGGCCGGTGCTCTACTCCTTTGAGCCACAAGCACCCTATACTCATTTCTTAATAGTTTTGAAATATACCATTGCATTATGCACATTAGGTGAGGTCCCTCCAAATATTCTCTCTCCTCCCATATCCTCCCTCCCCTCCCCTCTCTCTCCTTCTGGGGAAGTTCTTATCTCTACTTTTGGACAGCTCTGCTGGGTATGGTATTCTTGGTTGGCAGTTTTCCTTCAGCATTTTGAATATATCATCCTACTCTCTTCGTAAGATTTCTGTTGAGAAAACTGCAGGTATCCTATTTATTTATTTACTTGCAGTTTTTGGCTAGGGCCAGGTTTGAACCTGCAATCTCTGGTATATGGGGCCGGCACACTACTCCTTTGAGGCACAGGCACCACCCTCCTTTTTTTTTTTTTTTTTAATTGTTGGGGATTCATTGAGGGTACAAGAAACTGGTTGTATTTGTTAGGTAAAGTCCCTTTTATAATTGTGTCTTGCCCCCAAAAGGTGTGTCACACACCGAGACCCTACCACCCTCCTTCCTTCTCTCTGCTCTTCCTTTCCCCACCCCCTCCCTCCTCTTTTTCTGCTCTCCCCTTCCGCTACCCGCCACCATGTACTAGGTCATTAATTGTCCTCATATCAAAGTTGAATACATAGGATTCATGCTTCTCCCTTCTTGTGATGCTTTATTAAGAATAATGTGTTCCACTTCCATCCAGGTTAGTACAAAGGATGTAAAGTCTCCATTTTTTTTAATGGCTGAATAGTATTCCATGGTGTACATATACCACAGCTTGTTAATCCATTCCTGGGTTGGTGGGCATTTAGGCTGTTTCCACATTTTGGCAATTGTAAATTGAGCTGTGATAAACAGTCTAGTGGTCTAGTGCAGGTGTCCTTATGATAAAAGGATTTTTTTCCTTCTGGGTAGATGCCCAGTAATGGGATTGCAGGATCAAATTGGAGGTCTAGCTTGAGTGCTTTGAGGTTTCTCCATACTTCCTTCCCAAAGGTTGTATTAGTTTACAGTCCCACCAGCAGTGTAAAAGTGTTCCTTTCTCTCCACATCCACACCAGCATCTGCAGTTTTGAGATTTTGTGATACGGGCCATTCTCACTGGGGTTAGATGGTATCTCAGGGTGGTTTTGAGTTGCATTTCTCTAATAATTAGGGACAATGAACATTTTCTCATATGTTTGCTAGCCATTCATTTGTCTTCTTTAGAGAAGGTTCTATTCGTGTCTCTTGCCCATTGATACATGGGATGGCTGGTTTTTCTCATGTGGATTAATATGCGTTTTCTATAGATCCTAGTTATCAAGCTTTTGTCTGATTTAAAATATGCAAATATCCTTTCCCATTGTGTAGGTTGTCTCTTTGTTTTAGTTGTTGTCTCTTTAGCTGTACAGAAGCTTTTCAGTTTAGGCACCATTTGTTTATTTTTGTTGTTGCAATTGCCACGGAAGTCGTCTTCATAAGGTCTACCCCAAGGCCGATATCTTCAAGAGTTTTTCCTATGCTTTCTTTGAGGATTCTTATCGTTTTGTGCCTTAAATTTAAGTCCTTTATCCATCTTGAATCAATTTTTGTGAGTGGAGAAAGGTGCGGGTCCACTTTGCAGGTAGATATCCAGTTCTCGCAGCACTATTTATTGAATAGGGAGTCTTTCCCACAGTATATGTTCTTGTTTGGTTTATGGAAGATTAGGTGGTTGTAAGATGTTAGTTTCATTTCCTGGTTTTCTATTTGATTCCAAATGTCTATGTCTCTATTTTTGTGCCAGTACCGTGCTGTCTTGACCACTATGGCCTTGTAGTACAGCCTAAGATCTGGTATGCTGGGTGGTGCCTGTGGCTCAGTGAGTAGGATGCTGGCCCCATATACTGAGGGTGGCAGGCTGGTTTAATATACACAAGTCCATAAACGTTATTCACCGTATCAACAGAAGCAAAACCAAAGACTATATGATCCTCTCAATAGTTGAAGAAAAAGCATTCAATAAAATCCAGCATCCTTTTCTAATTAGAACACTGAGGAGTATAGGCATAGGTGGTACATTTCTTATACTGATCGAAGCTATCTGTAACAAACCCACATTTTGACAAACTCCATTTTACTGAATGGAGTCAAACTGAAAGCTTTTCCACTTAGAACTGGAACCAGACAAGGTTGTCCTCTGTCACCATTACTATTCAACATAGTGCTGGAAGTTCTAGCCAATGCAATTAGACAAGACAAGAAAATAAAGGGCATCCAAATGGGTGCAGAGGAAGTCAAACTCTCCCTTTTTGCTGATACGATCTTATACTTACATAACCCTAAAGACTCAACCAGAAGACTCTTGGACGTCATCAAAAAATACAGTAATACCTCAGGATGTAAAAATCAATGTCCACAAGTCAGTTGCCTTTGTATATGCCAACAACAGCCAAGATGAGAGGTTAATTAAGGCCACAACTCCCTTCACCATAGCCCCAAGGAAAATGAAATACTTAGAAATATACCTAATAGGTTATTGTACCCTCAATGAATCCCCAAAAATAAAAAAAAAAAAGAAAGAAAAAAAAAGAAATATACCTAATAGGGCGGTGCCTGTGGCTCAGTGAGTAGGGCACCGGCCCCATATGCCGAGGGTGGTGGGTTCAAAACCAGCCCCAGCCAAACTGCCACAAGAAAAAAAATAGCCGGGTGTTGTGGCGGGCGCCTGTAGTCCCAGCTGCTCAGGAGGCTGAGGCAAGAGAATCGCGTAAGCCCAAGAGTTAGAGGTTGCTGTGAGCCATGTGACGCCACAGCACTCTACCCGAGGGCGGTACAGTGACACTCTGTCTCTACAAAAAAAAAGAAATATACCTAATAAAAGAGGCGAAGGACGTCTATAAAGAAAATTATGAAACCCTAAGAAAGGAAATAGCAGAGGACATTAACAAATTGAAGAACAGGGCGGTGCCTGTGGCTCAGTGAGTAGGGCGCCGGCCCCATATACCGAGGGTGGTGGGTTCAAACCCGGCCACAGCCAAACTGCAACAAAAAATAGCCAGGCACTGTGGTGGGCGCCTGTAGTCTCAGCTACTTGAGAGGCTGAGGCAGGAGAATCACCTAAGCCCAAGAGCTGGAGGTTGGTGTGAGCTGTGATGCAGTGTAAAAGTGTTCCTTTCTCTCCACATCTGTGCCAGCATCTGCAGTTTTGAGATTTTGTGATATAGGCCATTCTCGCTGGGGTTAGATGATATCTCAAGGTAGTTTTAATTTGCATTTCTCTAATAATTAGGGATGATGTTTTTTTTTTTTTTTTTTTTTTGCAGTTTTTGGCCAGGGCTGGGTTTGAACCCACCACCTCCGGCATATGGAGCTGGCGCCTTACCCCTTTGAGCCACAGGCGCCGCCTGATGATGAGCATTTTTTTCATGTGCTTGGTAGCCATTTATCTGTCGTCTTTAGAGAAGATTCTATTCATCTCTCTTCCCCATTGATGTATGGGATTGTTGGTTTTTTTCTTGTGGATTAATTGAAGTTCTGTATAGATCCTGGTTATTAAGCTTTTGTCTGATTCAAAATATGCAAACCTACATTTTCCCATTGTGTAGGTTTTCTATTTGCTTTGGTTGGTGCTCCTTGGCTGTACAGAAGCTTTTCAGTTTAATTAAATACCATTTGTTTATTATTGCTATTGTTGCTATTGCCATGGCAGTCTTCCTCATAAAGTCTTTCCCCAGGCTGATATCTTCCAGTATTTTTCCTATTCTTTCTTTGAGGATTTTTATACTTTTATACCTTAAATTTAAGTCCATTATTCATCTTGAATCAATTTTTGTGAATGGAGAAAGGTGCGGGTCTAGTTTCAGTCTTTTACATGTGGATATCCAGTTCTCCCAGCACCATTTATTGAATAAGGAGTCTTTTAGTTTATCGAAGATTAGGTGGCTATAAATTGTTGGTTTCAATTCCAGGTTTTCTATTCGATTCCAAATGTCTAGTCTATTTTTGTGCCAGTACCACGTTGTTGTGACTATGGCCTTGTAATACAGCCTAAAATCTGACATGGTGATACCCCTGGCTTTGTTTTTATTACTAAGAACTGCCTTAGCTATACGGTTTTTTTTTTCTGGTTCCACATAAAATGCAGAATCGTTTTTTCCAAGTCTTGAAACTAGGATGTTGGTATTTTAATAAGGGGATGGGGTGGAATTGGTAAATTACTCTGGGAAGTATAGACATTTTAACAATGTTGATTCTTCCCAGTCACGAGCATGGTATGTCCTTCCATTTGTTTTTTGTTTGTTTGTTTTTTAAAGACAGAGTTTCACTCCGTTGCCCTCGGTAGGGTGCTGTCTTAAGGACCCTGCCTTTGAAGTTTAATTATAATTTGTTCTCATGTAGTCTTGGTTTTGATTCAATTTGATTTAAGACATTTTACCTTCTTGTACCTGGATATTTATATCTTTTCCCAGATTTGCAAACTTTTCTGTTACTATTTAAGCTTTCTACTCTTTTCTTTCTCCTTGAACTTCTATGACTCAGACATTTGCTTTTTTGATGCTATCCCAAAGTTCCCTTAAGCTTTCATTATTCCTTTCCATTCCTTTTTTCTCTGTGTATTTTCAAATAACTTGTGTTTGAATTCAGATACTTTCTCGTGGTTGATCAATCTGCAAGTGATGTTCTTTATTGCAATTTCATTTCATTGACTTTATTTTTCCACTCCAGAATTTGTTTTATAATTTCGATCTCTGTTAAATTTCTCATTTTGGTTTAGGCACAGTGGCTTACTCCTGTAATCCCACCATTTTGGAAGGCCAAGGCAGGTGGAATGCTTAAGGACAGGAGTCCAAGACCTGCCTGGGCAACGTATCTAGACCATCTCTATAAAATATAAGAAAAATTAGCTGGTCATGGTGATGCGTGCCTGTAGTCCTAACAACTTGGGAGGCTGGGGTGGGATCACTTGAGCTCAGGAACTGGAGGCTTCAATGACTGCAGCATTCTGAAGTCCAGCCTGGATGGCAGAGTGAGACCCTGCTCTAAAAATTTTTCATTTTAGTCATTTATTATTTTCCTGAATTCATTCATTTTCTATATTTGCTCAAAATTCATTGAACTTCCTTAAAATAATTGTTTTGAAGGCCACATGTGGTGGCTGATGCCTGTAATCCTAGCAGTCCCAGAGGCCGAGGCAGGTGGATCTCCTGACCTCAGGAATTGGAGACCAGCCTGAGTAAGATTGAGACCCTGTCTCTAAAAATACCCAGAAATTATGGTGGGTACCTGTAATTCCAGCCACTCAGGAGGCTGAGGCAAGATGATCTCTTGAGCCCAGGAGTTTGTGGTTGCTGCGAGCTATGATGTCACTGCACTCTACTGAGGGTGACAAAATGAGACTCTATCTCAAAAAAATATATTTTTTTAATTATGTGTCAGATAATAAATCTCCTTAATTTTTCTCCTAAATTTCTGTAGGGTCAATTACTGGTGCTTTATTTTTTGAGACGGAGTTTCATTTTCTCATCCTTGTTGGAGTGCTGTGGAGGCATAGGTCACAGCAACCTCAATTCCGATCGTCTTGTCTCAGCCTCCTGAGTAGCTGGGATTACACGTGCCTGACCCAATGCCCAGCTGTTTTTTTAGAGATGGGGTCTTGCTCTTGCTCAGGCTGGTCTTAAACTCCTGAGCTCAAGCCATCTACCCACCTTGGCCTCCTAGAGTGCTAGGATTACAGGTGTGAGGCACTGCACCCAACCTTGGTGCTTTATTTGGTTCCTTTGATGGGGTCTTATCTCCCTGGTTGTTCTTTATCTTTGTGGCTATGTGTTGGTGTCCAGACATTTGGAGTAGAAACTTAATTCTAGGTACTGCAGTTGTTTAAACTGTCCGTGTAATAACTCCCCAATTAATATCTCCTCTAAAATTGGGTTTTACAGAGTGAGCCTACCTTTAAGTATGTAAGGGACATAAGAGAAACTAGGTGGTGCTCAAGATGACTAGAGCGGAAATAGGGTCCTTCTGGGTAAGTCTCATTTCAGTTGGGACCAGCAAGGTTTGAGAAATCGAAATGGATTTGTTGATAGTGTTATTTGCCCTCTGGGTCAACTCTGTCCTTCTTGCCCTGCCTTACCCCAGGAAGACAGCATCACGTGGGCATCTGGTGGGTTTCAGTCAATGGAGGCAAATGCAAGAGACTGAGCATCAGAAAGGTAAGCTTCTCCCTTCTCTGCTTTGGATCTTTTTTTCACAGTAGCTGCATCTCTCTAGGGCTTCAACATGTACTTAGAAGACTCTCTTCTAAGATTTTTGTATTTTGTTTTTTCAAATTAATATGAGACTATAATACTTAGGTTACATAGTTTTCACTTCCAGGGCAAAGCTCTTCTAAGATGTTGGCTCTCACTGGGCTCCTCAGTTTTCTACTTTTATCCCCCTTCAACCTTAGGGAGACAATAGCTTTCTGGTGCTGCTGTTCTGTGGATGATCCCTCATTAACATTTCCCTCATCTCTCTAAGTAGTTCTTTCATAGGAAAACTATGAGGCTAATTCAGTTTTCTACTGGAATCCAAATGACTAGTTCCAGAGGTTAAAAATGGAAGGAATTCGATTTTCCAGGCCCATAAAATTCAATGCAAATGCACACGTAGACAAGTTTTTTTTCATTCATTTCATTTCATTTTATAAAAATTGCTACACACACTCTCTCCACCCACTCCCCCAACTCCTCCAACTCTTGCTTTCATCATCTGACCTGGGGGAATTTAATGCTCCCACATATTATTCTCAGTGGCCATTGACCTATAGTATGTTTTTACACCATATTTTTTCAGCCATTCCCTTACTGATGGTCTTTCCCCCCTTTTTCTTTTTTTGAGATCTTTACCAAAATTCTGCAATATACATTGATAAACAATCTTAAGTTCTGGCACTTTATTTTTTTCTGAGGGATGGATTCCTAGGAGTCTCCTGGGTTGAAGAGTGTAGATATTAATGTTAAAACACTGAGTCACAATGTTTTCCAGGGAGGTTGTCACAATTCACATTTCTAACAGCAACATATTACATTAACTTTTCACCCTGCTGTTGTTATTAAGATGGTAACTTACAAAAACAAACTTGATGAGCTATAAATGTTTTAGTAAATTTGTTCAGAAAGTCACATTCGTATGATGAGAACATACCAACGATCTTCAAATAACAGAGGAATAAAAAGACCAGTTTGGGTTGCCATTTATAATTCTAATGCATGATTGATAGGGAAAGACTGAACTTGTGAATCAAGCGTAAAACTCTTTGAGATATGCAAAAATATTTTTACTTTAATCATCAAATATATGAAGGGACCACTGTAAAGTCTAACTTACGAAGTATGAACATAGAAAAATAATAATATGCTCTTAGGTTCCAAAGAGAAATGTTTTAGGTTGACAGTAGTGAAACTCAAGGAAGTAGAAGTGCCTCCACTAAACAGAACACTGCAAAAGTTCATTTTCAAAGTGGGTTACACATATGGAAGACTTAAAAAGCAATGAAAAACAGCACTTGACAAGTCTATTTTTCCTCTAAAATTTTTGAACTATGTTCATCCTATCATTTTTTTGCAAGACAATTCATAAAATAGGGCGGCGCCTGTGGCTCAAGGAGTAGGGTGCCGGTCCCATGTGCCGGAGGTGGCGGGTTCAAACCCAGCCCCGGCCAAAAAAAAAAAAAAAAACAAAAAAAAAAAACAAGTAGACAATTCATAAAATATTAAGAGGAACAGGGTAACAAAAGCAGGGAGTTCCTGGGTTACACAATATTTTGGTAATAGACATGCATTTGTATGTAAATACCCCACTGAAAAATTACAAGAGCATGATGAATGGGGATATTGTCTTTACATGGCAAATCCTTACTCCGTGTTGCATACTGTAGTGTAGTACAGCCCACATCTGCTTTCGCTCTCTAGATCTCTTGGTTATATCACAGTTGATTATTTATGTAAGTGATCTTTCTAGAAATCTTCAGCAAACCAGAGGGAAGTAAAACTTCAACATTATCTTCTGTTTAGTGAAGAGGCAGCTCAGTAACCATGGTCACACCAACATACATATGCCGGCAAGCAGTAGGAAAAGACATAAGTTACATGCTACTTCAAAATCTGTTACATATTTCATTTGGAATGCATACTGGGTTGTAGAGGTATTGAAAAACAGTGATATTTAGTAGGGAAAAATGTTTGATATGTCCTAATTATCACAGAGGACAAGAATTTCAAACTCCCAGTGATTATGCTAAATTCACATGTGCAGATTTAAAACACACAACTTGTGTTATGTGGCATGCTTGTACATAACCACTAAATTGTTAGGAAACTGTCCATTATGTTGTTGCTTAAAATACTTAATTCATCCAAGATTTTAAAAAACTTCACTGTAATACAGCTGAGTATGTCTATTTACAATTGGATATATTCTCGTATGTATTCTTTAGGTATCAATGTAACTTCTAATACAATGTTCTTAGGGGATCCTATCTTTTATACATTTGAGATTGTATCTCAGTATGAATTCCCACATTTCTTCCATACCTTCATAAGGTTTCTCCCTGGTTGGAAGGGTTCTGGTGGGAGGATTTTCCACAGTGCAACCTGGTTATAGTCTCAGAGTTTTTCCCCTATATGAACTCTCTGGTGGACACTGAGACGAGACTTCCTGCTGAAGGCCTTCCCACATTCAGAACACTCGTATGGTTTCTCCCCTGTATGGATTCGCAAATGTAATCTAAGAGTTGACCTCTGGCTGAAAGTTTTGCCACATTCAGTACATTCGTAGGGTTTCTCTCCTGTGTGAGTTCTCATATGTATAATGAGTTGTGAGTTCTGGATGAAGGATTTTCCACATTCGCTGCACTCATAGCGTTTCTCCCCTGTGTGAATTTTCTGATGTATAATGAGGTTTGATTTTTTGAAGAAGGTTTTTGCGCATTCATTACACTCATAGGGTCGTTCTCCTGTATGAATTCTCTGGTGTGTAGTGAGTTCAAACTTCTGGGCAAATGTCTTTCCACATTCGCTGCATTCATAGGGCTTCTTCTCCATATGTGCTCTCTGGTGTACAATGAGGTTTGACTGGTGAGTGAAAGCTTTTCCACATTCAGGACACTCAAAGGGTTTCTCCCCAGTGTGAATTCTCTGATGCTTGATGAGGTTTGCCTTATGGGAGAAGGTTTTCTTACATACATTACATTCATATGGTTTTTCTCCAGTATGTATTCTCTTATGACTAATAAGGAGTGACTTAAAGGAGAAGGCCTTGTCACAGTAATTGCAAATAAAAGGTTGAACTAAATTTTTAATTTTCTGATGTTTAAAAATGGCTTCTTTATGGCTGAAGGCTTTTCCACTTTTATTATAGTCAGAGTATTCTAAGTCAGGGTGGGTTTTCTCTTGCTTAAGATAAAGAAGTGCTTTTCCAAATCCATTATACTCCTCAGCTTTCTTTCTTGCATAGTTTCTACTGCTATTATGTAAGTCTGAATTGTATTTCAAAGTTTTTCCATATAAATCATATTTGTAGGGTATCTGTCTTAAAGAAACAAAGTCTGTATTCAGATTAAGTGCTTTTCCAAAAAGATTATCTCTTTCCTCAATTGGAGTTTGGTTCTTAAGGATTACAAATTGCCTTGCTTGCTCCTCTGGGCTTCCATGGTCCCGCTCCATCTGGTCATCAGCCTTCCACACTTCTAGAATAGAAAATAATGAAATGTATCTTGTCAATGCCTTCACCATCATGTAACGGGAAATCTTCACAAATGTTCTATCATAGGGCTGATTCTGTAGTTGGGACCCAGTCTACCAATATTAAAAGATCCCCAGTGAGAATTTTTCCTCTCAAGATTTGAAGAAAAAGACAAAAATGTAACAGTGTGTGGCAAAAAAGAAACTAAAATGGACGTAAGTAGCACTGCCAGATGACAAAATGACCTTAAAATTGTGATAGTCGGCTCAGCGCCCATAGCACAGTGGTTACATGGCGCCAGCCACATACACCAAAGGTAGCATTTCAAACCCAGCCTGGGCCAGCTAAAACAACTTCAACAACAAAAAAAATAGCCGGGTGTTGTGATGGGTGCCTGTAGTCCTAGCTACTTGTGAGGCTGAGGCAAGAGAATTGCTTAAGCCTAAGAGTTTGAGGTTGCTGTGAGCTGTGACACCACAGCACTCTACTGAGGGTGACATAGTAAAACTGTCTCAAAAAAAAAATTGTGATAGTCAATACATACCTATATCAAAATATGAATACAAACATGGAGCACCTCTTGTAATTGCAAAAGTCAAATGTGACTTGAGTATTACAAATATAATAATGCCTAGCTGGACCTGGGCAGGTAGCCATGCTACCCTGACAATGATGAAATAAAATAAAAGTCTGGGTGTTGAGGCTGCCTTTGGCAGATCTTGGCCAAGGAGTAATTGTGAACTAAAAATAAAATCTTAGGCCCCTCAACTGACTAAATGGACCCCTTTTTGGCCAAGGGGACCCCAGAAATATCCTAAAATGAGTTCCTGGCCCTCAGAAGGGAGGTGAGACATGACTTGTCATACTCTCCTCCTTTCCTAGAGATATCATTTGTAGCTTGTTAACAGGCCTACGGCTATACTAGACAAACCTTAACCCTTACCTGCAGGTGTATGTGTGATAACTTGTCTTTGATTAATAGACCTCTAATCTTTACTTAAAACAGTCTAAGCTTTTTTTTTTTTTTTTTTTTTTGAGACAGAGCCTCAAGCTGTCAGCCTGAATAGAGTGCCATGGCATCACAGCTCACAGTAACCTCCAACTCCTGGGCTCAAGCGATTCTCTTGCCCCCACCTCCCAAGTAGCTGGGACTACAGGCGCCTGCCACAACGCCTGGCTATTTTTTGGTTGCAGCCGTCATTGTTGTTTGGCGGGCCTGGGCTGGATTCGAACCCGCCAGCTCAGGTGTATGTGGCTTGGTGCCTTAGCTGCTTGAGCCACAGGCACTGAGCCCAGTCTAAGCTTTTAGACAAAGTTTCATTTCTTTAACCAATTACAAATCAAAGATCTTTAAACCTACCCATAATGTGTAATTCCCCACTTTGAGATGTTTTACCTTTTTGGGCCAAACAAATGTATGCCTTACATGTATTGATTTATGACACTTGGATGCAATCCCTGTCTCCTCAAAATGCATAAAAGCAAACTGCCAAACTGTAATCCAACCATGGTGAGACCACTTGATCAAGGCTTCCTGAGTGTGGCTCTCTGGGCCATGGTCACACATACTTGGCTCAGATAAACCTCTTTAAATTATTTTACAGATTTTAGGCTCTTTTCCATTGACAACACTAATTTCCATGGTCTAAAATATAAAGGTCACGGGTGGTGTCTATGGCTCAAAGGAGTAGGGTGCCGGCCCCACAGGCTGGAGATGGCAGGTTCAAACCCAGCCCAGCCAAAAACTCCAAAAAAAAAAAAAAAAAAAAATATATATATATATAATTTGTCACCATTATAGGAAATTGTACTAATGAAAGAGCAACTAATTATGAGACAAAGGTTTAAGATGTTCTAGGTAAATATGAAGGCTCAAGTATGAGAAGCAAACATCTATAAAGTTAAGTAGAGAAAATAGTTAAGCAGGAAGGCTCGGCACCTGTTGTTCAGTGGTTAGGGTACCGGCCACATACACTAGGGCTGGTGGGTTTGAACCTGGCCCAGGCCTGCTAAACAATGACAACTACAACAACAACAACAACAAAAAATAGCCGGGCATTGTGGCAGGTGCCTGTAGTCCCAGCTACTTGGGAGGCAGAGGCAAGAGAATGGCTTAAGCCCAAGAGTTTGAGGTTGTTGTGAGCTGTGATGCCACAGTACTCTACTGAGGGTGACACAGTGAAACTCTGTCTCAAAAGAAAAAAAGTTAGGCAGGGCCTGTGGCTCCATGGAGTAGGGCACCAGCCCCATATACTGGAGGTGGCAGGTTCAAACCCAGCCCTGGCCAAAAAAAAGAAAAAAGTTAAGCAGGGTGAGACTGCTATTTGGAGGTGTGACTAGAGACATGGGATACAGTTCATCTGTACCCAGCTATTTTTATTTATCTAATTTATTATCTATTTTTCTCTTTTTTTTTTTTTTGAGACAGAGGCTCAAGCTGTTGCCCTGGGTAGAGTGCCGTGGCGTCACAGCTCACAGCAACTCCAACTCCTAGGCTTAAGCAATTCTCTTGCCTCAGCCTCCCAAGTAGCTGGGACTACAGGAACCTGCCACAACGCCCGGCTATTTTTTGGTTATAGTTGCCACTGTTGTTTGGCAGGCCTGGGCTGGATTTGAACCCGACAGTTCTGGTGTATATGGCTGGTGCCTTGGATGCTTGAGCTACAGGTGCCGAGCCTTATTTATTTAGAGACACATTCTTACTTTGTTGTTCTCAGAAGAATGCCGTAGTGTCATAGCTCATAGCAACCTCAAACTCTTGGGTTCAGGCGATCTCGTCTCAGCCTCTTGAGTAGCTGGGACTATAGGTACCTGCCACAGCGCCTTTCTATTTTTAGAGATGAGGTCTTGTACTTGCTCAGGCTAGCCTCAAAAATCTAAGCTCAAGCGATCCACCTGCCTCAGCCTCCCCAGAGTGCTAGGATTACAGGCGTGAGCCATGGCACCTGGCCCTATACTCAGCCATCTTTAAAGGTTAGGGATTTGAAAAAGATTCTTGAAATATGTTGCAAAGGTCCCAAGCTGTTCATAACCCCTGGATTGTTCCACTGGCTTCTGATTCTCCTTTCAAAATCAAAAATGTCTGGGGCAGCGCCTGTGGCTCAAAGGAGTAGGGCGCTGCCTCATATGCCGGAGGTGGCAGGTTCAAACCCAGCCCCGGTCAAAAAACTGCAAAAAAAATAAAATAAAAATGTCTGAACTGTCAATTCTAATTAATTCTAATTATATCATCCACAATTTATTTTATTTTATTTTTTTTAGAGACAGAGTCTCATTTTATCACTCTCGGTAGAGTGCCATGGCTTTACAGCTCACAGCAACCTCCAACTCCTGGGCTTAGGCGATTCTCTTGCCTCAGTGTACACAGTAGCTGAGACTATAGGTGCCCACCACAATGCCCGGCTATTTTTTGTTGCAGTTTGGCCAGGGCTGGGTTCGAACCCCCCACCCTTGGTATATGGGGCCGGTGCCCTACTCATTGAGCCAAAGGCACCGCCCCATCCACAACGTTTTGTTGTTCCAACTTGAAGATCATGTTTGGTTTGATTATAACAGGATTTACTAATGGGAAGTAACTCCTAAATGACTGAACTTCAGAAGCTGTATTACCTCTCAGCTTTAATACCTGAAGATTGAGGGAAAACCATTTTGTAATTCAGAAGCTTGTAATTATTGGTAACTAAGAAAAGACATAAATACTACTAAGCAAATAGTAGCTCCATTTGAAAGTTGTCCTTACCCACTGAAAGTAAGTTGCTATAATTCTCCAGCATCACATCCATGTATAGGATCCTCTGAGAGGGGTCCAGTTGCTCCCATTCTTCCTGGGTAAAGTCCACAGTCACATCCATGAATGAAACTGATTCCTGAAATGAAATACTGTTATTCATTCTGAAGTGATCCTCATTTAGTGACATAGAAAGAATATATGAAAGCTTATTACCATGTAATCGTAAGTGCTATTTACCATGGAAGTTTACATATAACACCAACAGTATATCTTGTTCACTGTTTTCAAAAAAATACTTTTAGAAATAGTTAAAACATTTTTTTCCCCCAGCATCTGGCAGTATTTTGGGGAAAAAGCAACTAAAATAGGTTTAAATTGATTAACACTATTAAATTACATCTGATATTTGATACTACATGATTAAATCTCTGTCATTACCACGCGCTAACCAACTGTGCCACGGGAGCACTTACATGATTAAATCACATCTAATATTTGATACTACATGATTAAATCTCTGTCATTACCACGCGCTAACCAACTGTGCCACGGGAGCACTTACATGATTAAATCACATCTAATATTTGATACTACATGATTCAATACAGCTATATGATACAATTATATAAAACGTGTTATCAAAGAATACAACCAAAATTAAGATGGCAAACAAAACCCCTATAACTTTTTTTATAGGAAAATACTTTGAAGTATGCATGTAACTGTCCATTCCTTCAAAGAAAATTTGCAAGCAAAGTTAACAACCTCCAGAAAAATCACACATAGCATTACTAGCCATATCCCCCCAAAATGTACAATATGCACATTTGGAATACTCTGTGAGCACGAGGCAGGTGGATCGCCTGAGCTTATGAGTTTGAGACCAGCCTGAGCCAGGCATTGTGCAGGGTGCCTGTACTCTCAGCTATCCGGAGGCTGAGGCAAAAGCACCGCTTGAGCTCACGAGTTGTAAGTTGTTGTGAGCTATGATCCCACGACACTCTACCAAGAGTGACAAAGTGAGACTCTGGGAGAAAAAAAAAAATGTGAGCAGCAGATGAGTTTCGTGTTTGTAAGAATGGAAAGAAGTCCCATTTTTAGCACTGTTGTATAAAGATTGTCTTTTGCTGCGAAGTTCACAAATTGTCCTCCTGTTGGGACCACACTTTACAAAAACACCGTGTTTTTGAAACGAGATTACAGAGTAAGATACAGCATCTTAGCTATGTCGTCTTACTATTTTTTTTTTAATTTTTACTACTTTATCAAAACATGTCCCTTAGGTGTGTAGGATTCATTTTTTAAATTCTTCCTAGAACTAATATGGAAGGAAGAGGTAGATTTATTCCCAATCATAGTCCTGGAAGATGCTTCCTGGGGTCAAGAAGGATCTTTTCTCTTTTTTTCACTGCTTGTTTTTGGCCTTAGCATGTGTTAAGATGTGAGATTTCAGATTAGCTACATGAGCAAACTTCTTATTACAACCATCGAAAGGGCACACATAGGGCCTGTCTCCGGTATGGATTTGCACATGTATGTGGAAACTGAAGTCTAGTGAAAAGTGTCACCCACAGCCTTTGTGCCCTGAAAGGGCTTCTCTTCAGGAGGAACACGGTGGTGGTATTTTAATTTTGAGCTCTCAACAAAAGCTTTTCCACATTCTACACAGCCCAGACTCTGGGACTGCGGGTCTGCAGATTGTTTTCTCATGGCAGAGTTATCCCTGAACATCTTTGTGCAACCTTTATGATGGCAAGCTATTATTCTTGGAGCATAGCCTTTAACTTTTCTTGGCTTCATCCTAGTAAATTCTGCCAGTTGTTTCCGGTGTAAGAGGTCAATGCCAGGTACTCCAGGAGGAAGCTTCTTTCCTGTCATGTACTCTGAATAATCAGAAGGCTAGTCCTCTCCAAAAATCTGTTCTTTAAACACAGTCTCATAATCAATATCTTTTTTTTTTTAATCTGAGGACCACACGGTGACCCAGAACTTGCCCTCTGCGGTCTTGATTCTGCTGCTGCTTCTACTTGTTGTTGCCTGTGCCCGCCGGCTGCTGAGGTAACTCTCCTTCCCACTGCCCTCTTGACAGGACTGCCTCCCAAGGAAGAGCCGCTACCGCTGCAGCTCTTGCCGGCTGCCACCACGGAGAGCAGCGTCTGCTCTGTGTAGTTGCTGCCGACGCGGGCACCGGTGCACCGGTGCGGGGATCCGGTCCTTAAAGCCCTCCTCTGCACACAGCACCGGTGCGGGGATCCGGTCCTTAAAGCCTTCCTCTGCACACAGCACCGGTGCGGGATCCGGTCCTTAAAGCCTTCCTCTGCACACAGCACCGGTGCGGGGATCCGGTCCTTAAAGCCTTCCTCTGCACACAGCACCGGTGCGGGGATCCGGTCCTTAAAGCCTTCCTCTGCACACAGCACCGGTGCGGGGATCCGGTCCTTAAAGCCTTCCTCTGCACACAGCACCGGTGCGGGGATCCGGTCCTTAAAGCCTTCCTCTGCACACAGCACCGGTGCGGGGATCCGGTCCTTAAAGCCTTCCTCTGCACACAGCACCGGTGCGGGGATCCGGTCCTTAAAGCCTTCCTCTGCACACAGCACCGGTGCGGGGATCCGGTCCTTAAAGCCTTCCTCTGCACACAGCACCGGTGCGGGGATCCGGTCCTTAAAGCCTTCCTCTGCACACAGCACCGGTGCGGGGATCCGGTCCTTAAAGCCTTCCTCTGCACACAGCACCGGTGCGGGGATCCGGTCCTTAAAGCCTTCCTCTGCACACAGCACCGGTGCGGGGATCCGGTCCTTAAAGCCTTCCTCTGCACACAGCACCGGTGCGGGGATCCGGTCCTTAAAGCCTTCCTCTGCACACAGCACCGGTGCGGGGATCCGGTCCTTAAAGCCTTCCTCTGCACACAGCACCGGTGCGGGGATCCGGTCCTTAAAGCCTTCCTCTGCACACAGCACCGGTGCGGGGATCCGGTCCTTAAAGCCTTCCTCTGCACACAGCACCGGTGCGGGGATCCGGTCCTTAAAGCCTTCCTCTGCACACAGCACCGGTGCGGGGATCCGGTCCTTAAAGCCTTCCTCTGCACACAGCGCAGTCGAGTCGGCGCCGCCCCCCACCTCGTCAGCGCGTCTGCGCCAGGATCACTTCCTGGAGGTAAAACACCTGGGTCTGGTCGTCAGGGCGAGTGCAGCACGATTGTGGGCGGGTGGTGGTGGCAGCTGGTGCGCCCGTGGCCGCCCCTGTCCTCATCGTCGGCCTTGTCCTCACCTACCACCATGGTCTTCATGGTCTCCACCTCAATCTTGTGCAGCCCCAAGATCTCAGCCAGCATCTCCGAGTGGTCTGTGGCCCAAGGCCATGGCTGAGGGTTCCATCGCCACGACTGCGGTGGCCTGGGTGCCTCAACTATGGGCAGGTGTGCGAGGAGGTAGGTGCTGTAGGGAAAGAAGGCAGAGGGAGGAAGGGGCTGCGGCGGCCGGGGAAGACTGGGCGCTTCCCCACCTCCCTCACCCCGTGCCTGCTCTCCCTGACAGTCCCGCCCCGCCTCACCACACCGTATCCCGCCCTCTGGGCCAGCGCTCTGCCTCCTTCCACACAAAAAAATCTAGAAATAGTGCCAGAGCTAAAGAAATTTAAAAATCTGTCTAATGTCTATCATTGGCTAGGTATCTAAGATTAATAAAAAGTTTCCTCTTTCAACATAGGTACAGGGAGACAAGTATGTAAACATAAATACTGGGTATCTGATATTATCAGTACGTTGATGAAGATCATATAGGCATTTTTGTGGTATCAGTGTTGGAGAGTTAAAGCTTTGAATATTTAAAAGCAGCAGATGGGTTTCCAAGTATGAGAAAAAATATATAAGAAACAAATAAGGAACTCCCTACCACATCTAAGCCCTAAAAATGGTAGAAAAAAAAATTTTAAATATGGGCGGTGCCTGTGGCTCAGTGGGTAGGGTGCCAGCCCCATATACCCAGGGTGGCGCGTTCAAATCTGGCTTCGGCCAAAAACTGCAACAAAAAAATAGCCGGGTATTATGGCGGGTACCTGTTGTCCCAGCTACTCAGGAGGCTGAGGCAAGAGAATCCTCTAAGCCCAGGAGTTAAAGGTTGCTGTGAGTTGTGTGATGCCATGGCACTCTACCGAGGGTGAGAAAATGAGACTCTGTCTCTACCAAAAAAAAAATTTTTTTTAAAAATATATAGTTGGCTATAAGAGCAGCTTAGATATAGCTAAAGAGATAATTAATAAACTAGAAAATGTCAGTTAAAAATATCCAGACCAGTTGTGGTGTCGATAGCTCAGTGGTTAGGGTGCCGGCCATATACACCAGGCTGCCAGGTTCGAGCCTGGCCCAGGCCTGCTAGACAACTGCATCCAAAAAAGTAGCCAGGCATTGTGGTGGGCACCTGGAGTCCCAGCTACTTGGGAAGCTGAGGCAGGAGAATTGCTTAAGCCCAAGAGTTTGAGGTTGCTGTGACACCACAGCACTGTACCAAGGGCGACATAATGAGACTGTCTTAAAAAAAAAAAAAAAAAAAAATATGTATATATATATATATATATCCTAAAATATAGCAGGAACAAGGATGGAAAATACATTAGAGCTGGGTATGATAGCCCATGACTGAAATCCTGAGCGTCTGAGGAGGCTGAGGTGGGTGGACGACCTGAGCTCAGGAGTTTGAGACTAGTATGAGCAAAAGCAAGACCCAGTCTCTACTATAAAACAGAAAAACTAGCCGGGTGTTGTGGCAGGCACCTGTAGTCCCAGCTACTTAGGAGGCTGAGGCAAGAACTCTTGGGCCCAAGAGTTTCAGGTTGCCAAAGCTAAGATGCCAGGGCACTCTACCCAGGGTGACAGAATACAACTGTCTCAAAAAAAAAAAAAAAAAAAAGTCTAAAGACACACGCAACAAACTAAAGGCAAAATGTACGTGCAACTAGAGTCCTACTAGTACAGGAAAAATACAGAAGAAATATTTAAGAGATAATGGCTCTGAATTTTCCAAAACAGCTCATATGAGGCTAGTTTCAAGAAATACCACTTAACTTCAAATAGGATATTAAAAAAACAAAACCAAAAACTCCACTTAGGCACATCTTAATAAAACTAATAAACCCTGATAGCTTATTTTTTAACAGAAACAAAGGAAGCCAAAAAATATCTTCAAAATGTTGAAAATATCTAGAATACAAGTTGGCAAACTTTCTCTAATTTTTTCTTAAAAAATAGGTCCGTGGTGTGCATTTGTAGCCCTAGCCACAGGGGAGGCTAAAATGGGATTGCTTGAGCCCAGAAGTTCCAGGTTACAGTGAGCTATGATCATAGCACTACACTCCAGCCTGGGTGACATAGTGAGACCCTGTTTCTTCTCTTTTCTTTTTGAGACAGAGTCTCACTTTCAGTAAAGCACCTTAGTGTCATTACTCACAGCAATCTTAAAACTCTTGGGCTCAAGCGATCCTCTTGCCTCCCAAGTAGCTGGGACTACAGGTGTCTGCCACAATGCCCGGCTATTTTTAGAAATGCAGTCTTTCTCTGGCATAGGCTGTTCTCAAACCTGTGAACTCAGGCTGTCCACCCACCTCAGCCTCCCAAAGTGCTAGGATTACAGGCGTGAGCCACTGCACCCGGCCAAGACCTTGTTTCTTTAAAAAACAAAATTAAAATGGGATGTTAGTAAGACCTTCAGGGTTTAAAAAAATACACACACACATATATATACATACTGTTTATAAGGACTAACAAAGCCTAAAAATGCACAGCTGACTGAGGTATAATTTAACAAAAATGCTAAAAGTATGCATACAACATGAGCTAAAACTTCTATATAATCCTGTTAATTCACGTAAGAGTATTTTTTAAATTTTTTCATTTAGCCACTCCCGTGTTACAGTTTTTATTGACACTCTATAAATCAGGATAGATTGAATTTTATGTTTTGAGACAGAGTCTCAGAGTGCCATGCCATCACAGCAACCTTAACTCCTGAGTTCAAGGAATCCACCTGCCTCAGCCTCTCAGAATGTTAGGATTACAGGTGTGAGCCAAAGGTGACTGGCTTTAGTACTCAAGATTTTAGCAATGAGTGAGGTGACATAAAATGAAGACAGCATGCTAAGGAAGGAAGATCCTCATATGATAGAGTAAGACAGAATTTATGCATGAATTGTGTGATAAACCTTTAATGGGCGAAAGCAAATTTGTCAAAATGGCAAGTATCAACTAGATTATTAGGATTTCTGTGCATTTTTTATACTTCACAAAGTTAAATCTTATGACTTGCCAGGTAAAAGGAAGACAATGAACCAAGCATAAGAAATTTCTGAACACTGGGTACAAAGAGAAAACTTTACAAGTTTGGGGAGAGAATAAGTAACATTCTGATAAATAGACAGAAGGCCTTTAGACTTCATGACTATATAAAAATTAATGAATTCCAATTTCTGAGAGATGTAAACCATGAAAGCTGTACAAAATGACCATTTACAGGCATGTGATAGCAACCAGCTCAGAACTATTATTGAAGAAAAAGGTATAGGAGGGGAGCCCCATATTTACACTGATGCTGAAAGGGAAAAATACCAATCTTGAATTTTACATTCAGTAGAAATGTCCCTAAGGGTATTTTCTTAACTATAGCACAGAGCCCAGGCAGAAGTGAGAAAAGTGTCATTTGGGTCTGCAAAGCCACTAGGATCAGGATGCTGTGGTTTGGATATTTTTGTCCCCTCCACAATTTCAGGTTGAAATTTAATCTCCAATGTAACAGTATTGGGATATGTGGCCTTTCAGAGGTGACTGGATCATGAGGGCTCCTACCTTGTGAATGAGATTAGGTGGCTTTCTGAGAGTTTAGGAGGGTATCTGTCCCTTTTTTCCCCCTTCTACCTTCTGCCATTTAAAGATACAGCTTTCTTCCACCCCCCACCCCCCCACCAGAGAATAAAGCATTCAAGATGCCACCTTGGAAACAGAGACCAGGCTTTCACCATACACCCAACCTGTTGCCACCTTGATCTTGGGACTCAGTAATTTATGAACAAATTTCTGTTCTTCATAAATTACCAAGTCTGGGGTATTCTGTTATAGCAGCACAAAACAGATTAAGACACAGAGTAAGGAAGCTAAGTAAAAGCCGCTCTAAAATTCCCCATAAAAATTCACATCAGATCTTTGGTTCCTAATACGTGCAGGTGGAAAACAAACCTCCCAGAGACCTAGCAGAGAGTAACAACTGGGAGACCAAAATCTAAGAGATTTGCACAGTGTTGGGGAGATGTTGCAGTTTGACTCTGACAGGAGTAGAGATACTAGAACAGTTGAGATGCCAGAAAAGCCATGCCCTAGGGGTAAGAACTATACTGTAGGATAAACGACTATGATCTAACTGAAATAGACCCACCCTCACAAAGTTTTTTGAGACAGTCTCACTTTCTTGCCCCTGGTAGAGTGCCATGATGTCATAGCTCACAGCAACCTCAAACTCTTGGGTTTAAGCGATCTTCTTGCCTCAGCCTCCCAAGCAGCTGGGACTACAGGCACCCACCACAACACCTAGCTATTTTTTAGAGATAGCTATTTTTTAGAGATAGGGTCTTGCTCTTGCTCAGCCTGGTCTCCAACCTGTGAGCTCATACGATCCACCCGCCTTGGCCTCCCAGAGTGCTGGGATTACAAGTGTGAGCCACCACATCTGGCCTACCCTCACAAATCTTAAAAACAACCCTGACCAGGATCAGAATGATCTGCCAATTTAACTGTATAACAAAACAACATATTTTAGGTGCGTATCATACAACACGTCTACCATACAAACCAAAATTACTAGGCATGAAAAAGACAAAAACGAGATAAAGTCAAAATAAGCAGATGTAGAGATAAACCATTGAGTTAGCACACAATACTTCAGATGAACTATGAAGTGATATGTAAAAGAATATAAAGGTGCTGGGAACAGTGGCTCACACCTATAATCCCAGCACTCTAGATGCCCAGGCAGATGGACTGCTTGAGCTCAGGAGTTCAAGACCAGCCTGAGCAAGACCCTCTGTCTACTAAACAGAAAAACTAGCTGGGCGTGATGGTACAGCCTATAATCCCAAGTACTTGGGAGGCTGAGGCAAGGGGATTGAGCAAGCTCAAGAGTTTGAAGTTGCTGTGAGCTGTGACACCATAGCACTTTACCCAGGAGGACAGAGTGAGACTGTCTCAGAACAAAAATACACAAGTGGTCAGAAAAGCATGTAAACTGCTAAAGCAGTGGTTCTCAACCTCCCTAATGCCGAGATGTATTTTCATTGTTACAAAGGGGTCGTGACCCACAGGTTGAGAACTGCTGCCCTAGAGGAAGTGCTTAAAAAAAAAAATAAGAGGGAAGCAGAGAGCCGTAAGTGGGATTGGACAGGTTTTCCCCAGGGGTGGAGAGACGGAGGCCCAGGAGGAAGGGGGAAAAAGGTGGAGGATGCTGGCTGCTACTCTACCGCTTGTTTTAGACTTCACAGACACAGGAAAAGGGAAGGGTATCTCATCCCCTTCCTCCCTCTCCTCAGCCTTAGCCATGGCCAAGGTAGGGGCCGGGCTGAGTGAGACCGTCACTGAGACAACAGTTACCGTGACAACTGAGCCTAACCATCAAACTTCGGAAACAGAAGCCAGAGAAAAAGGTAGAATGGACGAGTGACACTGTAGACAATGAACACATAGGGCGCTGCTCATCAAAATGCTATTGCATTTATGAGAAACCTCAGGCCTCTGGAGAGTGATGAGGAAGAGGAGGGCTGTGGTCATACACACTGTGTATGAGGCCACTGCAAAGGACGGTATCCTGCAACCCTTGGACCAACTCCCACCACCCCTCCCCAGCCTCCTGATTCTTCTCAGCCCCCTCCAGGGCCAATGCAGCACTAAATTCCTCTCCCCCACACTGTTCCTCTGTCTGTCTGGCCCTGAATGTATCCATTTGGCTACTTGGGGACTAAACCTATGGTTTGATCCCTTCTCCAGCCCCCTCTTTCCCTCTCCTCTACCTCATGGAAGAAGAGGATCCTGGAATTCTGACGTGCTGCTATTCCAGAACCCAGGCTCCTAGGTACCGCTAGTTATCATTTCTCCTCCCAATACCCACCCTCTTCTCTCCAGGGATCCAGGCATCTTGGTCCCACTCTCTTCCTTTTGTTCTCACTGCCAAACTGCCTGTCCTGGGATCTAGTTATGTTGGCCCCTGCACCTCTCAACATGAGTAGATGACACTTAATTTGGGTTTTCTTTTTTTTTAGAGACAGAGTTTCTGTCACCCTCGGTAGAGTGCCATGGCATCACAACTCACAGTAACTTCAAACTCTTGGGCTTTAGTGATTCTCTTGCCTCAGCCTCCCGAGTAGCTGGGACTACAGGCGCCTGGCTATTTCTTTGTTGCAGTTTAGCCAGGGCCGGGTTTGAAGCCACCACCCTCAGTATATGAGGCCAGTGCCCTACTCACTGAGCTACAGGTGCTGTCCTAATTTGGGTTTTCAATAGTCCCAGTTTTCACTGCCAGGGTCCCAGTCAGATTCCAGGCACCCTCACCCCAGCTATGCTTGTTAATCCTGGTTTACAGCCTTTTCCACTAAAGTATTTATATAATCCTGATTCTTAGTCCTTGCCTATGGGACAGGAGATCTTATGGGAAACCCAGGATTCCCAGTTCTTACCATCCTGCCTACCCACCTCGTGCCTTCAAGAGGAGTTAGGAAAGAGGTCTTTGTCATTATCACCTAATAGAAAACAGAATGAGAGTCATATCTTCTCCTCCCATCCCTCTCATGTTATCTAGGATTCATGACAAAACGGGCTTGAGACTATTCAGTTAGAGCCAACTATCACCTCAGATTTGATCTTTCAGCTTCAAAGACAGATCCAAAGTAGTCCCAGGGACCTAGGTCCCTAAGAAAGGAAAAGGGAGAAAGCAAAGGGATATGGCATCCACTACACTACACTACTCTTACCCCCTTCCCTCCTAAGGTTTGATGTCTCAGTCAGCCCAGATGTTCGGCTCTCTCACCCCTCCCCTTACTGGGATCTGGTGGTTATTTTCCAGTCCTCTTCCCATACATGGTTCCAGAGATCAGTCAAATCTATACCACCAATGAGATCTCATTTATTGCCAGAGATGCACAAAATAACCCAACGTCACACACAAAAGATAAGCACAACGAGGACAGGACAATAAACAGCAAGATGACGGACTTAAACCCATCTGTGCTTGCAATAAAATTAATCATAACACAATTCAATAAAAAGAGGCTAAATAAAAGCCATGACCAAACCATATGCCACAAATACAAGAACACAAATAGGCTGAAGCAAAAATAGCAAAAGATATACTATAAAAACCCTAATCATAAAAATACATATGGATTATAGCCGGGCGTTGTGGTGGGCAACTGTAGTCCCAGCTACTCGGGAGGCTGAGGCAAGAGAATCGCTTAAGCCCAGGAGTTGGAAGTTGCTGTGACCTGTGTGAGGCCACGGCACTCTACCGAGGGCCATAAAATGAGACTCTGTCTCTACAAAAAAAATACATATGGATTTATAAGACTAGCATCAGTGATAAAGAAGGTTATTTCAAAATAAGAGGGTTAAGTCCCTCATGAAGCCAGAGTAATCAAATGTGCACACAATAACTATGCAATGAATAACAAGGCTTCAAATTAAAGAGGAGCTAAACCAAGGAATGGATAACTCCATATGCATATCTAGCTATCAACCAAATATCAGAACAGAACAAAGACATTTTCAGAAATGAAAAGTATGAAAAATGTGCTCTTTCAAACCTCTTTTCTCAATAAGCTACTGAAGAATGTACCCCAATAAAACAACAAAAATAATTCACCGACCAATTTCACTAATGAATAGATGCAAAAATTCTCAACAAATCTTAGCCAACAGATTACAGCTTATCAAAAAAGTCATACATCATGATCAAGTAGGTTTCATCCCACGGATGCAAGGGTGGTTTGATATACACAGTCTATTAACGTTATTCACCGTATTAACAGAAGTAAAACTAAAAACTATATGATCCTCTCAATAGATGCAGAAAAAGCATTCGACAAAATCCAGCATCATTTTTTTTTTTTTTTTTTTTGAGACAGAGTCTCACTTTATCACCCTTGGTAGAGTGCTATGACATCACGGCTCACAGCAACCTCCAACTCCTGGGTTTAGGCGATTCTCTTGCCTCAGCCTCCCGAGTAGCTGGGACTATAGGCGCCTGCCACAATGCCCAGCTATTTTGTTGCAGTTTGGCTGGGGCTGGGTTTGAACCCACCACCATCGGTATATGGGGCTAGCGCCCTGCTCACTGAGCCACCCGAAGGTGCCCAGCATCCTTTTCTAATTAGAACACTGAAGAGTATAGGCATAGATGGCACATTTCTGAAACTGATCGAAACTATGACAAACCCACTGCTAGTATTTTACTGAATGCAGTCAAACTGAAACCTTTTCCTCTTAGAACTGGAACCAGACAAGGTTGTCCTCTGTCACCATTACTATTCAACATAGTGCTGGAAGTTCTAGCCAATACAATTAGACAAGAACATAAAGGGCATCCAAATTGGAGCAGAGGAGGTAAAACTCTCCCTCTTTGCTGATGATATGATCTTATACTTAGAGAACCCTAAAGACTCAACCACAAGACTCTTGGAAGTCATTAAAAAATACAGTAATGTTTCAGGATATAAAATCAATGTCCACAAGTCAGTTGCTTTTGTATACGCCCAAAACAGCCAAGATGAGAGGTTAACTAAGGCCACAACTCCCTTCACCATAGCCCCAAAGAAAATGAAATACTTAGGAATATACCTAACAAAAGAGATGAAGGACCTCTATAAAGAAAACTATATAACCTTAAGAAAGGAAATAGCAGAGGACCTTAAACAGAAGAACATACCATGCTTATGGCTGGGAAGAATCAACATTGTTAAAATGTCTATTTTTTTTTTTTTTTGTAGGGACAGAGTCTCACTTTACTGCCTTTGGTAGAGTGCCATGATGTCACAGGACTCACAGCAACGTCTAGCTCTTGGGCTTCTGCGATTCTCCTGCCTTAGCCTCCCGAGCAGCAGGGACTACAGGCGCCCGTCACAACGCCCAGCTATTTTTTGGTTGCAGTTTAGCTGGGGCTGGGTTTGAACCTGCCACCCTCGGTATATGGGGCCGGCGCCCTACTCACTGAACCACAGGCAAATGTCTATACTTCCCAGAGCAATTATGCCATCCCTATTAAAATACCAACATCCTATTTTCAAGACTTGCAAAAAATGATTCTGCATTTTGTATGGAACCAGAAAACTCGTATAGCTAAGGCAGTTCTTAGTAATAAAAACAAAGCTGGGGGTATCACCATAGCAGATTTTAGGCTGTATTACAAGGCCATAGTGGTCAAGACAGCATGGTATTGGCACAAAAATAGAGACACAGACATTTGGAATTGAATAGAAAACCAGGAAATTAAATCATCAATTTACAGTCACCTAATCTTCGATAAATCAAACAAGAGCGTCCACTGGGGGAAAGATTTCCTATTCAATAAATGGTGCTGGAGGAATTGGATTTCCACATGTAAAAGACTGAAACTGGACTGGCTCCAGTTTGTTTATCTTTCTCCACTCACAAAATTTGATTCAAGATGGATAAAGGACTTAAATTTAAGGCATGAAACAATAAAAATCCTCAAAGAAAGAATAGGAAAAACACTGGATATCGGCCTGGGGAAAGATTTCATGAGGAAGACTGCCATGGCAATAGCAACAGCAATAATAAACAAATGGGACTTAATTAAACTGAAAAGCTTCTGTACAGCCAAGGTGACAACAACCAAAGCAAATAAGACAACCTACCCAATGGGAAAGGATATTTACATATTTTGAATCAGACAAACACTTAATAACCAGGATCTATACAGAACTTCAATTAATTCACAAGAAAAAAACCAACAATCCCATACATCAATGAGGAAGAGATGAATAGAACCTTCTCTAAAGATGACAGACAAATTGCCAACAATCATATGAAAAAATGCTCAGCATCCCTAATTATTACAGAAATGTAGATTAATACCACCCTGAGATATCACAAAATCTCAAAACTACAGATGCTGGTGCGGTTTTGGAGAGAAAGGAACACTTTTACACTGCTGGTGGGACTGTAAACTAATACAACCTTTTTGGAAGGAAGTATGGAGAAACCTCAAAGAACTCAACCCAGATCTCCCGTTTGATCCTGTAATCCCATTACTGGGCATCTATACGGAAGGAAAAAAAAAGCTTTTATTAAAAGACACTTGTACTAGGCTGTTTATTGTAGCCCAATTTACAATTGCCAAAATGTGGAAACAACCTAAATGTCCTTCAACCCAGCAATGGATCGGTAAGCTGTGGTATATGTATACAATGGAATAATATTCAGCCCATCAAAAAAAAATGGAGATTTTTCATCATTTGTACTAACCTGGATGGAGGTACAACACATTATTCTTAGTGAAGTATCAAAGAAGTGGAGAAGTATGAATCCTATGTACTCAATTCTGATTTGAAGACAATGACAATTAATGACATGGTGGGGCATGGGGGAAGGGGAGAGCAGACTGAGAAGGAGGGAAGGGCTGAGGGAAAGGAAAAGAAAAAAAAAAAAACAAAAGAAAAGAAAGGGCGGCGCCTGTGGCTCAGTGAGTAGGGCGCTGGCCCCATATGCTGAGGGTGGCGGGTTCAAACCCAGCCCTGGCCAAACTGCAACAAAAAATAGCCGGGCGTTGTGGCGGGCGCCTAGAGTCCCAGCTGCTTGAGAGGCTGAGACAAGAGAATCGCGTAAGCCCAAGAGTTAGAGGTTGCTGTGAGCCATGTGACCTCTTGGCACTCTACCCGAGGGTGGTACAGTGAGACTCCGTCTCTACAAAAAAAAAAGAAAAGAAAATAGTGACTGATTTTCACATAAATTGGTTTCAATTTTGACCAAAGTATATTACGTAAACATTAATTTTTAACTCAACATCTTGATATGTTGTTTAGGATATTGTATCCTCATTTTTAAGTGACATATGTTTGTAATTTCTCCTTTATAATAATATATTTTCTCCAAATTTAACATCAGGTGTACCTAGATCAAGTAGAATGATTTTGATGTATTTCTTCTTTTTCTGTTGTCTATAAGATTTAGCATGATCTGTTTTTTGAAATTATCTTTTACTTTTATTTATAAACATTAGTTGTTTATTTTTTGAGACTTAAAAAAATAAGTTAACTGATGACTACATACTGAATCTGAGTCAAAGCACTCTATAATAGACATACTCTTATTAGACAATGTGAATGTTACTTTCTTTGCATTATTATTATTGCTTAATATTTCGATGTAGCAATTGTCTGATTCCTTTTCTGAATGTATTTATTTCGTTCATTCTTTACAACGTCTTTGTTTCTAATCCTTATCTTAAACATTGTTATTGTTATTAAATTTTAAGTCTTTTTAATTTTGTGAAGGCAAGAAAAATGGAAACCTAATTAACACATGTATATGTAAAAATAAAAATTAAAATAAAAAAAAAAGTAATTCAAAAAAGAAAATTACATGGGAAAGGGCAAATAGAAACTTCACCCAGCAAACGCAAGCAGTATAACCTGGCTCATTGTACCCTCAATGACTCCTCAACAACAACAAAAAAATAAAAAAATAAAAATTAAGGAAAAAAAAGAAGAAAGGGCAAACAAAAGATCAATATAAGACAGAACTGAAGGAACTCCCTAGAAGTTAGAAGTTTGAAGGAGATTACTGAGTGGCAGTGATTTTCTATTGATACCAAATTGCTTGCAGCATAGATTGAAACAGTGATTTAAAAGCAAGCATTTTGGGCGGTGCCTGTGGCTCAGTCAGTAAGGCGCCGGCCCCATATACCGAGGGTGGCAGGTTCAGACCCTGCCCCGGCCAAACTGCAACCAAAAATAGCCAGGAGTTGTGGTGGGCGCCTGTAGTCCCAGCTACTCGGGAGGCTGAGGCAAGAGAATCGCTTAAGCCCAGGAGTTGGAGGTTGCTGTGAGCTGTGTGAGGCCACGGCACTCTACTGAGGGCCATAAAGTGAGACTCTGTCTCTACAAAAAAAAAAAAATAAATAAATAAAAGCAAGCATTTTGAGGGCTATCATTAACAAGACACCTGCTGCCACTCTATCACCTTTTTGTTAACCTGAGTGTAGAGTGCCTGATAAGTCCAGTCCAGATTCTTATCTGTACTTGGTTTGGCTTATCTTGAACATGTGCTGATGACATCTGTCTCTCTCCCCCACACCAGGCTGTCTTGAATCAGATGAAAATACTCATTTTACCTCACAGAAGTCTTCTGCTTTAATCTACTCCTGAAACCTGGGAGGTAACCAGTGAGCCAAGAAGCAAAAAATACACAACATTGCATTCTCTTTAATTCTCTTCCTACCAGACATGCCATACCTAATCCATGTTTTGATCCTGCCAGATGGCCCAACTGTGTAGGAACATGACCTTGCCAATGACTTCCCCCAATGGGACTTATGTAAACTCTTGGAAAAGCTGAAGCCAGACTAATGACCCAGAGATTCTATTGGGCTCATTTTCTTCTGGGAGCTTTTGCTCAATAGTAGCAAAACTTCTAGGCACAGATTTGTACTATTAGATTTGCTTGGTATGTATTGCCATATTGCTCCTAGTAAGGCTGTAAAATTTTATACTACCACCAGCAATGTATAAGTGGTCTCATCTCTCCTTGGCTCATATTAGGTAAAGCAATTTGAGAAAAAACAAAAAAAAGATAACCTAAATCTTGACAAACGGCACATGGGTACAAGAAAGGACGTGTTTTATATCTTACATGTCTAAAAGAAAACAACTCCACCCATCAGACAAAAAATTATGCAAGCCAAGGTAATATTAATTTCAGTTATAGCTTTTCAAAACTGAATTTTATATTGATTAGGAATACATAAATAAGTGGTGAAGTCTCTAAGGAAAGCAAAGGATGATTAACAAAAATGCTAAGATAGTGGCTACTTAGCTGGAGGATTTGATCAGAGAATGTGTCATAAAGAACATAATGTTCTCTGTTTTAACCCGGGTGCATACACAGGGACCCTCTTTTATTACTCTTTAATGTATACATATTTGTTATACATGCTGTTATAATACATATAGGCTATTATAATGTTTTATACACTGTTCTGTATAGGTGTGTGTTATATTACATTAAAAAAAAAAAAATTGGGCGGCGCCTGCGGCTCAGTCAGTAAGGCGCCGGCCCCATATACCAAGGGTGACGGGTTCAAACCCGGCCCCGGCCAAACTGCAACCAAAAAATAGCCAGGCGTTGTGGCGGGCGCCTGTAGTCCCAGCTACTTGGGAGGCTGAGGCAAGAGAATTGCTTAAGCCCAGGAGTTGGAGGTTGCTGTGAGATGTGTGAGGCCACGGCACTCTACTGAAGGCCATAAAGTAAGACCCTGTCTCTACAAAAAAAAAAAAAAAAATTAGGGAAGGCCGGGCGCAGTGGCTCATGACTATAATCCTAGCACTCTGGGAGGCTGAGGCAGGTGGACTGCTTAAGCTCATGAGTTCGAGACCAGCCTGAGCAAAAGCAAGACCCCATCTCTACTAAAAATAGAAAAAACTGAGGCAAGAGGATTGCTTGAGTCCGAGTTGGAGGTTGCTATGAGCTATGATGCCACGGCACTCTACCCAGGGCAACAGCTTGAGACTCTCTCTAAAAAAAAAAAAATAGGGGAAAAAAGAATGAGGAAACTGTTCTCCGATATGGAAAGACTTAAAAGTTATATGATTGAGTGATAAAAAACACAGTTAAGAGACTAAAAAGACAAACAATAAACTGGAAGAAAATCTGCACAAACACATATCTGATGAAAGATTTGCATTTTTAAAAAAGGTAAATAAATGAAAACTCAAAATAAGAAAACCACCTGACCAAAAAAAAAAGGGAAAAATATCCAAAGAAGATAAAGAGAGCAAAGAAGCATATGAAAAGATGCTGAACATCATATGTCACCAGGGAATTGTAAATCAAAACAAAATACCATTACATACCAATTATAATGACTAAAATCCAGACAATGACAACACCAAATGCTAGCGAGAATGTGTAGCCATAGGAACTCCCATTCACTGATCATGAGAATGCAAAATTCCAGGCACAGATACCTGGAAGACATTTTGGCAGTTTCTTACAAAATTACTCAAATTCTTAGTATATAATTTAGCAATGTGGCCCTTGGTATTTATCCAGATGAGTCGAAAACCTAAGTCCACACAAAAACCTGTTCATAGCCTCATTTATAATTTCCAAAACTTGGAAACAACTAAGATGTCCTTCAACAGGTGAAGGGATAAATAAACTGTGGCATATCCACAAACTGGAATATTACTTAGTGCTAAAACAAAATGAGATATCATGCCACTAAAAGACATGGAGGAAATTTCTAAATAAAGGAAACTAATCTAAAAAAACACTACATACTGTTATGAATCCAGCTATATGATATTCTGGAAAAGGCAAGACTAGGAAGATGAGACAGTAAAAAGATCAGTGCTTAAGGTATCAGAGGATTAGGGAAAGGATAAATAAATGGAGCACAGGGGAATATTAGGATAGTGAAACTATTCTGTATGATACAATGGGAAATATATGTCATTACACATTTTTCAAAACCCATAGAATATATATCACGAAGAGTGAACTTAATGTAAACTATGGACTTTAAAGTATCAACATCGGGGTGGTGCCTGTGCTCAGTGGATAGGGCACCAGCCACATAACACTGGGGCTGGGGGGTTCAAACCTGGCCCAGGCCTGCTAAAACATTGACAACTGCAAAAAAATAAATAGCTGGGTGTTGCGGCAAGAGCTTGTAGTCCCAGCTACTTGGGAGGGTGAGGCAAAAGAATTGCTTAAGCCCAAGAGTTTAAGGTTGTTGTGAGCTGTGACGCCATATCACTCAACAAAGGGTGACATAGTGAAACTCTGTCTCAAAAAAAAAAAGAAGTACCAATATTGGCTTATCAATTGTAACAAGTATACCACATTAATTCAAGATTTTTTTTCCAAGATCTTAATAAATCAGGGAAGTTGTGAGGGTAGCAGGGGAATGTAGAGGTATATAGGAACTCTGCACTTTCTACTCGATTTTTCGATAAACCCAGATTGCTCTAGATATGAAGTCTATTAATTAAAAATAAACACATATAAATAGAACAGTATGATTGATATGCTATCTTATATTTCTATCTATATTTGTACTTGTATACTTTGTACATATTATACAAATATGTACAAATAAATCTAGAAAGAGACTCAAGAAAGTAATGACAATGGTACCTGTGAGGAATTGGGAGAAAATTTAAATACACACATTATTTTACTAAGTTCTCTGGCATTATGTAATCTGACTGTAAAAACAAAACATGTATAATACTACTCTGCACTTGCACTGAAGAATGGTATATGAAAAAAACAAACTGATTACTCATTCAATTTTGATTGTTTCTGTGGATGTTGTCCAAAATACCACCTACATGAAGGTCAAGAAAATGTATTCAGACTTAATATAGAAAATCACGTAATTAAATAAAAACAAAAAAGTAAATAAAGACAGTGCATCTTAGAATGGGTACAGGCGAAACTTACTAAATGCAGAATACAAATGCCTACATACAGTAACTAAGAAAATGCCATGAAGGCTATGTTGAACAGTTTGATGAGAATATTTCAGATTGTATATGAAACCAGCACATTGTACCCCTTGATTGCACAAATGTACACAGCTATGATTTAACAATAAAAATAAATAAATTAATAAAAAATTAAAAATAAAGAAAAAGGAAGCCAAGGAATTGGTATGCATAACCAATGCCAGATTCTTTTTTTTTTTTGGCCAGGGCTGGGCCTGAACCCACCACCTCCGGCATATGGGACCGGCGCCCTACTCCTTGAGCCACAGGCGCCACCCTTTTTTTTTTTTTTTTTTAATACAGTCTCACTTGGGGACCCTTGGTAGAGTGCAGTGGAGTCACAGCTCATAGCAACCTCATATTCTTGGGTTCAAGCAATCCTCTTGCCTCAGCCTCCCAAGTAGCTGGGACTACAGGTGCCTGCTGCAACGCCTGGCTATTTTTTAGAGATGGGGTCTTGCTCTAGGTCAGGCTGGTCTCAAACCTGTGAGCTCAGGCAATCCACCCACCTCGGCCTCCCAAGTGCTGGGATTACAGGCATGAGCCACCGCACCCAGCAGCCAATGCAAGATTCTTAATTAAGTTTGCTTTTTGAATGCTGGTATTGATTAGTTAATCTTACCACGTTTTCCTTCAGTTTTATTCATTTATACTTTTTTATTTCATTCTCTAGACCTCTGTCAGAGTCTTCAAATGCATTGAAAAACAAAGTGGGGAATAAATAAACAACTCACCTGGGATTGGTTCATTTTCTGCAGTTTGGGGTAAAGGCAGAGAACTGTGAAGGCAGAACTGGAATAGAGGAAAAAGGAAGGATTGTTATTAAAGGTTTGACCTGCCTCACAACTTCTAGAATTACATATTTAGAAATCCCTACACACTACCTGAGGAAATACTACTTCCTGGGATACTACCTTTGCCTCTTCAGCAGGGGCAGAAAAGATCACACTAGCAGCACCTACCTTCAATTAAACTTCATGAGACACCCCTAAAGGCAAGATGAAAAAACCCACGATTAAGAGACAACGTGATCAACAAAACCCTCAATTGGGAATGGACAGGGAATTTAAAATAATTATGATTCAGGCGTTGCCCATAGCTAAGTGGGTAGAGCACCGGCCACATACACCCAGGCTGGTGGGTTCAAATCCAGCCCAGGCCAGCTAAACAATGACATCTGTAACAGCAACAGCAAATAGCAGGGCATTGTAGCAGGTGCCTGTAGTCCCAGCTACTTGGGAGGCTGAGGTAAGAGAATCGCTTAAGCCCAAGAGTTGGAGGTTGCTGTGAGCTATGATGCCACTGCACTCTACCAAAGGCGACATAATGAGACTCCTTCTCAAAAAATAAAATAAAATAAAATAACTATGATTCATATACTAAAAGCTTTAATGGAAAAGGTGGACAACATGAATGAACAAATAGGGAATTTCAGCATAGATGGAGACACCTAGAAAAAAATAAAATGGAATTGTTAAGAAAGAAAAGCCTAGGGTGGTGCTTGTGGCTCAGTGAGTAGGGCACTGGCCCCATATACTTAGGGTGGCGGGTTTGAACCCGGCCCCGGCCAAGCTGCAGCAAAAAAATAGCCAGGTGTTGTGGTGGGCACCTGTAGTCCCAGGTACTCGGGAGGCTGAGGCAAGAGAATCGCCTAAGCCCAAGAGCTGGAGGTTGTTGTGAGCTATGGTGTAACATGGCACTCTACCGAGGGCAACAAAGTTAAGACTCTGTCTCTAAAAAAAAAAAAAAAGAAAAGAAAAGCCTAGTAACAGAAATGAAAGAATACCTTTAACAGGTTCATTAGTAGATTCAACAGACTCAGAAAAGTTTCAGTAAATTTGAAGATAGGCCAAAGTAAATTACCCAAACTGAAACACAAAAAGAAAAGAAAGGGAAAAAATACAGGATAAAGCATTCAAAGGCTCTATCTTTGAATGTCAGTAACTCTTGAACGGTGATATTGAATCACAGTATCAAATGGTGTAACAAATATGTAACTGAACTTCCAAAAGGAGAAAAGAAATAATTGAAGACATAATGGTCAAGAATTATCCAAAAATAATAAATGATATCAAAACACAGATCCAAGAAACTCAGGCAATTTTTCCATACAGAATACCAAAAAACAAACAAAAAATAACCACACACGTACACATCATATCCAAACAACTAAAAACAAAGATTAAAAAGATTCATCTTCAAAGTAGCCAGAGGAGAAAACGACACATCGTATGGTTCTTCAATGAACCAAGACAATCACAGCCACCTTCTCATCAAAAACTCTAAGCCAGAAGATAGTGTAGGGACCTCTTTAAAGTGCTTTAAGAATCAGAAAAAATAAGAACAAACCAAAAACTATCAACCCAGAATTCTCTACTTAGCAAAAAACTTTCCAAAATGATGAAATAAAAACTTTTTCAAGCAAACAAAAACAGAATTCATTATTAGTTGACCTATACTACAAGAAATATTTAAAGACGTTCTTTAACCAGGCTTATCAATATTCTCCATTAATGTGAATGGCTTAAACTGTCCTCTAAGGAGGCACAGGTTGGCTGACTGGATACAAAAACTCAGGCCAGATAGCTGCTGCATACAAGAATCTCATCTTACCTTAAAAGATAAATACAGACTCAGGGTGAAGGGATGGTCGTCTATATTTCAGGCAAATAGAAATCAGAAAAAAGCAGGTGTTGCAATTTTATTTGCATATACAATAGGCTTTAAACCATCAAAAGTAAGGAAGGATAAGAATGGACACATCTTATTTGTTAAGGGTAATACTCAATATGATGAGATTTCAATTATTAATATTTATGCGCCCAACCAGAATGTGCCTCAATTTATAACAGAAACTCTAACAGACATGAGCAACTTGATTTCCTCCAGCTCCATAATAGTTGGAGATTTCAGCACTCCTTTGGCAGTGTTGGATAGATCCTCCAATAAGAAGCTGAGCAAAGAAATTTTAGATTTAAACCTAACCATCTAACATTTGAATTTAACAGACATCTACAGAACATTTCATCCCAACAAAACTGAATACACATTCTTCTCATCAGCCCACAGAACATACTCCAAAATCGATCACATCTTAGGTCACAAGACTAACCTCAGAAAATTTAAAGGAATAGAAATTATTCCTTGCATCTTCTCAGACCACCATGGAAAAAAAGTTGAACTCAGTAACAACAGGAATCTGCATACTCATACAAAAACATGGAAGTTAAATAACCTTAAACTGAATGATAGTTGGGTCATAGATGAGATTAAGAAGGAAATTACCAAATTTTTGGAACAAAACGACAATGAAGACATGAATTATCAGAACCTCTGGGATAGCGCAAAGGCAGTCCTAAGAGGGAAATTTATAGCACTGCAAGCCTTCCTCAAGAGAATGGAAAGAGAGGAAGTTAACTTAATGGGACATCTCAAGCAACTGGAAAAGCAAGAACATTCCAACCTCAAACTCAGTAGAAGAAAAGAAATAACCAAAATCAGAGCAGAATTAAATGAAATTGAAAACAAAAGGATTATACAACAGATCAATAAATCAAAAAGTTGGTTTTTTCAAAAGGTCAATAAAATAGATAAACCTTTGGCTAACCTAACCAAGAAAAAAAGAGTAAAATCTCTAATTTCATCAATCAGAAATGACAAAGACGAAATAACAAACTCCTCAGAAATTAAAAAAATCCTTAATGAATATTACAAGAAACTTTATTCTCAGAAACATGAAAATCTGAAGGAAATTGACCAATACCTGGAAGCACGTCACCTTCCAAGACTTAGCCAGCATCAAGTGGAAATGTTGAACAGGCCTATATCAAGTTCTGAAATAGCATCAACCATACAAAATTCACGTCAGAATTCGACCAAACCTTTAAAGAGGAACTAGTACCTATATTACTCAACCTTTTCCAAAATACAGAAAAAGAAGGAAGACTACCCAACACGTTCTATGAAGCAAACATCACCCTGATCCCCAAACCAGGAAAAGACCCAACAAGAAAATTATAGACCAATATCACTAATGAATATTGATGTAAAAATATTCAACAAGATCCTAACAAGAATCCAGCAACACATCAAACAAATTATACATCATGACCAAGTGGGTTTTAGCCCAGGGTCTCAAGGCTGGTTCAATATACGTAAATCTATAAATATAATTCAGCACATAAACAAATTAAAAAACAAAGACCATATGATTCTCTCACTTGATGCAGAAAAAGCTTTTGATAGTATCCAGCATCCCTTCATTATCACAACACTTAAGAAAATTGGTATATAGCCGGGCGTTGTGGCGGGCGCCTGTAGTCCCAGCTACTCAGGAGGCTGAGGCAAGAGAATCGCTGAAGCCCAGGAGTTGGAGGTTGCTGTGAGCTGTGTGATGCCACGGCACTCTACCCAGGGCCATAAAGTGAAACTCTGTCTCTACAAAAAAAAAAAAAAAAAGAAAATTGGTATAGAAGGGACATTTCTTAAACTCATAGAGGCCATCTACAACAAACCCACAGCCAATATTGTATTGAATGGAGTTAAATTGAAATCATTTCCACTCAGATCAGGAACCAGGCAAGGTTGCCCCTTGTCTCCACTGCTCTTTAAAATTGTAATGGAAGTTTTAGCCATTGCAATTAGTGAAGAAAAGGCAATCAAGGGTATCCATATAGGATCAGAAGAGATCAAACTTTCACTCTTCGCAGATGATAGGATTGTACATCTGGAAAACACCAGGGATTCTACTACAAAACTCTTAGAAGTGATCAAGGAATATAGCAGTGTCTCAGGTTACAAAATCAACATTCATAAATTGGTAGCCTTTAATAGCCGGGTGTTGTGGCGGGCGCCTGTAGTCCCAGCTACTGGGGAGGCTGAGGCAAGAGAATCGCGTAAGCCCAAGAGTTAGAGGTTGCTGTGAGCCGTGTGACGCCACGGCACTCTACTGAGGGCGGTACAGTGAGACTCTGTCTCTACAAAAAAAAAAAAAAAAAAATTGGTAGCCTTTATATATACCAACAATAGTCAAGCTGAAAAAACAGTCAAGGACTCTATTCCATTCACAGTAGTGCCAAAGAAGATGAAATATTTGGGAGTTTATCTAACAAAGGATGTGAAAGATCTCTATAAAAAGAACTATGAAACTCTAAGAAAAGAAATAGCTGAAAATGTTAACAAATGGAAAAACATACCATGCTCATGGCTGGAAAGAATCAACATAGTTAAAATGTCCATATCACCCAACGCAATATATAATTTTAATGCAGTCCCTATTAAAGCTCCAATGTCATACTTTAAATATCTCAAAAAAATAATACTTCGTTTTATGTGGAATCAGAAAAAAACCCTCAAATAGCCAAGACATTACTCAGAAATAAAAACAAAGCAGGAGGAATCACAGTACCAGACCTCAAGACTATGCTATAAATCGATAGTGATCAAAACAGCATGGTACTGGCACAAAAACAGAGGGGTCGATGTATGGAACAGAATAGAGAACCAAGAGGTGAACCCAGCTATTACTGTTATTTGATCTTTGACAAGCCAATTAAAAACATTCAGTGGGGAAAAGATTCCTTATTTAACAATTGGTGCTGGGTGAACTGGCTGGCGACCTGTAGAAAACTGAAATTGGACCCACACCTTTTACCATTAACTAAGATAGACTCTCACTGGATTAAAGATTTAAACTTAAGACATGAAACTATAAAAATACTAGAAGAAAGTGCAGGGAAAACTCTTGAAGAAATAGTCCTGGGCGAATATTTTATGAGGAGGACCCCCTGGGCAATTGAAGCAGCATCAAAAATACACTACTGGGGAACACTTCTACACTGCTGGTGGGAATGCAAATTAATACATTCCTTTTGGAAAGAGGTATGGAGAACACTTAGAGATCTAAAAATAGATCTGCCATTCAATCCTATAATTCCTCTACTAGGCATATACCCAGAAGACCAAAAATCACATCACAACGAAGATATTTTATGTTTATTGCAGCCCTATTCATAATTGCCAAGTCATGGAAAAAGCCCAAGTGCCCATCGATCCACAAATGGATCAATAAACTGTGGTATATGTACACCATGGAATATTATGCAGCCTTAAAGAAAGATGGAGACTTTACCTCTTTCATGTTTACATGGATGAGCTGGAACATATTCTTCTTAGTAAAGTATCCCAAGAATGGAAGAAAAAGTATCCAATGTACTCAGCCCTACTCTGAAACTAATTTATGGCTTTCACATGAAAGCTATAACCCAGTTACAACCTAAGAATAGGGGAAAGGGGGAAAGGGAGGGAGGGAGGGAGGAGGTGGGCAGAGGGAGGGGGATTGGTGGGATTACACCTGCGGTGCATCTTACAAGGGTATATGTGAAACTTAGTAAATGTGGAATGTAAATGTCTTAGCACAATAACTAAGAAAATGCCAGGAAGGCTATGTTAATCAGTGTGATGAAAATCTGTCAAACAGATTTTCTATGAAACTAGTGTATGGTGCCCCATGATCACATTAATGTACACAGTTATGATTTAATAAAAAAAATTAAAAATAAATAAAAATACACTACTGGGACCTGATCAAACTAAAAAGCTTTTGCACAGCCAAGAACACAGTAAGTAAAGCAAGCAGACAGCCCTCAGAATGGGAGAAGATATTTGCAGGTTGTGTCTCTGACAAAGGTTTAATAACCAGAATCCACAGAGAACTCAAACATATTAGCAAGAAAAGAACAAGTGGGCAAGGGACTTGAAGAGAAACTTCTCTGAAGAAGACAGGAGCATGACCTACAGACACATGAAAAAATGCTCATCATCTTTAATCATCAGAGAAATGCAAATCAAAACTACCTTAAGATACCATCTAACTCCAGTAAGATTAGCCCATATCACAAAACCCCAAGACCAGAGATGTTGGTGTGGATGTGGAGAAAAGGGAACACTTCTACACTGCAGGTGGGAATGCAAATTAATACATTCCTTTTGGAAAGATGTTTGGAGAACACTTAGAGATCTAAAAATAGATCTGCCCTTCAATCCTATAATTCCTCTACTAGGTATATACCCAGAAGACCAAAAATCACATTATAACAAAGAAATTTATAGCTTTCATATGAAAGCTATAACCCAATTATAATCTAAGAATATGGGGAAGGGGGAGAGGGAAGGGAAAGGAGGGAGGGTGATTGCTGGGATTACACCTACAGTGCATCTCACAAGGGTACATGCGAAACTTACTAAATGTAGAATGTAAATGTCTCAACACATTAAGAAAATGCCAGGAAGGCTATGTTAACCAGTGTGATGAAAATATGTCAAATAGTATATAAAACCAGGGTATGGTGCCCCATGATTGCATTAATGTACACAGCTATGATAAAAGAAAAGAACAGAAAAGAAAAGAAAAGAAAAGAAGTTCCTTAGGTAAAAGGAATAGGATTTCAGACAGAAAACTGGATCTACCGGCAGCACCTGTGGCTCAAAGGGGTAGGGCGCCGGCCCCATATGCTGGAGGTGGCGGGTTCAAACCCAGCCCCGGCCAAAAAAAAAAAAAAAAGAAAAGAAAACTGGATCTACATAAAGAAATGAGGATCGGGAGGCGCCTGTGGCTCAGTGAGTAGGGCGCCGGCCCCATATACCGAGGGTGGAGGGTTCAAACCCAGCCCCAGCCAAACTGCAACAAAAAAATAGCCAGGCGTTGTGGCGGGCGCCTGTAGTCCCAGCTGCTCGGGAGGTTGAGGCAAGAGATCGCATAAGCCCAAGAGTTAGAGGTTGCTGTGAGTCCTGTGACGTCATGGCACTCCAGTGAGGGCTGTAAAGTGAGACTCTGTCTCTACAAAAAAAAAAGAAATGAGGATCTTTGAGAATAGTTAAAATGAAAGTAAATATAATAGATACTTTTTCATGCTTTTAATCATGCTAAAAGATGATTATCTAAAGCAAAAATAGTAGCAAAGTTCTGTGGGTTTAAAGCACATATAAAAGTAAAACATATGAAAATAATAGCCCAATGGGCGGCGCCTGTGGCTCGGTGAGTAGGGCGCCGGCCCCATATGCCGAGGGTGGCGTGTTCAAACCCAGCCCGGGCCAAACTGCAACAGAAAAATAGCTGGGCGTTGTGGCGCGCGCCTGTAGTCCCAGCTGCTCGGGAGGCTGAAGCAAGAGAATCGTGTAAGGTTGCTGTGAGCCGTGTGACGCCACGGTACTCTACCCGAGGGCGGTACAGTGAGACTCTGTCTCTACAAAAAAAAAGAAAAAGAAAAGAAAATAATAGCCCAAAAGATGAAAGAATAAAGTTGGGAGTATACTATGTAAGTATACATACATAAAACAGTATGATATTATTTAAAGGTTCATTATGATTAACTCAAAATGTTTATTATAAACCCTAGAGCAACCATGAAAAATCTCACAAAATTTTTGCAAATAAAGGAAAAGTCAATAGTGGAGATAAAATGTAATCATATAGAGTACACATAGAATACACAGTTAAGCTAAAAGTAGGCAGAGCAAAAGGAAAACGGGAATAAAGACTAGATGAGACAAGCAGAAAAATGCTAGCATTAAGGTAGATTTTAATCGAACTCTATCAATAAGTGATATAAATACACCAATTAAATTATTGAGGTCAAAATGAATAAAAAGGCAAGACCAAACTATGTGCTATCTATAAGCAGTTCCTATTAAATATAGAAACATTGTTACATTAAATGTCAAAGAATAAAAAAAGATACACCTTGCAAACATCAGTCCTTTAAGAAAAGCTGGGGTAATTATGGCAGCATCAAACTAAGCAGACTTCAGAAAAAGGAATATGACCAGGAAGAAAAAGTGATATCACATGATAATAAATAGTCTAATCACCAAGAAGACATAACCTAAATGTATATAATCCTAAATATATTATGCACCATAAAACTTCAAAATACAAGAAGCACTGGCGCACGGTGCCTGTGGCTCAAAGTAGGGCGCCAGCCCTATATACTGGAGGTGGCCGAACTCAGCCCCAGCCAAAAAAACTGCCAAAACAAACAAACAAACAAAAAAAACCAAGAAGCAAAAATTGATAGAACTGGCTGGGCACAGGGGCTCACATCTGTAATACTAGCACTTTTTTTTGTTTTTGTAGAGACAGAGTCTCACTGTACAGCCCTCAGGCAGAGTGCCGTGGCGTCACATGGCTCACAGCAACCTCTAACTCTTGGGCTTAAGCGATTCTCTTGCCTCAGCCTCCCGAGCAGCTGGGACTACAGGTGCCCGCCACAACGCCCGGCTATTTTTCTGTCGCAGTTTGGCCGGGGCTGGGTCCGAACCCGTCACCCTCGGCATATGGGGCCAGCGCCCTACTCACTGAGCCACAGGCGCTGCCCAATCCTAGCACTTTTAGAAGCTGAGGCAGGTAGATCACTTGAGCTCAAGAGTTTGGCACCAGCCTGAGCAAGAGTGAGGCCCTGTCTCTACTAAAAACAGAAAAAATGCTAGCCAGGTGTGGTGGCAGGCAACTGAGGTCCCAACTATTTGGGAGGCTGAGGCAGAAGGATCACATAAACCCAAGAGTTTGAGGTTGATGTGAGCTAAGTTGAAGACATGGCATTCTAGCCTGGGTAACAGACTGAGACTCTCCTGTCTCAAAAAAAAAAAAAGAAATGATATTACTGAAAAAAAAATAAATTCACAATTACAGTTGGTCACTTCAATATTCTTCTCTCAGTAACTGACAGAACAAGTAAACAGAAAACCTGTAAGGATACAGAAGAATAAACCACACTATCCTGAAGATGTGGTTTACAGCTGGTGTGGAATAAAGAATAAACCACACTATTCTGGTTTCCTGGCCCATTTAAATTGACAGAAGATGTCACTACTAATTGTACAATATTTACTCAAGAGCACATGAAACAGTCAACAGGATAAATCATATCCTTGGCCATAAAACAAACCACAACAAATTTGAAAGAACAGGCCAGGCACAGGGACTCCAGCCTGTAATCCTAGCATTCCAGGAGCCTGAGGCAGAAGGCTTGCTTGAGGCCAGGGGGTGGAGACCAGCCTAAGCAAAAATGAGACCCTATCTCTACAAAAAAATAGAAAAATTAGCCAAGCGTTGTGGTGGGTGCCTGTAGTACCAGCTATTTGGGAGACTTAGGCAGGAGAATCACTGGAGCCTAGGAGTTTGAGGTTGTAATGAGTTGTGATGACACTACTACACTCTGGCCCAGATGACAAAACAAGACTCCCTCTCTCAAAAAAAAGAAAAGAGGAAATTTGTAACAGTATATACTTTGTAACAGAGTATATACAAGTCAGAATTAACCTATAAATCAATAATAGAAAGAGATCTGGACAATCCTCAAACATGTGAAAATTAAGCAATACAATTCTAAATAATGAATGAAAAATGAAGTCACAAAGGAAGTTAAAAAAACTGGAAATGAATAGTAATGAAAATTAGAAGTCTTCGATTAATGGGTTCTGTTTCCACCTTATAACCCCCAAAAGTAATTAAACTCAAAGCACATATAAGGAAATAAAGAAAATCAATAAAACTGAAAATAAAGAAATCCAATTAAACTAAAAGCTGATTATTTGAAAAAATTAATATTGATTAAACCTCTAACCAAACTAGCCAAGAAAAGAGACAAAGTAAACCATATCTAGAATGATCCAAGAAACATTATTACAGGTACTACAGACATTACAAAGAGTTACTCTAACTATAAAAATATATAATCATCATGGCGGGGGGCGCCTGTGGCTCAGTGGGTAGGGCACTGGCCCCATATACCGATGGTGGGTTCAAACCCAGCCCTGGCCAAACTGCAACAAAAAAATAGTCGGGCACTGGGGCAGGCGCCTGTAGTCCCAGTTACTCAGGAGGTTGAGGCAAGAGAATCTCCTAAGCCCAGGAGTTGGAGATTGCTGTGAGCTGTGTGACGCCATGGCACTCTACAGAGGGCAATAAACTGAGTCTCTGTGTCTACACACACACACACACACACACAAAAAAAAAAATATATATATATATGTATATATGAAATCATTAGCTAACCCAGAAAAAAAGGGGAGAAATCCCAAATACACAAAATAAACAGGGAATACAAACAAAAATAAGGAAAAGGTAATAGAAAAGGGATTCTATCTCCAGTAACAGTACAATACTATGTACCTGCTAGGAAAAATAAAAATCTTTTACAAAAATTATAAAATCCCGCCTACGGTGACAAAACAAAAAAGGACTGTAACAAATGGTAAAGACAATAGGAAGACTCAATATCATAAAGGTGGCCATTGCCCCTAATTTAATCTAACCATCATTCACATCATAGTAAAAAGACCAGATTTTTAAAGCATCCTAAAGTCATGAATTACTTAATGTCAGGGATACATTCTCCGAAATACATCATTAGGCCATATCCTTGTGCGAACTCATAGAATGTACTTACATAAACATAAACCTTATAGCCTATTACACACTATGCTATATTTCTATTGCTCCTAGGCTACAGACCTAGGAGTTAACAGCATGTTACTGTAATGAATACTACAGACAGCGGCAACACAATGGTAGGCACCTGTGTTTCTAAACAGAAAAGGTACAGTAAAAATATGGTACTATGTTACGAAATCATCATTGTATATAAGGTTTGTTACTGATGGAAACACTGTAATGTGGCAGCGCATGCCTGTGCCAGAATCATTAACAACTTTTGTATAATCTGTAAGCCGTGAAGCCTTTGGGTCCCATAAACGGGAAGAGCAATAAATTCAATAATGGAGAAATTAAAAACGTGTGCATGGCAAAAAGCACCAGTGTCAAAGTCAAAAGACCAAACATACCCGCTATCATAGAACATCGAGTACCAGCTGGCTGTGAGACCTTGGATAAATCACTTCCCCTTTCTGAGTTTCCCTTTCTTTTCAGTTGATACTGAGATGATAATAACGGCAGTCACAGGACAGATGTGAGGAAGAGAAGTCTACTACACGGAAAACACTGACAGGAGAGCTCTCACTCAGTGAGACGTCGAGAGCATCTGAAACCCGCAGGTTCTAGTCCTCCCACCGCCCCGCCAGGCACAGGACGCAGCCCGCCGCATCCGGGGCGTGGCCAGGCGCGCCCGGCTCCGCCCTCACCCCTCCGCGGCGGGGTCTGGTGGGCGCGCGCCCGCCGGGGCTTCCGGACTCGCTCCCGCGCTGCCTGAGACCCTCGCCGCCCCGCGGAGGCGCGGCTCCTGACAAAGGGAGAAAGGCGAGCCCCTACTGCCGCCCTCCTCTCTGCCGTCTCCTCCCACACACGTTCGGCCAGGCAAGCCCCGCCGGCCACCCCCCAAGGAGGGCACCGCGCAGCCCCAGATGCCGCCCCGAGGGTCACTGCCGCCTGCGAGTCGCCGAAGTTTGGGCTCCCTCTCCGCGCGCGCTGCAGCCCATCCTCATCTCCTTCCCCTCCGCCCCCAGGCCGAGCGAAAGTACCTGGCAGCCCCCTCTCATACCTGGAGGGGCACAGTTCCCACTCGTGGTTTAGTGCCACGCCCGGTCACGGCGCGGGGCGGTGAAGACGCGCGGAGACTGGGGTTCTGTCACCGACTCGCAGCTGAAGTGGGGGAAGGGCGGCCACAGGCGAGCTCGTAGCACTGCACATGCGCAGACGCAGGGGCTGCTCGCCTTTCCCAGGGTCCTCTGAGCGGTGGTCCGTGGGACTTTCGGGACTACACTTCCCACAAGCCTCCGGGGCAGTGCCTTTAGGGACTCTAAGGAAAGTCCACTGCTCGATTGGTTTGGAGGGTCGGGCGAGCTCGGTCCAAGATGCTCCTTTCTCCCACTGCTTCTCCCCGAAATACAAAAATTTGGCCTTTAAAGATCACACACGTAATCTATGATAACTGTATTTAAATTAGGAAATATGCACAAAATAAAAAAAGAAAGCAGGTATCACGAATTTCACTTTTCAAAGATTAACATTAAATCTACACCTTTCTGGTGTGTGTGTGTATATATATATGTATATATACTTTTTTTTTTTTTTTTGCAAGACTGGCCATGAGGATACCGTGCTGCAACTACCTTTTTCCTTTCGTTTTTTTCCTGTCCAGCTTTATTGAGGTATACTTGATCATTATAAAAATTGTATATATTTAAAGGTGTACAACTCGATAATTTGATATATATATATATATACATTGTGAAGTATACACCATGGTTAAGGTGTTTCAATCATGGCAGCAGCAAAGAATTTCTCTAGGCCGACATTAGGATAATAAAAGTACAAGTTTACTTTCTATTTTAGAAGGAGAGGCGGAAGAAGACAGCAGAGAGAAGGGAGATGGCCTGGACTCCCAAAGAAAGAAAGGAACGATGCCCTCCCTGAGATCCAGTAGGTAGCGGAATTTCAGTGGGACAAAAAATGTTTTTGTAGGGCCGCGCCCGTAGCTCAGTGGGTAGGTCGCAGGCCACATACACCAAGGGTGGTGGGTTCGAGCTGGGCCTGGGCCTGCTAAACAACAATGACAACTGAAACAACAACAACAACAAAAAAAATAGACTGGTGGTGTGGCTGGCGTCTGTTGACCCAGCCAGTCAGGAGGCTGAAGCAAGAGAATCACTGCTTAAGCCCAAGAGTTTGAGGTTGCTATGAGCTATGACGCCATAGCTCTCTACGGAGAGTGACATAGTAAGATTTTGTCTCAAAAAAAATAATAATTTATTATTTCACTATAAAGACTGGCCATTCTTATAAGCACAATCAAGCTAATTAACATATCAGTCACCTCACATTATAGTTAACATTTTTTTGTTCTTATGTGATAAGAACACTTTTAAGATCTACCTTTGTCTCATGAGAAAAAAAAAAAACTGCCCTCTTAGCAAATTTCAAGTTTGTGCTGTTGTTAACTATTGTCATGTGGTACATTAGCTCTTCAGAACTTATTCAGCTTGTGTAACTGAGACTTGGTACCTCTTGACTACCATGTCCCCATTTCCCCTTCACCTACAGTTCCTTTTCTTTTTTATTTTTAGAGCAATTTCAGGTTGACAGCAAACTTTGAACAGAAAGTGCAATGAATTCCCATATAACCCTTGCCCTTACACATATATAGCTTCCTCCCATCAACATGCTGCACCAGAGTGGTACTTTAGTTACAACTGATGAACCCATATTGACACATTAGCTCTCAAATTCCATAGCTTACCGTGGGGTTTACTCTTGGTATTGTACAGTTTCTGGGTTTTGACAAATGCATATATCCACCATTACGGTATCATACAGAATAGTTTTACTGCCCTTAAAATTCCCTGAGCTTACTTAGTCATCCCTCTCTCCCCCAGCCCCTGGAAATCTTTGATCTTTTCACTGTCTCCACAGTTTTGTCTTTTCCAGAGTGGTGAAAATATAGTTGGAATCAAACAGCATATAGCCTTTTCAGATCAGCTTTCACTTAGTAATAAGCATTCTACTACATGTCTTTTAGTGGTGTAATAGCTAATTTCTTTTTTTTTTTTACACTGATTGCATTTGTTAGATAAAGTCCCTCTTGCAATCACGTCTTGCCCCCAGAAGATGTGGCACACACCAAGGCCCCACCCTTCCCTCTCTCTGCTTTTCCTTACTCCCCCCCACCCATGACCTTAATTGTCATTAATTGTCCTCATATCAAAATTGAGTACATAGGATTCGTGCTTCTCCATTCTTTTGATGCTTTACTAAAGAATAATGTCTTCCACTTCCATCCAGGTTAATACGAAGGATGTAAAGTCTCCATATTTTTCATAGCTGAATAGTATTCCATGGTATACATATACCACAGCTTGTTAATCCATTCCTGGGTTATTTAGGCTGTTTCCACTTTTTTTTTTTTTTTTTTTTGCGGTTTTTGGCCGGGGCTGGGTTTGAACCCGCCACCTCTGGCATATGGAGCCGGGGCCCTACTCCTTTGAGCCACAGGCACCACCCCTGTTTCCACATTTTGGCGATTGTAAATTGAGCTGCAATAAACAGTCTAGTACAAGTGTCCTTATGATAAAAGGATTTTTGTTCTCCTGGGTAGATGCCCAGTAATGGGATTGCAGGATCAAATGGGAGGTCTAGCTTGAGTGCTTTGAGGTTTCTCCATACTTCCTTCCAGAAAGGTTGTACTAGTTTGCAGTCCCACCAGCAGTGTAAAAGTGTTCCCTTCTCTCCACATCCACGCCAGCATCAGCCGTTTTGAGATTTTGTGATGTGGGCCATTCTCACTGGGGTTATATGGTATCTCAGGGTGGTTTTGATCTCATAGTTCATTTCTTTATAGTACCACATGGTATTCCCCTGTCTGGATGTACCGCCAGGTTCTTTAAATCATTCACTTACTGAAGAATATCTTGGTTGCTTCCAAGTTTGGGCAACTATGAATAAAGCTACTCAGGTTTTCGTGTGAATGTTTTTTTTTTGTTGTTTTGTTTTGTTTTTTCTTTTTTTTGGCCGGGGCTGGGTTTGAATCCACCACCTCCGGCATATGGGACCGGCGCCCTACTCCTTGAGCCACAGGCACCACCCTCGTGTGAATGTTTAAGCATCCAGCTCCTTTGGGTAAATAGCATGATTGCTGGATTGTGCAGTAAGAGGATTTTAGTTTTGTAAGAAATTGCCAAACTGTCTTCCAGAGTGGCTATACCTTTTTGCATTTCCACCAACAATAAGGAAGAGTTCCTGTTGCTCCAAATTCTCACCAACATTTGGTGTTGTCAGTGTTTTGGATTTTTAGCCATTCCAGTAGGTTTGTTGTGGCTCAGCGCCTGTGGCTCAAGTGGCTAAGGCACCAGCCACATACACCTAAGCTGGCAGGTTGAATCCAGCTTGGGCCCGCCAAACAATGACGGCTGCAACCAAAAAATAGCCAGGCATTGTGGCAGGCACCTGTAGTCCCAGCTACTTGGGAGGCAGAGGCAGGAGAATTGTTTGAGCCCAGGAGTTGGAGGTTGCTATGAGCTGTGATGCCACAGCACTCTACCCAGGGCGACAGCTTGAGGCTCTGTCTCAAAAAAAAAAAAAGGTTTATTGTGGTAGCAACTAATTTTTTTTTAATTTATTTTTGCAACTAATTTTTAATTTAAGTAATATAGTCTCAAAACAGGTTTATAGATAATGTGTTTTCACCAATGTTCATAGCAGCACCATTCACAGTATTCAAAGGTAGAAATAACCCAAGAATCCACCAATTGATAAACGGATAAAGAACTGTGGTATAGATGAGAGTGTTTGTAGTGAGAATAAGACGGAGTCAGGCTAGGGCTGAGACGACACGCTGGTCTGGTCCATTTAGCTCCTATGTGACCTTTACCTCATGTCTGTCATTCCTGCTGTTTTTTTTAAATTCTGGTTTAACCTAAAAGGGTATATCTTGAATAGTTAAGGGCAATCATTTTAGAAGATTAACTTTTTTTTTTGAGACAGAGTCTCACTTTGTCACTCTTCGTAGAGTGCTGTGGCATCATAGCTCACAGTAACCTCAAACTCTTGGGCTCAAGCAATTGTCTTGCCTCAGCCTCCCAAGGAGCTGGGACTACAGGGGCCTGCCACTACGCCTGGCTACTTTTTAGCGATAGGGTCTCGCTCTTGCTCAGACTGGTCTCAAACTCCTGAGCTCAAGCAATCCACCCACCTCAGCCTCTCAGAGTGCTGGAATTACAGGCTTGGGCCACCGTGCCCCGCCTGAGATTAACTTTTGAATTGAAATGTTGTTTTGAGTCATGGGTTATGCCAATTATAGTTTTTTAAGATAAAGTTTAACGTGGCTTTTGCTTTGAACTTTGAACTTTGCTTGGAACTACAGTTTTGGAAATGGAAGAACAGAACAGTCTTGGAGAGGCTACTCTCACTGTTCTCCAGAATTTTTGGCCTTCTGACAAAGTTTGGTGGACCTGTCCCCATCTCTGCCTATTGGCTGACAGTGACAGGTGGCTGGACTCTCTTTGTCCAGTAACATATACATACTATGGACAATGGATATTATTTAGCCATACAAAATAATGAAGTTCTAATACATGCTACAACATGAAAGAACCTTGAAAATATGCTAATAAACCAGACACAAAAGGAAAAATGTTGTATGATTTCACTTATATGAGGTACCTAGAATAGGCAAATTCATAGAGACACAAGTGAAAGAGACTTTCACAGGGACTTTCAAAGTTACCAGGGACTGGGGAAGAAGGGCTAGGAAGCTAGTGCTTAAGAGGGTACAGAGTTTCTGTTTGGAATGATGAAAAGTTCCAGAAAGAGACAGTGGTGATGGTTATACAAGGTTATGGATGTGTTTAATGCCATTGAATTGTATGTTTTGCTTTTTGATTTTTTTTGTTTTTTGAGACAAAGCCTCAAGCTGTCACCCTGGGTAGAGTGCCTTGGCATCACAGCTCATAGCAACCTCCAACTCCTGGGCTCAAGAGATTCTCCTGCCTCCGCCTCCCAAGTAGCTGGGACTACAGGCGCCCACCACAACACCCAGCTATTTTTTTGTTTACAGCCATCATTGTTGTTTGGTGAGCCTGGGCTGGATTCAAACCTACCAGCTCAGGTGTATGGGGCTGGTGCCTTAGCCGCTTGAGCCACAGGTGCTGAGCCTGCTTTTTAATTTTTATTATTGGTATGTTTTTAGAGACGGACTCTCAGCCTGTTGACTAGCCTGGAGTGCATTGGAGCAATTATAGACTACTGCCACTTTGCACTTCTGGGTTCAAACAATTCTCCTGTTTCAGCCTCCATGCCCACTAACTTTTTAGTTTTTTTTTCCAGAGATAGAGACTTGCTATGTTGTCTAGGTCGGTCTCAAACTCCTAGTCTCAAGGATCACTGGGATTATAGGCATGAGCCACCACACCTGGCTCAAAATTGTACAAAAAGCCAAATAGGGCGGTGCCCGTAGCTCAGTGGGTATGTATTGGCCATGTACACTGAGGCTGGCAGGTTTGAACCCGGCCCAGGCCGGCTAAAACAACAATGATAACAACAAAAAAATAGCCAGGCATTGTAGTCCCAGCTACTTGGGAGGTTGAGGCAAGAGAATTGCTTAAGCCCAAGAATTTGAGGTTGCTGTGAGCTGTGACACCACAGCACTCTACCCAGGGCGACAGCTTGAGACTTTGTCTCAAAATAAGTAAATAAAAAGTCAAATAAAGACTCAGGAATATATATTACCTTAGTGTCTGTTTTCAGAGTACTAGTGAAAGACTGGAATATTCTAGGATTGCTATTTGTTTTTTGTTTTTTGTAGAGACAGAGTTTCACTTTATCCCCCACTGTAGAGTGCTGTAGCATCACACAGCTCACAGCAACCTCCAACTCCTGGGCTTAGGAGATTCTCTTGCCTCAGCCTCCCGAGCAGCTGGGACTACAGGCACCCACCACAACGCCTGGCTATTTTATGGTTGCAGTTTTGGCCGGGGCTGGGTTTGAACCTGCCACCCTCAGTATATGAGGCCAGCGCCCTGCCCACTGAGCCACAGGCGCCGCCCCCAGCATTGCTATTTGGCAACTACTGACAATCTGAAGGGAAAACATTAGGTTCCTAAGATTGCCCATTAGGACAATGAGATGTAAGTTGGATTTAAGATTTATATTTTAAAATGGAAGCTACAAAATAGTTATAAAGACATGATAAGTGAATATTTTCTATATTCTTTGGATGAGAAGAAGCTATAACTTCTCAGAAATTATGAAGGAAATTATCGACAAGTTTATAGAAAAAAATAAATTCTGAAAAAAATTGCTATGGGCAAAGTTAAAGAGAAAATAAACTGTGGAAATACATATAATGCATGTATGAAAGACAAACGATAAATAGTCTTAATTTATAAAGTTCTTTTACAAGTTAATTTGAAAATAAACACCTTAGTCAGGTACAGGTGACTGAGGCCTGTAATACGAGCACTTTGGGAGGCTGAGGTGGCAGGATCACTTGGGCCCCAGGAGTTCTGGGCTGTAGTGAGCTGTGATCACATCACTGCATTCTAGCCTGGGGGACAGAGTGAGACCCTGTCTCTAAAATAACAAATATAGTGCTCACTTCAGCAGCACATATACTAAAATTTGTGCTGAATGATACAGAGAAGTTTAGCATGGCCCATGTGCAAGCATGATATGCAAATTCATGAAGTGTTCCATATTTTAAAAAAATAAAATAGGTCAGGCGCGGTGGCTCACGCCTGTAATCCTAGCACTCTGGGAGGCCGAGGAGGGTGGAATGCCTGAGATCAGCCTCAGCCAGAGCAAGACCCCGTCTCTAAAAATAGTCAGGCATTGTGGTAGGCACCTGTAGTCCCAGCTACTTGTGAGGCTGAGGCAAGAGAATCACTTGAGCCCAAGAGTTTGAGGTTGCTGTGAGCTGTGATGCCACAGAAATATACCTGGGCGTCAAAATGAGACTCTGTCTCAAAAAAATAGAAAAAACAAAACAAGAAGGCTTGGTGCCCATAGCTCAGTGGTTAGGGTGCTGGACACATGCACTGGGGCTGGTGGGTTTGAACCTGAACCCAGCCAGCTAAAAAACAATGACAACTGCAACAAAAAATAGCCAGGCATTGTGGTGGACTCCTGTTGTCCCAGCTACTTGGGAGGCTGAGGCTAAAGAATAACTTAAGCCCAAGAGTTTGAGGTTGCTGTGAGCCACGGCACTCTACCAAGGGCAACATAGTGAGACTCTGTCTCAAAAAAAAAAAAAAAATATATATATACAAAATAAAAATAAAAAGTTTGATGGCTAAAGATATCAATAAACAATTGGAGAGGAAATACTTAAGGAAATAAATTTACTAAAAATTTTTAAAAAGCAGTGTCATAACATATGTAATATCATTTTGTCCTATACATTTGGCCAATTTTTAAAGAACAATAATACTCAGGATTGGAGAAATTTGGAAAATATTTTTTATGCAATTCTGGTGTGAGTATAATGTAAACTTTTTTTATGAAGCCCTCATTGTGTAGAAATTTTAAAATTACAAATTATCATAACCTTAATTTTGTGCAAAGATAGATGTTACTTACACTGCCATTTATATTTACAAAACATTGCAGATTTAGCTGGGCCTTGTGGCAGACAACTATAGTCCCATGTACTTGGGAGGGTGAGGCAAGAGGATCCCTTGAACCTAGAAGTTTGAGATTGCTGTGAGCTAGGAGGCCATGGAACTCTAGCCTGGGCAACAGAGTGAAACTGTCTCAAAAAACAAAACAAAACACTACAAATGATCTAAAAATCTTTCAGTATAAGTAAAATAGAATGTGGTGATATATAATAGAATTTGGGGAGACAGTGAAAATGATAATGTGAACTAACTACACGGGGGAGGCGTCTAATCCATTGAGAAATGAAAAAAATGCAAATCATACAAGAAAATGTAGAGTGTGATACCTATTTTTGTATTATAACATCTATACATAGTTTTAAAAGACAAAACACTGATATATACAAAGAGAATGGAGAATCCCCCCAACACACACATACACACACACACACACACATACACACACACACACACACACACACTTCCCCTAACTGCTTATTCATGCCAACTCTGAGTAAGTACTGTGTGTGTGGGGCTATATTTCTGGAGAATATGCAAGATTCAAACCCACATTATCTTCTATTAATTTTCCCTTAGGAATAGAGTAAAGAATATTTTTGAAAAACATATTGCATGTTTTTATTTAATTGCTGTTTGTGTTTGACTTTCCACTGGAATTTCAGAATGGTCTTTCCTCAATCAACGCCACCACACATGGTTGTGGTTATTTAGTCTCCATTCATAACATGTTGCAGTATCTTGGTTCTTCCAACTAGCGGCGATATCGGCGATATCCCCACTAAGTACATGCTTGGGTGACACTTCTGTGGAAAGTAAAGAGGTTTTAATTGTTAATAGTAGTGACAGTGTAAGGGGAGCAAACGTCCTAAAGCATAAATAACACTGTGATTTGTTCATAGAAAATTGACAAAAAAATTCTTTTATTCACTAAAGTGACATCGCCATGTGACAGAATCACATATCACTATACATGATCACATCAATGAACTTTTGTACTCTATTAGAATCCATTGGTCTTTCTTATACTTTGAATGGATCTTTCATACAAGCATGATTTTATAACATCATGCCTTGGTCATCTGAAAAATACTGGTTCACTGAGTCATGCAGATCTTCTAAATGTTGAAACATTTTATTACGCAGTATCAAACAACCACATTATCATCACCACTGGTCTCATCAGAAAAACTTTAAGTATTGGGAAACAGATATACACTTTTGCCAAAATTCTATTTTATGTTATATATCTTTTTACTATTGAGCAATAAATATGACCAGTTGTTTTCCTGGAAGTGACAGCTCCCTTCATTCATTTTTGAGAAAATGGCTGCCAGATATACAGTCAAAATAGCCATTGTTTGACCATCATTCATTCTTTTAAGCAGAAATAGCTCCATAAGAAAAGCAGCTAGTTTTAGCTCATGACTCAAACAGCTGCACCGGGGCTTTTTCTGGAGATCATCCTCATGCTTCTGTGCAGAGCACAAGTAGTTTCTGTGTACTTTCTATTTCATCAGACAGAATGTTAAAAAGACACACACTCAAAAGTAAAGACTTAATATAATTAATCATTTCTGCTGTTTCATCAAGGTCATTCTTTTCTTTTCTTTTTGAGACAGAGTCTCTGTCGCCCTGGGTAGAGTGCTGTGGCATCACAGCTCCAACCTCAAACTCTTACACTCAAGCGATTCTCTTGCCTCAGCCTCCCAAGTAGCTGGGACTACAGGCGCCCACCACAATGCCTATTTTGTTGTTGTTGTTGTTATTGTTGTCGTCATTATTATTTAGCAGACCCAGATGGGTTCGAACTTGCCAGCCCCAGTGTATGTGGCTGGCGCCCTAACCACTGAGCTATGGGTGCCGGGCCCATTTATTTTTATTTTTGTTTATTTACTTTTTTGAGACAGAGTCTCACTATGTCACCCTCAGTAGAGTGTGGCATCACAGCTCACAGCAACCTCAAACTCTTGGGCTTAAGAGATTCTCTTGCCGGGAGGCGCCTGTGGCTCAGTCGGTAGGGCGCCAGCCCCATATACCGAGGGTGACAGGTTCAAACCCGGCCCCGGCCAAAATGCAACCAAAAAGTAGCCGGGCGTTGTGGCGGGCGCCTGTAGTCCCAGCTACTTGGGAGGCTGAGGCAAGAGAATCGCCTAAGCCCAGGAGTTGGAGGTTGCTGTGAGCTGTGTGAGGCCATGGCACTCTACCGAGGGCCATAAAGTGAGACTCTGTCTCTACAAAAAAAATTAAAAAAAAAAAAAAAAGAGATTCTCTTGCCTCAGCCTCCCAAGTAGCTGGGACTACAGGCACCCACCACAATGCCCAGCTGTTTTTTTGTTATTGCTGTCATTGTTGGTTAGCAGGCCCTGGCTGGGTTCGAACCCACCAGCCCCAGTGTATGTGGCTGGCGCCCTAACCACTGAGCACCCACATTGCATTTAATTCTCATGTCTTCTTAGGCTTTTGTTGGTTGTGACAGTTTCTCACACTTTATTTTGGAACTTTGACAATTTTAAGGAGGGTTGGACAGGCATTTTGTAGGATGCTCCTCTGCTAAAATGTTTTTCTTGTGATTAGACTGGGGTCTGGGGAGGAAGACCCTAGAAGTAAAGTGCCATTTTCATCACATCATGTCAAGGGTACTGCATTAATTTCCTAGGGCTATCGTAACAAAGTGCCAACAACATAAATTTCCACTCTTGACAGTGAGAAATCTGGCTACCATTTACTATCTATTAATGTTTACTTAATTATTCAATTCCCATGTGCATGTACAGGTATGTCAGAATACAAACAAGTATAATACTGATGTGCAGTTCCTTTTGTCTTTTATCTTACAAACTCCATTTGTTTCCAAAATTATGTTAGGTCGGCCCCTTTCCCCCACCCTCTTCATTGAGCTGGTTAGACACTTAGACTATCTTGTTGCAGTCTGCATTCATTCCTGGGATATCCTAGCCTCCTAAGTGATTTTTTTTATTTTTTGAGACAGGGTCTTGCTCTACTGCCCAGGCTAGAGTACCAAAGAGTCATCATAGCTCACTGCAGCCTGAAACTCCTGGGTTCAAGTGATCCTCCTGCCTCGGCTTCCTGAGTAGCTGGAAAAACAGGTGCTTCAGCAACACTCAGCTACTTTTTCTGTTTTTAGTGGAGGAGTCTCACTCTTGCTCAGGTTGTTTTCAAACTCCTGACCTCAAGCAATTCTCCCACCTTGGCCTCCCAGAGTGCTAGGATTACAGTTATTAGCCACCACACCTGGCTTCTTTGCCCATTTAATTTAATTAATTTATTAATTTTTTGAGATAGAGTCTCACAATGTTGCCCTTGGTAGAGTGAGGCGGCGTCACGGCTCACAGCAATCTCAAATTCTTGGGCTTAAGCAATTCTCTTGCCTCAGCCTCCCGAGTAGCTGGGACTACAGGAGCCCGCCACAATGCCCAGCTATTTTTCCGTTGCAGTCGTCATTGTTGCTTAGCAGGCCTGGACTATGTTCAAACACACCAGCCTTGGTGTATGTGGCTGGCACCATAACCACCGTGCTACAGGTGCCTAGCTATTCTTTTCCCATTTTAAAATTAGGTTTTTTCTTACTGTTGAGTTTTAAGGACATCCAGATTTTGGTTTCTAAATACCATTTTTGACTAAAAAAAAAAAAAAAAACAAGACTAGAGGCCGAGTGTGGTGGCTCATGCCTGTAATCCTAGCACTCTGGGAGGCCAAGGCCAGTAGATTGTTTGATCTCTAGAGTTTTAGACCAGCCTGAGCAAGAGCAAGACCCCATCTCCAAAAAAATAGCTGGGTGTTGTGGCGGGGGCCTATAGTCACAGCTACTTGGGAGGCTGAAACAGGAGGATTGCTTGAGCCCCAAAGTTTGAGGTTACTGTGAGCTAGGACACCATGGCACTCCACTGGGGGTGACAAAGTGAAACTCTATCTCCAAAAAACCAAACCAAACCAAAACAAAAGAAACCAAGATTACTTGGAAAAATAGTTGATCATAAGGCTGGTGCAAGGAAAAGACAAGATGAGCCTGGAGCATCTTATGGCGATAGGAAGTAAGGAAGTCCTCAAAAAAAGGCAAAGGGAGGCCTGGCAGGGTGGCTCACTCCCGTGTTCCTAGCACTCTGGGAGGCTGAGGCAGGTGGATTGCTTGAGCTCAGGAGTTTGAGACCAGCCTGAGGAAAAACAAGACCCAGTCTCTACCAAAACTAGAAAAACGAGCCTGGTGTCATAGAGGATACCTATAGTCCCAACTACTTGGGAGGCTGAGATAAGAGGACCACTCGAGCCCAGCAGTTTGAGGTTGCCGTGAGCTACGACGCTACAGCACTCTAACCAGGGCAACAGAGTGAGACTTTGCCTCAAAACAAACAACAACAACAAAAACCAGAAAAGGGGCAGCGCCTGTGGCTCAAAGGAGTAGGGTGCTGGCCTCATATGCTGGAGGTGGCAGGCCCCAGCCAAAAACTGCAAAAAAAAAAGGAAAAAGGAAAAAGAAAAGAAAGAAAACTACCCTCCAACGCGTGATGACACATCCTTTTATTTTTGTACTACCACACAAAACCATCCCCATGCCACTTTCTCTCTGGGAGACACTTCTTTAGAGAATATTCTCAATGCCTCTCCTTACTTCCTGCAAGTGATTAAACTACTGATCAAGCAAGACCTAAATTTTTGGAGAAAGTCATTTGTTACTCTACTTGCCAGGCTAACAAACTCTAATCTTTCCAGTAAAAGAAGTAGGAACTCATTCAAATGTGGCTAGGTGAAGAACCCAACTAGAGTAAGGTAGGAGTTTGTATTCCTGTCTTGATTGAGAAGGAAAGTGAAGCTAGGGATAGCTGTGTCTCAGTAACGTTACCAACGTGCGTCTTCACAATTGCTGTGGGGGAAAAAATCAAGCTAGGAATTAGCTTCAACAACAGCCAAATCACTCCAGCATGGTCCTGGGTTCTGCCCAGGGGAGGAGGCAGATGAAAGAGATGAGAAGTCTTTTCTTTCACCTACCTGGCGAGCATCCTCAGTTCTCCTCTTCCAGGCAGTCTTCCTGGCTTGTCCACTGCCTCCCCCTGTTGCACCCCAAACGGCCTCCCTGGGTTCCCAATTGATGCCCAGCTGGCAGCACACTCAAGTGTGACAGTGGTGCTGAGATATAGGGCCAGGAGGAACTGGCCAGGTGAAGGGTCTGGCAACGTGCCAGGTGTAGGCACAGCGTGTACTCTGGCCCCGAGCCAGGATGGAACTCAAAGAGTACACAGGGACTGGAAGGGAAGCTGGAGCTTGGAGGTCAAAGAGGAGAGGTTGGAAGAAAGTGGATAGGTCAGCAGGAACCAGCAGGACTTTTAAGGCAGCTGCAGGATTTTAAGCCACGGAGTGGCCACTATCCCTGTTTCTCTGGCTGTCTGGTGAATCGCACTTCTTTATAAATACTGCCCCTGGCCACAGCCTGAACCGCTAGACCTGCAGGAACCACCTTAAGTCAGAGCGCGCCACCTTAAGCAGGCCCCGCCCCCGGCGTGGCCAATGGGCGGGCGGCACTACTGGCTTTCCGCCCACCTGCCCTGGTACCCGCAGCTTTCTGGCTGCCCAGCCATGGCCCGCTTGCTCAGGACTGTGACCTGGGGGCTGTTCCCCTGGAGGGGCTACTGCTCTAGGGCGACGCAGGTAGGACCACCCCGGGAAGGGAGGGAGGCCTGATCCCAAGTTCCCCAGGCCCGCGATGCGCCAGCACCGCGCGACCTGACCTTTGGGCAGGGGATCCCTGGGCTCATTCCGTGTCAAGTGTGGGGTGAGATGGCCCGAAGCGTCCCCGCTGCCACGAGTGGGGCTGGAGATTCAATGGAAGGTTTGTGGGTCCCAGGACCCGCCGCAGGGACTATGCGTAGTGTTTGAAAGAATGTCTGGGGTGCATGGACCTGGTTCTCAACGGGCTCTCCCGTGTCTTGTTGGCCTCCTTTGCCCGTTTGTGAAGTGGGAAGAAATCTCCAAAAGGGCTCCAAGAGCCCTAGGAGTCCCCATCAAAGGTAGGGTGAGGTGGGGCTATGAAAGCTTTTCATCCCTGTCATTCCCTGATCAAGCTCAGAGTCTCCAGTGCCTGGGCAGTGCTTGGTGGTGGAAACAAGAGTGACTTTTTCTTTTCTTTTTTTTCTTTCTCCCCTCCTCTCCCCTCCCCTCCCCTCTTTTCTCTTCCCCTCCCTTCCCTTCTCTTCCTTTTCTTTCCCTTCCCTTTCTTTTAGACAGAGTCTCACTTTGTCGCTCTCAATAGAGTGCCATGGTGTCATAGATCACAGCAGCCTCAAACTCTTGGGCTCAAGTGAGCCTCTTGCCTCAGCCTCCAGAGTAGCTGGGACTACAGGCACCTGCCACAATACCTGGCTTTTTTTTTTTTCCAGAGACATGGTCTTGCACTTGCTCAGGCTGGTCTTGAACATATGAGCTCAGGCAATCCACCAGCCTCAGCTTCCCAGAGTGTTAGGATTACAGGCGTGAGCCACGGCACCCAATAACAACCCCCCCCCCAACATACACACACTTTTATGACAGTCTCACTCTGTTGCTTGGACTAGAATCCATGGCCTCAGCAACCTCAAATTCCTGTGCTCCAGTGATTCTCTTGCCTCAGCCCCCCCATGTAGCCAGGACTATAGGCCTAGGCCACCATACCGGACTAATTTTTCTATTTCTAGTAGAGACAGGGTCTTGCTCTTGCTCAGGCTCATCTTGAACTTCTGATCTCAAACCTAGTACTCTTGGCTTCCCAGAGTACTAGGATTATATGAGCTACCACACCCAGCCTTGCACTTTAGTGACCTTTTCAATTCCCTAAGGCAGGGCTGGCTCCTGAAGGAATCCTACTAACATCCTTTTTGAAGAGTGAATCTGGATGTGTGGTGGCTTATGCCTGTGGTGGCTTATGCCTCAGCCAGGTGCATTGCTTGAGCTCAGGAGTTCAAGACCAGCCTGAGCAAGAGTGAGACCCCATCTCTACTAAAAATAGAAAAACTAGCCAGTGGTAGGGGTGGGTGCCTGTAGTCCCAGATACTTAGGGGTGAGGCAAGAGGGTTGCCGTGGCACTCTATGGAGGGTGACAAAATGAGAGTCTGTCTCCAAAAAAACAACAAAAAAGTGGATTTATTTTTGTTCGGTGGTAGTTTTTCTGAAGGGAAATGTTGACCTCAATGGTTCTATTTGGAAAAGGGGCATTCCTATGTAGTGGGTTTGCTTAAAGTGGGCCCACTGGCTGAGCAGGCCCCTAGGAAGGGTGTCAGTTGGGGCAGCTGTGACTGGCAAGTGTCTCTGGCAATTGTTTCTCCCCTGCAGGCTGAAGTCAGCAAGGACTTTGTGGAGGCCCTGAAGGCGGTGGTGGGGACTCCCCATGTGTCCACTGCCGCTGTGGTCCGAGCACAGCATGGGCAGGATGAGTCGATGCACAGGTGTGGAGGGGCTTGTAGGTTTCTTTCCCTTGCCAGAAACCCTGGCTGCGAGAGAGGGTCCTGGGTTATCTTCTTCCCACCCACCTGTTTTGGGGTGCTCTGGCATTCTCCTTCCAGAGGGTGTTCTCTGCCCTTTGCTCACCGTGTAGCCTCAGACCTACGATACCTCCAGCTTCCTTAAAAGGAGGGCAGGGACAGAGGGCACTCCACCCTCTAAATCACTGAGGGTTTGATTCTAGGTGCCAACCTCCAGATGCTGTTGTGTGGCCGCAGAATGTGGACCAGGTCAGCCAGGTGGCAGCCCTGTGCTATAGCCAAGGTGTGCCCATCATCCCATTTGGCACAGGCACCGGGCTTGAGGGTGGCGTCTGCGCTGTGCAGGTAAGGTGGTGTTCCCCTCCATCCCTGGGGCTGGTCTCAGCACACTTGGTACACTTGTGGCCACCTCCTTTACTACACACAGCTGTTCCATGTCCAGCCCTTGAGCTACCTGCCATCCAGGCTTTGGTCTGGCTGCTGGGAGGTCAGCTTAGGGTAGGATCCAGGGGTTGTGGCCTGGTCAGGACCTAGGTCAGTGGCCTTCTTGGTTCCTTTTCCATCAGGGTGGTGTCTGTGTTAATTTGACCCATATGGACCGAATCCTGGAGCTGAATGCAGAAGACTTCTGTGTGGTGGTAGAGCCTGGCGTCACTCGCAAAACTCTTAACACCTACCTGAGAGACAGTGGCCTCTGGTTTCCTGTGGGTAGGCCTGGGTTTTGTGGACCTTTCCTGGGCCCTGAGGACCAGTGGTGGCAGGGCTGTTTCTGGGGTTTAGGGGCCAGCTGAAGGGAAAAGGCTCCCCCCCCCCCACAGCCTGTCTCCTGCACTCTGGCCTCTAGACCCTGGAGCAGACGCCTCTCTCTGTGGCATGGCAGCCACTGGGGCCTCAGGCACCAATGCGGTACGCTATGGCACCATGCGGGAAAACGTGCTCAACCTGGAAGTGGTGCTGCCTGACGGGCGACTGCTTCACACGGCAGGCCGAGGCCGCTATTTCCGGTGAGTGGCCCCCCTGCCACTTCTTGTAGCCCTGAACTCTGATGGGGTGGCCTTTCCAGTAGAGAGGAGGTTGGCTGTGGCTGTGGAGGACACCTCTTCCTCTAGCTGGCCTCCTGCCTGGACAGGCTAGACTTCTGAGGGCCTGGAAGCCCTGTTGCATGGGCCAAAGGTGATAGTACTGGAGTTTGCTCTCCTGGTCTGAGGCTGATTTGGGTTGTGGAGCAGAAAACATTGGGCTGAGGAACATCTATCTTGCTGGCCAGTTGGCACATGAGGACAGTGCTCTGGGTTCCTGCCCCAGCCTTCTGGCCACAGGTCCCTCATCATGTGGTCTGGGCACTGACCTACCTTGTGTTCCTGGGGACCAGGAAAAGTGCGGCCGGCTACAACCTCACGGGGCTCTTTGTGGGCTCTGAGGGGACATTGGGCCTCATCACAGCCACCACCCTACGCCTGCACCCTCTCCCTGAGGTCACTATGGCTGCCACCTGCGCATTCCCCACTGTCCAGGCTGCTGTGGACACCACTGTACACATCCTCCAGGCTGCAGTGCCTGTGGCCCGAATTGGTGAGTGGGGACCAGGCAGTTGGATGGGCTCCCTGGAAGAGGCTCCCCCTTTGAAAGGCCAGGTCTTACCTGGCCTGCCCTCTCCCTGGTCCCAGAGTTCCTGGATGAAGTCACAATGGATGCCTGCAACAGACACAGCAAGCTGAACTGCTCCGTGGCGCCCACACTCTTCCTCGAGTTCCATGGCTCTGGGCAGGCGCTGGCAGAGCAGGTGCAGCAGGCAGGTATGCTGGGGTATTGGGTGGCCTGCCTGTCCCAGGGTGGGGCCCGGTACCAACCCTTCTTCCCACTGCAGAGGAGATAGCTCAGCACAACGGAGCCTCCCACTTCTCTTGGGCCAAGGAGGCTGAGGAACGCAGTCAGCTCTGGGCAGCGCGGCACAATGCCTGGTATGCTATCCTGGCCCTGCAGCCAGGCTGCAAGGTGAGCTGGCTGGGGTGGAGGTGGAGCCCACAACAGCCCTAAGGCCTTTCTTCTACCCACCATTCCAAGGCACAGAGCAGCAGGTGGTGGCCCAAGGGGGCAGGGCCTAGCTGAGCAGGTTCTAGACTACAGACTTCCCCCCTCCACCCCAACCTCCTGCCCTGCCAGCCATTTCTCAGACCCTGTCTAGAGAGAAAGCACAGTTGTCTGACACACCCTTGGGAGCCCTTCCTGTGAGCCAGGCCATGGGGCTAGTGCTATGCGCTTAGGCGTTGTAAACAGAAGGTTTCCTGGAGGAGACAGTGGAGAGGAAAGTATTAGCACAATGTGGAAGGGGAGGAAAATTTCTGTGGGGGGGACCTGGTACACATAGCTTGTTGGGTGGAGAGGGGGGAATGAGGCCTAGAGAAGAGCAGACATTTCCTGTGTCCTGGCCACAGTGATCCCTTACCTTCAGGTGGGCAGGAGCTGAGGGGAAGGACCTCACTGGCCTGCCTTCTGATTAGGGCTATTCCACCGATGTGTGCGTGCCCATCTCCCGGCTGCCAGAGATCGTGGTGCAGACCAAGGAGGACTTGAAGGCCTTGGGACTCACAGGTGCTCCCTGTTGGAGGGGAGGTGTTGGGGCTGCCCAGAGCCTGGGCCAGGCGGAGGGATGGGAGTCTGGGCTCCAAGTAACAGTTCTGTCTTCTGGGCCCCCAGGAGCCATTGTTGGGCATGTGGGCGACGGCAACTTCCACTGCATCATGCTGGTCAACCCAGATGACACCGAGGAGCTCCACAGGGTTGAGGCCTTTGCAAAACAACTGGGCAGGTCGGAGCAATGTAGGTTGGGGGATAGAGCGCAGGGGGAGGGGAAGCCCACTGAGGCCCTTTCCTCCCTGCCCCTAGGCAGGCTCTGGCTCTGCACGGGACGTGCACTGGAGAACATGGCATTGGGCTGGGCAAGCGGCAGCTACTGCAGGAAGAGGTGGGCGCCGTGGGCATAGAGACCATGAGGCAGCTGAAGGCCACTCTGGATCCGCGAGGCCTCATGAACCCAGGCAAGGTGCTGCAGTGAGATGCTCTGGATACTCACAATACCCAGACTTTGGTGCCCCTGTTCTGGAACTTTCCTTCATGCCACCAGCCCTTCAAGATTCTGTGTTCACATGCCAGCTAGCCCTCTAAATCTGGGGTCCATGGCCATAAGGCTGGAAGAGAACTCTGGGTACTGGGCTCCTCCCTGGCCCCCTTGCTACTCCAGGGAGCCTTTTATCCAGTAAATGACCCAGGCTGGTTCTGGTAAAGCTGCCTCTTCTCTGCTCTCTTACACATCCTGTCCTGGCTGGGAGAAATGGTGTGGGTCCACCCAAAGACTCAGATGACACCCCTCCTTTGATGCCTCCCCACTGCTGAGGGCCCAGGACCCTTCCCCCCACACCTGTGACAGGAGTGCTCCTTTCCTTGTGTGGGAAAGGACGTGCCACTCCCTGTTGATAGCTCTTCTCCTTGGGGCCCTCCAAACAAATTTGAAACCAATTTGCAGCCGTTCCCTTCGTTCCCACTCAGGGTTCTGTCCTTTAGCCAGTGATGCCTTGTTTTGGGCCCGTCCTTTTGACTTGATGCTGCCTGGGGAGCAGGGGTAGTGCCCAGGCTTCCCAAAGAAACCAGGTTACTGTCTCAACTACTCTGTGTGAGAACTTTAGGCCTGGGGACCTGCCGGTGGCAGATGTCACTATGACGGGCCCTGCAATATACTGTAAACATGTTCCTTAAGCAGCAGCTGCCAGTCATTGAAAGTGGAGGTGAAACTTTTCTTTGTGCCACACCTCTTTATGGTATTGGGCTACCAGCTTTTTGTTTTTTATTTTTTGAGACAAGGTCTTGCTCTGTCACCCAGGCCCAGGCAATCCTCCCGCTCAGCCTCCTTCTCAGTAGCTGGACTACAGACGTAAGCCACCATGCTCAATTGATTTTTACATTTTTTTGTACAGATAGGGCCGTTACCTAGGCTGGTCTTGAACTCCTGGGCTCAAGTGATCCTTCCACCTTGGCCTCCCAAAGCACTAGGATTATAGGCAGGAACCACTGTGCCAGCATGTTACAAACAAACCTTTTTGCCCTCAAAGTCAAGGTCTGTCCACCCTGGGGCTTGTTTGGAGACCTTGGCATGTGTTCCCTGTAAGCCCACTAGAGGGCGCCCAACATCATGAAGCTTGGACACCACAGCATCTGCTGTGGGCAGCTGTGGCTCAGGACTCACCTGTCTTGGCCAGTAGCTCTCAGCTCTGGGCCACCCACCTCCCAGGGTTAGAGAGAGGTCGGGCTGCCAGGAAGCTGGTCTAAATCCTCCACCACCACCCATGCATGTCCAAGAAGCTGGTAGCGCTGCCTCCTCTTCCCTACCCTCTGGGGCCTTGTTCCGCTTAGGAGTGGGACTGGGTGAGGGATGGGGGGCAGCAGCCCCTCCTAATCACCCACACCCTCCCTTGTCCCCCTCCCACCCATCAGCTGTTCAGGCAGTGCTGCCAGGCTCTGGGCAGAGGCAACCTTGTGGTGACCCCTCAGTTTGGCCTGAGCTCCCTTTCTCTGTGACGTTCCTGTTCCCTGCTGCCTTAGGAGCACTGACTGTGCAAAGGGTGGTTTGGTGGCATGTTTCATGGGCCCTCCCTAAACCACTCCAGCTCACGTGTGCTTGTCACAGAGACACTGCTACCTAGCCCTTCCCCCTGCAGGCAAAACATCTGCTAACCCTGACCCCTCCCCACCGACTCCAGGTGTGGGAGGGTTCCTCTCCCCCTCCCCACACACACACACACTAGGCAGGACTCTTCTCTGATGGGTCCTCCAGTGCCTGGCAACTAGTAGGTGCTCAGCAAATGACCATCTCCCCACAAATTTTTATTAAGAAACATTACAAACATACAAAAAAGTTAAAAGAACAAGTACACCGTTTACTGAAAGACCAGCCACCGCAGATTCAACAACGAACATTTTTTTACCTTACTTGCTTTGTGTGTTTTTAGGGAGAACCACTTGGAATTAAATGACACATTTCTTGAAGCCATTTACCTATATAATTCTGCATCTATCTCCTAAGGATAAGGACATTCTCCTATAAGCCTCAACACCATCACATGGCAATTAGAGTGGTTTTGATGAGGGGCTCCCGTAACCCCAGAGAACCCAGGCCCCGCTCCTCTCAGGGGCAACACAAGGTTCTGGGAGCTGTCTGGATGGCGGATGACAAACCCAGTGCCACCTGGGAAGCCCAGACACCCCAGCCTCACCCTCGTATTGGGAGCTGGCAAGTTGGGTCTCAAGTCAGGAGACAGGGCAGCCACCAGAGGGCTGCAGCTTGCCGGGTGGTAGCAGAGTCCCTGGGGGTTGGACTGAAACACCCCGGCAGGGGCCGCAGTCCTGCCCCACCCAGCCTGCTACTCTGCTCACCCCTGGCACTGCCAAAGCATCGGGCTCAAGCCGCCAGGGTGGGCCCACATGGCCTCCGTGTCCAGGTCCAGGGGTCAGGCAAGGAGATCTCCTCCGAGCTGGGTCCTGCCTCGCCAGCTTTGCTGGTAGAATTAAATATAGAACAGGGAAACACAGTTGCCAGGCAGGAGCAGGAGGTGCTGTGAATAGAACAGTGCCCTTTGTGGTGACAAAACCATGAGGGAGCCTGCTGTGTGTGTGCCAAGCGCCTGCAGGCAGATTCCCCGACCCCCACTGTGACCTCTGACCTGTGGGATTTTGTCCCCATTTCACATGTGAGAAATACAAAGTTCAGATGAATGAAGGTATTTCCCCAAGATCATTCTGCAGAGAAGCAGAAGAACCCGAGTGCAGTCTGGAGCCCACTTTCTCACTGCCAACTCTCACAGCAGCTTGGGGGCGCCACCCCAGGAGGGGGTCCCACGCTGAGGCCCCGGTTCAGAAGCAACTGTTCTTTAGTATTCCTCTGAACAGGCCAAGTGTGCCCACCTGCCTTGGCTCACGCTTGCCCACTGCCTGCAATGGACGCCCTCGCATGGAAGCGTCTGTGGAAAGGCGACTGCAGAGCCCAGGGATGGTCCAGACCCCTGGGCTTAGCGGGGTTGGAGCCTGAGAAAGGTCAAATTAGAGAAGGTGTGGAGATGTCTCCCTCCAGAGCGTTCCTTGGTGACTCTACAAGAGGCTCTGGGAGCCTGTCTGGCACACAGACGGAAGCCAGGCGTGTGCTGCTGCTCTGTGCCCTGAGCTTCCCGCCCAGCCTGCTGTTTGCCAACTTCTCTGTGAGCCTGAGCGGTTGGTTCTGGTTCAAGGGCTCGGAGCTGGCTCAGCCCCAGACCAGGGCCTCTTCCTGGGCCTCAGTGAAGCATGCCCATGAGTCAGCACTGAACTGCAAGCTGAGCAACAGGAAGGCGGACGTGGTGGGAGGGGAGCAGAGGCTATGACGGAGGGGGCTGGGCCAGTACCTGGAAGAACCCATATCCTTGCAGCTTCCGGTGGCTGCAAGATCTTTGCCCTTGCAGCTCCTTCCTGAAGAGTTCTGTCACATCCACTCCAAAGATGATGGCAGACTGGTTCCATGAATCTTGAGAGGGTCAGGAACCTTGTAGGATGCTTGACCTGTCACCTTCCCTCCACCCAGGAAGGACCTTCTGAAAACCACTCTACACACCTGTAGCCCCGAGTAGTAGCCCGAAGAAATGCTAAGGAGGTAGGTGAGGGAGCTGGTGGCAGGCCCTTGCCCCCATTTCTTGATTGTATAACAGTACATTAAAATAAAATCACACAGTCCATCTTTTATTAGACATTATTTTAATACCATATCAAAACACCTTGACTAATGAAGAAAACTTTTCTCCCAAACTTTGAACGTTTTTTAAACATTTTATAAGGTTTTTTTGTATTTTAATATATAAATACAGAAACCTATCTTGCATGGGCTGATGCCACGTGTGAACATCAATGGCTAAAATGTTCTCAAACAGACTGCCTGAAAACAGGGGTCACTGTACATATTTCTTAGTCTTTTTAAATTTTCTGGGGGGGGAAAATCCACAAGGGCCTAAGAATAACGTTCAGGCATTTTTGCAGGACACTTGTGATTGTTAGATCCTCTGAACTGACCAGAACTAGGAAGAAGGAAGGGAAAAGAAATGGGGATTTGAGGTGGGAAGAAAGTTCTTGAGGGGTTGTTCTTTTGGCAATGAAGTCAAAGATATCAGGATCCCAAGGGGAGAAAAGTGCAAAACCAAGCCAGGAAAATGGGGAAAAAAAAAAAAAAAACAAACCAAAAAACCCACCAAGGTAGAGAGGTTGGTGGTGGAGAGGACTGGTTGGGGGCACTGGGCAAGAGAAGAGACCTTATGTGCTCGCCAGCACCAGAATGTGGGCGGTGAGGACCGGCACGTCCGTTTCTGTCACTGAGTGTGTTACAGCTGGGCAGCAAACAGCAATCTGTAAACAGCACGAGGGAAAACACCAGTCGACACTAGACTTTTTTTTTTTATATAATTTTTTTTTTTTTGGTAAACACTTTAAAGACAGACCCACAATGCCTTTCAAAGGTGAAAAAGAAAATGCCCTTTCCCTCCTGGGCTGAAGGGTGAGGGGAAGGATAGCAGTTGATTCATTCTTCTCTCAAACTTGCTCGCATCCAATTTGGTGTCCTCAGGGAGGAAGGGAGAACCATTTTCTGAAGTCAGTGCAGAAGGGATGCCCTGTTCCCACTGGTGTCCCAAGCTCAGCTCTGCTCCAGTGTCCGATGAGCCTCCTCTTGGGAACAGGGGCTGTCTGTCCCTGTGTGGAGCGTAGTAAGTCAGTCATGCTCCTCCGGGCCAGGCTGGCTGTTGCCGTCCCTTGTCTATCCACCGTTTGGTCTGGGCAGTGCCAAATATCAGCGGCCAAACACCAGCGGGGAGCTTGGGCCCGGGCTCCTGGGTAGCTCCACTCCCCTGCCTCACTCTCACCCTGGCTGTTTCTTCTCCCCTTGTCACCAGTTTTTGAGGAGAGGGTAAAAGGCAAATGTCCCTGATTTATCTGACATCATCAGGTGTTTTTGGAGTTTACTTGAAATAAATAAAATAAACGTAACAAAAGAAAAGGAAAGAGAGAGAGGGAGGGAGAGGAGAGAAAAGAGGCCACAAGACTTTTGGATATGAGATGAGGTGGTTTTCTGGGGATTTTATCTATGTGTTTACCAGAAGAAAAAAAAAATGCCAGCCCAGACCTGGAAGGAAAAGGTAGGCTAGGGGACAGGAGTGGATGGACAGTAGCAAAGCCAGGTGCCCTGGGAGATGGGGAGGCCACACCCACGTTAGCCAGGTGAACTGCACCCCTGGGAGCAGGGCACCACTGTGGAGTCAGTGCCCTGTGCTATGGGGCAGAGGGGCTGAGCCTGACCTGGAGCCCTCAGATTAATTTGGAAGTGGGGCAGGAAGAACCAATAGTAAAACGACCATTGAAGAACAACTCGGCAGTGGGCAACGCCCCATCCCTTGTGCTGTCTGCTTGTTAAGTACAGCGTCCACATGGCGACAGGGAGTGAGATTATCCCCAAGCAGAGATTCGGGGTGAGCAAGGATGAGGTGGAGCTGGTGCAAACCCAGCACTCCTCCTGCTCCTTCTCCTGCCCACACGTTCCCAGATCTTCCTGAACTTTCTTCAGGAAGATTCACTCTAGGCATCTGAAATACGTTGGTCTCTCCCTGAACTAATTCTAAGTCTCTTAAGCAAGTTCTTCACAATCCTGCACTTGTTAGTTTCTATCTCATATCTTTTCCAAGAGAGGATCACTTCCATTTCTAGATATTAACTGATAAGGCATCACCATCTTTCCCTCCACTCCTGCTTTCTTCCCGGTGGGATATATAAGGGTGGCCCCACTCCCCCAACTGCCAGCCCCCAGAATGACGTGACCCCAAGTCTTGAGCTCGGGGCTTCCCCAAACACGGGCTCACCTTTGAGAGGAGTTGGCAAGCAAGCCCAGCAGGGTCAGTCTGCAGGGTGTTCCGGACAAGATCTGTTCACTTCAAACCAGGAGTCTATGCAGCTGGGGTGGAGGAGGCAGCAAGGGGAGACCATGTTACCCGCTGGCAGCCTGCTCCTCCAAAAGGGGCTCTTTCAAAGGGTCAATTCCTGAGTGTGGGTTTCCTAAACCTCTCCTGAAAGGACCCCAGGAAAAACAATCATGTCTCTGGACACCTACTTTTTGAAGCAGAAAGAGAGAACACCAAGATTGATCTTGGCTCAGAGGAGGCAGTGGCAGGTGTGGGCTCGGGGGATCTGGTGCTGCAGGAAGGGGAGAGTGGCCTTGAGAGGAACCCAGGCCTTATGTTCATGGAGCTCAGGAGGAGGCAACAGTCACCATGAGAAGATGAGGGCAGGTGGACCAGGCAGAGCAGCCAGTGATCACATGGCTTGAAGGGCAGGATGGCCATGGGTCCTGAGCAAGTCCACTCCTGGGCTCTCAGCAAGTGACCTCTCAGGAGCCCCAAGCTCTAGCAGATCAAAGGGAATCTAGTCCTCCCTGAAGAAGGTGGGGGTGGGGGGAGCCAAGAAAGCAGGCTAGGGAGGAAGTTGAAGTGAGGCCTACGGTGTTTACAGCAAAGGACTGTCTGCACTGAAGAGGGAACAGAGATTGCCCCAAGATAGGTTCCCGATTTGTAAACCAACATCTGGGCATTTTCAAAGACAGGAACCAGACAGATAATTTGCATAATTCTTCCCCAGGGCCAAAGATTTCCTTTTCTGGTTCTGGTTAGTGCCTCCCTGGGACATTGCACAGCTCTGTACTGGGACCCAGACCAAGAATCTCTCCCAGGTCTGCTTTGGGTCTCCTCTGTACCAGCCACATCTCATGCAGGGCAGGGCTACCCCTGTGGAGCCCTAAGAGTCAGGCTTTGAAATGCCTGTGTATCAGGAAGAAGTCCTGGGCTTGGGGAGTTAGAGAGCAGGTGGTGGCCACAGGAAGCACAGAGTGTCCACCTGTTTCAGGCAAGGAGTTGTCTTCTTTCCAATTGGAAACAAGATCAAGGTTCAGGCTGGAGCCTGAGGACAGATCTGGGCCCAGCTACTATAGCATCTGTACAGGCAGTGGCTCTTCCTGCCTCCTGGGCCTCTGGAGAGGATGCGTGCAGGGCAGGGCAACCCTCCACACAGCCCCTCTTGCCCAGACTGACATTGACACCCTGGGTACAGAGGGGCCCCTGGAGGAAGGAAAGGCTCAGGGAGGCAGAGGGAGAACCAACCTTCCAAGGACATCCTCTGTACCTGTGGGGCTCCCACCATCCAAGCCTCCAAACCAGAGCAAAGCTCTGACTCTACATCCAGTGGTCACACCTTCCCATCAGCACACAGCATCCTGGGCCTCTGCCTTGACCCCACTCAGAGCCCGAGATGGGAGGAGAGTTTGTATCCCAGCTGAAGGCAATAAGAAGGCTGGGATGGGGCAGTCCCTCATACCTTTTGTGATAGATACACAGGCAGGGCAGCCTGGCTATCGTGTCCCCCTGAAGCAGCTCCTCCAGGCAGATCACACACTCACCCGCATCTTTAGTCAGCACATCATCTGTAAAGGGGGACAGGGAAGAATGTGAGGGGTTAGTCACCAGTGGACAGGTGGCACAAAGCAAGCCTGGGAACTAGGAACTAGTTGGGACTGCCTGGATGGTCCCAACTCTGCCAGGCTCTGCAGAACACACAAGTCCAAGAAGGACCTTGATCTAAGACCCTCACTGTGGACACAAGATGTGTGCACCACACATCAATTACCCAAAGGCAAAAGGGGATTAATTTCGGTGGCGCCTATAGCTCAGTTGGCAGGGTGCTGGCCACATACATCTAGGGTGGCAGGTTCGAACCTAGCCCGGGCCTGCTAAGCAACAATGACAACTGCAAGCAAAAAATAGCTGGGTGCTGTGGCAAGAGAATCGCTTAAGCCTAAGAATTTGAGGCTGCTGTGAGCTGATGCCACGGTACTCTACCCAGGGCTACAGCTTGAAACTCTGTCTCAAAAAAAAAAAAAAAAGGGGGCGGGGGATTAATTGCAAGATAGGATTAACCAAAAGCCCAGGTGACAGAGGATGAAAAAGTCTTGGAGAAAGACAGACAGGAAGCAGAGGCAGCATGAGGCAAGCTGTTTCCCTTAATAGACTGGTCACCTAAACATATATAGTGCCAGGTATACTGATTCTGGTTTGGAAAATATGGCAAGGGGAAGAGTGGCACAAAGCAAGAATGAGGGAAGAAACAGATACTCAGACGAGAAGCTCAACAACATTATTGATAATAGCCAAAAAGTAGAAACCAAATGTCTACCGCTGATGAATGGATAAAGAAAATGTGGTATAAACACACAGGAATATTACTCAGCCAAGAAAAGGGAGGGATGAACCTCAAAAATACCATGCTAAGTAAAAGAAGCCAGATATAAGGGCCACTTATGGAATGAATCCATTTATATGAAACGTCCAAAACAGACCAATCCATAGTGACAGAAAGATGATCAGGGATTGGGGCAGAGGAAATGACGAGTGACAGCTTAATGAGGAAGGAGTTTTCTCCCCCTCATTAAAAAATGTTATTTTATTGTAGTAAGAATATCCTCTTTAAATTTTAAGTGTACAAGAATATTGTCAATGGTCGGCACTATATGGTACAGATGTCTAGAACTTACTCCTCTTGCGTAACTAAAATGGTATACCTATCCATCAGCAACTCTCCCCTTTCCTCGCCCTCCAGCCCCTAGCCACCACCAGTCTTCTACGCAGTTGACTATTTTAGCTACCTCATGTAAGTGGAATCACGCCAGGGGTTTTCTTTTGGGGTGATGAAATGTTTGGAACCAGATGGAGGTGGTAGTTGCAGAACACTGTGAATGTCCTCAATGCTACCAAGTTGTTCATTTTAAAATGGTTGATTTGATGCTATATATGAATTTCATCTCAATTTTAAAAAAAGAAAGAAAAAAGATCCCCTCCCCCCTCCCAAAAAAAAGAATGAATAGAAGGAAGCTACTGCCTATGGGGATGCCCTGCAAAGCCACAGCTGGAAACTCCTGAGCAGAACAGGGACAGAGTCAGCCCCTTATTCTCTATGACACTGTGTACTGACGACTCAGAGGAAATAAGCCAGTCTCGGGATGCAAGAAGCTCACGGACTAGTAGGGGAGGCCAAACGAGAAAACCAAGAGGCACAGCACGGTAATTTCTAGGCAGTCTTATGACGTAAAGGCCCAGCTATGAGGGGTATGGAAAAAGATACCTGATCGGGGTGGGGACTGTTCAGGGAATGCTTTGGAGAAGGTGATGATGAGGATGAGTGAAACTGGGTGGGGAGAGACAGACTCTGGGCAAAGGGACAGCCTCACACACCTGGGAAATATAAGAAGTTTGCTATGGCAGGTGCAGAGGCACCTGGGGCCAGGAGGCTGCTGAGACCAAGTCCCTGAGGGCAGCTGAGCAAACAGCAGGCACCTGTCACTAAGAGGGAATCTAGGAGGACAGGCACGGGAAGGAAGTGGCAAATTCAGTTGGGTGAGAGGTGTTGACTTGGTATGCTGATGGAGACCTCCAAGATGTGCTGAAGTCTAGATCTGGGGTGTGGAACACAGGCACGGGTGACAGTGCACACGCGGGATAGAGACTAACGTGAAGAAAATTAGGACTGAACCCAAAAGCAACAGAAAACAGACTCAGGTTGATGCTAATATTTGAAGGGCAGGTGAAAGTGGTGATGAGAGCCAAAGGTTACAAAGAAGTTCTCAGAACTATGGGAGAAATATCGAGAGAGCGGGGTCAGGAAGTGAAGAGAGGAGAGCTTGCAGAGGGCAGATGCTGCCAATGACACATACTGAGGGTCTGTGGGCCTTGCCTTTGAGCTTCAGAATCTTCCCAGCTAGGCAGGGCATACAGTGCTATTTGCATTTTGCTAATAAGAATATGAAGCCCAGGGGCGGCGCCTGTGGCTCAGGGAGTAGGGTGCCAGCCCCATATACTGGAGGTGGCAGGTTCAAACCCAGCCCCGTCCAAAAACTGCAAAAAAAAAGAAAAGAATATGAAGCCCAGAGAAGTCACACACCAAACTTGTCCAGAGGGCTAACAGGGGTGGTGGTATGGGACTGGGACCCTCTGCTCATGTGACCTTCCTCATTGTTGTGTGTGTCCCCTGATTTTGGTGGAGAGAGAAACACCTGGAGCCCATAAATTTAGGATTCTTCATGGCCCAGAAGGCCATGATGACTTAAAACCTCTCATCACGAACCCTGAGGGAAAAGCACAAGATAGAACCAATTTGATAATTAAGTTTCCACACACTTGGGTTGCAAAAGCCCCTCTTGCCTTCCTGGCTACCAGGAAGGGTTCTGTTACAGGCCTTAGCTCCCTTTCAAATTCTCCTCTCCACACTGAAGGAGGACCTCCTCAGAGCACGACTACGGCTGATTCCAAAGCAGTTTCCCCTTGCTCCCCCCTCTGCCCCCGGCAGACCTGTAACTCAGCTATGAGCCCAAAGTAGTAGTTAGAATTCTCTGGGTCCCAAACAGCTTCTTGCACCTCAGTCTGCAGTCCACTCCAGGAGGTACATGGGGCCACCAGAGGTGACAGACTGAGGGTAGGGGAGGCAGGAAGCGGGGCTCTCTTCTTCAACAAGACCAGACTTGACTCTCCTCTTTTCTCTCTGAATATCACTAGGGAAGGGGAACGGAGAAGGACACAAGACTGACACTTCTTGTCCTAGTGGGGGAGGCCTACGTGCTAAGGGGCTCAGGCTTGAGCACAGATGGCTGGGTGCAGCCAGCCTTACCACTCCACAGAGCAGTTTTATGTACAGTACAGATGTGCCTCATTAGCTGGCCTGGTCTGCACACCAGTGGGGAGAACTGAAACGTGCAAGCTGCCCTGCCAGCCTGGCACATGGCAGGGAGCACATTTCACTGAGACCAAGAGCCACTGGCTGCAAAAGGCCACCTGGCGGTTCCTAGGGATGGGGAGGATTCAGAGACTCGGACTCCAACAGCATGGGAAACCAGCAGTGCCCACATGTAGCCCTGGCCCAAGGAGCAGCATTATTCCCCGTGGAAACATATCCAGCAAGAGGTCTGAGTGGGCTGAGCAAAACTTCCTGTCCCAATCTCCGGAGCTACAGGAACCAGCAGCTCCAGAAGTCCTTGGGGTCCCAGCAGAGAACGGAAATAGCTGGAGTTGAGATTTGTCTATCACTGGGTCCCACCGGCAGCCACACTCATCTGCTGCCCGCAGTCAGAGGCTTCACAGCACAAAGTCCAGGCCCACACAAGCTCAGGTCACAGTGTGACAGACTCAAAGGTCCCTTGGCACTGGCACCCCCCATTCCACCAGGAGGAGGGGCTCAACAAATGCTGGTTGATGAGAACACAGAGTAAAGCTGAACTTTCTCCCTTCTGGGTCCTACCTTTCTCTTACTGCCTCTCAAGCCCCTCCCAGGCTTCCTGGTACCAGTGTGCAAAGCCAATCAATGTCACTGCCCAAGGGGGAGTCTGCAAGTGCCTTTGGCCCGGCCAAGGGTGGTGCTAATGCCTGTGCCTCTAATTGGACCAGGGAACCGAACCCAAATGGGAGGTGAAACTCTCTGGAACCAAGCAGGAGATCTGACGCCTGTGACAGGCTGGGGGTGGGAGGGGACAGCATTTTCTGCTCCCTCTCTGAGATTCAGGCATAGGCTGCTGACAGCTGCTATTTGTCAAAGAAACGAAATCTTGGAGGAGAAAAAAGAGCCCTCACTTTTTCCGACTAGCCATACGTGGGCAACTGCAGACACATCTCAGTGAATCCTAGATCCTGCAGGTGTCTCTGGACAAGCACATACAGCTGCTAGGTGGCCACACTCCCAAGCCTGAGCTCCTGCCACCCTGCCTCCTTTCCTTAAAAGACCAGGCCATATGGCTGCCTTCCCTTGGGGCTGGAAAACACCACCCATCTCACAGGCAGCTTCACACCTCTCTCTTTTTGTGAATGTGTATGTGAGGGCATGAGGTGGGTGGAGGAACCTGTGTGCTCAGGGTGAACACCTGCCCTCCACCGGGCCAGGCTTAGACTATCCTACAGAGAGCTGGCAACACATCCCTGAAGGACCCCAACACTGATGGTAGCATGGAGGGGGTGGGGAGGCCCAAATAGCTGCAGACACATTCTCTGCACCTGGCAGGGAGGGAAGGCTGATGTCAAAGCAGGATACACATATCCATCTCCCCTTGTGCCTGGTGGCAGTTAAGGCCCCCAGACAGAAAGAAGGTGGGAGCCAGAGGGAGAACCCCTGGCAAATGACGCAGAAGCACCAGCTCCGCCCCCTGGCCTCATTTCCAGCCTGAGTGAGGAAGACTGCCTGGTTCTGCAGCCTCTTCAGCTTGTGCGCAGCTGCTGGCCCGATCTTCTGGGGGGCAGGATAGGGCAGTGCCACCAATGCCACACTTGTTGGCTCCCTTCCTGGGAAATCTGGGTGCTCTGCCTTCCATGCATAGAGGAAACATTGGGCAGAGAGTATCCCTGCCAGCAGCACCCCATCCAACACCCCAGGCTATGAGCTACAACCTGACTGTTTAGGTGAGTTGGCTGCACTGAGGATGGCAGGGGGTAGGCCAACTAAAGTGGAGGCCTGGGCACTTCACGTTTACAGAGGCTCTCCTCACCTCCCCACAGTCCCTGTCCCTCTCCTGTGGGGACTAAACAGGCTAAAGCCACCTGTTCCAGTTTTCCCACTTGCGTGAAGCCCTGCAGGCTGCCCTGGCTGTTAGCAGGGGGTAGAAGCCCTGGGTGAGTAGCTGTCCCATTCTCTACCCTCCAGCAGGAGGAGCATCAGGACAGACACCTCTGCAGCCTGACTCTAGCCCTGGGCAGGGCCGCACATGGGGCTGGGCAAACTACCCCTGGGACTTGGCCTCCCCAGGCAGAGAAAGGGCAGGACTCTTCCATCCTGGTCGCAGAGTCTCTGAGAGCAGAAGACCAAATAAGCACCTGTTCATACTGGCTCAGGGGATCCACAAGGAACTGGTTTCCCTCTCCTTTAACAAAAGCTTGTGTGACATTCAGCATTTCAAAACCCCAAAGATAGGGACAAGGAAGCTGTGCATAGGGACACGGAAACTTTGCTGGCCCCAGAGCAAACCAGAGGGAGGAAGTCCTACAGCAGCGCTGATTGCTGGCAAACAGGCCAGCCCCACCAGAATACCCCCAAGCCGAGGACCCTGGCAGGTCTTGGAATCAGTGCCTCCCAAGCTTTCAGCAGACAGCTGGTCATCTGCTGGACCTCACAGGACGTTGATGCTCTTCTGTTCAGAGCAAAGTCAGGTCCCCATCTCAAGGGTTGTTTTGCTAGCCAAGCAATTTCATGGTAAACATTTGAGCATGTATTATTCAGAGCAAGGTCCCCCAATCTAACAGCCACAAAGAGAGATGTAGGAAAAGGATAGAAGTGAAAAGCTGGCCTCTTTTACCCATAAGAGTGGGCTCCAACACCTCTCCCTAGTGCAGGTTCAGAGCTGCTCATGGAAGGCACTCTTCTTGAGGACAACGTTGAGTACTCGCCCCTCCAGTAGGGGCTCAGTGCATTCACAAGCCTCCTCCACCAGGGCCTTGCCCTTGGAGCACAAGGCATTGGTCTTTGGTCTTCAAATTTCTCGTGAGCACTGGGTGAACCAGTTAAACGAGTCTCAGTCTCGAGTCGCCTTTCCTAAGTTGTGTTTTTTAAATCTGGCAGGCAGCTACTGGAGGCCTTCCAACCTGCCGCTCAGGCCAACCCTCATAATAAGAAAAGTACTACTCTCTATCCGCCTCATTTAGGAGGTTCCTACGTTTTCCTTTGGTGGTTAACTAAATTTCATCTTATATAACCACCATAAATTTTCTAAAAATTTCCCCAATTGGTGCCAGCAACTGCAGAACTGTGTGTGTGGGTATGTGTATGTATGTGGGTATATGTGTATGTGTGTGTGAAGTCTCTACGGGAGGGACCTGGAGTTCTAGTGAATCTTCACATAGCAAGAGAACTTTCTCCCACATCTAAGAAAGCCTGGTTCTAAGACTGCAATTCTCATAGACTCTTTAAGTATCCTCACCTTTTTTTTTTTTTAATTAGAAAAGAGAATGTGAAGCAGGTGAGGTTGGGATGATGTGACATCAAGGATAAACATGTTACTGACAAAAACAAAATAAACTCAGAGCTTTGGCCTTGCTCCCCGCCCCCACCCCACAAAAGGCTTGGGCTTTGTTTGAGCTGGAGCAGGCCCTTACAATGCTCTGGAGACTTCCACCCCAGGGGCCAACACTTTCCCCTTATCTGGAAGGGCTGGGTGTGCCTTCAGGAAAGACCAACATGCCACTAAAGCCTCCTTTTCATTTTAACAGTGTCCAGAAAGGGACGGGCTACTGTTTCTGAAGCACCATCATCACCTTCAGACAAAGTCCACTGGGAGGACTAGAGACAACTGCCCCTTCTTTGTTGCTGGTGGTAAAGGAATGGCTTTTGCATAAACCTGAGGTTTGGGTTTAAAGCCTCTAGTTTCCACACAGTGACATATACGCACCCCTAAGAGGGTGGCTTCTCCACACAAGGGAAAATCTAGCACTAGTGCGGGAACAGCACTAGCAGTGGTTATGCCTCAGGCTGGCTGGCCAACCTCCCCTTCCTCAGGGAACTTCCGCTCCCAGCGTGGTTTTTGCAGATAATCTGTGCTTGGGTGCAGTGGCCTGGCCTGGTCCCCCAGGCTCTTCTCTGAGGCTGACACTGGGGAAGAGAGGGATGGGTAGCCCCAGGTACTCAAGTGCTGACAGGGAGGAGGATAGGGACACTTGGGGGCCGTCCCAGGCAGTTCTTGGGCAGAGGAGCTGGAGACCCTCACTTTCTGTATTCTCCACATGGATGTATGAGGTAACTCCTCACTTTTTGGCCCCAAGAGCACTCTGTCCTCCACAGCTGCCCTTGCAAAGTTCTCCCTGATGACATCAAGAGCCACGTTCTCCTAGGCCAAGCCCCTCTGAGGCTTCTTTGTGTTTTTACTACAGCAAAGCCAGTGTCAACAGAGAATCCTCTCCAGCAACCCATGGGACAAAAAGAGGTCTTCATGAGGCCTCTACACATGTGGGAAAGTAGTGAATACAGTTTTTGAGGCTGCAGTTGAGGAGGGCTGTGAGAGATGCAAGGAAGGCTCCTCTCCCCCCCTGGTCCCAGGCAGAGATGCCTAATGGGGACAAAGCTGGATGTGAGCATCCTCGACAGAATGAACACATGACGACAGATTCAGGGACACGGTGACAGTCAGCCCAGGGGGAAAGGAAAGGCTGTCCACTGGGGAAAAAGGGGGCTTCCCAGATACCAGGAAGCAAATAAAGGGGAAAGAAATGCTGGGGGCAGGGACAGAGCCATAACCTGCCTGTGCTTGTCTTTTGGCCTGTGCAAAGGTTAATAGGCTACAGGTAGCTGAGACATGCAGGTAACACGCCCCCTGGCATCCAGACTCTTTGGGGTTGAGCAAGTAATTAAGAGATAGGAGAAAAGCAGGATGATTTTCGGGAGACTCAAGGGGATCAGATTGGTTAGTTTCCTAGGAAGGCTGTGGGATCATGAGCCCTCCCAAGGCTAATGTCTGGGGGAAGAGTCCATGAGCCCATCTGACAGAAGGAGGCTGCAGGGGGGAAGCCCAAGGATGTCTGTGAGGAGTCTGCCCAGAAAGCAGTAGGTGATAAACGATTGGAGTTAACAATCAGGGTTAAATGATCCTGTCCTCAGACTCTCTTGGAAATCTCAGCTCTTTTTTACTAACTCCAAAGGCAAGCCCAGCCCAGGGTTGGCAGCCCCCTGCTCAGATCTACTGCCTAGTCTCACGGAGGATGCAGTTCTCTGATGAATGGTTTGGGGACCAAACTGAACATGTAGGAATGGAAAACCAGAGAGCCCCAGCAGCACAGGCTGAGCTGTGTTGAGGGGAAGTTGGTCTACCCTGAAAAACTGCAAAAAAGGAACCTACGGATGGTCTCACATGTTTGACGGCAGCTGTAACTTCCTAAGCACTGACCGTATACCAAGCTCTAAGGGTTTTACATGTAATCTTACTCAGTTCCAAACCAAGTATTGTTATCCACATTTCATGGACCAGAAAATCAAGGCTCTGCTAGCTGAGCAATTTGTCCAAGATCATTGTCCGAGGATGGTAGAGGGAGATTGAAACTCTAATTAGCTGGACTTCAAATCCTTACCCACAGAATTCCAGACAGATGCTGATGTTCATTTTGTCTCCAGAGATGCCACGTTAGGGTGACTTGGGTGACACAGAATCCCTGAGAGTCTACCACCTGCACTCCCTGTTGACCTCTGAGGCAGCCTCCAGAGTAGGAGGCAACACGCTTTGGTGGATCAGCAAGGCAGCCTATCGGCACTTTCCTCTGGAGACAGAATATCGCTCTGTTGCCCTAGCTAGTGTATAGTGGCATCAGCCTACCTCATAGCAACCTCAAATTCTTGGGTTCAAATGATCTTTTTGGCTCAGCCTCCTTAGTAGCTGGGACTACACGTGCACATGCCACCATGCTCAGCTGAATTTTTCTTTCTTTCTTTTTTTTTTTTTTTAGTGGAGATGGGGTCTCAGCCTTGCTCAAGCTGGTCTCAAACTCCTGAGCTCAGGCAGTTCACTGGCCTCAGCCCCACAGAGTGCTAGGATTACAGGTGTGAGACACTGCATCCCTCTATTGGCACTTTTAATCCCTAAAGAGTATCTTGGTATTAACTTGGCGCCTGTAGCTCAGTGAGTAGGGTGCTGGCCATATACACCGAAGCTGGCGGGTTCGAGCCTGGCCAAGGCCTGCTCAAACAACGACAATTGCAACCAAAAAATAGCTGGGTATTGTGGTGGGTGCCTATAGTCCCAACTACTTGGGAGGCTGAGGCAAGAGAATCACTTAAGCCCAAGAGTTTGAGGTTGCTGTGAGCTGTGATGCCACGGACCTCTACCAACGGCAATAGCTTGAGACTGTCTCAAAAAAAAAAAAAAAAATTATCAAAAAAGTATCTCGGTATTGTACTCACTCCCTCGAGCTCTCTTCTGTGGACAGTCACAGGCTTTCTCAGGTATCTGCCTGAATTTAAAAGTGACAAAGGAATGGCCAGACTTGACAGTGATCTGTGCATGTCATTAGCACACAGATTCCCTTCCCTGAGGAGAGACGGTAGGGTCTATGGCCCCCCTCTGTTGGAGTGAGTCCACTGCCTCAGTGCCTACCAATCAAGGATGATGGGTGAACCAGCAGCTGTATCTCCCCATCCCAAGTCCATGGAACAAGGGTGTAGAAGGGAAGAGGACTAATGAGGCAACCGAGAGGCTCCCAGGCTGACCTGACCCTGGGGCCCTCCTTCCTTGTCCCGCTCCTCTTCCTCTCTGACTTGAGCACTGAGGCTTCCTGAAACAGTCCAGTTCCTCATCACCACTCAGGCATTTCTGCTGCAGCCAGGGTGAAAACACTCACTGTGCAGAGCCACCCTCAACTGGAGGCTCCCCCAGCAGATGCTCAGGAGGCTGGTGAGGCAGGCCAAGCCCTTACCATTGTAGGAGAGGCGAGGTTTGCTCAGACACATTATAAAGTGCATTTCCATCTCATCAGAAGCCACGGACTTGGAGCAAATGGGGCACTTGAAACCTGAAAGAGAGGAGAACAGGAAGACATGTTTTCTCGAATCCAGCACATCCACAACACACGCGAACACTGACTATAGTCGTGTGGGGTCAGGGTCAAGGTGGAGGATGCCAAAATGGGCAGAACCTAGACCTGAATCTCATTAAGCCACTTGAGATTCTGCCTTTTCACCACGTAGCCTTCAACTCCCAGCTCTTACTAGGGCTCTCTCTGTTAACATTTAAAAGAGGTCATGACACCTGACTTGAGTTTTACTTTCTTTCAGACTTTTTCTCAAGTGGGTCTAGTGGACAATGGGGATAGGGAAGCACCGAATCAAGACATCTGAAGATTCAGCCTTTGACTAATAGTATAACATCCTTCTGCCACACAGCCTTTAAACCATGTGACTGGGCCATCACAGCAGGAATTCCTGCAGTCACCAGCACCTCCCTCCCTCACTCAGAGCCCACTTTGCCTCCCTGTGGCCAAGGCAGCTGTTTGTGAGCTGTGGAGTGGCCCTCCTTAATGCTACACAAGCCCTGCCAAATGCCACCCAAAATAACAGCTATTTCCTGGTGCCAGGGGAATACAGGGTATTGTGATCCTGCCATTTTATTTTATTATTTTTTTTTTCTTTTTTTTTTTATTGTTGGGGATTCATTGAGGGTACAATAAGCCAGTTACACTGATTGCAATTGTTAGGTAAAGTCCCTCTTGCAATCATGTCTTGCCCCCATAAAGTGTGACACACACTAAGGCCCCACCCCCCTCCCTCCATCCCTCTTTCTGCACCCCCCCATAACCTTAATTGTCATTAATTGTCCTCATATCAAGATTGAGTACATAGGATTCATGCTTCTCCATTCTTGTGATGCTTTACTAAGAATAATGTCTTCCACTTCCATCCAGGTTAATACGAAGGATGTAAAGTCTCCATTTTTTTTAATGGCTGAATAGTATTCCATGGTATACATATACCACAGCTTGTTAATCCATTCCTGGGTTGGTGGGCATTTAGGCTGTTTCCACATTTTGGCGTGATCCTGCCATTTTAATTATTTATTTATTTTTGAGGCAGAGTCTCACTATGTCGCCCTCAGTAGAGTGCCGTAGCATCACAGCTCACAGCAACCTCAAACTCTTGGGCTCAAGCGATTCTCTTGCCTCACCCTCCCTTGTAGCTGGGACTACAGGCGCCAGGTACAACGCCCAGCTATTTGTTTGTTTAGCAGGCTTGGGTTGGTTCAAACCCACTGGCCCCCGTACATGTGGCCAGCACCCTAACTGCTGAGCTACAGGCACCAAGACAGATCCTGCCATTTTATTAGCAAGGAAGTGCAGACAGCTCATAAACCCAAAGAGTTTCAATTGATACAGAATTGGATCCATACTGGAGAATGCTAGTTGAGAATCTTCTGAGGTGAACCCTATTAAGCAACCTAATCCCTTCATCTATTTTTTTTCATACAACACAAACAATTTTTCAGTTTTTTTCCATTTTCCTTTCATTGAAATCATTTTGAAAACAGATCAAAACTTCTCCATGTAAATTCTACTGAAGAAGATTCCCCTGCCGTTGAAATCTCATTCATTCATTAAACTGTAGCTATCGTAACCAGTCCCTCTTGTGACTATGATTCCTACCTGCCCAGCCTGGACTTCCTCATACAGCACATCAGCTGACCCTTCTACAACACAACATAGAACTTCACGGGTCTATGTATGTGGGATTTCCTTCTGCCTCTGCCACCACTGAGACAGCGAGAGCAGCCCCTCCTTCTCCTTTTGAGCCTACTCAGTGCAAAGGTGACAAAGATGAAGGAAGAACCTTTATGATGATCCACTTCCACTTAATGAATAGTAAATATGTTTTCTCATGATTTTCTTGTCTCCCCTGCTCCCTTCTCTTTCTTCTTTTAAAAGAGAAAAGGTCTCACTCTGTCTCCCAGGCTAGAGTAGCCTGATCACAGCTCACTGCAGCCTTGAACTCTTGGGCTCAAGTGATCCTTCTGTCTCAGCCTCCTGAGTAGCTGGGACTATAGCTACGTATGTGTCACTGTGCCTAATTATTTAATGTTTTTGTAGATGGCAAGGTCTACGTTGCCCAGATTGGTCTTGAAATCCTCCTCAAGTGATCCTCCCACCTCAGCCTCCCAAAGCACTGGGGTTACAGGCATGAGCCCACTTGCCTGGCTTTAGTAACATTTCCTTTTCTCTACCTTACTTTATTGTATGAATACAATATATAATACATATAACATAGAAAACATGGTATTCAACTGTTAATGTTAATCAGTTGTTAATGCTATTGGTAAGGCTGCTGGTAACCAGAGGGCTATTTGTTAAGTTTTGGGAGAGTTAAAAGTTATATGTGAATTTTTGACTGTGTGGAGGTTGGTACCCTTAACCCCTGAGGTGTTTAAGGGTCAACTATACTGTTGTAAAGATTTGAATCTACTATAAATTTTGAGTCAAAATTTTTCATATATGGTTTTATCTGATGCTGGTAATAACTATCAGCAACATTTCTTATGAAACAGATAAAGACTGAATGCTCAAGTTGACTGTTAGCTGTTCAGGAATGGAGGAGTTCACACCTTTACTGGTGACCTTCATGGGGTGGGGGGAGGACCTCGCTAACTCTGTATGGAAAGCAGCCAGCTGGCACAAGCACTTGGCTTAAAGTCTTCCCTAAATCCTCTCTTTCTCAGTGACAATGCTCTGGGCTATAGGATCTGAGAGAAAATTCAGGGCCAGGTTAACTATGGACAAAGTGGACACTTGATTTCATGGTCATAACCTGACCTCCCCACTCCTCACAGATTCTTACGTGTAGCATCTAAGTGTCTCAGCTAAAATGTCTTAGAAATGCTACCAACTCAACATCTCTGGCTACGCTTTAATAAAAGGCTGTATTTCTGACCTCTGGGTGGTTACAAAACCAGAAGCCTTAAAAGAAACTGGGAGATTTCAGTTATCTGGCAATAATCAGTTTTCTGATTATTTCTAACCCAGCTTACTGGGTTACTAGAAACACGTGGACCCCGTGTCACACATTTGATGGAGAGATGAGGAATGAATGCTTTTTATGGCTAACCTAAGTCCCTCTGCTTTTACAAAGTTTTTTTTTTTTTTTTTTAATCCAAACACCAAGGTTTTGCAGCCCTTTAAATGACAGGACACCTCCACTTTAAACTTGATAAGCTGGCACCTGTCTGCAGACTGGAGGCTGGGGGCTGGGGCTGGCAGGGACGAAGGTGCTCCAGAACAGGCCTCTGCCACCAGTCCCTAGCACTTTCACTGTGAAGTGCTAAAGTGATCTGTGACTAGTGAAAAACCTTACACCTTACAAGCACGTACTTTTCTGATAATTCAGAACAGACTCAAGGTTATCCTTATAACAGCATCATTTACTTCCCTATATTCCAACATGATTCATTTAGTGTAGGAGTGGGAGGCAAGTTACTGCTAAGTTGTTGGGAAAGTAGGCCACCCAACGAGAAGGTCTACAAGGAAATGTCACCAGACATCTATGTCCTAGAAAAAAAGGTTGAGACTCACGTTTAGAGCAATCCCCTCATACAGATGTGGGAACAGGCCCCAGTGAGGTCTTTGAGTCACGCACAGAGACTAGCCTCAGATTTCTTACCTCTCAACCTGAAGTTCTTTCCCTCGGAGAAGGAAGAGCAGACCACAGAGTTTCAACATAGAGGTGAGCTGGGAAATATTATCTCTGGCAGCATCTACCTCAGGGTCTGTTATATGAGTGGGAAGTGGCAAGATGGCCTGGACTTGCTTAGCTTCAGGACCACGGCAAGTCATCTTCCCCCACCTTGGACCTTCGTGTCCTCATCTGAAGATATGAGGGATTTTACCTAACTCTTGCATGGGATTAAATAAGCTAAGAAAAATGAAAGTGTGCTGAAAAGAAGCAAATCAAATATAGGATCATCATCACCATCACTCTTAGTAGCACTTAATGAGGAGGAAAGAACAGGAAGGCGAGGGGAAGAAATTAGGGGAACTAAACACTCAGGTAACGGACCAGCAGGAGCCTCAGCACAGTTCTGCTTTCCGCTGTGCAGTGGCCAGCGGCAACCACATTTCTGCCCTTCGCTGCTGGATACCCTTTCTGTTTCCTTCGAGCTTCTAGAGCACAGAGCACCACTACTGGCATGTTCCCTACTACACTGTGGGAACAACAGTCTCTGTTTAACCTCTTTGCCACCTACTCCTGCCCGCTAGTAAATAATAGTTTGCATTTGTTGAGTCATTACTGCGGACAGCCACTGTGCTTTCCTTACATGTGCTCTCATTTACTGTAACATAAATAGAAGGTAGGTGCTATCATTAACTCCATGTGACAGACGAAGACATCAAGGCCCAGAAGATAATTTGTTCAAGGCTAATGCGGACAGAAAGAGCCTGAGCTGGTACCCAACACCCAGGGAGTCTGCACGGTACGTCGGCACCCTTGCTCACTAGCTGACCAGCACGAGAAGAGGAGTTATGTGGCAAAAAGAACACAAATACACTGAACATCAATTTTAATCACCAAATACTCATTTCTGAAATGTCGACACTGTTTCAGCAATTTCTCTGTAAATGCCCATGGTTCTGGATAATCTGAAACAATAGACAGATTTCTTCTGAGAATTCTGCTGACATGGAAGACAGAGTTCTGCTTTCCACTTGGCCCTGAGCCTTCAGCACTGGTTATAAGATGCTGAGTTTGCAAATTAACTTTTAGATGGAAAATAAAGGGCAAAAGGTAAGAGGGACAAAAAGACACAGAAAAGAGGTAAGGGGAAAAGACCAATGTCCCCATATTCTGTCTTGAAAAGTCATCCAATGATCCGAAAAAGTCCTACCACTCTATTGCCCCCAATCTTTTCTTATAATTGTCCAGTCACGATTCAGCATCAAGAGCCCTCTGGAATGGTAAATGCTGTGGTATTTAAGAGCTATCTGAAGGTTAAAGTATCCAGGAAATTTTGATTTCATTTGGAAAAAAATTCACACCAAATAAAATCAGCCCTGCAAACAAAGATAAATCAAAGGTCTACAAAGTCACCCATTACACGTGATTTTGTCCAATTTCCTAAGAGATTTTCATGAGCACTTGGGAAGAGTGAATAAGAGAAAGGTCAGGCAGAGTCTCTGGGACACTCCCTCACTGCTTGTGAGACTAGACTCTGCCCATCCCCACAGGGCCCAGGGAGCAGAAGCCGCCTCCCAGCTGGTCCATGCCCTACACAGATTGTGTCTGCCATGTTTGCCACGACAGAGTGAAGGGAGACATCGACTAGCTCAGGCTTGCTGACCAAGTCTGACGCTGGCTCACCTTTAGCCATTACCTCCTCCCACCAGACTAAGCAGAGGCAGTGAACTTAACCTGGTTCCTTGTCTTTTTCTGGCAATCTCTCCAAAAGAGGAAGGAACAGATCAAATAACGGAGCACTGAAGGGAATGTGTCTGTAACAGCCCAACTCTGCACTGGGTGGGCCCTACTAAGTGAGCGCTGCTGTGGGGTCCCTTCCGCTCCCCATCATGAGCCACAGAGAGCGCACTTCTAATGGCTCCCCATCATGAGTCACAGAGAGAGCACTTTTTTTTTTTTTTGCAGTTTTTTGGCCGGGGCTAGGTTTAAACCTGCCACCTCCGGCATATGGGGCTGGCGCCCTACCCCTTTGAGCCACAGGCACCACCCGAGAGAGCACTCTAATGGAGACCTGAGTTCTCTTCCTTCCCTTGTCATCAGCTCAGCTCAATGTTTATACAGCCAGAAGAGCTGAGGAGTGTCTGATCAGCCGGAGCCCAGCTGATTCTGGTCTTTCCACAGCACTCTTTAAGTGGGGGATCCTCTGCATTTGTCTGCTACACCAGAGACCAGAGCACCAGAGAGTGCTGCACTTGCCACCAGTAACGTCTTACTACAGGTCAGAGGAAAACACACAATGTCAGGGTAGGCCCACCGTTAGGTGAGCCAACACTGACTCCAGGATGCTCATGTGGGCACATGCCTCACACACCTTCCTGGGCCAGGGCACCTGGACCTGTAGGACTTTACCCAGGCCCTTACATTTGACCAACAGAGTAAGTGGGGAAAGACGGGGCAACTGGCTAGTGTTTCAGCTTCCTTCCAGTCCACCATAACATTAATCTTGCAATATAAATTAGAGTTTTCCTGTTCTAAGGACCGACACACTTCTCATTTTCCAAAACTGCAACCTTCTCCTTTAAGACCTGATTTCTCGGGCAGGACCACGTGCTGGCGGCATGTTGCTCCAGTTTCCCTCCCTGACCCCCCCCCCCCCTCCCTCTCCATGCTGGTGCGCTATTTTAAAGGCTGCCCCAGTTCTGCCTGTCTCTGGGATCACCTAAAGGTGGAAGTATCAAAAGCAGCAGCCAGGGTCAGGAAGCCGCGCCCTCTAGGCAGGAGGTCTGGGGAAGAGGGGCTGACCTGGGGCCCTCTTGGCCTCAGAGCTCAGACAGTACCTGCCTGGCTCTGACCATCCTGTTCAGTCCCTAGATTCCAGCCTCAGACTTTCCCTACTACACCCCTGTGGTGCTTAGTGCCAATAAAATGGGACTTAACTGAATTAATTTTACTAAGTGGAATTATTACAAATAGAAGATCAAGGGGTAACACAATTTTTTATATTCCTAAACTGTAAGTATCACATTCTTCACACTCAAGATACCCACATACACACACACTCTCTCACAGAAATAACTGAAAACCAACAATTTATCAGTTGCTGAGGTCTAAGTAAGTCTCTCCTAAAGAACATTCTGGACTGGGGAAAGGCCCGGGAGTTCTGGCTTTTGCCTTTTCCTACACCTCTTTTATGAACTCATCCTCTACTGTTCTGCTAGGGCTGGGCAGATGGGGAGAATCACTTGTTTCCCCAGGAGCCAAGAAACTTCTCAAAAGCAGACATCAGAAGACAGTCACACTCACAAGTAAAGCTAGTTTAACATACTCGTGTGTGTATGTACATCAACTTATCTGTTGTTATGGTTAATTTTATGTTAACTTGACTGGGTTATGGAGTGCCCAGATACTTGAGAGTGACAGTGTCTCTAGAAGAGATTAGCACTTCAACTGGTAGACTAAGTAAAGCAGATTGCCCTTCTCAGTGTGAGTAGCACTCATTTGATCCCTTGAGGATTTGAATACAATAAAAAGACAGAGGAAAGGAGATTTCCCTCTCTCTTGCTGACTGCTTGTGCTAGGACACTGTCTTCTCCTGCTCCTAAATTGGAACTTTTACCATCAACTCTCCTAGTTCCCCAGCCTTTGGATTTGGATTGGAACTATTCCACTGGCTTTCCTGGGTCTCTAGCTTACAGATAGCAGATTGAGGGATTTCTAAGCTTGTCCATTATCATGTGAGCCAATTCCTTATAATAAATCTCTTTTTACACACACCCATATACATATACACTGTTGGTTTTGTTTCTCTGGAGAACACTAATACATCTGTCTATTAAAATGCCAAACAAAAAAATTTAAAAGACTAATACCACTAATGTTGGTGAAGACATGGAGCAATTGGAACTTTCACATAAAATGACATAGCTGCTTTGGGAAAAGGTCCAGTATTCCCTTACAAAACAAACTTACACATATATCTAGCCTATGATCCAAGCATGTTCTCGTATGTATTTACCCAAATGAAACGAAAATATGTCTAGAAAAAGACATTTACATGATTGTTCATGGCAGATTTATAACAAGCCAAAACTGGAAATAGATGAACTGTCCATTAACAGAATGGATAAACAAACTATGGTATATTCACAGAATAAAATGGAAGACTACTCAGCTATAAAATGCAGCAAACTACTAATACATACAACACAGACGAATATTAAAAGCATGCCAAGTGAAGGGCACAAAAGTGAACATATTATGATTCCAATTATATAAAGTTCTAGAATAGGCAAAACTAGTCTGTAGTGGAAAAAGTCAGAGCAGTGGTTATCTCTAGAGGGTGGGGGTGCAGAGATCTACCGAGAAGGTGATAAGAGAACTCTCCCAGGGGAGGAGAGTGATCTACCTCATGATGAGAATATGGGTTACACATGTGCATGCATTTGTCAAAATTCAGCAAATATAGGCCAGGTATGGTGGCTCATGCCTATAATCCTACTACTCTGAGAGGCCAAGGTGGGAGGATCACTTGTGGTCAAGAGCTCGAGACCAGCCTGAGCAGGAGTGAGACTGTCTGTACTAATAGTAGAAAAAAATTAGCCAGGTGTTGTGATGGGCACCTGTAGTCCCAACTACTCTGGAGGCAGGAGGAACACTTAAACACAGGAGTTTGAGGGTGCTGTGAGCTAGGCTGATGCCATTCACTCTAGCCTGGGCAACAGAGCGAGACTTTGTCTCAAACAAAAAATTGCCAAATATACATAAAATTTGAGATTTCAGGTTGGGTGCAGTGGCTCATGTCTCTGGGAGATGGAAGGGGGCAGATTGCTTGAGCTCAGGAGTTTGAGACTGACCACAGCAAGAGCAAGAACCCTCTCTCTACTAAAAACAGAAAAACTAGCCGGGCGTAGTCACACATACCTGTAGTTCCGGCTACTCAGGAGGCTGAGCCAAGAGGATTGCTCAAGCCCAGGAGTTTGAGGTTGCTGTGAGCTATGATGCTATGGCACTCTACCCAGGGCAACAGGGTGAGACTCTGTCTCAAACAAACAAAAAAACTGCCCAATATACACAAAATTTGAGATTTCATTGTTTGCAAATTTTATCTCAATGTGGAAAAAAGACCAAGGAACAAATACTGAACTGTAGTTAACGATATATATCCTGAAACTTTTAAAAGTGCATTCATGTCTGCATTAAAATTTAATGCATCAAAAAATAAGATGTATAAGTTACACTTCTTCCAACTTTTCTGTTTGAAATTTTAATAATAAAACATTGAACAAAGTGTCAAGCATTGAGCTGTGTTATGAAGAAAAAGCCAAGCAGAGTGGGTGTGTGGGCTAATTTAGATAGAGTGGTCAGGAAAGGGCTTGGAGAAGGCGACAGGTGAGCAGACACCTTGAGGTATTTATAAGAACAGTGAAGGCAGAGCATCCAGGCACCGTGAGGACAAGGGCAGCAGAGGACACTCTCTCTGAATCCTTGTATATCAAATACCTTTCTTTAATTCTGACAGCTGAATATATAGCTTGCCTGGACACAGGATTCTTGAGTTGCATTCTTTTTATCCTCTGTGGTCTGGAGATGAAATTCCACCATCTTCTAGCTTCTTGGTATTGTAAATAGGAAATCTGGTGCCAGTATGATTCTTTTTCCTTTGTAAATAATCTGTTCTTTAGGCCTGAAAGCTTGAAAGATTGTTCTCTTCATCCTAAGAGTTCAGAAATGTTACCAGGACATGCTTAGATGTATCTTTTTCATCACTTTTATCTTTCAATATGTAGACTCAAGTCTTCCTTCTTTAGGGGAATTTTCATCACTATTTTCATCATTTCCCCTAGCAGTAAGTCATCAGTGATGTTCACCAAATATTTCTAGCTTTCCTCCTTCCGTGTATATAGAACAACTGCCCATGCCAGATCTCTTTGAAGTCAAGGGTGGGTTTGTGATTTGCTTTGGCCAATGAAATGTGAGCAGAAGTAATGGGCCAACATCTAGGTGTATGTTAAGAACCAGTGCATGCTTTACCACACCTGTACTGCTGCAGTGATCAGGGGTGCAGGCATAGAGATGAAGCCTCTGTCAGCCTGGGGCCCTGAAGAACAACAGCGTGCAGAGTGCTCCCTCTTGAGCTGCACTGCCTGCAGTAGCGTGGGGTTCATGTATTGAGCTAAGCTACTGAGCTTGTGGGACTGTTTCTGACAGCATTGTAACCTGGTCCTAGCCAGTCCTGACTGATACATCCTTCCACTGCCTTTCTCTCCTTCTAATACACCCACTGCTTGTATGTCAATTGTCTTGGTTCTATCGTCCAGGTTCTATATCTCTTTCTTCATAACTTCTCTTAGCTTATTCCCTGGACCTCAGCCTTTCTAAGTTCCTATGGGCCTTACAATGCCCACCCCCTCACCCCCCCAAGCCCTTTGGCTTGGCTCAAAAAAATTAACGGTTGGCACTGGGAGCTAAGGAGATGAAACATGTGTTCTGGCCACTATCTCCCCAGAATGCTATCTACCAGATATTCATATTTTGCTCTTTATATCTACACACTTCCTTTTATCAATGGCAATCTACATACTTGTTTTATTTTCAATGTCTGTATTTCATATTGATAATCTGAGGGTGGTGCCTGTGGCTCAGTTGGTGGGGCGCTGGCCCCATGTACCGAGGGTGGCGGGTTCAGGCCCGGCCCCGGCTGAACTGCAACTGGGAAATGGCTGGGCGTTGGGGCGGGCGCCTGTGGTCCCAGCTGCTTGGGAGGCTGAGGCAGGAGAATTGCTTGAGCCCAGGAGTTGGAGGTTGCTGTGAGCTGTGTGATGCCATGGCACTCTACCGAGGGCTGTGGGGTGGGACTCTGTCTCTACAAAAAAAATAAATAAATAAAATAAAAGATAATCTGAAACCCTGTGCCTAGCCATTTTCTCCTGATGGATGGTAGGAGTCCCAATTTTTACCTTCTACAAAGATCTAAGTAGTAATCTCCATTTTTTTTTTTTTTTTTGGTAGAGACAGAGTCTCACTTTATTGCCCTCAGTAGAGTACCATGGCGTCAGCTCACAGCAACCTCCAGCTCTTGGGCTTAGGCAATTCTCTTGCCTCAGCCTCCCGAGTAGCTGGGACTACAGGCGCCCGCCACAATGCCCGGTTATTTTTTTGTTGCAGTTTGGCCGGGGCCGGGCTTAAACCCACCACCCTGGGTATATGGGACTGGTGCCACAGGTGCTGCCTGTGATCTCTATTCTTTATGCATGGTATATTCCACTCCCAACATACTTTTGCTGTTTTTTGATTCTGTATCAACTGGAATGTAGGAAAGAGAATCAATCAGATGAGGTATCAGAAAATCACACCAGGTGTCAGAAGAAACAGGCTTTCCCAATTGCTAGCCAGGAAAAACTTACACTAATATTTGAGCAGTGCCCTGCCTACCATCCAGAACTGTTTTATAGCTCAACTAAAGGTGGATGAGTGAGTGTTCTTGGTAGTCTGAAGTGGTGTGAAATGTGGGGTGGCCATTTACCAGGTACATCCAGCACAGCTCGCACATACTCAGGCTTGCTAATCAATCTGCCTATTCAACGAAATTCACAAATTCATCAAAGAAAAAAGTAAAAAATGTGCTGAACCTACGTAACATATATTGGATGGATTCTAAGATGCCATCAATTGTAAGAGGCACCATTATGAACCTCCAAGGGGGTAAAAAAAAAAACCCTGCCAATTTTTATTTTAAGATACGATTACATGGCATATCTTGGTTTTAGAGTTATTAAATTGTGAAATGTATATGACTTAAAATCAATGAACCTATGAAAATACATATATGGCTATGTCAAAAATCATACAGATTGAATCCCAATCACATACCCAACACATTTCTTCCTATGCACTCACTGCAGACCACAATCGGCTCAGTGGAGATAAGTGCAGCTGGGAACCAATGGAAAGACCTACACAGTGTGCACATGGAGCTGGGCCTGGGGACATCAAAACCCACCCTGCTGAGCAGTTAGCCAGCCGCAATGACAGCATTCCAGCCATGTGAAGAACAGGAAGAGCATCCCCAGGAGCTGGAGCAGGAGCTATGGCTATTCATTCATCCTGTTCCCTCTGGCCCTCTCACCCATTTCTTGCAGACGGGCCCTCAATGGGCTGCTTAGGAGAATGACGGAGCATAGTGACAGAGCCTAAGCAGGTACAAGAAGCTGAAAACCTTACTGTGTGAATCAAATCCCCAACTACTGTCTAGGAAAGATGAATGTTGGTTTATAATTCCTTGTCACCTGGCTACCACAATGGGGCAACTTCAGGGACATCGAGTTATGATTCAAAAGACATAGCTATAAAGTCTCCAGTGAAACATTTGGCTTGTATCTTGGAGATGTCTCACTTAAAGGATGAACCATCTAAGAAAGGAAGGTCTCCCTTAGGTCTAGTATTCAAAGGGTCAAACTAGAATTTCTTCTAGTTCTTAGATTTTAGGGATTATCTATAAGCTAGGCCAGGTGACAGACAGGTCTGGCCAGGAAATGCCTAGTTGTTTTCCTTTCACATGGCTCTCTCAGTTCCATTTAAATTACCAACATACACACGAATGCTCCTTGCACCCAATACCTACAACTGCTGCTGGCCAGACTTCCCAGTGTCAGGCAATGCCAGAGAACACTTCTAAGAGTGGGCTGAATTCCCCAGTCTGTTCCTCATAAAATCAGTATGGATTACAGCCAAGGACCACCTCCCCTCAAAAAACTAAAAGGGAATAAAAACTGGTTTCCAGGCAAAAAAGGCAGTTACCACCAAGAGCATTTATGGAAAGTCTACGTGACAGCGTATGGGAGTATCAGGTCTTCCAGCTCAAGTGGGGATGCTTCTCAGCAGGACACCAGCCATGCAGGTCGGGCTTTACTTGTAGCAGGTGCCCTCAAGACTTTCCTAGAGAAAGACAGCTGGCCTTGGAACCTCCCTGTTGCAGGCTGGATTCTCCCCTGCATGTGAGACTGTTTTTCCAAGTCTTAGGGTCTTTATTGATATAGTTAGAAATTCCAACCTCTGACTGACTTTCCTTTTTTTATAGAGGATATGTGGGTCTTTGGAAGTGTGACTGATGTCTTTGGAAGTGTGACTGGGAGAAGAAAAGGACAATCGGGAAAGGGAAAAAAGACAAGGAAGAAAGTTTTACACACAATCTCTACAGGACCATCCGTAAAGGCACTGCCGATCTCATCGTCCAGCCCACTAGTGGATAGGAACTTTTCACTGACAACAAAGAAAATGCGTGAACACACTACTAGATCACGATCAGCACAGGATCTGACTCACCAGCAAATGGACATGACACTCACATCTAAGTGACTACTCATATGGAATAAAGCCATTTGCCATGCACTGTGTAAGTTACATCTATTGATGCTGACAGCCCCAGCCTTCCTTTCACTAGAGGTCTGTTAGAAGGCTCCTTCCATGGCTCACCATGTAATCTAGGGTGAACATGAGCTGCTATATTCCCTTCATAAAAACTATTGCTCAGGCCTGGGTCCCGGCACACAGCAACACTGTAGGCTGGCTTCTTGCCTGGGACCTAGACTGGCCCTTTCTCATCAGGGCATCCTCTGCTCAGCTGTACCTCCAACACAGAAGAAGATGGAGATAGGAGCTCAGAGGACACCACGGTCATACAGGCCACAACTGTGTCTGTATCTAAAGAGGAAGAAACCAAAAGAGATAGAATGGAGTTGTTCTGAAAGCTTAACAGCAGTGCAGTGATCAATCCCATCAAAGGGAACTCCTGGGGTAAGAGATGGCCTTCCTACTTCAGTCCTTGCTTTTCTATCATCTAGCTATAGAAAAAGGGATGGAAAGACCCCAGACGGCTATGAGGGCCTGACGAACGGTTCAAAAGGAATTTCCTAGGGAGACTCTCCAGACACAAAGCATGAATGAGAAGGACGATGAATTCTAAGTTCCCTAAAAATAGTGAATGACCCCTACCAGGCATGTAAAAAGTGCCTCTGGTTTAGATCACTTGAATCTGGAGATAAGAATAGGAGAGGGAGAGGCGGCGCCTGTGGCTCAAGGAGTAGGGCGCCGGTCCCATATGCCAGAGGTGGTGGGTTCAAACCCAGCCCCGGCCAAAAAAAACACACACACACAAAAAATAAATAAAATAAAATAAAAATAAAAGTGTTCTTTAAAAAAAAAAAAAAGGGGTGGCGCCTGTGGCTCAGTCAGTAAGGCGCTGGCCCCATATACCGAGGGTGGCGGGTTCAAACCCGGCCCCAGCTAAACTGCAACCAAAAAATAGCTGGGTGTTGTGGCGGGTGCCTGTAGTCCCAGCTACTTGGGAGGCTGAGGCAAGAGAATCGCCTAAACCCAGGAGTTGGAGGTTGCTGTGAGCTGTGTGAGGCCACAGCACTCTACCAAGGGCCATAAAGTGAGACTCTGTCTCTACAAAAAAAAAAAAAAAAAAAAAGAATAGGAGGGGGAGAATGGTGGGAGCAAGAAAGGCAGAGGAGGAGACTCTATCATGGTAGCAGACCATGGCAACACCTCATAAATCTTTACCCATGATAACAGTTTCAAGGCTAAGAAAGTCAAGGTCAAACATCTAACGACAACAAGTAATCCGGCTGGGCAGCAAAAGATCTGTGAAACGACGTGTCGACAGATAAGATATTAAGCCAGTAAGCTGTTTCTGTATTGGACCTTACAAACATAAATGCTCACAAAATGAGAAACCATACAAACTGGCCATTTCTTCCTCATTTTGGGATTTCACCTTGAAGACTATTTTTACTTTTTGACATTCCCTCATTTCAAGTCAGTGCATCAACTTCCCAGAATATTGGCATCAGGAACATAAATATTGACAAATGCCATTTACTGAAATGTGAGAAAGAGAGTTACAAAACAAACAAACAGAATGGGAAAACACAGCTCTGGATTTAGAACTCCAGTATTCAGGCGGCGCCTGTGGCTCAGTCAGTAGGGCGCCGGCCCCATATACCGAGGGTGGCGGGTTCAAACTGCAACCAAAAAATAGCCGGGCGTTGTGGCGGGTGCCTGTAGTCCCAGCTACTCGGGAGGCTGAGGCAAGAGAATCCCTTAAGCCCAGGAGTTGGAGATTGCTGTGAGCTGTGTGAGGCCACGGCACTCTACCGAGGGCCATAAAGTGAGACTCTGTCTCTACAAAAAAAAAAAAAAGAACTCCAGTATTCAAGTGCTGACTCTTCCACTCCTGAATTGTATGTCACTTTATCTCACTTGTTAGCAAGAATAATTTTACTGACCAAGCCTTAGAAACATACGTATAAGTAGCTAGATGGACGTGTCGTAGGCAGAATGATGGCTCCTCAAAGGCGTCCACATCCTGACTCCCAGAATCTGTGAATGTTACCTTACATGGCAAAAAAGAATTTGCAGATGTGATAAATGAAGGATCTTCAAATGGGGAAGTTATCCAGGTGGGCCCAATGTGATCACCGGGTCTTTTTCAGGGAAAGAGAGAGGTGAAGAGTCAGAGAAGATATGCCTACAGAAGCAGAGAGATTTGCAGACACTGCCCTGCTGGCTTTGAAAGGGCCACAAGTTGAGGAAAGCAGGTGCCTCTAGAAGCTGGAAAAAGAGAGGAAAGAGATTCTCCCCTACAGCCTCCAGAAGGGATGCAACCCTGCTAACTCCTTGATTTTAGCCTACTAGAACCATTTCAGATTCTTACCTCCAAAAATGTAAGAAAATAAATCTGTATTGTCAAATTTGTGGTCATTTGTTGTAGTAGCAATAGGAAATTAATACAAAATGTTTCAGGAGAGATGACTATTCTCAAGGATCAAATTTAATAAGGAGAGTAACTTGGGCTCCCTGGCTCTGCTAAAAATTACAAGGCAAGTGCCTTGCTCAGTTTATGCTGCTACAACAAAATCCTACAGACTAGGTGGCTTAAACAATAAACATTTATTTCTCACAGTTCTACAGGCTGTGAGTCTAAGATCAGGTGCTGATCTGAGGTCCACTGAGGGCCCTCTTCCTGATTTCCAGACCTTCTTGCTGTATCCTCACATGGTGGGGAGGAGGCTCTGGTGTCTCTGTCCTCTTATGAGGAAGGCACTAATCCCATCATGGGGCTTCATTCCTCATGAACTCATCTAAACCCAATTACTTCCTAAAGGTCCCGCCTCCAAATACCATCACATTGGTGATTAGGCTTCAGCACATGAATTTGGTGGGAGGGAGGGGAAACAGAACACACTCACTGGCCCATAACACATGACATCCTCTCCCGGGGAACCCCTGAAAATTGTACAGGTATGTGCTACAATCGAGAAGGATAAGCAGCCTAGCTACTCTGCCTATCCATTCATACTTACCCCAGATACTAGGTAGTAAGGAAACATGACAAAACCTTAATTTCTACCCCCCAGTGAACTGGTGACTCATGAGATAAAGAAAGAAGAGAAGAAAATAGCCGGGCGTTGTGGCGGGCACCTGTAGTCCCAGCTACTCAGGAGGCTAAGGCAGGAGAATCGCCTAAGCCCAGGAGTTGGAGGTTGCTGTGAGCTGTGTGACGCCACGGCACGCTACCGAGGGCAATAAAGTGAAACTCTGTCTCTACAACAAAAAAAAAAAAAAAAAGAAAGAAAGAAAGAAAGAAGAGAAGGCCACAGAGCTCTCATTCTTCTCACCATTTTCACACCCCTAAGTGGGTGTCTACTAAATGTATCTAACAGCTTTTCAACCTGGACACTCTGGGAATGGACTTCAGGGAATCCAAAAGCCCCCTATAATAAAATGCCTTCTGAGGTAGTTGTGTTTTTCTAGGGAATGGATCCATAGTTCAGATTGTCAAAATGGGGGTTTATAACCCCAGGATTCGGAACCATTTGTACATCTATATTGTCAAGATATATAGCTGGGCCTTTTTCACACAGTTCCACAGTTCCAATAGTCCATATTGTATATCAAGAGGAAGATTACAGACAGAAGATTAAATAGGTATTTTGGTCAGGGTCCTAACACTTGTGATTTACTGTCAGTACAGGGGAGACCTGGAAGGAAGAAGAAAACTGAACTAGGCCCCCCAGGGCACTAAACTTCAGCATCAGGGTCATCTGCTACTTGCTAAAGCACACAACAGGGCTATTTACAACAAGTTTCATTAAACACATTTCTCCTTTCTACTGAGCCAGCACACTGCACTATTCCCCACTCTGTACAAGGCTCTCTCAGCTCCACTTGCACCTTGGGCAATGGCCCGACTCACGATGAAGGGCTCGCACAGAGTTGTCTCCAAAGGCCACCTTTGCTTCCTCTCCTTCCAGGCCTTCTTTGACCTACTCCAACCCCCCAAAGCACCCTTTCCAAGGTTGCCAACGACAACATCTTAATCAACTCTTGAACACTCAGCAGCCACATTGGAAGGATGACCCTCCTCCACTTGCCCACTCCCCTCTCTCTGACACCTGCTGCCTCCACTCACTTTCTCAGACAATGCATCTAAAGCAGCCACAACTCTGGAGCACACCACCTCACATTTTATTTTCTTCTTAGCACTCACCACCACTGCACCTGCTGTCTATCGCCCTCATTACACTATAAGCTCCTTGAAGACAAAGTTTGTTTCTTTTACTGCTGTATCCCCAGAACCTGGTGCATGATAGGCTCTTGAAAATATCTGTTGGGTGAACGAATATCGCACTTTGTGGAACTGTGTGAAAAAGGCCCAGCTGTACAACCAGAAAGAGATAACAAATTAAGCACATGTCCGCCTGTTGTTTGAGTCCATTCCCAGCAGAGGCTGCTTCCACCATTCAAGGTTCCAGCAACTGCCATACCACAGTGAGAGTTTAAGTAGGACAGCGAAGTGTGTGCAACCCACTGCGGTCATGCTACTTCCTGCCAAACCCATAGTTTCGATAAGGGGTGCAGATAATAATCATGTGTACATGTGCACAGACTGCGGGCATCCCTGCCACCAGGCTGTGGTGTGTAGCAGGCATGACGGCATCTGCTCTGGGCAGGCCCTGACACCACTAGGGAAAGAAAAAGCATAGCCCCTGCCTCCCTGCTAAATCAAGTCATATTGTACTACAACAGCCTCCAGTTTCTCATTCCTCCTACCAAAAGCAAGGAGAAGGCAGGATCCCTTCTTATCCTTCTCCCCACCCAACCCTACCAGGAAGTGCCCACCAAAAAGAGCGGCCTAAAACAGGTGACCTGGGTTTCTGACCCTAGATGGGCTGGCATGGGACCCAACAGCCTGGACAATGGGGACTTCTGGACATTTCTGCACTCAGATAAATTTCCTTAAAAACCAAAGTCTCCCCATCAAAGTGATTTACAGACTCAATGCCATCTCCATTAAAATATCAATGTCGGGCGGCACCTGTGGCTCAGTGAGTAGGGCGCCGGCCCCATATGCCGAGGGTGGCGGGTTCAAACCCAGCCCCGGCCGAACTGCAACAAAAAAAATAGCTGGGAGTTGTGGCGGGCGCCTGTAGTCCCAGCTGCTCGGGAGGCTGAGGCAAGAGAATCACATAAGCCCAAGAGCTGGAGGTTGCTGTGAGCCGTGTGACGCCACGGCACTCTACCAAGGGCAGTAAAGTGCGACTCTGTCTCTACAAAAAAAAAAAAAAAATCAATGTCATATTTTACAGATTTGGAGAAAATTATTCTACTCTTCATTTGTAACCAAAAAAGAGCCCAAATAGTCAAAGTAATCTTAAGCAAAAAGAACAAATCTGGAGGCATCAGACCACCAGACTTCAAATTATACAAGGTTATAGTAACCAGAACAGCAGGGTACTGGTATAAAAGTAGAGATGTAGATCAATGGAACAGAATAGAGAATCCAAGAGACAAAATCATCTACCTACAACCAACAGCTCTTTGACAAAGCAGACGACACACACTGGGGAAAGGAAGCCTGATTCAATAAATGGTGATGCAAAACTGGAGAGTCACATGCAGAAAAACAAAACAAAACCCCCATCTCTTGCCATATACAAAAAGTAATTCAAGATGGATAAAAGAGTTAAGTGTAAGGCACAAAACCATAAAAATTCCAGAAGAAAATGTAGGAAAAACTCTTCTAGACATCAGTCTAGACAAAAAATTTGTAACTAAGATCCCAAAGATAAATACAGCAAAAATAAAAATAAACAAATGAACCCTGATTAAGTTAAATAGCTTCTGCACAGCAAAGGAAATAATCAATAAACAATCTATAGAATGGGAGAAAATATTCACAAACTATTCATCAGATAAATGGCTAACATCCATAATCTACAAAGGACTCAAACAAATCAGCAAGAAAAAACAAGAAAAAAACATTAAAAAATAGGCAAAAGACATGAACATAAATTTTTCAAAAGAAGATAGATACATAGCCAATAAACATGAGAAATGTTTGACATCACTAATCATCAGCAAAATGCAAATTAAAACCATAATGAGATACTACTTTACTCCCATCAAAATGGTCATTGCTAAAAAGCCAAAAACAATGCATGCTGGTGAAGATACAGAGAGAAAGGGATGCCTACATGCTTGGTGGACTGCAAATTAGCGCAGCCTCTATGGAAACCATTATGGAGATTCCTCAAAGAACAGATGTAGAGGCTTGGCGCTTGCAGCTCAAGTGGCTAAGGCGCCAGCCACAGACACCAGAGCTGGCGGGTTCAAATCCAGCCCAGGCCTGCCAACCAACAATGACAGCTATAATCAGAAAAACAGCCAGGTGTTGTGGTGGGCGCCTATAGTCCCAGCTACTTGGGAACTGAGGCAAGAGAATGGCTTAAGCCCAGGAGTGGGAGGTTGCTGTGATCTGTGATGCCACAGCACTCTACCTAGAGTGACAGCTTGAGGCTCTGTCTCAAAAAAAAAAAAAAAAGGAACAGATGTAGACTTATCATTCGATCCAGCAATCCCACAACTGGGTATTTACCCAAAGGAAAAGAAGTCATTTTATTAAAAAAAAATCCCTGGGCGGCGCCTGTGGCTCAGTGAGTAGGGCGCCAGCCCCATATGCCGAGGGTGGCGGGTTCAAACCCAGCCCCGGCCAAACTGCAACCAAAAAATAGCCGGGTGTTGTGGTGGGCACCTGTAGTCCCAGCTGCTTGGGAGGCTGAGGCAAGAGAATCGCGTAAGCCCAGGAGTTAAGAGGTTGCTGTGAGCCGTGTGATGCCACAGCACTCTACCCGAGGGCGGTACAGTGAGACTCTGTCTCTACAAAAAAAAAAAAAAATCTCTGCATATGAATATTTATTGTAGCACAATTCACAACTGCAAAGATGTGGAATCAACCTAAGTGCCCTGTAATTCATGAGTAGATTAAGAAAACGTAGCATATGTATACCTGGCATACTACTCAGTCATAAAAAGGAATAAGATAATGTCTTTTGCTGCAACTTGGATGATACTAGAGACCGTTATATTATGTGAAGTATCTCAGGAATGGAAAAGCAAACACCACATAACTTCTCTAATCATCAGGAGCTAATTGATGGGCACATACAGGGGCAAAGAGATGAAAAGGTCATGGAAAATCAAGAAGCACAGGTAAGAAGGGGAGGGGTAAAAACATACCTCTTGGGTACAATGAACACTTTTTGGGTTATGGGGACACCAACCCCCACCGTCCCCCACCCCCGTTAAGCATCGCACAAGGTATCCATGTAACAAAAACATTTGTACCCCCCCTTAATATTTTGAAATTTAAAAAGAAAAAAAAAAATCAAAGACGACAGGAAACCCCCCCCAACCCTTATTATGTAGATTTTTAGACAAACAAAAAATATAATAAAACAAGTTCCCAGGTACTCATCACACAGCTTCAACAATGATCAAATCAAGGTCAGTCCTGTCTTATTTTCTCCTAGGGTGTCCATGTCTTGCTCTGCTGGGACAATCCCAGTTTAAGCTTGTTGTCTCGGTGTAATTAATAGCTCCCGATTTCAGTCTCAAACATTCTTGAGGTCAAATGATGAAAGAATGACATGGTCATCTGATCTTTACCCCACCCACCCACCCACCCACACCAAATTATTTTGAAGTAAATTCCAGACATGACAGACGTCCATCCATAAATACTTCACAATGTGATGACAAAGATTTAAATATAACCTCCTATCCTTTAGACACCAACTTATGGAGTCCTGTGCCTCTTCCCTTCAACACTCTTGCTGTGAGTTCTCACAAGCAGGGAGCAAAGGGAAGGCAGAGAACGGACGGTCACCAGATGCTGTGCTATGTGCTGGCGTGACCCCAGCTTATGGATGGGGCTGGCACACATGCAGAGAAGCCAGAAGTGTACACTTGCTGGCCTGAATCCACCATATCACCTCCTGCCACTGCACCACACTGCCTCCATACAGGAGGTCTGTAAGTAGTCGTGGACACAGGACAGTAGAACACACCTCAACAGTCGTGGCTCATTTTATACATGGATGCAGAAGGAACAGCAAGAAATTTGAACCATTCAAAGTGAATGAACACGAACCTCAAACTGACCCACAGAGAATAAAATCCCATTCTTTATCTTTGTTCTCTGGACGGCATCACTGCCAGATTCCGGAGCCAGGTACAGGTAGGGCATTGTAAGCATATATGAGAAAATAGGGAGAAATGGGACACGGTTATGTCTTGAGTCCTCAAATGAGATGATCCAGCAACTCCACTTTTGAGTATATGTCCTACAGGCTTCTTCACACGGGTCAATCAGAGGACAGTAGGAGGATGTCCGCCACAGCGCCACGCTGGGGAGCGGATCATCTCCATGGGAATGGACAAGTGCCACACAGAGCATGTACACTACAAAATAGCATGCAGCAGGCACAGCGAAGGATTAAAGCACAAACAGGATAGCTCTGAAAACAGTACTGAGTGAAAAACCAAAAGGGTACACAGCACCAAGCCATTTCCTTAAGTTAAAAACATATGGGCTGGGCGTGGTGGCTCACGCCTATAGTCCCAGCGCTGGGACTATAGGAGGCCGAGGTGGGTGGACTGCCTGAGCTCAGAGGTTCGAGACCAGTATGAGCAGCAGTGAGCCAGAGTAAGACCCGGTCTCTACTAACAACATCAAAAAAAAAAAAACAAAAAAACCAGCCAGACGTTATGGTGGGCGTCTGTAATCCCAGCTACTGGGGAGGCAACGGGAAAGAGCATCGCCAGAGGAAGAAGAAAATGAACAAATAAAAAAGAGTACTTCAAACGAAGAAGAATGAACAAGCAAGCTGAAATTAAAAAAAAAAAAAAAATGCACACAACAAAAATCCTAAATAAACAAAAATGCACACAAACTCACACAGGTACATAAAGCAACAATTCATGATACACCCATAAAAGAATACACACCCACTGCATTTACATGACTGGCTATGGAGGGCTGAGGACAGGGAAAAGGAATAAAGTGAACAAATCAATGTATGAACCAAGGCAGCAGCTGTGCCCAGACCAGCGACAGTGTTGCCTCTACCCTATGCACTGGAAGGAGGTCCAAAGGGAGAAAAAGAAAAGAAAAAAAAGTCACTATTTTTTTTTTAAGAGACAGAATCTCACTCTGTCACCCTGCGGAGAGTGCTGTGGCATCATAGCTCACAGCAACCTCAAACTCCTGGGTTAGAGTGATCTTCTTGCCTCAGCCTCCCAACTAGCTGAAAAGCTCACTATTCAGGTTACTATGTGCCAGGTGCTGGGCTGGACACTGAACAGCATACAAGGCAGAGAGAGCTTCTTCATGGAGCTTAACCTCTGATGGGGATATGGACATGTAAACAAACCTCATTATCAGCATCATGACAGGGACAACAGGTGCCAAATGCAATGAGCAGTGGGGCCTTCACCAGAACTTTTGATTCCAGGGGCTGTGGTGGCAGTACTGTCAGGAAGGGTGTCTTGTAAGAAGGGAAGCCTGAGACTAAAAGATAAACAAAAGCCCACCAGGCAGACAAGGGGGTCTCAGGTACAGGAGTCAAGGGTAAAGGAGAGGGGTTTCAGGTCGAGGGGACAGCATATGCAAAGGGCTGGGGTGATGGGAAGACATTAGTTCAAAGAACTGGAAGAGTATTAATGTGGCCAGACCAGAAAGGTAGACACCTATTAATAGCTGATGGGTGCATAGACCATATCTTCCTTAAACAGCTTCAGGATTGTCTCCAGGTGCACACACACTTCCAGAACCTTGCCATTCTTCTTCAAGTGCCAAAGTCTGTTTTCCCTCCCCCTTGAACCTGGGTGGGCTTGGGACAGGCCTATTCTGACCCACAAAGTGCAGCTAAAATGCCATGACTTGTGGGGCTGAGCAGTACAAAGGCACAGCTCTAAAACCCTCTCCCTTGGAAGCCAGCCGCCATGCTGTGAGGAAGCCTAGACCACACTGAGGCACCACCTGCCAGCATTCAGGTTGACAGGCCTTGCTGAGGTTTCTGTCAAGAGCCAGAGAAGTGAGGAAATGAACCATCAAAAGACACTTGTGCCCAGACTTCTAGTTTTCTGCTGAGGCCTCTGATATCACAAAGCTGCTTCTGCTGTGCCCTATGCAAATATAGTACCTGACCACAGAATCCATGAATACAATTAACAGTTGTTAACTGAGTTTTAGAGTATTTTGTTAGGCAGCCCCAGTACAAAAACAAATGGATTAAGTAAATTTTATTTGCACAATGGAAAACTGTCATAGCAAGGCAGAGGAAAGGTCTACAACTCTACATAAAGGATGGACGGCTCTCACAAACGTAACATGAATGAAGGGAGCAGACATATGAGTTCACATTATTTGATTCTATGTGTAAAAGCAGGCAAAGCAAACCTATGCTATTATGAGTCAGGAAGGCACTTATCCACCATGGAGGCTGCAACTGGGAGGGGGCATGGTTTAGGGAGCCAGTTTCACAGAGGTTTTCAGTTTGTGAAAATGCACCAGGATGTACACTTAGGACGTACCATAAGCACTTCCTTGTATGTAGATTAAACTTCAATAAATAGGCCGGGTGCGGTGGCTCTTGCCTGTAATCCTAGCACTCTGGGAGCACATCTGGCCTCCCACTCAGATGGCCTGAGTTCACAGGTTCAAGACCAGCTGGAGCATGAGTGAGATCCCATCTCTAATAAAAAGAGAAAAACTGAGGCAAGAGGAATGCTTGAACCCAAGAGTTGGAAGTTGCCGTGAGTTATAACGCCCGGCACTCCACCCAGGACGACAGCTAGAGATTCCATTTCAAAAACAAACAAACAAAAACCTTCAATAAATAGGTTTCCTTTTTAAAAATTTTGACAGGTAGAATGGCAAAAAAAAAAAAAAAAAAAAAGTGGAAGCTAATGAGGTAAGTAAGGATCAGTCCAAACAGGGCCTTGGCAGGACACACTGAGGATCTCCGTGCATCATTCCAGAAACAGTGCAAAACTACAGAACAGTTCCGTGATGGCTTATGTTTTAGAAAAACCACTCTGGCCACAGTGCAACAAATGGATTGGGAGTGGTCTAAAAGCCTGCAGAGCAGCTGGGGGGGGGTTGCTGCAGTAATTCAGGATACTAGGTTGTGAATGGAGAGAGGCAGGCCCGGACTAGACTGCCCTGCTGCCCTGCCAAAACATTAAGGTCCCTATGCCATTGGGGCCCCTGGGCTGGCTGCCCAATAGGCCATCTGGTAGACTCGGAATCCAGAAGTGACATCTGGTCAACCTGACTCTGAACAATTATTTATCTTGATTACTGGTTTTTTTTTTGTTTTTTTTGCATCCCCTTTATTTGTGCCCATCCCCTATATTTTGTGCCCAGCCTTGGCAGAAAAGTATGTAGATAAAAAAGATCTTTAAAGGGTTCACTCTCTTGGACTTATTAGCTTAAATGTCAGATAAATGGGGACATATAATAGTTAATAACGATGTTTGTGTTTCTGCTTGGGCAACTGGGCAAATGGTGTTATTCATAGAGATACGAATCCTAGGAGCAGGAGAGGTTATAGGAAAGGGGATGGGGTAAAAAAAAGATGGTTCAGTTTTGGACATGCCAAGCCCCAAACTGGATTGGGCTACAGTTAAAAAGTTGTGGGAACAGATAAGCCACCTCTAGGAGAATGTGCAAGGATCAGGGTCTAAGCCCTGAGGGACAATATCATTTAAGGGAGCACACTAAACATCTAGGGGGCAAAGATGGGAGATGCAGGAAGTAGAAGAGAGGAGAGCAACAAAGAGTGACACTGGGGCGGCGCCTGTGGCTCGAGGAGTAGGGCGCCGGTCCCATATGCCAGAGGTGGAGGGTTCAAACCCAGCCCCGGCCAAAAAAAAAAGAGTGACACTGACAGCATACAGCCTGGGGGGGGGGGGGGAGGCGGGGGCGGGGGGAGGCGGGGGCGGGGGGCGGCGCAGAGGGAAAAAGACTGCCCCAACAAATGATGTAGCCAAATTGTCAATGTCTATATGCAAAGCAACTCTTTTGGATGCCTTCCTTTTATTTTTAAAAGGCAACAGTGCTACTAAAGACTACCTCCTATTTTTTTTTTTTCTTTGCAGTTTTTGGCCAGGGCCAGGTTTGAACCTGCCACCTCCAGTATGTGGGGCTGGCGCCCTACTCCTTGAGCCACAGGCGCTGCCCTCCTACTTTTTTTTTTTTTTTTTAATTTTGAGACAGGGTCTCACTCTTTCATCCAGGCTATAGTGAAATAGTATCACTATAGCCTCAACTTCCCCAAGTGCCACCATGCCTAATTTTTAAAATTTCTGTTTAAATATTCAATAAATGTGTGGGGTTAGGCAAAACATTTGGGGGATAAATGGAAAAAGTTGAAAATTGACTGAGTATAGGATATTCTGGAATTACTAGGGGTTTTTTGTTTATTTCTTTAAATTTGTGGCTGATTTGAAGTTTAAACCATTACTTTTAAGTATGACCATTATATTGGGATTCTGTAGGAAAATGTCCTTTTTCTGAGGAAATGCCTACGTGTAGCAGTATATATAGATATCATAAAGTTTGCAATTTATTTCAAATGGTTCAACAAAAAAGAAAAATATATATACACACACATAGGTAAGGCAAACACAGCAAAATGTTCTGAATATCAAGTTCAGGTAGCAGATAAACGGATACTGTCTTTTATACAATTTTTCTGAATATTTGAAGTTTTTATAATAATGGTTTTTAAAAAGCAATGGTGAATTGTATGATATTCACATTACACAGGATAAATAAATGACTATAAATAGCCTCACCTCAGCTCAAGTTCCATTGTCACGTGGATTAAAAAAAAAGTTTGGTTTTCAGAGCTTGGTAGAGTTCAGATTTGTAGGTAAGGCATGATGAATATGTAATACTTTTGTGGTACTGCCATTCTCATTTAGCTCTTTAACCCTTCTAGAGTCTAACGCTATGTGTGACATTACTTGGAGATCCAATCTATTTCTCCCTCTACTAAGTCAATTCTCCCAACACTATCTTTTAAGCAATAGATCCTTCTCCCATTGATTCATGGTGCATTTTTGCAGTATATCAGATTCCCGTATGTACTAGTCTTCCTCTGAGATCTTAACTCTATTCCATTTGTCTAGTCCCTATTCTTACACAGACACCATACTGCTTTCAGTACTATGGCTTGAGAGCTTACCATACCCAACACACCTATGCAAAAGTCCCCCTTTCTGTTATTTCTAAAGATTAACATAGTTAATCCAAATACATTTCAGAATAAAAGTTCTTCAAAAAAATCCAATTAGAATTCTGAGTGAGACTGTACTTTTGGTAGACTATTTCTCAAAGATAGCTGCACCAATATATACCTCGTCCCACATGACCTTCTTATAATATGATACTAACATACTAATACTACCCTCCTGAGAGATGGGGTATGTCCTCTTCTACCTAGGGTGACCTTCATTCACATTGGCCTCAGTCAACAGAATGTGGCAGAGGTGATGCTTTATGACTTCCAAGGCAAAGTCCAAAGAGGTGATATGGCTTCTATCTGGTTCTCTCTTGAGAGCCCTGAGTCAACAATTACTGCAACTACCCTGAAGTCACCATGCTGGAGAAATCACAAGGAAAACTTCTATAAGAAGCAGAAATGCCAGGAGAGCCCAATTGATCCAGCCCCCAACCTTCTGAGTTTTCCCAGATCAGGCAGCAGACTTGTGAGTGCAAAAGCCTTTGAGATGGTTGCAGCCACAGCCACCCAATTGCAACCTCATGAGAAGCTTCAGAAGTTTAAATGCCTGGAAAGCTGCTTTCGGATTCTTGCTTGGCTCACAAAAACTGCGAGAGATGATGATTATTGTTGTTTCAGGCTATTAAGTGTTAGGATAATTTGTTAACCCACAGTTGAGAAAAAAATTATCTATGTGAAAAAAAAACTATTATCTTTATACTATTAGATATATCCTCCAGCCAGGAGCAGTGGTGTGCCCCTGTAGTCACAGCTACTTGAGAAGCTGAGGCAAGAGAACTGTTTGAACCCAGGAGTCTGAGTCCAGCCTGAGCAATACAATAAAAACTCATTTCTTTCTTTTTTTTTTTTGTAGAGACAGAGTCTCACTTTATGGCCCTCGGTAGAGTGCCGTGGCCTCACACAGCTCACAGCAACCTCCAACTCCTGGGCTTAAGCGATTCTCTTGCCTCAGCCTCCCGAGTAGCTGGGACTACAGGCGCCCGCCACAACGCCTGGCTATTTTTTGGTTGCAGTTTGGCCGGGGCCAGGTTTGAACCCGCCACCCTGGGTATATGGGGCCGGCACCTTACCGACTGAGCCACAGGCGCTGCCCTAAAAACTCGTTTCTAATAAGACCATAAAACAGTATTAGATCTCATGCAAGAACATGGAATGTTTACTTATTTGGATCCCTCACAAAGGTTCTACACACTTTAAGTCGATACCAGAAACTTCATGAATTCTTTTGTCATTTTAATTCTAGTTGATTACTGATTGCATAGGGAAATCTGATTTCATCTGATAGATTTATACTGTATCTGATTATATCAAATGAAAATGAAAAGTGTTCTCTCTCCCTTTTTAATTCTTATATTTTTCTTTTCCTAACCTGTTGACCTGTTGGTCAATATCTCCACTATTATGTTTAACAAAGTTTTTTTTTTGAGACAGAGTCTCACTCTGTTGCCCTGGGTGGAGTGCTGTGGCATCGTAGCTCACAGCAACCTCAAACCCCTAGGTTCCAGCAATCTTTTTCCCTCAGCCTCCCAAGTAGCTGGGACTATAGCACCTGCCACAATGCCTGGCTAGTTTTTCTATTTTTAGTAAAGATGGGTTCTCACTCTTGCTCAGGCTGGTCCCAAACTTCTGAGCTCAATCTGCCCACCTCAGCTTCCCAGAGTGCTAGGATCACAGGGGTGAGCCACCAGGCCCAGCTCCAACTAATTTTTTTCCACTGAATATGTTTGCTGTAAATTTTTGGTATAGGATTTTTATCACATTAAATAAAATCCTCAATTATTGGATTGGTTAGCTGATACTTTTAATTTAATGTTTTATTTGTTTTTAGAGACAGAGTTGTTGTTTTGCTCAAGTTGAAGTGTAGAAGCTTGATCATAGCTCATTATAACCTTGAATTCCTGGGCTTAAGCCATCCTTCTGCCTTAGCCTCCTGAGTAGCTGGGACTACAGGTACATGCCACCATGCCTGGATAATTTTGAAAATGTTTTTGTAGAGAGAGTCGCACTATGTTGCCCAGGCTGGTCTTGAATGCCTGGCCTCAAGGGATCCTCCTGTCTTGGCCTCTCAAGGTGCTGGGATTCAGAAGTGTGCCAATGTATCCAGCCTGATACTTTGATTTTTGTAATACAGGTGGTAAAGAGATTTTTCATTTGTGATTCAAACAAATTTCTGTATGTCTTTCCTCTATAGTGATCAGTTTCTTCAAAGAAAGATCTTCCAAACTCTTATCTTTACCCTGGACTTCCAGAAGTGAATGGGAAAGAAGTTTCGAGTCTCCTTGTTCTGTGGAGACCACTACCTGACCCTTCTGCCTGTGGTTTGGCATCTTAATTGTACCTCCCCTTCCCAGGTGCTTGGTCTCCAGAGAAGGCTGCAGGCCTAGGAAAGGATCACTTGATGGAAAAAAGTAGCAGTGGCTTTCTCATACAGACATTCAAGCAATCCTCTTCTTTTGAGGTTTCAAATAACATCGGCCTGGCTAATAATTTGTGGGATGTCCATGTAAGAGGTTATGAGCAGCTTCCCAAAGAGTAAAACTTCTGTATCCTAATTTGCCCATAAACTCAATTTTTTTTTAAAGCAAGTTGCAGAACAATATGTAGAGTGTGACACCCTTAGCAAACAAAGCAAACCTATTCATGCTTGCATGAGCATAAGGAAGATATGCTTTTGAACATACACACCCATGTTTCACGAGGGCTACCTGGTCACCCACAGGCAGGAAGCCTGCACCAGAAGGGACATGACCTTTTACTGTACACTCTCTACATTGATTTTGTGATAGTGAGCTCAAATTACTTTCATATTTACAAAAACAAAAATAAAGTTTTTAATTAAGCCCCCCCCCCCGACTCTATAATTATCCCTGGATCTCAGTTAATGTTACAGTACTTGACAATGCTACCAAGAAGGCATAACCAAGAGTCTAGTCTGAGGCATACGGCTCTACTGAAAAAAATCCCGGGAAGCTGCTGTCAATGGCAGTGATCCAGGCCCATCCCGATCTGAGGAAGTATGAGCACATCCAGCCCTGCCACATGCTAGGCTGACCCAGTGCAGGAGCCACGGCCACAGGAGCAGCCTTGAGACGCGATGTGAACAGCCTCCCCCAGGTTTTCTTATCCTTCTTGCCTCCCTCTTCACATGTAACATTTTAATAAACAATGGGATAATTTCTCATTCCATGAAGGTGCATTCCCCTTTTTCCTTATTTGAAACCATAAGAGCCACTAAACAAGGGTCACAGGAACAAGGCCCATCTCTCAGGTGAGATAAGATATGCTGCTGGCACCACGTAAAGCAAAGCAGAACTCTGTGTTCCTGCATGAGCAGGTCCACGCAGCCCAGAGCACCTGCCCTGTGAGGACACAGGATGGACACACGAGGGAGCACACACAGTGGGCCAGAGCTGAGCCCTGCAGTCAGTCCTTCCAGAAAACCCCTGTGGTTCTCACCAATGGTGAGACACATGCAGTGCTGAGTATTGCAAAAACTGCCAAGAGCAGCCAGAAAAGGTCCCCATTCTCTCTCCACAGCAGCTCCCAGCTTGTTGCTCATTTAGATTTTCCTTGCGCACAGGCGGAGGGTGGGAGGTGGAAGAGGAAGAGAGGAAAGGAAAAATGAGAGGGCAGCCCACGTTTCTGGAGCCACTCCTTTGTGTCAGGCACAGTTCTGGGCGATTTATGTGCACTGTTGCACTTACTCCTATGAGCTCAAAGCACCACTATTATTCCTATTCTAAAGATGAGGAAACCGAGGCACAGGGAGGTGAAGGTCAGACAGCTATGAATGACTAGAACCAAGACCCCAATCCAGGCAACTGAACCACAGGACATGTGGAAACACCAATGCAAAGTGGAATTTTTAAAAAACCCAAATTCATACTTGTTCCTCTTTTCCAATCAAGGTCAAATCCCTATTGCAAAGATTAACTAATAGGAGACTTCAAGGCAGGGGAGAAGTTTCCAGGAATAATATTCCTTGGGGTGATCTAAACATATATAGGAAGAACTATAAAAATTACATGGAATGAGCCAGATGCAGTGGCACACACCTGTAGTCCCAGTTACTGGGGGCTGAGGTAGGACGGTCACTGAACCCCAATGTTGGAGGTCACAGTGAGCTATGATTGGGCCACTGTACTTGAGCACTGCCCCAGCTCACTGTGCTCACTGCCCTGGCAGCTAGCCTGGCTGACAGTGACACCTTGTCTCTTAAAAAGAAAGAAAAAAGAAATACAGGGAATGGGGCCCTATATTTTAACATAAAGCCTTAGCCAGGAGACCACCCCCAGTCCTTCTCTAGTCCCATGTGGCCTGAAGGATGCAGGTGTACACAGGGAGGTCACAGCCAACCCACAAGAAGCCATTTTCTCCCCCGTTACAGGACTGCTTCATGCCTGGGTCCTCCCTCTTCCCATTCCTCTTCGGATAGGGATGGGTCCTCTTCTCACTAAGGTGAGTGGCAGAGGCTGGTCCACAATACGCCTGCAAATATTCTCTTGACAGCCACAGAGCTTCAGAGTCCACAAAGTGACTTTACAAACTCTTCATCATTCCCTCTAGAAATCGTAGAGCATTATCTCCTTTCACTTATTCATTCAAATACTTTCAAGAGTAGATGATGGGGCTTGGCGCCCACCGCCAAGCGTTTAGGGCGCTGGTCACATATACCCAGGCTGGTGGGTTCGAACCTGGTCTGGGCCTGCTAAACAAAAAGGACAACTACAAAAAAAAAAATAGCCAGGTGTTGTGGTGGGTGCCTGTAGTCCCAGCTACTTGGGAGGCTGAGGCAAGAGAATTGCTTAAGCCCAAGACTTTGAAGTTGCTGTGAGCTATGACGCTACAGCACTCTACCCAGGGCAACATAGTGAGTCTCTGATCTCAAAAAAAAAAAAAAAAAAAAAAAAGAGTAGATGATGGTCTTTGGGCTAAAACTTAAAATATACACACAAAATACCACCATGTATTTTTTCAAAAGTGCATAACATATACACCCATCCAAGGTAAACGCTGAGCACACTCCCTGAGACCAAGCAAGGCAGGGGAAGGAGGGAGGATAAGGTAAAAATAAAACCAGGTGTGGCCTGGCTGTCTACGCCCACCTGAGTCTAGGCTGTAGTCTACTCCTCACCCCCAGGAACGCACACCCTACCCACCTAGACAGCTAGAGGCGGCTAGCCCTCCTTGGGCACTCTATGCAAAGCAAGTTATTTAAACTGTCTTCAATTCTTTGGAGTAGGCTCTAAGCGTCCAGCTTGCTGCTGGTGTGGCCTGGTAAAAGAGGGCTGTGAGGGGCCCAGAGCAGCTGTGCTCCCAGCCAGGGCCACCCAAACCACTCACATGACTCTGAACAAACCTTCAGGGGTTCTCACACTACGGCCTGCGGGCCACATGAGGCGGTGTGATAGTATTCTCGTTTTGTTTTTTTACTTCAAAATAAGGTATGTGCAGTGTGCATAGGAATTTGTTCACAGTTTTGGTTTTGTTTTTTTTTTGTTCACAGTTTTGGTTTTGTTTTTTTTTTAATTATAGTCCGGCCCTCCAACAGTCTGAGGGACAGTGAACTGGCCCCTGTTTAAAAAGTTTAAGGACCCCTGCCTCTGTCACCAGTTTTTCACCTGTGAAGTCAGAAGACTAGCTTACACCTCTAAGTTTCCTTCTGATTCTAAGGCATAAGGTTTCAAAGTTAGGGATTATTGTGTTACTTCTCTCTTACCACAGGTTCCCTTCAAGGGGAATTTTAGGGAGAACCCTGAGTTTTTCTGCCTCCAAAGGGGAAAAGGCCTTATACATGGTAAATGTTCTAAATTATTTTCAGAACTGATACCCCAGTTAAGCAAAAAAAAGTCCATCTTAGGAAAGACAAGGTGATACTCACTGTTCAGAGACTATAAACTTCAGATTCCTGCTCTGTACCCCACACAGCCAGGCCCTCTGTACACCTCTCTGAGGACTACTATGCGGCACCCCAAATTGCACAAGGAGCCTCCAGGACCTGCAGGGGCCTGCAGGAGCAATGCAGAGAGGGACTGCAGTCACTTTCATCTTGCCACAGGCACCAAGAGGAGCCTGACATCAGAGCCTCCCAGCTCTTCCTGGACAGCCCTGCCACACACGTGGATGACAAAGTGAACTCAGGGGCTGTGGCCAAAGATGCCATGAAAAGGTAAAGCCCCATACATTCCATATTTGTGCTCTCTTTTACGTCGCTCTTTCAACTGACTCAAATAATTCATCTCACTTTAGCAACTCTCAATTTTAGCAAAAGGTCAGAGTATTGACCATGAGCTGCTGTAGGTGGTAACTTCTCCAGCTGCCGTCAGAGATGACTTGAGAGGTGGGTGCTATGGCTGGTGTCAGCCTCAGACGACACCTTAACCTTCCAGGGCTGTGCTTCACGCTGTTCCAGTGGGACAACTGCAAGGCTGACATGCTCTTACACACAAAAAGTTCTAAGCATGCTATTACAAACGAGCTGGAATGGGTCTGTCAAAGCAAGTTTTTTAAACTGTCTCAATTCTTTTGAAGTTATTGAACAGTCATTTGCTTCTCATTTTGCTTAGATCTCACAGAATAACAGAGAGAACATGAATATTTTTTCATTGATACTTTGTCAAGTCAAAAGTGTAACCTAGTTTTAAGTTTCTCTTATACATACTGTATTTGAGGGAAATGCAATATAAACCAGCATCTTTTATCATCTCAGAGAAGGCTCTTAGGAAAGGGTACTTCTCCCAGTACCACTCCCTTTAGATTAACTGTCAACAGAAAGGCCTCAGCCAGGTCAAAAGCTGACACAAAGCAGTGGGTTCGCAGAGTAGTGCTCTAAACCAAAATGATCAACTCTCTTAAGAAACCTGGTGGAGTGAAGTTATAATGAGGTGTAGGGATCAATTAGAAGCCCTGGGTCATAACATGCGCGCACAAACACACACACACACACACACACAAATCAAATCGCAAAACTGCCAAAAAAAAAAAAAAAAAAAAAATCAGATATTCACCAAAGGGTTTGAAGTCATTAGTTTTCCCTGAAGGAAAGTCACCACTGGGCAGCTTTACTGAGATCTTCTTGGGCTCCTCCTCATGTAGTTAAAAACTCCAGTGGTGGTATCACATAGAAGAGAAAAGTTTCACTTAAAATCAAGAGTACAGCCCAGATAAAAATCCAGTTTCTCAACTCCTAAACTCTCCTTCAAACCCTTGAAGAGTATGGTTTGCTAGGGTGGATTTTGTGGTCCTGGTGCTCAAACATATAGGTAGGAGAAAAAATTTCTCTGCTCCTGCCACAGGCAAGGTGGGATTATCCTAATTTAGAAAAGTGTCATATCACTTGGTTAACAACTGCAAGTCCAAGTGCTTCTAAGGCCCCTTATATCCTGGACTAAACCAAATAAACCAGGAGTTCTAGTCGTAACACCTCACCCACTGTCTGACCCCCTAAAGCTTTGTAAATGCGAAGGGGTAAAAGGAGAAATGGATAAAGAACGTAAAGAATATGACTTCCAAGGGTCAAATGAAGCCAAGCCAGCCTGAAGCAGAATGGGGAGGGTCAGATCTGTAAGCCTAAGACCTTTAGTTCACTTTTAGTTCATATTTATGCAATTTCCAAACATCATAGCTAGAGTAAAAACCTCATTTTGGCTCCAAACACTTCTCTGCTCACATCCCGAGATGGAAGAATCAAATAAGACCTGAGAACAAACTTCAAGAGACTGATGTCTTTTGATGGCAGAAAAACTGGTTCCTAGGAGATCTGAGCCATTTCACCACAAACAAAAATAAAAGGATGATAGTTTTTTCTGATATCCCGTAGCATCAGAGATTTATTACGCTTGATTCTGATTTATTATGCTATTCTGTTTGAAAATCCACAGATATTTGGTGCAAATCCTGTAACGGGAAAGGAAGCTGCAAGGTGTCTGTAATGAGTCCTGATACGCGCAGTCTGAAAACAGTGCATACAGTTCCCATGGCTCTTACCACAGCAGGCACGCCTGGGCTTTTTTTTTTTTTTGAGACAGGGTCTCACTTTGTTGCCCTCAGTACAATGCTGTGGTGTCACAGCTCACAGCAACCTCAAACTCTTCAGCTCAAGCGATTCTCTTGCCTCAGCCTCCTGAGGGACAAGAGGTACCCACCACAACACCAAGCTATTTTTAGAGATGAGGTCTCACTCTGGGCTCAGGCTGGTCTCCAACCTGTGAGCTCAGGCTCCTGCATCAGGCTTCCAGAGGACTATAGGTGTAAGCCACAGCACCCTGGCCTGCGTGGTTTTAAGGGCTGTTTCACTGCTCCCAAATGCTCACGCAGCTGGGGAAACAAGGCCATTATCTACTCACTTATATTCAAATACCAAAAGCTGGCTGGGCCTGTAATCCTAGCACTCTGGAAGGCCAAGGTGAGAGGACTGCTTGAGCTCAGGAGTTCAAGACCAGCCTGAGCAAAAACAAGATTCTAAAAACAGAAAAATCTAGCTGGGTATTGTAGCAGGCGCCTGAAGTCCCAGCTACTCAGGAGGCTGAGGCAGGATTGCTTGAGCCCAAGAGTTGCTGTGAGCTATGATGATGCCACAGCTCTCTACCCAGGGCGACAGAGTGAGAATGTCTCAAAACAAAATAAAACAACCCTCTTCCCCCCAAATATCGGCAGCCTGGCAGGTAGTATCCCCTTCCACAAAAAATGTTTGGCAGCAGCTGAGAAACAGGAAAAATGGAGGAAAAAGGTGACCAAATGCTCTCAACTAAGGCAAACAGAAAGCTAAGTGTGGCTCCTGGGTGATGAGATCTGACTTATTTATTCAAGTAAAATATGTTTAATTTGATGTCATATACATGAAGAATTTCTAGAGGAATACAAGAGAAACTAATTTGAGAGAAACTAAGTAAATGAAGGCATAGTACATAAAAATTTCATATCTTTCTATATTTTGTGATTTGTTAAACATGTCTTTTTTTTTGATGGAGACAGAGTCTCACTTTATCACCTTCTGTAGAGTGCCGTGGAGTCACACAGCTCACAGCAAACTCCAACTCCTGGGCTTAAGCGATTCTCTTGCCTCAGCCTCCCGAGTAGCTGGGACTACGGGCGCCCGCCACAACAAACATGTGTCTTTTTTCAAAATGAACAAAAAAGTTTTAAAATCATGTGTTTTCAATGCTTTGTTTCTAGGCATTTATTCGTGGCCTGGCATTCCCCACAATGCTATCAGTCTCTCTTTATCACCAAAGAACTATAAAATAATCTGGCTCTACATCAATTTAAATTAATAATTCAGTTAAAATTTTTTTCTTCTAAGTTTATATTTTGTTGGATTTAAAAATATGAGTGTTTTTGGAGAGACCCAATTTATTTAAAGGACAAAAGGAAAGGAACCTTGGGGATGTGGACCAACTGTGGATGCAATCACCAGAGCAAGCAGGAGCCTGGCCGCCTGCTGCCACCTAACACCTCAATCTTGCCTGAGATTAAGTTACCAAATTCAATCCAAATCCTTGTTTACAAAGCAAGTGAAGAGATTTGCTGCCTACTGCTTCCCCAGGAGCTCACATGAAGGAAGGGCTGGGACCCCCTGCTCCCACTATACTGTCCAACAGGGCCTTCAGCCCCCTTCAGTCAAGCCCTGTGGCAGTCACTGTAGGTCTGTGAAGTTGTCCCCATCTTTAACCATTTCTCTCATACTTTTGAGAGCCCTTGAACACTCTGTTCTTCCCCTTAGTTCCTGCTGCCTGCAGTGGTGCTGGGCCAGCAGGAGTAGAGAAATAATCCTTGGGCCTATTATTCTTGTGTTATTCTCAGAGTGCCCCTTGCAAGCAAAGCTACTGAAAGTCAAAAAGGAAAAAGCTGCATATCACAGATGAGAACAGCCCACCTGATGAGAACAGCCATGGCCATCATCAGATCTGTACTTTCCTGTATAGAAAGCCAAGGAGCAGGCACAGTGGTACACGACTCTAGTCCCAGCTACTCAGGAGGTGGAGGCAGGAAAAAAATCGCTTGAGCCAGGAGTTCTTATTTAGACACCCCATCTCTAAATAAGAAAAAAATGGTGATAAAAAAGAAAAAGAAAAGCAGAGGAAAAAGTGCAGGTCAAATGTTAAGTGTATGGATAGGAGCAGAAGGGCAGAAAAGAGGCTCTCTCACAGGGTCCCCATTTGGTGAGGGGTTCACCATGGTACTGGTCCCTCCCCTTCTCCTGCTGTGTATACAGTAGTTTCTGAGACAGAAAGAACCAATTCTACTGCCTTCCTCGCAAAGCAGCTGTTGATGACAATCCTGAGGGCAGGGAGGATAAATCCCTTTTTTGTTTACAAAGTTTTAATTTTTACCTGCAAAGTTATTTTCAATTCTACGTCTGGAATCAGATCCAGAAGGTTCAAAAGTAAAAATGATTCAAAGCAAGCACCTGAAAGGCTAGAACGAATCTGGTCAGTCTGCTGTGCTGAGCCAGCCAAGCCCTGGCTGAGGGAATGAATGCACTTTAATCAGCTTTTCTTGATCAAGCACCTCTCAAACCAGGATCAAATTAATACATTAAAAAATAAGCCACCTCCAGGGGTTGATTAAACCTGTTGATTCTTACAGAGCAAATAAGAAAACAAAACTCTGTTGCCATCTACATTTCTGTAAGAATAACCTTACTAACATGGTTTGGCACTAATAGGAAAACTGAGCATGTGAACTAGGCAGGAGTCTAAGGAGGATGGCCCGGTGGAGGGATCCTAAGAAGCCCTGGAGCAGATTCTGAATGAGAGAAACTCCCATGAGATGCTGCATAAATCTGAAAGAAAATGCAACAGCATTACAGTACTCTGTAAGAAGAAACACCCATCAAAACAAGAATCCAAATCTGTGGCTCCAACCACCCAAGGAGCTGAACCAGAAGATGTCAAAGGACTGAACACATCAGGGGAGGAATCTAGTGGCATGAAAAGTATTCTCAAGTATTCTCTGCGAGACAAGTCCATGGAATCTATAAAATGAAGATTTGGCCTCTCACATCACACTACTTATGAACGTTAGTATCTTTAAGTCTTCGTATAAATACAGTTTCCATTCTATCAGACAGTACCAATACTGGATTTATTCTTTTTTTTTTTTTTTAATCTTCATTACCCCACTCTGTGATAATTAACTTTTATTCTTTTTTCTTTTTTTTCGCAGTTTTTGGCCGGGGCCGGGTTTGAACCCACCACCTCTGGTATATGGGGCCAACGCCCTACTCCTTGAGCCACAGGCGCTGCCCACTGGATTTATTCTTTAACCAAGAAAGATAAAATACCAACACTAGGCAGAATATTGCATCTCACGTTCAAACCTATTCTGGCCATAACCGCCAGAACTCATGAGCAGTACTGTCATTGAAAATGATGGCACCTCAACCTCAACCCTTCTAGGGCCTCTGGCCAGAACTGCCTGATAAAAATGTGAATTAACACAGAGCCATTTGACTTGCCCACTGGGAGTGAGAAAGATCCTTTCACAGGTTAACTTCTTCAAGCCCTTTCAAACGAGATACAAAAAAGGAATTTGAAAGCGGTACAGGCAGGGGTGCCTGCAGAACTGACCATCAGCTCTTAACAGCTAAAATGTCTATAGTCCTCAGACTTTTCTCCAATAGCAAATATTCCCAATTACCTAGCAATATAACATGCCAGCTTAGCAGAGGACTTAATCTGACTTCTGAGCAGCTCAGAGATGGCTTTGGGTTGCTGACAAGCAACTGTCTTTACTGAAGAAATACAGGAGAAGAAACACTGCTTGTTTTCTTTGAAGCTTTTCATGATACTAGAGACATTCTCCCGGTTCTTAGGGATGTGCCTATTTGGAGACAAAACTGGCTTTCCTAGGTAATACTAATTTTAGTCAGAAAGGCGATCATTACCCCTGCAAGATTGAGTGTTTATGTGCTGTTTTTCTTCTGTAAAATCAAAGTCCTTTCATCTAGAGAGCTAGGTAGGGTGCCAAGGTCAAGAGCACTGCGTTCTTGTGTCTTTCAAGCAGAAGTGAAACTCCCTTACACTAGTGTGAAGAAGTTCCTTCCTCTGGGCAGGCAGCTGGTGTGCTCACAATACCTTGGCTTTGTAGACAAAGAAAAAGACCTCTCTCCCAGGAGGGCAAAGAATTCCTGTCATCAAGCCTACCCAAGTCATCAAGTCTACCCAAGAAGACCCCAAGGTCTGAGGACAGAACATGACCTACTTTTGGGCCAGCATCATGAAAAGAGCTGGGGACCAAGTTCTTCACAACAAGAGACACCCAGTTCTTTAAACTGGGATACTGGTTCTGCTGTTAGAAGGTGACAGTCTCAACATACATAGAGGATGAGAACGACAGAGTGGATCCACACAAAGACAGCAGAGGTCCTAAATTTTAGCAAGCCAGCACCGCTGCTTTATTTGAAAGGGAGAAACAGTTATTTCAGAAAGCATTAAAATGGAGGACCGGCATGGTGGCTCACGCCTATAATCCTAGCACTCTGGGAGGCCGAGGTGGGTGGATTGCTTAAACTCCTAAGTTCAAGGCCAGCCGGACAATCCTGAAGCCAGGTAAGATAAATCCCTTGTTTGTTTATAAAGTTTTAATTTTTACCTGCAAAGTTAAGTTTTTAGTAGAGACGGTCTCTACTAAAAAGCTAGAAAAAATGGGACAAGAGGATCCCTTGAGCCTGAGTTGGAGATTGCTGTGACCTATGACACCACAGCACTCTACCCAGGGTGACCGCTTGAGACTGTCTCAAAAAAAAAAAAAAAGAAAGCATTAAAATGAGAATAGGGGCTAACGTCTCAGTGATGTTCCCTCACTTTTTGAGTCACTGCAGTGTGAGGTGTTGCCTGACCTTGCCTGTTGAGAACCAGATGCCTCTCCATAAGTGAATGTCTGCCCACCCACTCTGCCTGTTACAAAGGCCTTCTATCTGGGAAGCTAATAGGATCACAGTAACAGGTTCATCAAGACATCCTGCTCCTTTAATTACCGCTCTGAAACAAGAAAGCTACACACAGGACGAAAGGGAGTCAGACCCTCCTGTCTGGACTTGACTGGTAGGAAAGGTTAGGTGAGACAGAGGAGGAGGCCGAGATCATCCTGCTGATGGGGGCAGTGTAAACCTGAGCACCATAGCCACAGAGCAAGTCCCATATTCCTAGAGAGGCCACGCCCCATGTGACTAGGTAAGGCCAATCTCCCAGAGTGATGAGAGTGCCAGGGAGAAATCAGGCAATGCCATCGCAGAACTTTGCTGGAGAAAATGGTCAAAGCACAGAGCGCTAGTATTATCTGACGGTTAAATTATTAAATCGCTGCTTCAAGTAAAAAGCAACAATTCCTTAGACCCCTAATTAGGGATATGTGAATCAGAGATCAGAATCGAGGCTGATAATCCAGCATGTGAGGCCTGAAAACACATAGTGATCTCAGCAGTGACCAAACCCACCCCTTTCTCCTGTAGATCCTCAGGAGAAATCTGCCCAGGGTCTCAGACAGGAAAAGCAGTCTGTCCCTTGAGCCACCAAAGTCAACAAAGCAGGCAGAATAGCCAGGGAACCAGGAAAACCAAGCAGTGTCAGCTTTCTCCCAGCAGGGCCACCCCTCCCCAAGAGAGTACTATGCCCCTTATACAAAGCTTGCTGAGTTTATTTTCTTTCATCAAAGCAAAACTAAAGCCAGAAACCATATTTCTGGATCAACACAGTTAATGCCCTTCAGGCTGGAAGACAAAAGGCATATGTAAAAGTGCTCTACTTTTGAGTAGAGCTACAAACCGCGGAATGATTACTCTCTATATGGTCTTCTGCCTTTTTCACAGGAAGCACAAAATCAGAGGAAACTAAGAGGCCTTGCTGGCGGATGGGGGAAAGATAAGACAAGTTTCAACAAGGAAGAAATAATATAAAATGGGATCAACCCTGTTAGTAGAAGGAAGAGATACATAGTTCATTTAATGAAAAGCAAAGTTTTGACCAGGGGCTGGGAAGACTGATCGTCAGAGGGAATATATAACAGAAGAACTTGAGTCCCCAAGAGTCAAGCCAGTGGATGCTGTGGCAGAGATGGCCTGAATAACCTGGAACAACCCTGAAGATGCTTTCCTAAAGTCTCTATTTTCTCAAAGATGTGACATGTACACACCAAAACATAAACTGATGGTGGGCACGGTGGCTCACACCTGTAATCCTTGCACTCTGAGAGGCTGAGGCAGGTGGATCACTTGAGCTTAGGAGTATAAGACCAGCCTATTTCTATTTTTCTAAAAACAGAAAAACTAGCTGAGTATAGTGGCACACACCTGTAGTCCCAGCTACTTGGGAGGCTGAGATTGCTGTGAGGTATGATACCACGGCACTCTACCCAGGGCAACAGAGTGGGACCCTGCCTAAAAAAAAAGTACCAACTGAAAAGTCATAATCTGAGTTTATGAGGAAAAACAAGTCCAATTTGCTTAGTTAATATGCAGATTGTGTTTTTCAACAAGAGGCACATTTCTAATGGGAATTATGGACACAGAAAGTAAAACCTTTGGGCTCACAAGTAGCTCTAGATAGCTGCAGACACCAGACATTTGTCTTTTCAGCTGGAATCTTCCAGTTAGAAAACACAAATTCTTTCGGGACCCTTTATTCCCACCTTATATGTATACTTAGATAATTGTTGTTTAAGGATCTAGCCACCCAACTGAACTAATTTTATAAGGTGGGGTGGGAAGTGAGATAAAATCCCCTAGATTTCCTCTGAGATCTAGAAATAGAGCTTCAGGAAGGCAATGAGCCTACCAAGGGCAGGACTTTGAGAACAACTCCACTTCCTGAGACGGCCCCTCACTCACTTCCAATCCAGATGCTTAGGAGCTAAGTCTGAGACATATCACGCCCCCAAAAGCAGCAAATGAAAAAGCTTCTCCGTCTGTGGACCCGGATGCTCCTCATTTTCACACAGGTCACCCACTCTGCTTTAATACTGTGAGTTCGTGCATTACAGGAGCAGAATCACACCAGAGACCACGAAAAGATTAAGACTGTACCTGGTGTTAAGCATCAAAACAGTAAGATGGATAGATGGAAGGAGTTTATGAGAAAGCCAAGATAGGACAGACAATGTTGACAGCAAAAGAGGTGATTACATGGTGTTCACTGCACAGCTCTCTCAATGTTACTGTTCCTAGTGGACCTGGTTGCTGGAGGTCTGAGGCAGCTTTGCAGGAGTGAGAATGTCACTCAGCACTGAGATCAAAGCACCTGGCCTCACCTTAAATAAGTCTGTTGGCCTGGAGGAGCCCTTTCAAGTTCTCAAGGATTCTTCACAAGGGTAGGCATCAAAATCCGGGACTTTTTATACATGACTCTCATTAAGTGAGTCTCCACTTAAGTCCTACTGACTCATAATCTGAAGCAATGGGGAATGCAATGTAATATTCCCCACCTTGATAGGGGCTGCAGCAGGACACAGGTGCATGCACTTGTCAAAACTCAGTGAACACATAAAATGTGTACATACATTTCATTGTATGTAAACTTTTAATCAAGAGGAAAAAACTGGAAAAATGCTAAACATCAGTTAATGGTGTGCATATTGAAATATTTAGAGGTAAATAGATATTTACCATTTACTTTCAAATATGTAAAAAATAAGACAGGTAAACGGATGCATGAGAGTGCACAGATGAAGAGACGTGTGACAACACAACAAACACAGTCAAAAGAGCCGCCTCTAGATTGGGCAGGGCTGGAGCGTGGTGCTGGGGCTGTGCCAGTGCACCAACACTTTCACAAAGGTTCCCAGGTGGGTTAAACAAACTGAGGTCCATCTATACCATGGAATATTACTTAGCAATAAAAAGGAAGGAATGCCAAGAAAAGCCAATTCCAAGGGTTACATGCCCTGGGATTCTGTTTATATAGCATTACTGAAATAACAAATAACAAAATTACAGAGATGGAGAACAGAGAGTAGTGGCTGCCCGTAAAGGGCAGCATTAGGGAGTGTGCAGGGGTGCAACAGTGCTGTTATCTTGACTGCAGTGGTGGATACATAAATTTATACGTGTGATAAAACTGCAAACACACACACGTACGCACGTCAAGTGGTGAAATTTGAATAAGGTCTATGGGTTGTATCAACAGCACCAGTGTCAATTTCCTTGCTTTGATATAGTCTCATAGTTATGTAAATACACCACTGAAGAAAACTGGGTGAAGGTACACGGGGCTTCCAGTGAATCTATAATTATTTCAAAATAAAAAGTTAAACAAAAGTTCCTCAAATGATTCCAAAACATATCCCTGGTTAGAACCACAAAAACAAAGCCCACAAAAGTTTCCCAATCACAAAACTTGTATCTTCTAATTCCAAAGCTAAAGGAGAGTTAATTAACTGCCAACAATGTTCATTGCTACTTCGGAGCCATGCGCCTGACGATACAATCCCTTCCATCCTTGGGATGGTAATCTTGATGTTGCATTGAAACATCAGGACTGATATTATCCAAATAGGCAATGGTGGGGTGAGGGTGGAGGACAGGCCAAGTGGACCAAAAAGAGAAAAATTAGATGTTTTCACTGGGGCAGCTGCAAATTTGCAAACTAGAAATTACTGGAGTTCTTAAAAAACTGAGTATTTTGCACCCATTACATCTACACATGAGGTTGTCAAAATGGTATTCTCTCAGCTTTGAGAGCTCCTAGACCATCATTTGCTAGTAAATTTCATAAGAGGCATGAGGGAACATGCTCTAGACACAGGTGTTCCCATCTATTGTTGAAAATAAGATCCTGTACAAAATAAGAAAACGATACAAAGTCATAAATCTTTCAAACTACAACCTCAGCAGGGGAGTGAACGATTATTCTTTTCCTCTTTTAAAATGTAATAACTTTGCTTCAGTTTAATCACATTGAAAAGAAACCATTCTGACACATTTAAATGTTGATGTACTGATGCTCTTAAGAACTCAAAGAGTAAGCAAAACAAGATACTTGAAGCTTCTACAGTTTCACTACCCTCCCAGTCTACTTTCCATCATCCCATCGCCTCTCCAATCCTTAGTCTTTAAAAAAAAAAAAAAAAAAAATTGTAAGATCTTTGTGATCAGAGTTAATAATTTAGGAGATAAGATTTTAGGACTTGCAAAATAATGACAAAGATATCAACTCTCGTCACTTGCTGAAAGCTCACAGAATAAACCTAAGCCTGAAAAACTCTTTGAAGTGGTAAGTCAATTCTGAAAATGAGAATCATGAGCACTTCCAGTCAGAGAAATATAACAGCCTAGGTAACCAGAAAACCCTATAGCTACAAATACCTGATACTACAGAAGAACAAAGAGAAAACGGGAAATGTCCAGGAGCCAGAAAATAAGAGCAAATTGAAAACTGAGGGGTGGAGGAAGAGAGTGTGTTCTCTGCCCATGCTACACAGAGAGAAAAGAAGTCTGTCCTGCAAACTGTAACCAAGGGGCTGCACCTCCTATACTCTGTGTAAGATGAGCTCACAGTCAAAAATTACAGAACAATGCAGCATGGGCAGAAATCAGACAATAGTATAATCTGACAGATACTACAAAACAAGTATATTTAAACATTGAAGACATAAAAGATGGATTCCAAATTCCAGAGAACAAGAAACTATTAAAGGCAGGGAGGGGGGAAGGAAAAAATAGACAAGAAAAAGAACTAAACAGTTTCTGAGAAAGGATAGTCATTAAAATTAAAAAAAATAATAATAAAACGAATGTAAGGATTACCCATGAACTGTAAAAACCACTGGGTCAAGGGTAACTGGAAAAAGAGACCTTTACATCATTTCAGAGGTATCAACTATAGATCACCCTGGCTGGCACTTTAACCAAGTCATTGGACAAACTGACATTATGGCTTCCTGTGTGTGATGCAGTGGGAAGGAAGCACGTCATTTATACAGTCCTTTGTCTAAAAATGTTTAACCTGAATCTAATCATGAGGAAGCGATCTGACAAATCCAAATCACGGGGCATTTCTGGTCTGTATACTAAAAAAGTCAATCCCATGAAGGGGAGAGGCAGAAAGCAGAGGGACTGTTTTAGAATAAAGGAAACTAAGGATGTGACCACTAAAGGCAATAAATACATTGTCTTTTTTTTTTTTTTTAATTGTTGGGGAATCATTGAGAGTACAAAGAGCCAGGTTGCTCTGCTTGCATCTGCTGGGTGAAGTCCCTCTAAATACATTAACTTGACTGAATCCTGAATTGACAAAAATAAAGAGCATTTTAGGGACAACTGGAAATTTGAATAAGGACCTAATATCGACTATTAAGTAGTTAATAGTTAATTGATAACTAATATCAATGTCAAATTTCTTGTGTGGGATGACAATATTGTTACTATGCAGAATATCTTTGTCTTGAGCATTAAATACATAAGCAAGTATTTAGGAGTGAAATGTCACAATGTCTACAACTTACTTTTAAATGATTCAGAAAAAATTACATATATGCATATGACAGCATGAGAGGAGGAGGGAGGAGCTGTGTAAATATGGCAAAATGTTAATTGGGTAAATCTAGGTGAAGACTGTGTAGGGGAAGGAAAAATGGCTTCCCTCTACCCTTCTAGGTTCTTTGGCTGGGCTGCAAATTAAATGACATATAAACAGATTAACAGGAGAAAAAAATTTAATTGCATATTTACAGCTTCCCACAAAATATGAGATTTAAGACTCTGATGAATGAGCTTATACAGTATCCTGAGCTACATTAAAGAACAGGGGCTTTGGGTTTCTGGGGGTGGCAGTCACACAAATTATGGGGGAGGGTACAATGAGGAACTGAACGGTGAATAAAGTTTGTCCTGTTATGTAGATAAAGTCTCTTAGGTATCAAAAGTTGTCTCTGAACAGCCTCCAGAATAAGTGTGCTGGGTGTGCTATGAACAGTTAATCTTGAGATCTTCAGGCAGATAAGAAAAGTTTAGGGAAAGATCCTCCCTACATTTGCTTCTTACCAAGTAATCAGCATACCAAAGTGGCATTTTGGGGATGGCATTTCCAGAACACCTGCAGGGATAATTAAGTATTGTCCTATTCTTTCAAATTTTTCAAAATGAAAAAGTTGGGGGAAAGAAAAAAAATACATATTGTGTATTTATAAACAAAAACCTATACATTCATATGGCAATGAATGTATGAGGGGTGGAAAAGAATAAATGAAGAACCGGGAGCATTTAATGAATGATTTAATGTAGTTCCAAGTAATTCATAGAGATAAGGAAGTCTTGAGGAGATCACCTGAGGGAGAATTAGTTCATTTACTCCATGGGATCTCCATTCTGTGTTCCTTCCAGCAGACAACAGTAGGCATTTGTAATTGATTATCTAAGGAAACGTAATTGCCAACTCCATCAAAAGATCTAAGAATATTTCCACTATATATTCTGTAGCTGTGAATCCTGAATACTAAATTAGCATAAAGCTCTTTATTTTGATATCAAGCTGATTTTTAGAAAGAAACAATAAAAAGGGGATAGAAGACCAGGCGTGGTGGCTCATGCCTGTAATCCCAGCACTCTGGGAGGCCGAGGTGGGTGGATTGCTTGAGCTCAGGAGTTCAGAGACCAGCATGACCTACAGCAAGACTTCCTCTCCAAAAACAGCTGAGCATTTTTAGTGCAGTAGTCGATGCCTGTAGTCGCAGCTACTTGGGAGGATGAGGGGAGAGAGTCACTTGAGCCCAAGAGTTAGAGGTTGCTGTGAGCTATGATGCCACAGCATTCTATGGAGGTGACAAAGTGAGACTGTCTCAAAAAAAAAAAAAAAAAAAAAAAAAAAAAATTAACCATTCAGGAAGAACAGCACTCTAGCAAGGGTGACACAGTGAAACTCTGTCTCAAAAAAAGGGTGAGGGATAGAAAAGAATTCCTCTGATTTAAATAAAGCTGTGGGATAATGCTAAAGCAGAGCTGGGGGGAATTTAAGATGCAAGGACCAGAAATGCAAAGGTAGAGAGATAGAAAGCAGACTGCCTGGGCTGGGGAAAGGGAACTGTGGAAGGGCACCAGTAGTGAGAGTGTCCTAAAAGTGAGGTGATGGTTGCACAACCGTGTGACTAAACTGAAAACCACTGAATTGCGCACTTTAAATCAGAGAATTATAAGTAAATTACATCTCAATAAGATTGAGGAAAACATACATACTAGAAAATAAAAATGGAAAATTACAGTGTCCAACTCAAAAACCTACAGAGCATACCCAAAGGGAGAAGCAGCAGCTGGGCCAAAAAAGGGCAACAGCAGAAAATGACCAGGGTGATTAAGCAGGAAAGAAGTTATTAGAAGGATGCTGGGTCTCCCACAGAAATGCTTCAGGCAGCAGAGTAACATGGGACATGGCGAAACACCACACCACAAACTGGACTGATGAGGAACCCTCACCCCGTCTGGGGCTGCCCTGGCAAGCATTGAGAAAAATGCCACCATCACCCCCACCCCAGGTGCCATTTCCATGCCAGAACTGGACCCTGCAAACATGCCATCTGCACTGCCTCAAGCTGCTCCCAAAGCAGCCTTGGGACAGAGCCCAGGTCACTTCTGTGGACCCTGCTGAGAGGAAGGCATTTGAGTTTCTGAGCTCTACCTGGTGAAGCAGGCCTCATGCAGGTGCAAACAGTGTACACAGGGGAACTGCTTTAACCCAGGGAAAGGCTCCTACAAACCCACAGCAACCGCCACTTTCAGAGGTGAGACTTTCAGAGGATTCTCTTTACAATCCCGCTATTGCTAGTGTCCATTATGAATAAGAGATCAGGACACAGACACAAAGGCAAGACCATGTACAGACACAGGGAGAAAGGCCACAGAGGAAACAGCCCTGCCCACCCTTGATCGTGGATTTCATGCTTCTAGAACTGTGAAATAAACCTGTGCTGTTCAAACTACCCTGTCTGTGGTACTTCATAATGGCAGCCCTAACACAGTAAAAAAACAAGAGAGACAAAAGATCTAAGGGCTAGAAGGGAGGAATACAACTGTGATGTGATTATCTGCATTAAAAAAGGCAAAAGATGGGCGGTGCCTGTGGCTCAGTGGGTAGGGCACCGGCCCCACATACCACGGGTAGCAGGATTGAACCCAGCCTGGGCCAAACTGCAACAAAAAAATAGCTGGGCGTTGTGGCGGGCGCCTGTAGTCCCAGCTACTCGGGAGGCTGAGGCAAGAGAATCACCTAAGCTCAGGAGTGGGAGGTTGCTGTGAGCTGTGACGCCACGGTATTCTACCAAGGGTGACAAAGTGAGACTCTGTCTCTAAAAAAAAAAAAAAAAGACACAAGAATCCACAAGTGGCAGGAACTCATACTTTAGTCCCATACAATATCTACACACACAAAAGGCAACAGCACTTCTCCACGTGCTCACAATAATTAGGGGAAAAAGTATTTCCTGTGACTCTATTCCTTTTTTTTTTTACCTTTTTTTGCAGCTTTTGGCGGGGGCTGAGTTTGAACCCACCACCTCTGGCATATGGAGCTGGCACCCTACTCCTTTGAGCCACGGGCGCCACCCTCCTGTGACTCTATTTCTAATAGCTAAAATGTGGACTCAAATTAACTGCCCCTTACTGTACATATAAATAAATAAGTTGAGGCCAGGCGCAGTGGCTCATGCCTGTAATCCTAGGTGGGTAAATTGCTTGCACTTACAGGTTCGAGACCAGTCCGAGCAAGAGCTAGACCCTGTCTCTAAAAAATAGCCCGGGCAGCACCTGTGGCTCAAAGGAGTAGGGCGCTGGCCCCATATGCCAGAGGTGGTGGGTTCAAACCCAGCCCCAGCCAAAAACTGCAAAAACTAACTAACTAAATAAAAATAAATAAAAAATAGCCCGGTGTTGTGGCGGGTGCCTGTACTCCCAGCTACTCAGGAGGCCGAGGCAAGGGAATTGCTTATGCCTAAGATTTTTGAGGTTGCTGTGAGCTATGACGCTACAGCACTCTACCAATGGTGACAAAGTGAGACTCTGTCTCAATTAAAAAAAAAATCCTCTTGCCTCTGACTCTCAAGTAGGTGGTACTATAGGCACCCGCTACAACACCCAGCTAGTGTTTTAGAGATGGGGTCTTGCTCTTGCTCAGGCTAGTCTCGAACTCCTGAGTTCAGGTGATCCACCTGGCCCAGCCTCCCAAAGTGCTAGGATTACAGGAATGAGCCAAGGTGCCCAGCCAGTATTATAAATATTTCATCTTGGTGATAGCACACAGATGCTTACCATATTATTTTCCATACTGTTCTGTATATTTAAAATACTTCATTAGAAAAAAAAACTCTTGGAGGTCTACATAAATGCAAGCATTAAACTCTAAAAAGCTTGTAATGTTTAAAAGTTGCCCCACAACTGTCTGTTCCCGACTTTCAGCACACACACCTTTTCAGGGGACCTGAAGCTCACTCCCATACCACTACTATCCCTACAACAGATGTGTGCCCAAGGTAAAACCAGCAAAGAAAGAAATTTAATTTCCAAGACATTTATTTTTAAGTCAGAATAAAAACCAACCTTAGGCAGTGCCCCCTTTTCATGGCTTGCATGAGCTCCTATGATCTTGGGATAAAGATCAGGGATAAATATAACACACTCTCCACCTGGGAGTACTTGATGAGATCATTAAAGAGAAGATTCAGCTGAGCTGAAGGAGCAAGCCAGCCTCACAGGCACCAGGTGCAATATGGTCACTGCTCAAAGTCAAGCTGAGACTATACTACAGCTGAGGTAATAGGATCACTGGGCCCAGGAGTTCAAGGCCAGCCTGGGCAAAAGACAAAAACATACTATGGATCACTTGGATAAAGCCAGGGATTGCTATGTCATAGAATCTTTATTGCTAGGTTAAAACAAAATCTTAGGTCCAGCATAATTTATGCTGGCTCCACCTATACCGATTAACAGTAACCTTCTCAGCTCCCCCATCTCCTCTCTATGTCTAGGATAATGACTCAAGTTTCTCCTTCCTAGCCTTTTCCTAAAGGGAAAAAGAGGTTGAGTACCTAACTACAAACCATAAAGCAAGTGCAAAAGGGTAGGCAGAGTTCATGCATTTAATTTTAGGTCAGTTACCAGGTTTTTCTTGAGGCCTAGCCAGGGTTATTCTGGTACTGGCGTGGGGAACATAGTTTGCATGGGTGTGGGTTAAATTAAAAACAAACAAACAAACAAAACTGTCACACCAAGTGCTCAAAGAACCTGTCCCTAAGCCGGATCCTTGAGGCAGCTGGACAAGCACTGCTCCCTGACCCAGCCAGGACACCTGCCAGGAGATTCTATTAAGACACAGGCTGCCCATGTTTCAGAAAAGGACAGAGGTAGCAGCTAACAGAATCACCATTTCAAATTCTCTCCACCTCCTTCTGGCAGAAGTATTATGCAACATTAGAGAAAAGAATTCCATCTTTCAGAGGCCCCTGGGTGACAGAGCACCGTACTAAACTCTGCTTGGGAAATTATATTAAATAACAGATGAGCTGCTTAAAATATTATGTTACTTCACATGTAAGTATCACATATAAGTATGCCACTCATGGCTCATTTCCTATATATGCAGTCCCCTTTCCAAGGACAAATACCATACCCATCAAATCACGTGATCAAAAACACAGCTTATAGGTGGCAAAAAAGTCCACAAAACGAGGACGCCTAGGAGTCAAGAGCACATCTGTCCTACACCAGGGAGGGCGACAGCTCAACCACATCAGGTGATTCCCAGATCTCAATTCTGGAAGTTGAGATCATATTTTAAAAATAAAAAGCAAAGAGAAGCTACTGCTTTGCAACAGGTTGCTTGGGAAACTGGTTCTCCACCCAACTCAGGGACCCTCCTTGTCTCTTGCTATCCTACGTGGGCACTTACCCCATACCCTGTCTCTTTTTTTTTTTTTTTTTTTGTAGAGACAGAGTCTCACTTTATGGCCCTCGGTAGAGTGCCGTGGCATCACACAGCTCACAGCAACCTCCAACTCCTGGGCTTAAGCGATTCTCTTGCCTCAGCCTCCCGAGTAGCTGGGACTACAGGCGCCCGCCACAACGCCCGGCTATTTTTTGGTTGCAGTTTGGCCGGGGCTGGGTCTGAACCCGCCACCCTCGGTATATGGGGCCTGCGCCTTACCGACTGAGCCACAGGCGCCGCCCTACCCTGTCTCTTTTATCAGACTGTAAGCTCCGTGAGGGCAAGAATCATTTTTCATCCATTTCTGTACATCTGTTAGAGTCTAAAGTGATTCCTTGCATATAGTTAAACCTTTAATAAATATTAGTTGGGTTTACATGATTCCAGCACAAAAAGGCCTGGAAGGAAGATCAGAACTACACAGCTTTGGAAGGCAGCCTGCTCAGAAGAAACATATATCTAAAATGTTAAAAGATGAACAGCCAATTTTGTAAGAAAGAGATAAAATGTTCCTCAAAGTAAAACTGAGGAAGGGCAGCACCAGAGTTTCCTCTCACAAGCTTCTGAAAAGATAAAAGCATGGGGCGGCGCCTGTGGCTCAAAGGGATAGGACGCCAGTCCCATATGCTGGAGGTGGTGGGTTCAAACCCAGCCTCGGCCAAAAACCACAAAAAAAAAAAGATAAAAGCATGTCTGGTTTGGGTGATAATGTGCTACAGGCTTAAGCAAGAACAGGTGAAAAAAATCTGATAAAAGCAATCAACCACGAAGCTGTGCACAGCTGGGGCAGAGGGAATCAGACTTGGCCAGGCTGCTTCCAAACTTACTGGCATAAATATGGTTTTAAAATAAAGGAGGCTCAAAAAGAGGAAAGAGATGATAAATGCATCATTCTCAACTTGTTCTTTATTGTAGATGCTCTCCCACTCCTATTCAAGTATTTATGGAGTGCCAACTACTGGTGAGATAAAGAGGCACAAACTGTAACATGGAGGGAAGCTCTCAAGAGTCATTATCACTATTCTGGAATTGGCGCACATTCTCACTAGATGTTGAACCTAACATGACCAGCCTGGAAGAACAGCAATATATCAAGCTCCGATGTATACCAAGCCTCCATTTATTACAATCTCTCAAAGACCAGTAAGCCGATTTCAGCCACTGTGTGAGAAGTTCAAGGACCCCAGAATGAAAACAGATAATCATTTTGTAGAAATTGACAAGGTGATCCTAGTAGTTACACAGAAATACAAAGGTCCTAGTATAGCCAAAAAAATTTTGAAAAAGGAACAAAGATGGAGAATGTATTCTACCAGATTTTATTTAATTAATTAATTTATTTATTTATTTTATTTTGAGACAGAGTCTTACTTTGTTGCCCTCAGTAGAGTGCTGTAGCCATCACAGCTCACAGCAACCTCAAACTCCTGGGCTCAAGCAATTCTCTTGCCTCAGCCTCCCGAGTAGCTAGGACTATACAGACGCATGCCACAACGCCTAACAATTTTTTTGTTTTAGGGGGTCCAGGCTGGGTTCAAACTTACTAGCCATAGTGCATGTGGCTGGCACCCTATCCACTGAGCAACGGTGCCGCCCATATTTTATTTTGTGAGATAGAGTCTTTGTTATCCTTGGTAGAGTGCCATGGTGTCTTAGCTCACAATAACCCTAAACTCTTGGGCTCACCAGATCCTCTTGCCTCAGCCTCCTGAGTAACTGGGGCACCCACCACAACGTCTGGCTAGTTTTAGAGACAGTGGTATCGATCTGGCTCAGGCTGGTCTCGAACTCCTGAACTCAGGCAATTCACCCGCCTTGGCCTCCCAGAGTGCTAGGATTATAGGCGTGAGCCACTGTGCCTGGCCATTATACTACCAGATTTTAAAACTTACTACAGAACTACAAGTAACCATAATAATGACAGACATATAAATCAATGGAAGAGAACTGAAAGTCCAGAAATAAACTGTTACATTTATGACCAGCTGATTCTGCCAAGAGAAGCCAGTGGGGAAAGGATGGACTTTCAAATGGTGCTGGGACAACTAGCTATACATGTGTTTAAAACAAACAAAAAATTAGGCCCTTACCTCATACCATACCCAAAAATCAACTCAAAATGGAACACAGATATATGTAAGAGCTGACACTATCAAGCTTCTAGATAAAAATATAGGAGAAAATCTTTATGACTTTGCAATAAACAATGCTAGTTTTTACTTATGATACCAAAAGCCTGATATATAAAACTGGCCAGGCGCAATGGCTCACACCTATAATCCCAACACTTTGGGAGGCCTAGACAGGAGGACTGCTTGAGGCCAGGAATTCCAGACCAACCTGGTCAACATAGTGAGATCCCATCTCTACAAAAAATAAAAGTTAGCTGGGCATGGTGGTGCATGCCTGTAGTCCCAACTACCTGGGGAAGCTGAGGCAGGAGGATCACTTGAGCCTGGGAGTTCAAGGTTATAGTGAGTTATGATTCCACTACTGTACAGGTGACAGAGTGAGACCATGTCTCTACATATAAAAAAAGTGTTGATAAATTGGACTTAATCAAAATTAAAAATGTTTGGGAATCATACATATGATAAAAAACATAGTTAATAACATATATATAACTCTTAAACTCAGTAAGATGACAAACAGCCCGATTTTTTAAAAAGGGAGATATGTGGGAAATATCTGTACCCTCCTCTCAATTCTGCTGTGAACCTAAAATTATGCTATAATAAATTAAGTCTTAAAAACAAACAAAAAAAGGCCTGGCGCCCGTAGCTCACTGAGTAGGGCACCGGCCACATACACAGACCCTGGTGGGTTCGGGCCCGGCCCTAGGCTGCTAAAAAACGACAACAACTGCAACCAAAAAATAGCCGGGCATGTGGCAGGCACCTATAGTCCTAGCTACGTGGGAGGCTGAGGCAAGAGAATCGCTTACTGTATGATTTCCCAGAAAAGGCAAATCAAGAGAGACAGCAGTTGCCTGGGATGGAGGGTGGAGCAGGGATTGACCTGATATAGGAAACTTTTTGGGGGGTGGAAGTGTTAAAAAATTGGATTTTAGTGATGGTTGCACAACTCTATACATTTGCTAAAATCATCAAATTGTACACTTAAAATGGATGAATGTTATGCTATGTAAATTATACCTTAGTTTAAAAACAGTAACAACCAAAACTCCACATTATTCTAGAGGAGCAGTTCTCAACCTGTGGGTCGCGACCCCTTTTTAACAATGAAAATACACTGCGGCATTAGGAAGGTTGAGAACCACTGTTCTAGAGGATCCCTGACATACAGTGAAAAGTCTTTTGAGATATTTTTCCGTGAAACTTAGTTTTCAGATAAAGGACTATAAAATAATTTCTCTACGACACTGCTTCTTCAATTTAAGCACATGGAAAAATCATCTGAACAACCTGTTAAAAAAATAGATCAAGTCCTCACCTTCAATGTGGATTCAGTAGGTCTGGGTGGGATGGGGCATGTAAATTTTAATTTTTTTTCTTTTCAATACAGGGTCTCCCTCTGTCACCCAGGCCGGAGTGCAGAGTGCAATCATAACTCACTGTAACCTCGAACTCCTGGGTTTAAGGGATCCTCCCCACTCAGCTTCCCAAGTAACTATAGGCATGCTCCGTAAGCTTTTAAAACAGCGGTTCTCAAGCTGTGGGTTGTGACCCCTTTTTAACAATGAAAATACATTGCGGCATTAGGAAGGTTGAGAACCACTGTTTTAAAATTTTTGTAGAAATGGGAGGTCTAGCTATGTTACCCAAGCTGGTCTTGAACTTCTGGGCTCAATAAACAACCCCCCAACTCCCCCCAGCCTCTCAAAGTGCTAAGATTACAGGTATGAGCCACGCCCCTAACCAGAATTTGCATTTGGGAACAATCTCTAGGAACAGCATTTCTTTTTTTTCTTTTCAAGACAGAACCTCTGCTGCCCCAGGCTGGAGTGCCTTGGCATCAGTCTAGCTCACAGCAACCTCAAATTCCTAGGCTCAAGCAATCCTCCTGCCTTAGCCTCTCAAGTAGCTAGGACTACAGGCACCTAGCTAATTTTTTTCTATTTTTAGTAGAGATGTCTCCCACTTACTCAGGCTGGTCTCAAACTCTGGACCTCAAGTGATCCTCCTGCCTTGGCTTCCCAGAGTGCTAGGATTACGAACATGAGCCATGGAGCCACAATGGCATTTCTAACAAATGCCAGGAACACTTACTAAAAACAGAGATTCCGAATCTCACCAGAATTCCATTATGTCACAATCTTCAAGGAAGGGGAACATATTAATAGTTTCAACTAATAGTTTCAGGAGTAAAATCTGTGTGTTCCTGTGTTGAAAATGACAAAGTCTCTCTATTTCAAATGGTTCCAAGTCTGAAGTTTTCTAGCTTAGGCCTTTCTAAATAATATGCAGGGAAATAAACTATATTTATTCAAGGTATTCTAAATATGCTTCCACATTTAAAAAAAAAGTTTTGGGGCAGCGCCTGTGGCTCAGTCGGTAAGGCGCCGGCCCCATATACCGAGGGTGGTGGGTTCAAACCCGGCCCCGGCTGAACTGCAACCAAAAAATAGCTGGGCGTTGTGGCGAGCACCTGTAGTCCCAGCTACTTGGGAGGCTGAGGCAAGAGAATCGCTTAAGCCAGGAGTTGGAGGTTGCTGTGAGCTGTGTGATGCCATGGCACTCTACAGAGGGCAGTAAAGTGAGACTCTGTCTCTACAAAAAAAAAAAAGTTTTGGCTGGGTGCAGTGGCTCACGCCTATAATCCTAGCACTCTGGGAGGCCAAGATGGGTGGATTGCTTGAGTTCAGGAGTTTGAGACCAGCCTGAGCAAGAGTGAGACCCCATCTCTACTAAAAATAGAAAAATTAGCTGAGTGTTATGTTGGGCACCTATAGTCCCAGCTACTTGGGAGGCTGAGGCGAGAGGATACTTGCGCCCAGGAGTTTGAGGTTGCTGAGCTATGACAGCATGGCACTTTACCCAGGGTGACGGAGTGAGACAGTCTCAAAAAAAAAAAAAACCCAGTATAAAGTTTTTATGCATTATTAAGTATAAAAAATAAAAAAAGTTTTCTCCTTTAAAAATGTTCAAGGTTAATCTAATTTTAAATCTGTTTATTGAAATAAACAAGGGTATGTAATTGTCAGACCTACAGAAAGGACTAATTCTGCACAATTCTGACAGGCACTAATAACAGCAGCAGCAACGTATTTTTTTTTTTCTTCTTCTTTTTTTGGTTTTTGGCCAGGGCTAGGTTTGAACCTGCCACCTCCGGCATATGGGACCGGCACCCTACTCCTTGAGCCACAGGCGCCGCCTAGCAGCACCGTTTTTAATGGTTCAATTCAAGGATTTACCACATATCTACTGGAGTCTAATGCTGTGCTCAACACAGAGGTTAGACACAGAAGATATGGCTCTCACTAGAAGATAAGGAATTCATAGTGATTATAAAAACAATAGTACTCAACATCAGCGTATACTGAAGCAGATGGGGAATTTTTATAGAAGTAGGACTGTGTCCTAGAAAAAAAGTAACAGAACTTAAATTACTTTCAATTTCTCTTATCAGTATGGCTCAAAGGAGTAGGAGGACTCCTAGTCTCGCACACTGGAACGCCATGTTGAATGAGCCACAAAGAGCCAGACTGCAGACCTCACTGGGATCAAGCATAGAGCAGTCCACACACGCAAGACTTTCCTGAGAGCATCTCACTGTTTCTTCAGGGATTCTGATTTAATTGGCCTGGAGTGAGGTTGGAGCTCCCCAAGGAAGAGTTCTGTGGTAAATTATGTTTCTAAATATAGTTGCAACAACAATGTTCATCCCACAGGGCTCTTTGCAATGTCCCCTCTCCTGCCCCTCCCCTTGTCACGGGGCCAACTCAAATTCTTGTTTTGAGCAACAGAATGGAAGGGAAGCCAGGCCTCATAACTTCCGACGTGGGCTCCAGGAGAATTACAACTTCTGCCTTTGCATCTTGGATGGCTCAGTTTTGGAATCCAGCTGCCAGACAATATAATCCAAGCTAGTCAAGAAGAGAAAGTGCCACATTGGAGTGGGGTAGGGGAGGTTCTTGCCGCCTAGTCATGCCCAACAAGTTGCCAGGATGTGAGTGAAGTCATCTTAGGCATTCCATTGCTACCCAACTATAATGTCTTGAGACATCTCAGCTGTTAGCCCCACAGAGAACCACCCCGCTGAGCCCTGCCTGAATTCGCAAGTCATAGAATTATGATCAAATATAAATGGACATGATTTTAAGCCACTGAGTTTTGAGACAGGTTTTGTTGCCTAACAACAGAAAATAAAAACAAGTTTCAAGTCTACTCTGGAACATTCTTCTACATAAATAATATGCAACTCACAGTCAACCTATATGGACTCAGACTTCACTGGGATCATGCATAGAGCAAAGGGTCTATGCATGAATAGATGGTCTCTATTCATCAGGGGTAAGATGAAAAGCCTGAAATCTAGCTTACTAGGGTGAAGAATGTAAGTGTCAATTCATGTCCTTATCATAGACTTTTCAACACTGGTCAGCAAAAGGTTTTTTTTCTTCCCAAATTTTATATTTAAAAAGCAGGTAATACAAACATTTGAAGTCCTTTCTGAGGGCCATGCAAACTAAAATCAGTAGTTGAGTGACGTGTTTTCAGCTCAACACTTTTCTTTTTTTTTTTTTTTGTAGAGACAGAGAGTCACTTTAGGCCCTTCGGGTAGAGTGCCATGGCATCACACAGCTCACAGCAACTTCCAACTCCTGGGCTTAAGCGATTCTCTTGCCTCAGCCTCCCGAGTAGCTGGGACGACAGGAGCCCGCCACCATGCCCAGCTATTTTTTGGTTGCAGTTCAGCCGGGGCCGGGTTTGAACCCGCCACCCTCGGTATGTGGGGCCGGCGCCTTACCGACTGAGCCACAGGCACCGCCCCTCAGCTTAACACTTTTCTTCCTCTAAGCACATTCTATTCATAGATTTGGGGTCCAGAAAATTTCTTTAAAATTTTTAAAGGAGGCGGCGCCTGTGGCTCAAGGAGTAGGGCACCGGCCCTATATATAGGAGGTGGTGGGTTCAAACCCGGCCCTGGCCAAAAAAAAAAATTAAAGGAAATGGACAGAAAGGGAAATTGGAGAGGGTGTGGGGAGGAAGGAGAGAGGAAAGGAGGGAGAGAGGGAAAGAGAGACAGACAGAAGGTCTACCCACAAGAATAGTGAAAAAACCAAATGACATCAAACAGACTATTCCTAGGCTGCCTCTTTTTAACACAGCAAATGAAGCACTACCACTAATCTATCAGTGCGGTTCCACTCTTAACAGTTGGCTGAAACAGGAACCAAAGACCATAAAGATAAGAGATCTCAAAAGTATCATCCATTTTCCCCTTCCTTCTACAACATAATCCTTCCTATCAATTTCATAATAGGAAATAACAGTTTAAAACCCAAGCAATTCTATAATAAAATGCCACCCATCATGAAGGCTACAAAAAATGATGCAGGAGTCTGAGAGATTCAAATTTTGGCTCTGTCACTTCTTACTTGTAAGATGGAATTTTTTCTTTCCATCCCTTGGGATTGTTGTAAGAAAACAATGAGAATATGTGTGAGGTACTATCCCAGTGCCTAGCACAGAACAGGCACTCAAGGATGGTCAAGTTCACGTCCATCTTCTCTCTTCCCTCACAAACTAAACTTATTAAAGTGTTGCACAGCCCAAGAATTTTCTTGAATATACTCTAAGCAAACACGTTAAAGAAAGTGAATGGCTCAGTTCATAGTGGTCAAGGGAATTAAACATATGTACATATACACACATACACAGATACCATCCAGGTGTACACTGGATAAAACTAATCATACAAGTACCATAGGTATTTTAAACATTTAAAATTTCAAGAAATTTTCTTTCAAGAAAGAAAATGAATGAAGTTGCTTCCACATTTTTGGACAGGTTGTCCAAAGTTCTTTGGATGAGAGAATAGATAACTTAACTGCCAGAGAACAGACTGTGCTTTTCTAGAGCAGGATCCTTAAAAGGAGACCTACAGAAAGGAGCTCCAAGTCCACGAAGCTAAGCAAGTCTTAATGATCTGAACTCCTGACTGAGAGCTGACTAGTGAACACTTGAATGTCTGGAATGAACAGATCCTTGAGTTTATTGCTTACAAGACAGGAGGCTTTGTTGAGAAAGGACAGATGGTTTTCATATTCAGAAGGGTGCTGGCAGGTAGAGGAGCTTAGTTCTGCAAGAGTTTACTAGGAGACTGAAGGTTCCCAGTGTGATCCTTCTTGATTCTTACATAAGGTTGTAAGTGAAATCTGCTCCTCTAACTGGCATTAAACTAATAATGGCAGCTTCCTACTAATTATAGCCCAGCTGTCACTTGTCTCTGTTACACTAAAATTTCCCTTACTCTTTTAGCCACTTGAATCACAGAATCAGAAACATGCAACAAGACTGTATGTGCTTTTCAGGTGCCAACTTCATATGGTTCTGTATCTTACAATGTCTGCTACATGAACTGTGAATTCTGGATTTCACTACTCATGGCCTACTCATGTGCTCTCCTCTCAGGTACAGTGGGAGAATTGGGGGCTGTGGTAAAGGACTTAGAGACCTTCTGCTGAGGGTGTACTTCTGAAATCACTTAAAACTACATTCACCCAGGTAAATAAAAATAAACTACTTCGTCTCAATCTTAAATTTCACTAAAAGATAATTCACTGTTTAAAACAAAGACAAACATCAATGTGCTGCCCCCCCCACCCCACTGGTGCAAAAAATCCCAATGTATCCTGAGGTATGTATATGTGTCTGTATGAACATATGACAGCAATGTTCCTGAGGTCAAGAGGAAGTAAGCCTAAGAATGCTGTTGCAAGGTCTTACACAACACATGAAGTGGTATGGTACCAACTGGAGGTACACTGTGGTAAGTTAAAAGATATATAAAAACTATATATGTAGGGCGGTGCCTGTGGCTCAGTGAGTAGGGCGCCGGCCCCATATGCCAAGGGTGGTGGGTTCAAACCCAGCCCCGGTCAAACTGCAACAACAACAACAACAAAATAGCCGGGCGCTGTGGCGGGCGCCTGTAGTCCCAGCTGCTCGGGAGGCTGAGGCAAGAGAATCACCTAAGCCCAAGAGCTGGAGGTTGCTGTGAGCCGTGTGACGCCACGGCACTCTACCAAGGGCAGTAAAGTGAGACTCTGTCTCTACAAAAAACAAACAAAAAAAAAAACCCTACATATGTATAGTTTTTATACTATAAAAACCAGAGAGCAACCAGATAAAAAAAAGATCCAAAGAGGTAAACCTAATATGCCCATATGGAGATCAAATGAAATAAACACTTTTCCTAACCCAAATGAAGACAAAGAAAGAGAGAGAGAGAAAGAAAACAGATTAAGAGGGATAGGAAATAAGCAAGATTATGGTAAAGTTAAACCTAATCATACAGATAATAGCATTCCAGTTTTAAGGCAAAGATTGTCAGTGTGGATAAAAAATGCAAAACCAAGTTATATACTTTTTTTTTTAAATAAGAAAAACACTTTAATAAGACACAGATAGGTTAAAAGTAAAAGGACAGAAAAAGACAACTATGAAAACACTCATCAAAAGCAAGCTGGAGTGGCAATATGAATATCCACAACTATTGTTAGAGATTTCAACACTCTTCCCTCTGTGATCAATAGAACAAGTAGAGAGAAAATCAGCATTGTTCTAGAAGATTTGAAAAATACTATGAACCAAATAGACCTGACATGGACAGAACAATCTACTGACAACAGCAGAAAATCTGTGCCTTCCAAATGCATGTGGAACATTCACTAAGCTAGAACACATTCTGGACCATAAAACAAGTCTCAAAAATATTTAAGAGAATTCAGGTTATACAAACCATGTTCTCTGATCACAACAGAATTAAACTTAAAACTCACACCAGAAAGATATCTGGAAAATCCCCAAATATCTGGAAATTACATAAGACACTTCCAATAACCTATGAGTCACAGAAGAAAAAGAAATCACAAGTAGAAAATATACTAAAATGAATGAAAATATAAGCACAGTTTATCAAAATTATGGGATACATAGCACAAAAAAGCTAAATAGGGCAGTGTTTACAAAAAAATTCATAGCTTTAAATGCTTACACTGAAAAAGAAGGAAGTTTTTTATTTTATTTTTTTTTAAGAAGGAAGTTTAAAATCAATGAACTAAGCTTCAGTCTTAAACAGGTAGCAGGAAGAGCAAATTAAATTGGAAGAAGAAAATGAGGAGTAGAAATCAAAAAGGACAGAAAAACAGTAGAGAAAAATCAATGACCAAAATCTAGTTCTTAGCAACAATTAAAAAAATTTGTAACTCTCTAGCTTAACAAATCATGAAGAAGAGAAGATACAAATCACCAATGTCAGGATGAAAGGTCTTTCCTAAAGATTCTATAGCCATTGGAAGGGTAATCAGGGAATATTATTGCAAACAACTTTTTGCTGATCAATAAAACAATATAGATGAAATGGACAAATTATCTGAAAAAGACAAACTACTAAAGCTTACTTGTTGAGAAAGAAATGACGTAATTAGCCCTACATTGGTTAAAAGATTTAATTTGTAATTCAGAATTTTCTCACAAAGAAAACTCAAGGAACAAAAGACTTTACTGATGAAATCTATCACATTTAAGGAAGAAGGGGCAAAAAAAAAAAAAAAAAAAAAAAACTACACAATTGCTTCCAGAAAATAGAAACGGATTCCCAAATCACTGCATGAGGCCAACATTACTGATAGCAAAGTAAGACAAAAAAATTACATGAAAAGAAAATTATAGAAAAATACCCCTCAAGAATATGAAAGCCAGCAGGGCGTGGTGGCTCATGCCTGTAGTCTCAGCGTTGTGGGAGGCCAAGGTGAGTGGATTGCCTGAGCTCAGAGGTTCGAGACCAGTATGAGCAGCAGTGAGCCAGAGTAAGACCCCGTCTCTACTAACAACATCAAAAACAGCCAGACATTGTGGTGGGCGTCTGTAATCCCAGCTACTGGGGAGGCAACGGGAAAGAGCACCGCCAGAGGAAGAAGAAAATGAACAAATAAAAAAGAGTACTTCAAACGAAGAAGAATGAACAAGCAAGCTGAAATAAAAAAAAAAAAAACTATGAAAGCCAAAATTCTTAAAATTTTAATAAATTGAGTTCAGTAACATATTAAAATAACACATCATGATTAATTGAATTGATTTAGTATTTGAAATCAATGTAATCACCCTACAAATAAAGGAGAAAAATCCTATGATCATTTCAATAGATGCAGAATAACTATCTGACAAAATCCAACAGCTACTGATAACTCTCTGAAAACCAGAAATAAAAGGAAACTTTTTCAACCTGATATAGGTACCTGTGAAAAGCCTACAGCTGCTATCATATTAATGATGGAAGGCTGAGCCAGGAGCAGTGGCTCATGCCACTGTAATCCTAGCACTCTGGGAGGCCCAGGCAGGTAGATTGCTTGAGCTCAGGAGTTCAAGACCAGTCTGAGCAAGAGCGAGACCACCACCACCACCCCATCTGTACTAAAAATAGAAAAAATAGTTGGGTATTACTTCTCCTTTTCCCTTTATACTACTGAACTGTCTATGTAAAAATGGTTAAGGGAGAGTAAATTTTGGCTGAGTATGGGGGCTCATGCCTATAATCCCAGCACTTTGGGGAGGCCAAGGCAACAGCATCGCTTGAGGCCAAGAGTTCAAGACCAGTCTGGGCAACATAGCAAACTCTACAAAGAGTTTTAAAAATTAGCTAGGCATGGTGTTATAAGACTAGTTACTTAGGAGGCTGTGACAGAGGATTGCTTGATCCCAGGAGACTGAGGTTGTGGTGAGCTATGATTGGGCCCTTGCATTCCAACACAGGGTGACAAAGTGAGACCCTGTCCCAAAAGCTGGGGAAAGAAGGGTAACTTTTACATTAAGTGTACTTTATCACTATTAATAAAAAACCTTTTGGTGGCACCCATAGCTCAGCAACTAGGGCGCCAGCTACATACACCAAGACTGGTGGGTTCAAACCCAGGCTGGGCCAGCTAGATAATAATGACAACTGCAACAAAGAAATAGCCGGGCATTGTGGCGAGTGCCTGTAGTCCCAGCTACTTGGGAGGCTGAGGAAAGAGAATGGCTTAAGCCCAAGAGTTTGAGGTTACTCTACTGAGGGCGATATAGTGAGACTTTGTCTCAAAAAAAAAAAACAAAAAAACTTTTAAAACATCAACAAATATGAAATATTTAGAGGTAAATGTTTTAAAATGTGTGCAAGACCTTTACTCTAAAATTATAAAACATTGATGACAGAAATTAAAGAGTACTTAAATAAATGTAGAGCCATGCATGGTAGCTACTCCAAAGGCTGAGAAAAGAGTATAACTTGGGGCCAAGAGTCCAAGATCAGACTGAACAACATAGCAAGACCCCATCTCTTTTTTAAAAATGTAGACAAATGTCATGTTCATAGATTGGAAGTTGCAATAGAATTTGAGTTATTTAACAGGCAAAGCACAGGCATGAGGGGGTGAGGGAAAAGGAGAGGGAAACAGGATCATTGGACTACATGTCCTGCTAAAAACAAAGATGGTTAAGAGGACTGTTGTTATAATAAAGAGTGGAAAAATGCAGTCACAGGGGACAACTCTTACGCTGACATGGTAAGGAAATGTATTTTATTTCTTCGTTTCATAAAACTATAAAGAATGCCATAGGCTTAGCTATAGGGATGAAAAACAGTCCCACAATTTTTTCTTTTTTTTGAGACAGAGTGAGACTCTAGCCTGGGATCATAGCTCACAGCAACCTCAAACTCTCGGAATTGAGCAATCCTCTTGCCTCAGCCTTCCAAGTAGCTGGGACTACACGCGCACGCACCATGACGCCTGGCTAGGTTTTTCAATTTTTAGTAGAGATGGGGTCTCGCTCTTGCTCAGCCTGATCTTGAACTCCTGACCTCAAGCAATCCACCCGCCTCAGCCTCCCAGAATGCTAGGATTACAAACGTGAGCCACCACACCTAGCCCCACAATTTAATTTTTTTCCATTTTTTTTTATTAAATTACAGCTGTGTACATTAATGCAATCATGGGGTACAATATGCTGGTTTTATATACAATTTGAAATATTTTCATTAAACAGGTTAACATAGCCTTCATGGCATATTCTTAGTTATTGTATTAAGACCTTTGTATTCTACATTTAGTAAATTTCACATGTACCCTTATAAGATGCACGGTAGATGTAGTCCCACCAATTACCCTCCCTTCACCCATCCTCCTCTTTCCCCTTCCCTCCCCCTTTCCCCATATTCTTGGGCTAGAATTGGGTTATAGCTTTCATATTCACAATTTAATTTTTGATGGTGAAAACGATTACAATGTAATACCAAAATAAGGTCTCCAACAGGACTCAAATTCCTTATCTGTAAAATCACAGGGTGAGGATTCAAAGAGTGAATAGAAGAGTCAATATATGTTAAGCACGGTCTGGCACTCAGTAAGCATTAAATAAATGTTTGTTATTAGTAATGTGCTTATCACATGCTACTGTTTGCTATAACACTACGTGTTTCTTTTTTTTTTAATGCAATAACTAACAAAAACAGACTGTTATGAAAGCAACGGTCTCAGTAGGGAAGAGTTCAAACATTGAAGTGTTAAGCCTGGCTGAGGCTCAAATCATTACAGAATTTTTTCCAAGTACTTTTCCTAATCTGCTCCTGTTTCTCCACTTTCTTGGGGCATGGAGGAAATGACACGTGTCATCCAAAAGGGCTTTGAGTTCACAGGAGCTCTATAAACTTCAACCTTGCTGTTGGGGAATGGGTTCAACTTCATTCTAAACACTGTTTCCAGGTTCTGTGCCAGTCCTTTTAACTCTTGCCCGTACAGTTGGCCTCAGACAATCACATGTAACACCAACATCTCAAAGGGACAAAAAGCACCATAGAAAATGGTACTTTTCTACTCGGGAGGCTGAGGCAAGAAAATCGCTTAAGCCCAGGAGTTGGAGGTTGCTGTGAGCTGTGTGAGGCCACAGCACTCTACCGAGGGCCATAAAGTGAGACCCTGTCTCTACAAAAAAAAAAAAAAATAAAATGGTACTTTCTCTTAATGTAGGAATATTTCACAGGTTCATTTAGACACAGATGAAAGTTCTTTTACAACTCAAATAAGATGCTTCGTTACTGCTCATTTTATTACTCCCTAAGATACTGGGACAGGGAGGAAAATCAAGCCCCTAGCTGATGGTCACTAGCCAGCTACTCAGACCACAGGGCTCCTGGATTGACCCCATGCAAGACTCTTCTGTGGGATCCAACCCAGACAGAGGTGTCCAGGCCTTACCAGCACGTTGCCTGTTTCACAGTTTCTGTTTACAGCACCCCAAGGAAGCAAAAGCACCGGGTTAAGTGCAGACCCATGACTAGCTAGCTACCTCTAAAAGGCCTGACTTGAATTGCCCCCACTACTGACCCCCTGCTTCCTGGCATTTTCCTTAAAGTTGTTCAGATTGTGTGTCCAAGATAAAAATTTCTTATGTTCTAGTCCAGCCATTAGCAGAAGCAATCATCTCACTGTGGGGGAATAATGGAAAGAAGCAGTGAACTCTGGAACAAGTCGGACACATTCCTATTGCTTCGGAACAGTGAGCTGGAAGAGAGGAAGTAGAGCTCCGATGAATCCTCTGGCCTGGTGTTATTTATTTAGCAAATGTCCTCTGCAATGGAGGCCAAAGCTCTCTGCTCTAGTTTCTAGCTTATTATTTAATTGGTCCCTAAGAACAAACTAAGCTTACAGGAGGGGCTATTGGATCTTTCCTTTTGGTTGTCTTATTACAACTTACAGAATAGTTTTGACCAAATGGCAGATAATGGTCTCTCTAGCAAAGAGGTAAAAGGGTAGAACCATTTTGGGGCAAAGTTTTTGGCAAAAAAACCTATTTTATCATGACTTCACCCAAACAGGGCACACCTAGAGGCATGTGAGGGAGGGATTTCTATGAATAGGTTCCACTTCCAGGTACAACAAGTTTCTGGAAATTGCAGATAAAAACAAAGCAAAATAGGGCAGCGCCTGTGGCTCAGTGAGTAGGGTGCCGGCCCCATATGCCGAGGGTGGAGGGTTCAAACCCAGCCCCGGCCAAACTGCAACAGAAAAATAGCCGGGCGTTGTGGCGGGCGCCTGTAGTCCCAGCTACTTGGGAGGCTGAGGCAAGAGAATCGCGTAAGCCCAAGAGTTAGAGGTTGCTGTGAGCTGTGTGACGCCACGGCACTCTACCCGAGGGCGGTACAGTGAGACTCTGTCTCTACAAAAAAAAAAAAAAAACAAAGCAAAATAAAATCCACATATGCACATGGAATGACATGGGACAATGAAGGGGACAGTAAATAAAAACAAGTTGCGAAACTAACAAGCATAACATGTTTTCTACTGTTTTTTTTTTTTTTTTTGGCCGGGGCTGGGTTTGAACCCGCCACCTCCGCATATGGGACCGGCGCCCCACCCGCTGAGCCACAGGCGCCGCCATGTTTTCTACTGTTTTACACATATCCATTCATCCACATGGACAAAAATCTGGAGAGACACGTACCAGAGGGATCACGGAAGAACTTTTGCTTCCTATATTCATGTGTGAAATCTTGTGAAAAAGTAGAAAGAACCCTTGTTTCCAGATTTGTTTAAAAACTAAAAAACACTGATTTAGAAACCACAACGGTCTGTTAACTTCTGTTTCTGCTGAGCACCTAGCAGTCCATTCTTTGCAACTCCTTCACCTGCTCCAGGACATTTTTTTCTTTTACATCTTCTTCCTCTTCCTTCTACAAACGCTGCCTCTCAATTCTTTCTAAATCCCTCCCTGTCTTCTTACAAATCATCATTTTTTCTTTCACATTAATTTCTTCCAGAAAGTCAACTCTAAACCACTTTTGCCAACTTTACAAAAACCACCAGAATAAACTTCCTACTGAACCCATTTCCAACATAAATTACTTTACCTGTACCCCTAAAATTACCACATTTCATCATGTGTATCTTTATTGAAGTTTTATTTAAGGCACCTACTCTGTACTACAGGTCAAACTTTCTCAACTAACACATTGGGCTTATAATAAGTCCTCCACAGTAAGCAGCAACAGCATTCCTTGAGCATCAAACTCCAAGCCTCAGACCCCTTCCAAAGGACAGTATATAGTTTTAGTCTCCCATGTCAACTCTAGCAGTTGGTATGGACTGCGGCCATGTGAAGTACAATGCTGAGAAGGATCCTGAGTCTCTAGAGAGCTTCATAAAAAGTGAAGTAAACCACAGCAATGTCTGCCAGGGTCAAGGAACAAGGTTCTTTGACTTCCCTTCTGCATAGTCTACTGGGGCTGATGTTACCCATGTTGATCCTAATCTTGGAGTCCAGTAACAGAAATGATGCTATATTTGAGGAAGTTGTGGGTGTGTGAGTATGTATGACAGGGGTCTCTTTTCTTTTCTTGAGAATTTTAAACTATAGCAACTCAAAGAAGAATGAGATGGCAATTTAAGGGGGATGGAGAAAAAAAATTATTTCATTACAAGGAATTTCCAACCTGAGTCAAATTCAAAAAATAACATCTTGGTGGTCACAAACCCATCCTCCCCAGTTTGAGCTTAATCACAGCTACATAAAATCAATAAACCCATGCAGAAAATTTTCTGCATTTCCCCCACAGCTTATTTAATATCAGGGGTTCATTCACCTTTCAATTTACCTGGTTTCCCCTCTTCCCACAGTACCAAATTATAGCTAAGACAAGTAGGCCTGAGATCACCAATGATCCCATAAAATCATGGGGTTTTGTTTGTTTATTTTGGGACAGAGCCTCGAGCTACCGCCCTGGGTAGAGTACCACGGCATCACTGCTCAGAGCAACCTCAAACTCCTGGGCTTAAGCGATTCTCTTGCCTCAGCCTCCCAGTAGCTGGGACTACAGGCGCCCACCACAATGCCCGGCTATCTTTTGGTTGTAGTTGTCATTATTTGGCAGGCCCTGGCCAGATTCGAACGCACCACCTCTAGTGTATTCTCACCCACCAGCTAAGCTGCCGCCTTAGTCACTTGAGCTACAGACACCTCCCCCCATAAAATTATTTTTAGATGCAACACCCTCTCTGCATTCTTCTCACACACAGATGATACGGAATGATGGTAACTCTCATTGCCTCCTACAGTCTGGACACCAACAAATTCACTTAATCCATTTTCTGAAATTACGCATTTATCAATTCTCTATCTATTGTAAGAGAAGTAGGGAAGAGTTTGGAATAGCACTGTCCAACAGAATTTTCTGCAATGATGGAAATATTCTTTATGTCTGCTAACTGATTATAGCAGTTATTAGCCATTTGTAGCTACTAAACATTAGAAATGTGGCTAAAGTGACTCAGACACAGAATTTTAAATTTTAATTAATTTAAATTAAAATGGCTGGGCACAGTGGCTCATGCTTGTGATCCTAGCACTTTGGGAGGCTAAGGCAGGAAGATCACATGAGCCTAGGAGTTTGAAACCAGCCTAGACAATATAGTGAGACTTTTTCTACAAAATACAAAAGAATTGGGTGGCGCCTGTGGCTCAGTGGGTAGGGCACTGGCCCCATATACCGAGGGTGGCGGGTTCAAACCCGGCCCCGGCAGAACTGCAACAAAAAAATAGCTGGGCATTGTGGCAGGTGCCTGTAGTACCAGCTACTTGGGAGGCTGAAGCAAGAGAATTGCCTAAGTCCAGGAACTAAAGGTTGCTGTGAGCTGTGTGACACCATCGCACTCTACAGAGGGCGACAAAGCGAGACTCTGTCTCTAAAAAAAAAAGAATTATGGCGGCGCCCATAGCTCATGGGTCATTGGCCACATACACCAAGGCTGGCGGGTTCGAACCCAGCCCATGTCAGCTAAACACATGATGACAACTGCAACAACAACAACAAAAATAGCCAGGTGTTGTGATAGGCGCCTGTAGTCCCAGCTGCTTGGGAGGCTGAGACAAAAGAATCACTTAAGCCCAAGAGCGTGAGGTTGCTGTGAGCTGTGACGCCATGGCACTCTACCCAGGGTGACAGCTTGAGACTGTCTGGGGGCGGGGGGAAGAATTAGTCAGGCATGGTGGCTTATGCCTGTACTCCCAGCTACTAGAGAGGCTGAGCCATGATCATGCCACTGTACTCCAGCCTGGGCAGCAAGATGAGATCCTATTTTGTTTTGTTTTGAGATAGTCTCAAGCTGTTGCTCTGGGTAGAGTGCTGCGGCATCCTAGTTCACAGCAACCTCCAACTCTTGGGCTCAAATGATCCTCTTGCCTCAGTTTTTCTAAACTGTCCACCTGCCTTGGCCTCCCAGAATGCTAGGATTATAGGAATGAGCTACTGCGTCAGGCCAAGACCCTATTTCTAAAAGAAAAACAATGAGGCCGGGCGTGGGGGTTCATGCTGGTAATCCTAATACTCTGAGAGGCCAAGATGGGTGGATTGCCTAAGCTCATGAGTTTGAAATCAGCCTGGGCCAGAGTGAGATCTCATCTCTAAAAACAACTGGGTGTTGTGGCAGGCGCCTGTAGTCCCGGCTACTTGGGGGGCTGAGGCAAGAGAATTGCTTGAGCACAAGAGTTTGAGGTTACTGTGAGTTATGAAGCCATAGCACTCAACTGAGGGCAACAAAGTCAGATTCTGTCTCAAAATAAATAAATAAATAAAAGAAAAAAAATTAAAAGCTACTTGTGGCTAGTGGCTACTGTATTGTACAGTGTGATCTATAAAAAGAATGAATCCAGCCTACCTAGAACATAGTAACTGTCTCTGTATATTTTGAGTGCAGAGGAAGAATTAAGCCTCCTGTTGCCATAGAAACAGATCCATGCCACAGCTGTGAGCCCCCAAGAGGTACAATGCTGAAAGGTTTCCCACATGACTCAAGAGCTGCTCCTCCTCCAAGAGTGGAGAACGCACGATGATGGGCTTCCAGCTTCCTGTCTCCCTGTTCATAGAGCCTGTTTGCTTGACAGTATAATACCACAGTGGTATGGCATCATAGAACTTTTCAGCAGGAAGAGAACATTAACAGAAAGCAGCTAGCCAACCCCACTTACCTTCCCAAAGAGAAAAACAAGAAAAATGGAACCAAGGAGATTTACTCATTTTTGTTTTAGTTTTTGCACAATTGAATGTAATAAGTAATCAACCCACCAAGTCATTGTAAGGAATTTAAAACAGTTCCATGAAAAACAAAATGCAGTGAATAGGTTAAAAAGCAAGAGGGAGAAGAATTAGAGTACTGAAAAGTCAAGATAGGAAATTACTCAGAGTGCAGCATACTGAGATAAAAAACTGAAAAAAGTTAAGAAACATGAAGGTAGACAGAAGGCTCAATATATGACTTCTGCAATTTCCAAAAGGAGAGATAGGAGAAAATAAAGGGAAAATAAGAAGAGACAACTGGACGAAAATCTCTCAGGTGCTTTAAAAAATACAAAATCTGGGCGGCGCCTGTGGCTCAGTCAGTAAGGCGCCGGCCCCATATGCCGAGGGTGGCGGGTTCAAACCCAGCCCCGGCCAAACTGCAACCAAAAAATAGCCGGGCGTTGTGGCGGGCGCCTGTAGTCCCAGCTACTCGGGAGGCTGAGGCAAGAGAATCGCTTAAGCCCAGGAGTTGGAGGTTGCTGTGAGCTGTGTGAGGCCACGGCACTCTACCGAGGGCCATAAAGTAAGACTCTGTCTCTACAAAAAAAAAAAAGAAAATACAAAATCTGTTATTGAAGGACAAATAACAAGCAGGAGATGAAAAATAAATCAAACCAGGAACACTTAATTGTAAATGTGCAAACCATCAGGAACAAAGAGACGATTAAAAAGTAGATAAAGGGAAAAAAATCCAGATTAACTCTAGAAGTTGAGAAACAGACTTTTCAACAGCAACACTTGAAGCTAGAAGACAATGAAACAGAATAACATTATCTAACTGCTGAGAAAAAAATAACTGTGAACCCAGATTTTTATATCCAGCTAAATTATCCAATAGTTATGACAAATAATAACATTAGGCAAGTGTGAAGAGTATAGCACTAACAGACTCTCATTGAAAAACGTTTTAAAGCCTACCTTTGGAAGAAGGGAATTTAACTTAGAAGGATAAAGTATAAAGAAAGAAGGGACAAAAGGCAAAGAAGTTGGTAAGCAGGTGGATGAATCCAAACAAGTAGACTATATCAAATAAGAATAGCAACAACAAATAAGCCTGATTTAAGGATATACAGAATAAAACCTCACCCAACATTTACAATATAACCTTCCCCAAAACATGAATAAAATGTTCATGAAAACTGACCACATAGCATCCCTCAAATTAAGTTTAGCACTGGGTGCAGTGGTTCACACCTGTAATCCTCGCACTCTGGGAGGCGAAGGCAAGAGGATTACTTGAGCTCAGGAGTTTGAGAACAGCCTAAGTGAGAGTGAGACTCCATCCCAACTAAAAACAGAAAAACTAGCCGGGCATCATGGTGTAAGCCAGTAGTCACAGCTACTTGGGAGGCTCAGGCAACAGAATCAGTTAAGCCCAACAGTTTGAGGTTGCTGTGAGCTGTGACACTACAGCACGCTACCGATGGTGACATAAGACTGTGTCTTAAAAAAAATAAAATAAAATTAGCAACATACATTTTGTGACTTTAAGTAATTAAGTTACAGGCCAACTTGAGAAAATACTGGAAATTTAAAAATACAACTGCAAATAACTCAAGAATCAAGATGAAATCATAACAGAAATTAAAACATACTTAGAACTGAATGATAAAGCAAATATAGATTATAAATCACAGGACCCAATTAAAGAAGTACTCAAAGGGAAATTTGAGAGCTTTAAATGTCTGTATTAGAAAAGGAGAATGAAAATAAATGAGTATAGCGTCCAATCCAAGCAAGTCAGAAAAAAAGACAGAGTAAGCTCAAAGAAAGTAGAAGGAAAAATACAGTTAAGAGTAACAATGAAGGGTGGCCCCTGTGGCTCAAGGAGTAGGGCACCAGTCCCATATGCCAGAGGTGGTGGGTTCAAACCCAGCCCTGGCCAAAAACCAAAAAATAAAATAAAATAAAATAAAATTTCTCTTTAAAAAAAAAAAAAAGAGTAACAATGAAATGGGGGGAGGACAAAAATCAAAAGCTGGCCTTTTGAATATAACTCATAAAATAGACATTTGGCAAGACAGATCAAGAATAAAACATAAAAACAATATTAGAAATGAAAAGGGGAGCATCGTACACAGAGCGTGCCCTGAAATATGCACTTTATCAAAATAGACAGAAGAATAGAAAACTGACTAGACCAATAATATTAAAGAACTTGAATCATTCAGTAAAAACCGGTTCACTCAAAAAAGTCCCACGCCCAGATAGTTCTACAGAAGAATTTTACATCAGAGTTCTACTAAGCCTTCAAAGTATTAATACTATTTTGGTCTCAATTTCTTTCCTGTTCTTTTACTCCACATCAGAGTTGAAAGCAGATCTTCTTTCTACTCTGATGTGTACACCACAAGGTTAACAAGGTTAAGTCTGGACAAGGTTCACTTGTCCCCCAAATTCTACTGGGTTCGGCCAATGGAAAGCACCAGCAGGAGACTGGAGGGCAAAATGATAGAGGGGTTGGGTTATTTATTGCCTGGCTCCCTCTGTGCCTTGCCATGGCTTGGCAGTGGTTTTGTTCTTCTATGTTAAGTCCAAAGTTCTATGAAATACCTCTGCCAAGGTGACTCTTCTCACCAGGTTTGATGGTTTGATAACAGCTCCCTCCTCTGCCCTTCAGATCTAAGGGTCATAACAGATTCCTAGTATGGCTAGTCTCTTAATGCTTCATTCATTCACTGTCTGTCATTTCTTTAATCCTGCTACTACTTTAGTAAACTGTCTCTCTCTCTTTTTTAATTTTTTTGTAGTTTTTGGCTGGAGCCGGGTTTGAACCCACCACCTCCGGTATATGGGGCCGGCGCCCCACTCCTTTGAGCCACAGGCAATGCCCAGTAGACTTCTCTTTATGAAATCTGATCCAGTTACCTCTCTGAGGGTACGATTGTTTTGCAGCTGTAACTCTAATATACCTTTATACAAACTCTTCTAGAAAAGAACATACATTTCTCAACTCCTTTTAAAAGGATCTATTAATCTTAGTAACAAGAGAAGAAAAAGATAGTAAAAACAAAATTTTGAGTAAAATATGCAAAAATCCAAAGGAGAATATCAACAAATTAAGTCTTGCAATGTATGAAAAAGAACATATTATACCAACTAGGGTTTATTTCAGAAGTGTAAGGATATGAGGACAGTTTAACATTAGCAAATCTATTAATATAGTTCACGTCATTTACAAATAAAAGGAAAAAGACCAGATGATCGTCTGAATAAATGCAGATAGCATTTATTACATACTTAATAACATAGGAATAAAAGGAAATAAAGTCTACCAAAAACATGTATGATGCTTCAAAGCAGGAAATACTCCCTTTAAGAACAGGAAGAAAATAAGGATTCCTATAATTATAGATTCTAACAGTCTTCCTGGAGGAACTAGGCAGCAATCTTAAGAACAGTAACAGACCTATGAGAGTTCAGCGAGTGGTGAATACACAAGAAACCCAAAACAATTATAAAAGATTTAAAAAGCTTACTAGTTACAGTAAAAAAACAAAACTAAGTTTTTACCTAGTGATAAATCTAACAAAAAGGATTCCAGGCTAGGCACCTGTGGCTCAAGCAGCTAAGGCGCCAGCCACATACACCTGAGCTGGTGGGTTCGAATCCAGCCCAGGACGGGCAAACAATGACGGCTGCAACCAAAAAAACAGCTGAGCATTGTGGCAGGCGCCTGTAATCCCAGCTACTTGGGAGGTGGAGGCAGGAGAATTGCTTGAGCCCAGGAGTTGCAGGTTGCTGTGAGCTGTGATGCCCCAGCACTCTACCCAGGGTGACAGCTTGAGGCTCTGTCTCAAAAACAAACAAACAAACAAACAAACAAAGGATTACAAACAAAAAAAAAAGATCTTTAAAAAAAAAAAACTACTGGCGGCACCTGTGGCTCAAGGAGTAGGGCGCCGGTCCCATATGCCAGAGGTGGCAGGTTCAAACCCAGCCCTGGCCAAAAACTGCAAAAAAAAAAAAAGAAAAGAAAAAAGAAGAAAAACAAACCAAAAAAACCCTACAACTTTATCCAATGACATTAAATAAAAACAGTTTGCCTTTACCAATTGCTTACTACCTGCTGAGCACTGTTTTGAGCGATATGAATATGCCAATAAACTCATTCAATTCATACAATAGTCCAATATGATAGATATTACTATTATTTTCAGCTTTACTTTACAGGTAAAGAAATTAAGAAACAAGGTTGTTTAGGTCACTTACCCAAGGTTCCAAAACTAAAAATCAGCAATACCGGCATTGACACCTGAGGCAGTCTGGCACCAACTCTGCAACCTAACCACCGCCCCACACAGTCCCTCCCAACAGAGAGTGTCTCATTCCTCCAATAAAGATCTCTCTGCCTCAACTGAGCCAAGCTTCCAGAAGCCATTCACATGTCTAAGGAAGACTTGATTTGACTTCTCCAGCCTAGCTGTCTGAAAGGCCTTTCTTTTAATAGATCAGATCAGAGCATAAACCTTGGGCGCAAGAGGGTGGCAGTGGATCTATTATTTCAGTTCACCTAAGGATACAGACCATCAATGATTAACAGAGATCTCAGTATTGGGCCACTTGCCACCTCTTCAGACACCATGTCACTTTTTTTTTTTTTTTTGGAGACAGAGTTTCCCTCTGTTGCCCAGGTTAGAGTGCCATGGTACCAGCCTACCTCACAGCAACCTCAAACTCCTAGGTTCAAGTGATCCTCCTGCCTCAGCCTCCCTAGTAGCTGGGACTACAGGTGCCTGCCACAAAGCAAGGCTAATTTTTCTATTTTTAGTAGAGACAGGAGTGGGAAGGATCAGTCTTACTCTTGGCTCAGGCTGTTCTCAAACTCCTGGGCTCAAGCAATCTCCTGCTTTAGCCTCCGAGAGTATTAGAATTATAGGTGTGAGCCACTGCACTCAACTTTATGTTGCTTTTATGGTCACACAGTTCTCCCATTTCTAGAAGGAACAAGTCAATGTAGATTACTTAGACTTCAGCAGTTTCACTTATTAGCTGCTTTGCAGAGCCAAGAACTTAATAAATGTCAACCATTTCTTTCTGGTAACAGTTGAGGATTCTGGGTGATGGAGATGCAACATTTATTTGCATAAGTTCTGCAATTTTTCTGTAATTCTGAAATTGATCACAAATTCTTAAAATGTAAATAAGATGTAAACAAATTCTGTTCTTCTATTGGTAAATCCATTCCCATCAGGTTCATGGATAGACTCGAATTTATAAAAATGTCAACTGATAGATTCAGTGTAACTCTAATAAATAACTTAACAGTTTTTTTCTCCTCACAGAAGTTAACAAAGCTGATTCTAAAATTTATCTGGGAGCATAAAGTGCCAAAAATAGATAACCAGTTTTTGTTGTTTTTATTGTTGTTGTCTGTGACATACAGAACTGTTTATTCTGTTGTTTGCGATACAAAAACATCAGGCAATGTTATTGTTTGTGCAATGTAGTAGGGGAAAAAAAATTGAAACTGCCCATTAGAGTGGGTTTGCCAGATGTTCTGTCATTAAAAAAGCACACCAGCCATAAACAGAGCAGTTCCTGGTACTGTGTACTTCATTTTGTTGATCCTATCTGGATTCTCTTATTTGTCTCCTAGAAAGGTTGATTTAGCCAACACAGTTCTGAAAGAGAATAAATAAGATGAAAGGATTTGCCCTCCCACCCAGCAAGACCTATTATAAAACTACAATAATTGAGACAGTATTAACACAAGGATAGACAAATTGACCAACAGAACAGAAAAAAAAAAAGCACAGGAACAAACATGCCTAGAAAGAAACTTGGTATTTGATGAAGGTGGGTTTGCAAGTCAGCAGGAAGACTTCTTAGTTATGCTGCTGGGAGAGCTTGTTATTCATACGAAAAAAGAGAAAATACATTCCTATGTTACCCCACTCAAAATACTTAATTCCCCATGGATTAACAATTTAAATATGAAAGGCAAAATTTTAAAACTTTCAGAAGGAAATATAAGTTCATATCTTTATGACCTCAGGTAAAGAAAATATTTCTTTTTTTTTTTTTTTTTTTAGAGACACTGTACCGCCCTTGGGTAGAGTGCCGTGGCGTCACACGGCTCACAGCAACCTCTAACTCTTGGGCTTACGTGATTCTCTTGCCTAAGCCTCCCGAGCAGCTGGGACTACAGGCGCCTGCCACAACGCCCGGCTATTTTTTTTTGTTGTTGCAGTTTGGCCGGGGCTGGGTTTGAACCCGCCACCCTCGGCATATGGGGCCAGCGCCCTACTCACTGAGCCACAGGTGCCGCCCAAGAAAATATTTCTTAACACATAAAATGCGTAAGCCACAAGAGAAAACACTTGAATATCCAATTACATTAAAATTAAGTTAACCAAAAGAAATCACAAAGAGAATAAAGAGATAAACCACAGACTGAGAGAAGACACATCTGCATTACGTACAGAACAATTATCCGGAAACAAAACAGAAACACAAATTCATACAAGAAACACAAATTCATACAGCAGGAAAAGGATGAACCACCCAATATAAACATGGGTAAAAGACATGAACAAGCATTTCACAGACGAGGAAACATGATGATTAAATACACAGTATTAATATAAATATATATTATCAAATATATAAATAAATTAAGTCACAAGGATATACCATCCACACCCATTAGTGCCTGCCAAAAATTAAGGGATGACAGCTTAAGTTTTGGGAAAGAAATGGAGCAAGCAAAAATAAGCTATTTAGGGGCAGTGCCTGTTGCTCAGTTGGTAGGGCATTGGCCCCATATACTGAGGGTGGTAGGTTTGAAACCGACCCCAGCCAAACTGCAACAACAACAAAAAATAAGCTATTTGGGGAGTGTAAATTAGTACAAGCAAATTGAGGATCTACTGGGCTATACACACACACATATATTTCTGAGACAGAGTCTTGCTCTGTTGCCTAGGTTAGAGTATAGTGGCATCATCATAGCTCACTGCAACCTCAAACTTCCAGACTCAAGCAATCCTCTTGCTTCAGCCTGCCAAGCAGCTGGAACTACTGGCATATGACACCACACCTCACTGATTTTCCTATTTTTTTTTTTTTTTTTGTAGAGATAAGATCTTGCTATGTTACCCAGGATGATCTCAAACTCCTGGCCTCAAGTGATCCTCCTGCCTCAGCCTCTCAAAGCATTAGGATTACAGGTATGAGCCACCTCACCCATCCTAGTGGGCAATATACTATTTTTTTTCTTCTATTTTTTTTTTTTTTTGTAGAGACAGAGTCTCACTTTATGGCCCTCGGTAGAGTGCTGTGGCATCACACAGCTCACAGCAACCTCCAACTCCTGGGCTTAAGCGATTCTCTTGCCTCAGCCTCCCGAGTAGCTGGGACTACAGGCGCCCGCCACAACGCCTGGCTATTTTTTTGTTGCAATTTGGCCGGGGCTGGGTTTGAACCCACCACCCTGGGTATATGGGGCTGGTGCCCTACTCACTGAGCCACAGGCACTGCCCACACCATAATGTTTTATTTATTAACCTCCTTAGTAGTTAAGTATATGGTCTCTTTTGTATGCCTAAAATATTTATTTCATTTTTTTTTTAAATAATTTCAAGACATCACAGACTTCCTATTCAAACACACTACTATTTGATATCCTGAAATGTACAAGTGAAACTAAAACTGAAAATGGCACAAACCCCTGTGACTGTTCCATTTAGCAACTACAGGACTAAAACTTCAGAGTAAAAGTCACTGTTGATGGACATATCTACAACCCACAAGCCTGGTCCCTTCAAGGCCCAGTTCCACACTTGTGCCCTTCTATTATGTTATGCTGGCTGTTATGAAGCAAATACCGACTTCCTGTTTCCTCTTTATTGAGCTCTGGAGACCTGGAACTGGGAAGAGGCTTTGAAGAAAAAGACAAAGCCAGGAAAACATGGAATGGAGACAGCCAGGACTTTCCAAAGGAAAGCAAATCTTAGCACAGTAGTAATACTCTTTCAGACCTTTCTGTGTCTGCAGCTTATATAAGACAGTGGTTCAGACGTGAGTCCTAAAGAAGAATGGTAAATTAATGCAGTTGAAGACAGTTAAAATTCAGGCTTAGGTTGGCAGAAAGATTTAGGGAAGGCAACTTGGATGTTGCTATCATAATCTCGGCTTGTTCTAAACTCTTAGCATCTCTAGTATTTCCTTTTCACTATCCTACAAGGAGGCTGACTAGGTGATGTCTCCTTTGGGTGCCACTTCAACTGCTTTAGACCTAAAATCTTAAAAGAGCACAGATGACCTTGAATGAATCCATTCTTTGTAAGATGGTACCATGGTCAGTGCCAAGCACCAAGCTGCTGGTTCATGGTACAGAAAAGGGAGGTGCCGACAGCAAAGCAACTACTCAGGACAGACCCATCATTAGTTCCACAGCCATCCTCTAACCCAGAAAGTGATGTTCTGCCTGTAAATGGCTTCTGGCCCTCTTACCCAAGGCTTCCATTTCATGATGCTTTATACTACAACGGTGTTTTAATGAACTGATTGTCAACGCAGAAACTCTACTGGTCATGCTACCACAGTGATTCACTGAGCACAGGCTTCTCCATTCTATTCTGCTGTCCTACACTCTGAATTCAGGGCTTGGTGTCAGCATGGAAAGCACCAGAGCTCTGATATGGCAGCCTTTGGTTATGTTCCACTGAGGGATTTATCATCCACAACCTACTCAAATCCCTCCCCCAACAGCTACCAAAAATTCCCCTGGTGAGAAATGCTATTATGAGAAAGGGTGGCTGCTTTGTGACTCACACTGTTTCATTAAAAAGATTTTTTTCAAGCAAGTTTTCAGTAGAGGAATCCAAAGGTTTTCCAAAGCCACAGCAAAACAGAACAGCTCATAATACTATTTCTCAAAGATCTGCCACTTCATAGGAGATTCCTATACCTCAAAATACTGGGGACACAGATTCACCATCCTTTTGGTGTTGTACTTGGCCTCTGGTTGAGAGAGGAGGTGGGAAATGGATGAATTAAATGCAGCTAACAGGACTGGGCTTGCCAGATATTAAGATGGAAAGCAGCTCGTGTGCAAGATACCCCTCATCACAGGGCTTGCTTACAGACTTCCAGGTTACTGGCTACAATGGTATGAATGTTTCAGCCATTATCTGACATCTGGTAATACATGGTATACCTGGGTATTTGGAGATGCTTGTTACAGTAGTGGGCAGAGTTATAATGAAGTTTTCTTTGAAAGGCTGACTTAGATGGTGTTATACCTTTGAGAGTGTAAATGATCTATATGGAATAGAACAACATTACAGAAAGCTAATTTGTTAGGCAGGAATCCCAAGGGCTTTCTCATTTTCTTTTTTTTTTTGTGGTTTTTGGCCAGGGCTGGGTTTGAACCCACCACCTCCGGCATATGGGACTGGCGCCCTACTCCTTGAGCCACAGGTGCCACCCGCCAAGGGCTTTCTCAAATCCACATAGGATTCCCAGAGTATTTAGGCAGGCATCAGGATAAAAGAATCTTAATACCTCCCTCTTAGGAAAGGTACTTTCACCAGAGGGAAAAAGACTTTTGTGAGATGGAAACAATAAAAAAAATCTCCAAAAAGCTCAGAAATTTGGGCAAAAAGACCAAACTGGCTGGGGCCTGTTGGTCATTTTGGTCTTCACCTACCTCTATTCCAAAATGACTCACGGACTCTAGATTAAAGTTTATCCCATCTGCTAATAAATCAACTTGACCTTAAACAATACTGTACAGTACAGAGATGAGTGATTTTAGAATAACTCTTTATGAAGCATGGCTTAATAAACTTTTTAGAGGGCTCAAGGTACTACCCAAAAGAAAGCTGGAGCACTGCTTTGACAAGTCTAATTCACTAAGAGTAGGAAGAGTGACTGCATATGCCTAAACGTAAGATGAGGTTCCTCCAAAAATTATCCTTCAGAAATTGAGGCATCCTATTACAGCCAAAGTCTTCATAAAAAGCTCACAGCATGAAACAGTCTTTTAAATATTCTAAGCAAAAAGTACTCAAATACAACAGATTTATTAATTATTCTTGGGGGGGGGAACATTATTGTTACCAGTATTGGCTATCATAAATAAGGCTTTTATTTTTTTCTTAAAATAGCACAGAAAACAACAAGAAAAAAAAAACTGATTTAAAAATGGGCACAGGACAAGCATAGGTATTTCTCCAAAAAAGGTATACCAGCTCAACCTGAGCAAGAGCGAGACCCTGTCTCTACTAAAAACAGAAAAACTAACCAGGTGTAGTGGTGCATGTTTGTAGTCCCAGCTACTCGGTAGGCTGAGGCAAGAGAATCGCTCAAGCCCAAGGGTTTGAGGTTGCAGTGAGCTGTGACATCACAGCACTCTATCGAGGGCAACACAGTGAGACTCTGTCTCAAAATAAATAAATAGTACATATATATATAGAGAGAGAGAGAGAGAGAGAGAGAGAGAAAACAAGTGTTGTTGAGAACATGGAGAAATCGGAAGACTGCGTACTGTTGGTGGGAACGTAAAATGGTGTAGCTGCTGTGGAAAAACAGTATGGTGGTTCCCAAAAAAATTAAACACAGAATCACCATATAATGGAGCAATTCCACTTTTGCATATATACTCAAAAGAAGGGAAAGCAGAATCTCAGAGTCAATTGCATATTCATGTTCATAACAGTATTATTCACAATAGCTAAAATGTGGAAGCGACCCATGTCCAACAACAGATGAATGGATAATCACAATGTGGTACCCTAACATATGCTACACCATGGACGAACCTTGAGGACATTATGCTCAACGTTACAAATCAGACAGTCACAAAAAGACAAATACTGTACGATTCTACTTACATGCAGTACAAATACCACTGAACTTGCACACTTGAAAGACAGTAAATTCTGTTACACATATTTTACTATAGTAAAAAAAAAAAATTGGGGGAGGACAGGAACCAGCATAGAAGTGTCAGTGTTGTGGAGCTCAGAGACACACACTTACCAAGGAAATTTCCTTATGGGTATTTGTGGCTTGGGATAAATTTTACAGAGATGGATTTAAAAACTGGTGAATCATGCTTCTGGAAAATAGCGTTCAATGACCAGAAAGAAACGTGGCTCCGGGGATGACAAAGACACTGAAGTCAAAGATACACATTAAGAGTTTGAAAATCAGTTTTTCTTTTGATATTTTCATTGAGAAAACAGAAGATCCTTATCTTGGGACATATAAGGAATTGCTTAGTGGGCACTTGCCTCGAATCACAAAGATCATCTGCCCCAGCCCAGAAATAGGGTTTAGGGAACAATGAACATAGTAATTGAAGAGTAAAGGAGAAATAAATCCTGTAGCAGCCTCCTGACAAACACCTGAATTTGTTTATTCAACAGAGGAGCTGACAAAGAAGGTAAAATCTTCTACAGCTTCAATACTCAGACTCTTAACAGCAAAGACTCTTGGAAAGAACAAAGTAATGTTAGTCACCTTTATAAGTATTCCCAGTACCTACCAAAAGTCCTGGAATACTGGAGGCGCTCAATAAATATCAATTGAACAAACGAATGTCTGTGCTCAACAGATCTTTATACACAAAGAAAAAAGTCTTATACTTTTAGGTCAGTCAAGAGAAAAGGAAAAAATAAGTATTCCATCCTCTTTAAAGTCTGGATTCATTCTAAGATCTTGACTTATCTAGCTGCCTGGGGATGTATGAAGGAGGATACAACTCAGTAAGCCCTTATGTAGCACCAATAGCCAAAGGCAGCTGTGCCTTAAAAGAAAAATCAGGGGGAAGACAAACACAGAAGGAAAGGGGACAGTGCCATATTACCCTCTGTTCAGAGCAGCTTCAATTCTCAGAACCAAGGCAGACTGGCTTAAGTCTGTATGTAGGAGATAAATACTTAGTCCCCTGTAAAGGAAAACCATCAAATAACAAACAACATTCTTGGTGGCAGAAAAGATCTGTAACCATCTTGATTAAAATGTATCCCACTAATTCAGCAATATTAAAAATAAAACTAATGAAGCACCAAAAAAGTATTCAGAATTTTTTCTCTTTTTTGAGAGGGGAAAAACTTAATTTGTGGCAGAATTGAGTCTCACATATAGAAGGTCTTCTCACTATACCTTCACACGCATTTGTTACAAATTCAGATTCTTGGGTCTTACCTCAGCTCTACTGAACTCTGGGAGTGGGGTCCAGTCACGTGCATTGCTAACTAGCTCCCTAGAGAATTTGGGGCACAGTCAAGTTCAAGAATCTCTTTAAACCATTCATAGAAATCAGGAGAACTCTTTTTTTATTTGCCTCTTCCTTGTTTTAGATCACAAAATGTCCCAGAAATTTTTATCATACCTCCCATAACTTGGAGTTTCCTCTTTCTCCCAAGAAATGAAGACTATCCTCTCAAGACAAACAACTCCAGAGAGATCTCAAGGTAAACTTTCATCAGTCTAGAAATTACCCAGCCACTGCTTTAAGGTTAAACTTGGTTCTTTATTTGCTTTACACTTAAGGGTTGATCTTCATTCATACCCTCATCCATACAACACATCAAGGACAGGACCCCAACTGCTGGATTCAAGGATAAACCTGTGTCCTTATGAGAATATAAGATTCAGAAATGAAAACTGCTGGGTCTCTAAGATTCCTTTCTCATCCTCAAGCCATATCCACAGTAATCATTATGGACTATTTGATTTCGACTAAACCAGGACAGAGCTTGGGAAAGAAACAGATCAAAATTTATTCTGATATATCATCCTAAAAGACTGGGGTTAAGATTTAGGTCACTGAAAACACAACTATTGGGGGCGATGCCTGTGGTTCAGTGAGGAAGGCACCGGCCCCATATACCAAGGGTGGCGGGTTCAAACCCGGCCCCAGCTGAACTGCAACCAAAAAATAGCTGGGTGTTGTGGTGTCCCTGGCCAAACTGCAACAAAAAAAAAGGAAAACACCCCTATTTAAGGGTTAGTGGGAGCAGAACCAATACGCCATTTAAGTTACCACCATGAATTTTTTTCAAATTTTGAAATTGTCAAAATTAAAATTTATTTTATAATTGAGTACACAGTAGGGATTACCCAGTTTCACTTTCCATGGTTTCAGTAACCTGCACCCAACCAAGGTCTGAAAATACTAAGATATAATTCATGCCACATAATGATGTTTCAGTCAATGACTGACTGCATATATAGCAGTGGTCTCATAAGATTATAATACTGTATTTTTTCTATGTTTAGATATGCCTGGATACACAAATATACAATTGTGTTACTGCATGCAGCATTCACTACAGTAATACACCATACAAGTGTGTAGCCTAGGAGTAACAGGCCACTACACCATTTAGCCTAGGTGTGTGGGAGGCTACATCATCCAGGTTTGTATAAGTACACTCTTGACGTCTGCACAATGACCTAACAATGCATCTGTCATTAAGTGATAATGACTGTATTATTATTATTTATTTATTTATTTATTTTAGGCCTGGTCTTGCCCTCTCACCCAGGCTGAAGTGGAGTGGCACCATCATAGCCCCCTGCAACCTTGAACTCCTTAGCTTAAGCAATCCTCCTGCTTCCACCTCCCAAGTAGCATCACCGTGCCTGGCTAAATTTTTTATTTGGTAGAGACAAGGTTTTCTATGTTGCACAGGCTAATTTCAAATTCCTGGGCTTAAGCAATTCTCCCACCTTGACCTCTCAAAGTGCTAGGATTACAGGTGTGAGCCACTGCATCCAGCTACCACCATGACTCTATTTTGAGAGAGAGAGAGAGACCACAATTCACATAACTTTCTATCACACAGCATATTGTTTTAATTGCTCTAATTTCACTGTCGGTTATTGCTGCTAATCTCTTACTGTACCTAATTTATAAATTAAGCTTTATCAGGAATATGTATATATAAGAAAAATATAGTATATATAAGTTTTGGTACTGTCCAAGATCTCAGGCATCTACTGCGGGTGGTCTTAGAATGTTATCCCCCTTGGGTAAAAGGGACTACTGTAGGGGCGGCGCCTGTGGCTCAGTGGCTAAGGCGCCGGCCCCATATACCGAGGGTGGCGGGTTCAAACCCGGCCCCAGCTGAACTGCAACCAAAAAATAGCTGGGTGTTGTGGCGGGCGCCTGTAGTCCCACCTACTTGGGAGGCTGAGGCAAGAGAATCGCTTAAGCCCAGGAGTTGGAGGTTGCTGTGAGCTGTGTGATGCCATGGCACTCTACCGAGGGCCATAAAGTGAGACTCTGTCTCTACAAAAAAAAAAAGGGACTACTGTACTAAAATTTTTGTGCTTGGGTTGGGTTGAATACATTTGTAGAATACAAAGTATGTTCCTTTTCCCAAAAGAAACTAGAGCTACATTTCTTTGGGTAAGAGTGGCTTGGTTCAAATATTCCCTATGACATATTGAGGTAGGTCTTTGTTTAATATCAAAATGTACATATCCCAGCTGGACATGGTGGCCCACACCTGTAATCCTAGCACTCTGCCTGAGCAAGAGTGAGTACTCACCTCTACTAAAAGAAAACAGAAAAACTAGACAGGTGAGAGCTTGTAGTCCCAGCTACTTGGGAGGATGAGGCAAGATATCTCTTGAGCCCAAGAGTTTGAGGTTGCTGTGAGCCAGGACGCCATGACACTCTACTCAGGGCAAAAAAAGGAGACTCTGTCGCCAAACGAGAAAAAAAAAACCAGGGCGGTGCCTGTGGTTCAGTGAGCAGGGCGCCGGCCCCATATACTGAGGGTGGCGGGTTCAAACCCAGCCCCGGCCAAACTGCAACAACAAAAAAAAATAGCCAGGCGCCTGTAGTCCCAGCTGCTCGGGAGGCTGAGGCAGGAGAATCGCCTAAGCCCAGGAGTTGGAGGTTGCTGTGAGCTGTGTAACGCCACGGCACTCTACCGAGGGCAATAAAGTGAAATTCTGTCTCTACAAAAAAAAACCAGTGCACATCCCATAACTCTTTAAGAGCTAAACCACTGTTTCATCTTTCATATCTCAACAAAGAAGAGTTAACTATGACCTTCAAGAAATTATTTTTGCCTCAAGGTAACTTTAGAGAAAATAAGCCCTAACGGTAATAGAGAACTAAAAATTCTGCTTAAAAAAAAAAAAAAAATGTTTTCATTAAGAATAGAACTTTTCTAGGGCAAGGACCCATCATACTCTTTGGAGACCACAGAACACTTTTCCTTAGCCAGAAACCATTACAGGCCCATGACCTCCAGCACATGTATGAGGGATAAAAAGGCTTTCAGATCTACTCAATGGTGTTGGCAATTCTCCCCCATTAGTTGACAGTAGAGAAAATGAAATAACTTGAGAATCATAGAGTGGCAGTAAAACAGAACCCATGGGAAACCTTGCTAGCATGTTCAAAGACTTCTCAAGTCAGTCCCTTTCTATCAGCCCCACTTGATGACTTGGTGACAATAGAAAATAGTTTAGATTTTTCTGAAGATGGGTATGTACACACGTGTGACTAAGACGATGGAGTGAAACCCTCAATGACCTCATTTTATAGTAGGACCCAGAAAACAGCAACCTCTTCCAACATGGGGGTCCTCCATATTTTTACCCCATATCTACGACTTCGTATTCTGAGATAAACAGGACTACTGACAAAGAACAACAAGCCTCCAGAATAGCACCCAGAGAACCATTAGGAGTTAGAGCAAAATTCACATTTTAGTGTAGAAAGGAAGGGATTCTTTTTTTTTTTGTAGAGACAGAGTCTCACTTTATGGCCATCGGTAGAGTGCCGTGGCCTCACACAGCTCACAGCAACCTCCAACTCCTGGGCTTAAGCAATTCTCTTGCCTCAGCCTCCCGAGTAGCTGGGACTACAGGCGCCCACCACAATGCCCAGCTATTTTTTGGTTGCAGTTCGGCTGGGGCCGGGTTTGAACCCATCACCCTCAGTATATGGGGCCGTCGCCTTACCGACTGAGCCACAGGCGCCGCCCGAAAGGATGGGATTCTTAACGCTGCTTCTCTAAAGCAGCTTTCCTCAGTGGCATTCATTACCACATGCAGCAGCCCATTGATGCAGGTGCCATATCAAGACACAACACCAGCTTCCATTTGGGGGCTACTGCTAACACTTGCCAACCTCTCTCTCTGCCCATCAAATTCTGAGGCAATTAAACGAACTACAGGAGAAGCTCCCCCATCAGAATACCAGCACCCTTCATTTGAATGTCCTTTGGCTTTTGTGTACTTTATCTCATGAGACCCTCATGAGGGATGTGTAATTTCCAGAATACAGCCCTGCTCCCTGAGATTTCAGAATGAGAGGCAGAACAGTGAAGTGGTTAAGAGCCCATGTTTGGGCACCAGCAAATCTGCATTCCAATCCAATCTCTGCCACCTGCTAGCTGTTTGATCTCAAGTGAGTTCCTTAAGCTTCCCCAAAACCTGTTTGTTCACCGTAAAATGGGGGAAAATAGAGTCTTACTTCACAGAGTGATAGTGATGATTAAGCGAGATGATGGACATAAAGCACTCGATTCCTTTAATCAAAAAATATTAGTACAGGAACAATGCAAGAGTTACAACACAGTCCTGCTCTAATAGAGTTAGAATTTATTCAAACTTAAAATACAAAGTGTTTTAAGAACTATTAAGGTAATAAGTGAGTGACTTGAGAGAATAACAGTAGAGCCAATTTTTAAGAGTGGTCTCTGAGGAGAAATTTCAGCTGGGCCCTAACGTGTCTGAAGGGGCCATGCATGTGAAGAATGGAAGGAAAAGCATTCCAGGCATAAGGAACAGGATGTGTGAGGGTCACAGCATGGGGAAGTGTAGGAACCTAGAGAAGACAAATGTGACTGCAGTGGTTCCTTGCCCAGGATTCACAGAACAAACTTTATAGGCTGACACTCATGAAGATTACCACTTTCATTTCAAAAATAACAAAGATGAGTTTCCAGAGAAGTAATATGTCTTGCCCAAGGTCACAGCTACTCAGAGGAGGAGCCAGGCCTGGGCTGCCTCATATTCTACCTCCAGAAACAGTGTAAGCCTGCTCTCTCCGAGGAGACCTCATGTACACTGAACTCCCCTACTTACTGCACTGACAGCTGTTTTCTGTGCCTGTGAAGAGTTCTAAAAGCACCCGACAACAGCATCATCTCAACTTCCAGGCATCTAGTCAATGGTGCACAGAAATCCTCACACTTCTAATCTTACGACAGGAGAGCAAAAGCTGCTCAGGCCCCACTCAAACACTCCAAAGTAGAAACAAGTTTTTCTTCTTGCAGCAATGAACAAGAGAGGAAAGGGGTGTCCTGGAAGATCCTGTGGCCTATTCTAGGAGGTGACGACAGTATCTCTGCTGCTTATGAACATTCATCTCAAATGAACTACGTGGGAAAAGCTAATTACTTTATTTGAAGAAAAGGACTCCCTAAAGCAACGGTTCTCAATCAGGGTGGCAACACCCCTCTCAAAGGGCATTTGGGAATTCATGAGGTCATTCTGGGATGACACTCTGAATTGCGGCATTTAACGTGTAGTAGGTGGAGCAGATTATGTTCAGCATCTTACAAGAGGACAGGATGGTTCTACATAGTAAAGAATGTATTATGCCAGGTGGCGCCTGTGGCTCAGTCGGTAAGGCGCCGGCCCCATATACCGAGGGTGACAGGTTCAAACCCGGCCCCGGCCAAACTGCAACCAAAAAATAGCCGGGCGTTGTGGCGGGCGCCTGTAGTCCCAGCTACTCGGGAGGCTGAGGCAAGAGAATCGCTTAAGCCCTGGAGTTGGAGGTTGTTGTGAGCTGTGTGAGGCCACTGCACTCTACTGAGGGCCATAAAGTGAGACTCTGTCTCTACCAAAAAAAAAAAGAATGTATTATGCCAAATACTAATAGCAGCCTACACACACACTTTAGGCACTCTTCTCTAAAGGATGAATATGCTTCAACTTTTCCTGTATCTGCATGGTTCAGTAGCTCTCTCCCTACCCTCACACAAAGTGATGAAAAAACTTAAGGTTTCACAGCTGAGAAGTGAAATTTTGGAATCCAACTATAAGTTCAAAACTCTAGCATGCAACCTGGTAGTAGAAAAAGGATAAAGAAATTTTCAAAAAAAAGAAAGAAATTTTCAGTAAGAGACAGACCTATGAACTTTTTGCAAAAAGAGAACCCTCTTTCTTTATTGTCACATAAGCCTTTATAAGATTACATGTTTTTCAACACACAAAATTTTAACTGTGATTAGAGAGAAACTTTTTACCGCTTTTCATTTTAAAACCAGATACGAATCATACCTTTAAAAAAACAAAATAACCACAATTATCTCACAAATATAGCTGATTACTTCTGGACTAAATTTCACAAGTAAGGTTATTAATTTCAAAATGCCTTAATGCTGCTGATGAACGTCTGAAATGCTCCACGGACTCAGGTCTTGCATCTCCTTCAAGAGATGCAGTTTGATGAGGTCAGTGAAGCCCCAAGGATATCTGGAAGTCTGTTCAGGGATTAAAATACCATCCTAACTATTGAAAAGCCATTATAAGCATTATCTTTATCACTATTTCCCCCAAGAAAATTATTTCACAAATTAAAGTTTATAGACTTAACAAAGAAAAAAAAAACAGGCTATTTCCAGGGCAAGAAAAAGAGATACCTAAAACATAGACCTTATTTCACATTAGCTAAAATAGTGATCTGACAGATAATCTCCTTGATAAAGTACCCTAAAGGCAGGAGCAATCTATCCTCTATAAGACATCTAAATTTCCCCACTCACCCAAAGGACTCTGAATATGTAACTTCTTCACTTAACTTACCAATTAGCAAATAGTGGCCCCACACCCTTTTTGGCCAATTTTCTAGAAGCCTGACCTGGCTTCTCAGGATAGCCAAGCAGACAGACCTGTTTTCCTCCAGAAGCGTCCGCCTGGTCTTTTCTGCCCTGCCCATGAGAGCCTGGGAAATTCCCCTCCAACCTTTCCTGGCCTGTGACCAAAAGTTCACAAAATGAATTCATCCAGATTCTTTGAATTCTCCTCTTCCCCTGTCAGGTGCCAACAGCCAGGCAGTAACACTCCACCTAGCCAGGCTCTCTGTTACAAAAAGATGCAGATTCACAGCAAGAACAAGCACTTAGCATGGAGAATAAAACAGATGGAGGGATGTGAGTCTAGCCTACTGCTTGCAGCACTGGTGACCAGAGCCCAGGTCCTGCAAAACTCCCGGAGGCTCTCCAGCTGGGCCCTCCATACAGCAGGCCACACCTGTCTAGCCAGCCGCCTGCCTGCCTGCCTGCCTGCCGGCTGCTCCATTTTAAACAATTCAAACACATCTCCAGCAGGGTGACAAAATTGGGCAGCCCTCCCTCTCAGCAAGGGTGAGAGCCCTAATCCAATCACTACTTGCCCTTAATTTTATTTTCCATTCACACTCTTTGTTTAGGAGACAGTGCTTGGTCAACCTGGATCCATCTATTAACAGTGATGTAGGCACAATGCTGCAGTGGCAGAATGGAAGCACCCAAGCTGACTTGCTGTAAGCCGACAAGACCTTTTCTGAGGAGGGTGATGCCAATAAATGAGACTTCCATAGGCGGGTTTCACTCTGCCCATCCACAAGTGAACACACGCCTGGGGAGTCCTAAAACGCCCGGCTCCGCAGCCAGCTTCGCAGTAAGCCTCTTTTCTAGAGGGCAGATATCCCATTCATCCCTTGGCATCAGCAACTAAAGAGAAGGCAAATAGATCCAGGTCGTGCACTACATACCCAAACCTTGGCACGCACGCGAAGGTTTGGGGCGCCCCGGCGCGCCCTCCCTCCGAGGCCTCCACCCCCCGAAGACTCACCACTGTGCGAGCTGAACCACCTGGGTGCGATGTGCAGAGGTAGAGCATCCGCCAGCGAGGCTCGGGAGCCCAGGTACAGCATCCCGTCTCTATGGTGACCGCCGCCCGTCTCCTGGTAACCATTGCCATGGGCATAGGTAGAGTCGGACGCGGACCCTCCGCCGCCGGGCGCCCTCTCCGAGTCGCCGGTCCCCCGGGAGGCGGGGGTGTAGAGGCCAAAGGGCACCCCCCCGGCCGTGCTGGGGTCCATGCCCATTCCTGCCACCGAGCTGACGGAGCGGCTGCGCAGCCCCATGGCTCCGCCGCCCGTCCGGTAGTGCCCAAAGTGGGGCGCCCCTCCCGGCGGAGGCACGGCGCTGTCATCGGTGGAGACCCCCGGGAAGGGGCCCCGGGAGCGGGCCGCCGTGCTCTGCTTGCCCCCCATGCTCGCCCGGGCCCCGATGGGGCGGGAACCTGGAGGCCGAGACCCTCCCCCACTTCTCAGCAATGGGAGGGCTGGACGAGCATAAAGGGGGAGAGAGTCAAAAAGGAGACCGGGAGCCAGAAGAAGGCAAAAAAGAGAAAAAGAAAAGAAAACCCGCGGGGCTCACGAGGCAGGCGGGCGGGGATCCCAAACTAAAAATTTCAAACGATCCAAGCCAAACGCATGTTTGCCCTCAAGGTCCAAAGAGGCGCAGTCCGGCGCGGGCTCCGCGCGCCACAGGCCGCCCCCGGGTTCCGAAAGCCGGGGGAGCCGCAGGGAAGGAGGGAGGGAGGCGGCGGCGAGCGGCGGGCGGGCGCAAGGAGGCGCCGGAGGAGGCCGCCCGCCCGGTAGGAGGAGGCGGAGGAGGGCTGGGGGCGCCGGGCGCGTCCCCCGCCTCAGGACGCCGCGACCATGGACGGCAGCCCAGACGCCTCCAGGCCTCGGGAGGGCCGCGGCGCTGGGCGGCCAGGCGGACCTCGGGAAGCCGCGGTCGCGTCGCGTAGCGCTCTAGCTCCAGCCGCCGCCAGCCCCGCCGGCCGCGCCGCCCCGCTTGCTCCCGGGCTGCGCTCCCCGGCGCTCCTCGCCGCCGTGGAGACAATGGAGGGCGGCAGAGCGCAGGCGCGGCCCGCGCCCCCTCCCCCTCCCTCTCCCCCCGCCGTGTTAACCCTTTCGCCGCCCCTGCGGCGTTGCTGACACCACGGCGGTCCCCACCCACCCGCCCCCGGCCTGCTTGTGACCTGGGTGGCTTGAGTGGCCTGAGCCACTGAGCGTCAGCAACAGAAGCAAGACATTTTCTCAAAGGAAGTACTTCCTATGTCCCCCAAAGGGGCTAATTGTTTAGATAGAACCATATATGGGGGAGGGGCGGCAATGGCTTAAGGGGGTGGGAGGAAACACTAAGAAGCTTGAACCTTACTCAATAATGCCTATCTGGCTCTGAGGGTCACGGGTCGAGCTCCCCTCCTGACACAAATTTGCCCCCATAGCACCCTCTGGTGGACGTGCTGTCCGTTCTTTGGGAGGTTCCCCATGCGAGGACCCCTAACATGAGGGAGCTTAGCTTTTAGGGGACTTTAAGTGTCTGGAAATAAGCAGCACCCCGGGGGCACTTGTGAATCGGGGATTTGCTAACATTGGATCAGAACGAACTTCCTATCTGGGGCTTGAGCAAATGAGTAGATTCCTTAGTTAAAATGTGATCTTCAAAATCAATGGGTATACCATAAAAAGTGAAAAGATACAGATATGGAAATAGAGTAATGCAGCAAAATGTGATTTTAGAAACTTCCTTGTCCAAAGCTGAACCCTCATTTGGTTTGCCATGATATATGTATAAGGGCATACATATACCAGAGGGCCAAGGACACAGAGGGTACTTAATATATGCTATTCACCAAACCTGCATTTTGCAAAGAAAAATCTGTTTTCCACCTCAATCCCTGTCTTTCTCATGTATTAACACTCATTCATTCATCCAGCAACTATCTTTCAAGTGCTAAGTGCTGGCTGAGAGCATCCTCCAGTCCCTGGCCTAACTGATTTTCTCTTTTTAAGTGTCCCAGGTAGTTCCAAACCAAGAAGCCAAAACAGTGTAGAGAAGTATTAGGAGAAAATCCAAAAGAGACGAGCTGGCCTGTCACAGATATTGATTATTTCAGTGTGACCAGCCTGGAAAGAAACAGAAGGAAGGCTATTTGCAAGCACAGAGTCCTTGGAGGTTAGCAGACAGCCCTGCCGAAGGCAGTTCAAAGTTTAGTATGAGAAAGGAAAATAAGAAAAGAGCAAATAGGCCAAAATCTTAAAAATTATCTTAAGTAGGCAGGTGCCTAAATAAGGAGTTTGTACACATCTAAAATACAGATGAGTGATTTGAAGGAAAACAAGAAAGTTTAAATTTAACTCAATTTCCTCCCAGAAGAAAGACTATGGTAACAGAAGAGGGGTGGTTTAGTACTGCACACACACCCCCCCAAAAAAGTAATAGATCCCTTGACAGATGCCTATTGAGGCAATAAATGCATAATAACCATTGTAATCATCTAACTAGCTTTTGATTTATCTATTCATCCAACACCGTTTTTAGTGTATTTAACATTTGGTATTTAATAAATGCCAGGCACTAGACTAGGTTCTGGAATACAGTGGTGAACCAGACAGATGGAGTCCCTGTTCTTGTAGAACTTCCGAAGAACCACTTCATGTCTACCTGAACAGCTATAACCAAAGAAAAGGGCAATAGCAAGTGTTGGTGAGATGTGGAGAAATTGAAACCTCATACAATGCTGGTGTGAAAGTAAAATGGTGCCTCAAAAGAGATTAAATATGGGGTTACAATACGACCCCGCAATTCCACTCATAGGTATATTTCCAAGACAAAGAACAAAGCAATGCGTATGTTCACAGATAAATTAATACATGAATGTTGATAGCATCATAGGGCCAAAAAGTCAGAAATAACCCAAATGTCCATCAGTTGATAAAGGGATGAATCAAATGTGGTACATCCACACAATGAAATGTTATTAAGCTATAAAAAAGAATAAAGTACTATTAAATGTTACTACATGATAAATTTTGTAAAATCATGTTAAGTAAAAGAAGTCAGTCATAGAAGACCAAATATTGTATGATATCACTTAAGAAATATACAGAATAAGCAGATCCATTGAGACTGAAAAGTTAGTGGTTGCCAGAGCCTAGGGGAAGGGGAGAATAGAATGTATCTGTTAATGAGCTTCTTTTTATATCACAATTTTTTTAATTAAATGGGTTTTCTTTTTGAAGTAATGAAAATGTTCTGGAATTAGTCAGAATGAGAGTTTCACAACCTTGCGAATGTACTATTCTTCTTTTTTTTTTCTTGTGGTTTTTGGCCAAGGCTGGGTTTGAACCCACCACCTCCAGCATATGGGACTGGCGCCCTATCCCTTTGAGCCATAGGCGCTGCCCATTGCGAATGTACTAAAAAGCACTGAGTTATACACTCAAAAGGGTGAATTTTATGGCATGTGAGTTACAATGCAATTTTTTTTTTTGAGACAGAGTCTCACTGTGTCACCCTCAGTAGAGTACTATGGCATCACTGCTCACAGCAACCTCAAACACTGCTCAAAGCAACCTTGGACTTAAGCGATTCTCCTGCCTCAGCCTCCCAAGTAACTGGGACTACAGGTACCTGCCACAATGCCCAGCTGTTTTTTGGATGTGGCTGCATTGTTGTTTGGCAGACCTGGGCTGAGTTTGAACCCGCCAGCTCTAGTGTATGTGGCTGGTGCCCTAGCCACTGAGCTACAGGCGCCCAGCCTACAGTGCAATATTATATACATCAAGAAGTATTGAAACAGGAAACAACAATACAATGAGACAGATAAGCTTAGAATGCCTGGAATGTAGAATACAGTGCTGTTGGAAAGATGGGAGACAGACACAAACACAATTCCAAGCTGAAACCTGAAAGATGAGTTGGGGATTAGCCAGGCAAGGAGGGAGGACAGGGACAACTGTGTTTCAGGAAAGAAGAATGTTCCAGGCAAAAAGAATAGCATGAGGCCAGGCAGGGTGGCTCACGCCTGTAATCCTAGCAGTTTGGGAAGCCAAGGCAGGTGGATTGCCTGAGCTCAAGACCAGCCTGAGCAAGAGGTAGACTCCATCTCTAAAAATAGCTGGGCATGGTGGCAGGTGCCTGTTGTCCCAGCTACTCAGGAGGCTGAGGCAAGAGGATCGGTTGAACCCAGGACTTTGAGGTTGCTGTGAGCTATGACGCTACAGCACTCTACCTAGGGTGACAGAGTGAGACTGTCTCAAAAAAATAAAAAGGAATAGCATATTTGAAGGCGTGGAGGTGAGAGAACAAAGGATATTCAAGGAAATAAAAGAGGCTACACTGCTGGAATGAGTCCAGGTGGGAACCAAAGTTCAAACTAGTCCTTTAGGGGCAGGCAAAAGGGTCCTATGAGCTGTGGTAGAGATTGTGAACCAGATTGCAAGGGGATAAGGAGTGTGGAAAAACTTATCAGCATCCTTGTCCTTAATAAGAAAACTGGCCAATGATTAATGAGCACTTAGGATGTGCCAGAGTTAGTGCAAAGTTCTTTAAAGGAATTTGACATTTAATTCTCCTGAGAAACTTGCCCCCTCCCTAAAGATCTATATTTCTTTATTTATATGGGCACAGACTGGACAGACAGCCCCAGGGGGAGTGGTAGAAAGCGGAGAGTTGAGTGACAGGACTGATGAAAAACATTTTGTTTCATTACATACCTTTTTGTACTTCGGTGTTTGGGCCATGTACATTTAGATAGAGAGATGATACATGGGTACATGACATACGTACCACGTGCACACGAAAAGGTCAGACAGCTAGTAGAAGCGGAACTGGGCTTCTAAGCTTTAGAGAAAATAATGCTCATCAAGGAAATCTTCAGGTGACTATTTTCTTTTCTCTGTATGATTTCTCAAGGGGTGAAAAAGATTAGATCTGCTTAGCAGCTATATTTCTTCCTGTAAATTAATCATTTGGCCTGAAGGTCTATATTCCAGTCTACTGGTTATTATAAGCCTGCCTCTCTCACATCTGTCTGGCACCACTGAACAGCAGAGATACTGCACGGCAAAGGTGAAGACCCCACCCTCTGGAATGTGATGACACTAAGCGTGGAGCCCTGTGGGACCCTGGGTGGCAGCTCTCTCAGGAAATGCCCTTATCTCGTTGTATACTTACAATAGATCACCGACCCACCTACCACAATAGGAGAAAAAGCTGATCAAATCTAAAATTGGTATTGCCAAAGCCCTTTGCTAATAGGAGTGCATAACTAGGCTGCATAGCCTGGGTCCTGCATGGTCAAAAAACAGGGAAAAATGCCTTCGTAGGGCCTACTTCCAGGAAGTGTGGGAAATCTGTGGGCCAGAAGATGGGGAGGGCTTCCTGTGGCTTTGGAGGGAGACTTAGCACACCAGTTGGGGATGACAAATGTCTCCCAGTGACAGATAGCCCCTCAGAGCTCTTTATATTTGTATTGTTTTGCTTGAAAAGAAAAAAAAAAAACTGGGCGGCACCTGTGGCTCAGTGAGTAGGGCGCCGGCCCCATATGCCGAGGGTGGCAGGTTCAAACCCAGCCCCGGCCAAACTGCAACAAAAAAATAGCCGGGCATTGTGGCGGGCGCCTGTAGTCCCAGCTGCTTGGGAGGCTGAGGCAAGAGAATCGCTTAAGCCCAAGAGTTAGAGGTTGCTGTGAGCCGTGTGACGCCACGGCACTCTACCCGAGGGCGGTACAGTGAGACTCTGTCTCTACAAAAAAAAAGAAAAGAAAAAAACTTAAACAGACAAATCAGGTTAATAAGACACCAAAGGCATATGAGAAAGAGGCTGAGCATGTTGGCATATCCATGAATATTTGCTGATTGATGAAGAGAGGGAAATTATTAATGGCAGGGCAGAGGTTCGAGGTTCCCAGATGTTAAGAGACTGGGCAGTCAGGTAACTCCACATTCTGCAGAAGAGCAAACAGTAGACTAGAAAGATAAAGGATCATGTTCAAATTGCATGGCTAGCTGCTGATAACAGCCAGCCAAGACCTTGGATTTTTGAGTCCATGGCATACCCTGCTTTCCTAATGGCTCTGCTAACAAGTAAGGGACCTGTGGCCTGGTCACCAAGATGAGGTCTACTTGACAAGGGAATCTCACTGGTCCCCAGCCTCTGAATTCAGACAAGACATTGACATGTAGATCTCAGAGGCAGACAGCAAGGAGGCAGCAGCCAGAGAGCTCTCAATTTCACTCTAGAGTCCTCACGCTTTTGTGACAGTGTCATGACACGATACTGTGGGAGGGACACAGTGTGGGCGGGAAATGGAAAGGAAAGGTCTGAGGAGAAAACTGAAAAGGTACTCATGCTTTCTTTCCCCAAATTCTGCCAGGCCTTTTCCCATTTAAGAAAGAAAACATTGAGGGTGGCGCCTGTGGCTCAGTGAGGAGGGCGCTGGCCCCATATACCGAGGGTGGCAGGTTCAAACCCAGCCCCAGCCGAACTGCAACAAAAAAATAGCCGGGCGTTGTGGTGGGTGCCTGTAGCCCCAGCTGCTCGGGAGGCTGAGGCAGGAGAATCGTGGAAGCCCAAGAGCTGGAGGTTGCTGTGAGTCCTGTGATGTCATGGCACTCTACCAAGGGCGGTAAAGTGAGACTCTACCTCTACAAAAAAAAAAAAAAAGAAAGAAAGAAAACATTGAGAGAGCACAAAGACTTCAAACCCAAGGTACTTTCTGTGCCTACCAACCATGACAGGCAGATTTTAAGAACTAAATAAAAATGCATTACAGAGGTGGGAGTGAGGGAAGGCTGCAGAAGTACTCAGGTAGGGGCAGTCCTACTGGTTTTGGTGGGAAGCAGATTACTACCCTATTACATAGGCAGATAGAGAACTTTGGAATAGCCACATCTATATCTGTATCTATATGCTAAATAAAACTCAAATATTCTCACTACATCCTGCATGTACTCTAAGTAATGGCCATACCTGACTATTTGCTAATCAGTCATTCAGCAGAGATGTATTAAGTACCTATGACATCAGATAAACATGAGTATATCGTTTGTTCAATGAATTAATGTATTCATTTATTCCTGTGATGGCACGAGCACGCACAGAAAGTATTCTTTATCTTTCCTTCCTGCTTTGGGGCCTGGTTTACAGTCTTTTCTCTTCCTGGCTCTCATAACTGAGGCCCTTCTCTCCAGAGCAGCAGGTCTTGGCCTTTCATGATGGAGAATTGGAAGGACATTGGGAGGCAAGAAGAAAGGTCATCAGAAGAGTGTGGAGGTCAACACAGGAGGAATTTGTTAAGGGCTGCAGTGTGCCAGAATAGCTGGTGGGATGGGAAAGAAGGCAAAAGGATTCTAAGGATGATGGTTCACCTTCTAGTCCCTTCCGAGAGTAAAGAATCACAAGTGGCTGGGGGAAGTGCTGTTTAAATGTGGTCCCAGCTACTCGGAAGACTGAGGCAGGAGGATCACTTGAGGCCAGGAGTTCAAAGCTGTAGAAGGTAATGCTCTGGCCTGTGAATAGCAAGTGCACTCCGGTAGCCTGGACAACATTGCAAGACACCCTCTTTTATAAGCAATCACAAGTAAAGACCTTGAATAGATTTTGAAATTACTTTTGGTTACACAGAAAGTATCCTTTTGACCTAAACAGTACTTTGGGTTCATGACTGTGCTTTTTGCATTCATTCATTGGACTAATATTCATGGAGTGCCCTGTATATGAAGTCACCATGTAGAGCTGCACAAAATTGATCTAGTCCCTGACCCCTTGAAGCTTGAAAATATTGAATAAATAAATTAAAATGAATTAAATTGGGATGTGTATTTTAAAGGAAAGAAGTTCAGTGTCATGAGAAGGTGTTAACTGGGGAACAGTTTCACGCCCTTGGAACAAGTCCTGTTCTTCACACTTCACAGTCTTGTTCACTCTTAATGGCAAAGTACTTTTTTTGATAGTGTACCCTGCCAATATTTTAATATTATACTGAAAAGCTCAAATGTCACCTCCTTCAAGATGCCATTTCAGGTCCCCATTTTAGGTTTTTCTCTTATAATACACAATTCTTTCTGCTAAGCACATAGCTACTGTAGAGTGACCAAGTGTCACAGTCTGCCTGGAATTGAAAGGTTTTCCAGAATGTTAGCCTTTCCCAGGATGCAGTGCTAAAATGTGGAAAGGACTAGGCAACATGGACAAGTCGGTTACCCTAACCAAAGCTGTTGACAAGTCTGTTTTTTCTATTACATACATCCAACACTCCAGAAGGGAAGGGGTTGACTTAGACAAATAATGACAATAATAGTGGTTTATACTCAAGTATTTACTATATTCCAGGCTCTGTCCTGGGTTCTTTACAACAACCAAATGAGGTGATTTCCACTTCTCCAAAGAAATTGAAGCTAAGCCAGTTAAGCAAAGATTTAAGACAATGGGACCAAAGGAAACTTAATCACCAACCACCACGCTAGCACAGTAGTTTTCAAACTTTTTTAAAGACTAGTCAAGTGAAGCAGTGAAAGAAGGAACAAAGAAATCTGTAACCAATTGTGATCAATTAGTTGTAAACACCACCACATTCAGACCAGCCCTCAAACTTTTTGATCTCAGAATCTCTTTATACTCTTAAAATTTTTTTTTTTTGAGACAGAGTCTCAGTCTGTCACCCTGGGTAGAGTACTGTGGCATAGCTCACAGCAACTTCAAATTCTTGGGCTCAAGCAATCCTCCTGCCTCAGCCTCCTAAGTAGCTGGGACTACAGGTGCCCATGACAACTGGCTAATTTTTCAAATTTTTTTTTTTTTTTTTTTTTTTTTAGTAGAGACTGGATTTTGCTCTTGCTCAGGCTGCTCTCAAACTCCTGAGCTCAAGCAATCCATCCAACTCAGCATCCCAAAGGGCTAGGATTACAGGTGTGAGCTGCCGCACCCAGCCTACTCTTAAAATATTTTTGAAGACCCTCATCCCCCAAACTTTTATGTGGGCTATGTGTTTTGATAGTTAACTATTAGGAATTAAAATTGAGAATTTATTTTAATTCATTATTTTAATATAATTCACATTAACAATACATCTTTTATTATTATTATGATGATTATTTTTGAGACAGAGCCTCAAGCTGTCACCCTGGGTAGAGTGCCGTGGCTCACAACAACCTCCAACACTTGGCCTCAAGCGATTCTCCTGGCTCTGCCTCCCAAGTAGCTGGGACTATAGGCGCCTGCCACAACGCCCGTCTATTTTTTGGTTGCAGCCGTGGTTGTTTGGCGGGCTCAGGCTGGATTCCAACCCGCCAGCTCAGGTGTATGTGGCTGGCGCCATAGCAGCTTGAGCCACAGGCGCGGAGCCAATAACACATCTTTTATTTTTTTTTTATTTTTTTTTTTTTGTAGAGACAGAGTCTCACTGTACCGCCCTCGGGTAGAGTGCCGTGGCGTCACACAGCTCACAGCAACCTCTAACTCTTGGGCTTACGCGATTCTCTTGCCTCAGCCTCCCGAGCAGCTGGGACTACAGGCGCCCGCCACAACGCCCGGCTATTTTTTGGTTGCAGTTTGGCCGGGGCTGGGTTTGAACCCGCCACCCTCGGCATATGGGGCCGGCGCCCTACTCACTGAGCCACAGGCGCCGCCCAACACATCTTTTAAATGAAAAATAATAATCATATTTTCCAAAACAAAAATATTCTAGCAAGCAGAGTGGCACATCTCTTTAGTGGTTAGCTTACTAAAAAACTGGGTTCTCACATATCTAGGTCTACTTTCAATCTGTTGTAGTATGTATCATGAAGTCTCTAGAAAACTCCACTGTATGCTTATGAGAGAAAGAAAGTGAAAATAACTTTAGTATGATTGTGAAATTGTTTTGCCTTCTGGGACCCCCAGGAGTCTCTGGATACTTTGGAAGGAGCTGCTGTACAGTATGAAACAATAAATAGTGCTTTCAAACTTTTCAATATCTTGATGGCTGCATTAGGAGAAGAGTTACCTTCGATTTGCAAGAACGTCAGGTTTTGATTTGTAGACTGGGTTTGGCCCAATGCCAGCGACACCAGCGAAGAGAAAGGAAGGACAGCAGACGCCTCCACTTGGCCAAACCCTAAAGTTCCAGCGCTTTCCGGGTCACTCACGCGCTGCTCGACCTTGGACTACAACTCCCAGCAGAGCTGGCGGCAGGGGCGTGTCCGCAGCCGCGAGGGAGCGTGGGAGACGCAAACTGAGTGACGGAAGAAGAGGGGGCCTGCCTGGTTTTGGCAGGCACGGTATCGCAATTGGAGGAGCCGAGAAGGAGGGGCGGAGCCTGTGTTTGGGTCAGCCAATGGTTGGAGTCAGGCGGAAGGCGGGGAGGGGGCGTGTCAGGGCTGACTCCCGGGCTGCGTGGGGCTCTAACGAGCTGTAGGACGCGGGCCTAGGGGCTAAGAGCGAGTTGTCTCACCGCCTTGGAGGCCGGGCGCGGGAAGATGGCGGCGCGATGGAGCAGCGAGAACGTGGTGGTGGAGTTTCGCGACTCCCAGGTAAGCTGAGGGGGCTGAATGGAGCCGTCTGGGCATGCGCCCTCCCCGCTTCCCTTCCCCGACGCTGCAGATTCTGTTGGGGAGGCTACCAGGAGACCCTCCTCCACCCCCTACTTCCAGCCGGGGCTAGGCAGATGGGCAAGCGGGTGACTTAGAGTTCTCAGTCCTGGGAGGGCTAGGGGAACCTTGATGACTGTTGAAGGCAGATGGATTGGGGCACGGACGGGGACTTAGGGGTTCCCCACGGGAGTACGGGAAGTGGGGTCGTCCTTGGGACACTGATGCCGAGACAGTGCATCAGTGAGTGTTGAGGGGAGGCTTCCCACGAGCAGGGTGGTGAGCAAGGAGGTGTCTGCTTTTTGGGGCAGGGGGCTTTGCTGGGTGACTTCGGGCAAGTGGCAGAATTTTCTGAGCCTCAGCGGCGTGGAGTGGACTTAACCTTGCCTCCCAGGATTTGGGAGGTGGGTTCGATGAAGCACTGCTTGCAAAGCACCTAAGCAATTAAGTGGTTCCTGATTCTATAGTGATCGAAAATACTGTGTAGTGGGTAAGAGTGTACACTGCATGTGTTGCCCGTGTTCCAGCCTTGTCTCAGCCCCTACTCTGTCAACACTCACCACGTGTGTTTTCCCGCCTGTAGAAGGGAGAACGTCGTATCTACCTCACAGGATTGGTGTGAGGATTTTATGTGGTCATATGTTCATTATGTGTGGCACAGTGACAGGCACATGATAAACTTCAAGAAACGCTAGCCCTTCCGAGGGATTTTTGCCATTTTTCTATACCATGTCTTCCACATGCCAGGCCTTGGCCTAAGCCATTTATCTATGTTTTCTTTTTGTAATTCATGAAAGAACAATGCAAGGTTAGTGTTACCCCTTTTTTCCAAAAGGGGAAACAGATTCATTCCTTTTGGCTGATCCCAGTAACTTTGCTGAAGCCTTCCATAATGTGGCCAGTGGCATTGGGGTTTGTATTCAGGCTCTGACCCCAGGGCCCTTGTTCAGCTTATTACACTACTGTGGGTAGCTTGAACCTGCCATGCAGTCATTCCCCTAGATATGCATCATAGCTCACAGCAACCTCAGACCCTTGGGCTCAAGAGATTCTCTTGCCTCAGCCTCCGGGGTAGCTGGGACTACTGGTGCCTGCCACAAGGCCTGCTATTTTTATTTATTTTATTTTTTGAGACAGAATCTCACTGTGCAGCCCTCGGTAGAGTGCCGTGGCGTCACAGCTCACAGCAACCTCAAACTCTTGGGCTTAAGCGATTCTCTTGCCTCAGCCTCCCAAGTAGCTGGGACTACAGGCACCCGCCACAACACCAGGCTATTTTTGTTGTAGTTGTTGTCATTGTTGTTTAGCAGGCCCCGGCCGGGTTCAAACCCACCAGCCCTGGTGTATGTGACAAGTGCCCTGACCACTGAGCTGTGGGCACCAAGCCAAGGCTAGCTATTTTTAGAGCTGGGAATCTCACTCTAGCTCCGCTGGTCTCCCACCTGTAAGCTCAGGCAATCCACCTGCCTTGGCCTCCCAGAGTGCTAGGATTACAGGCATGAGCCACTGCGCCCGGCCTCCACTATATCTGTATATTATGTTCTCTTTTCCCCAGCACCTAGGACAGTGTCTTAATGATTCCTTTTATTTATCAGACAAATACTGAATACTTTCTGTGTGTCAAACTTTTATTCACTCATTTATTCAACAAGGATTTATTAAGTTCTTATTAGGTGCACACTGTGCTGGGCATTGTGTCCATATGCAGGTGATTTATACTGAGGGAGATCTGGTTTACAGTATGTTCATGGTGTCCTTCCTTCTTTTCCTTAAAACCCTATCCCGTCTTTTGCCATAAGAATGAATTAGTTTGCTCTGTGGGGCCCTCTAATAAGCAGCCCGCACAGAGCATCTGAGTAGCAGCATTAGGATTAAAGATCCTGAAGCACTTTGCACTGTCAGCATGGAGTCTCTGTGAGGCCTGCCCTCCCTAGGGAGGTGCCAGTCTCCTAGGGAAAAGGAATCATATGCCTGTTACCCTTGTTAATTGCTTTCGGTGGGGACTAGGACAGAACAGAATCCTGTATTGTGTTCTAAGCCTGCTAATTTGGAAGCTACTAATCTGCAAATGCTTTAATTCTCACAAAAGACCCAGGTAGTCTCACCCTTAGTTCTTTGTAAAGATGTAATTAAAGAGACCTGCAGAGAGGGTGCTGATGAAGTAGTAACAAATAATTAAACCTCAACAACAGTTGTCAAAGTAAGGGAACAAAGTAAATTGGGTAATTTAACTGCCTTGTGGGAGTTTTTCTTTCTGATTTTTTCCATTTACAGGGGCACATCTCTGTGTGAATTAACGTGGTTTCCTGGTTGGTTCTGATGATTTGGAGGAACAAGAACCCAATTTATTAACAATTTTATTAATGTAGAAGGAAAAAGTTAAAATTCTTTATATTGCCCCTTTGAAAAGGAAAACCACAGTGATAAACTTCAAAACACTTTACATACATCTTTTTTTCCCCTAAGGTAGCCTTCCATATTTATTGATTAGCCATTGCTTATTTATTTATTTATTTAGACAAGAGTTTTGGTTTGTCACCCTCAGTAGAGTGCGGTAGTGTCATAGCTCACAGCAGCCTCAAACTCTTGGGCTTAAGTGATCCTCCTTTCCGCCACAACGCCCAGCTATTTTTGGAAACAGGGTCTCACTCTTGCTTAGGCTAGTCTCAAACTCCTGAGCTCAGGAGATCCACCGGCCTCAGCCTCCTGAGTAGCCAGGACTATAGGTGCCCACCATAATGCCTGGCTATTTTTTTTAAGACCTGAAGTCTCACTCTTGTTCAGGCTGATTTCGAACTCCTCAGTTCACCTGCCTCACCCTCTCAGAGTGCTAGGATTACAGGAGTGTGCCACTGCCCAGCTACCAAGAAATAATTTTTAAAAGTTAAAGCTTTTAGATTTTATTTATTTATTTATTTTTACTTATTATTGAGACAGTATCTCACTTTGTCACTCTTGGTAGAGTACTATGGCATCATAGCTCACAGCAACTTTGAACTTTTGAGCTCCAGCAATTCTCTTGCCTCAGCCTCCCTAGTAGCTGGAACTATAGGCTCCTGCCACAATGCCTGGCTATTTTTTTTCTGTTTAGCTGGCCCAGTCTGGGTTCGAACCCACCAGCCTAACCACTGAGCTATGGGCTCCCAGCCTAGATTTTTTTTAGAGGAAACCCCAGCCTGAAGGGTAGAATGATTTTTTTATAGTTTATACAAGTGTTACTTACTTTGTAAAACAATGCTTTGAGATATTGCTGTCCCCGATTAAAAGGGGACAACCTGTGCTGTTTGGCACCAATTCTGAAGTAGTCCCTAGAATCAGTAAGTGTCAACACTATATGAAAACTTAGACATAATCTTCAAGAGCAGTGATTTTCAATTGGTGTGCCATGATAAATTTTAAAGATCATTAATTATTTTCAAAAGAAGTTCAAAGCTCATGTAAGCATATTCTTTTTTTTACTCTTTTTTTTGGGATCAACGTCATTTAAGTGTGCCACAGAAGTTTATAGGTTCAAGTGTGCCCTGAGATAAAAAACGTTGAAAAACACTGTTCTAGAGCAACACTGTCCTGTAGAATTTTCAATCATGGAAATTGGGCTAGTATGACTGAGACACTGTATTTTTCTTTTCTTTTTTTGAGCCAGTCTTGCTCTGTCACCCAGACGAGAGTGTAGTGGTGTCATCATAGCTCACTGAAACCTCAAACTCCTGGGCTCAAGCAATTCTCCTGCCTCAGCCTTCCCAGTCATTGGAACTGAGGAATGCTCCACTGTGCCCAGCTACTTTTTTCTATTTTTACTAGAGATAGGGTCTCATTCTTGTTCTTGTTCTTTTTTACTAGAGATAGGGTCTCACTCTTGTTCTCAAACTCCTGAGCTGAACCAATCCTTCCTCTGCCTCCCAGAGTGCTAGGTTACAAGTGTGAGAGCAATCAAGCCCAGCCTTGTATTTTTAATTTAATTAAATTTTAAGTAATTGCCGTTTAAATAGCCACCTGTGGCTAGCAGCTATGCTATTGCAAAGTGCAGTTTAGAATATTGAGAAGGGTGGGAGGTAGTTTCCGCTCTCAAGGAAAGGTGAGGTGGCAGAATGTGCTCTTACAAGTCTCTAACCCCACAGTATATGCAAAATTGCTGCAGCATACGACTGTTATGATGAAAACGGGAACTGTAGACTCAGAGCTATCTCCACTTCGGGATGTGTGTGTGTGAGATCTCAAACTCTGTATGTGCAGAACAGTTGAACATACCCTGGGACAGCTCTCCCCACATCCCAGCTTTTGCCCCCTCCAATCCATTCTTGCTGTTGTTCAGGTTGGTCTTGAACTCCTGAGCTCAAACAATCCACCCGCCTTGACCTCCCAGAGTGCTAGGATTACTTACAGGTGTGAGCCACTTGTGCCCAGCCCTTTCCTTTGGGTCTTAGAGACTCCACTCAGGTTTTCCCCTATTTTTAAGCAATTTTTTTTTTCATTTCTCCACATCATGGTCTAGTATTTAGGAGGCATTCTCTTAATAACATTAAAAAATATTTTACCTTAAAATTATTTGGGGGAATATTTAAACATATGAATGACACTGTTACCATGTAAAGATTAACAGTAAAGCATACCCTCCACACAGCCTAAGGAATGTGCCCGTTTGGTTACTTATAAAGCCTAAAGCCTTTTACCCAGAGCATCTTCTTCTCTGAGCCCCACTAGAGGCAGTGACTACCCCCAAAATTTGGATTAATCACTTTTTTGCTTTTTAAAACATAGTGTTAGCATCAATGTATGTAAATGTAAATAATATTTTCTTTTATTTTTACTGTTTTTGACCATTGTATAAATGGAATCATATATTATGAAATCTTCTGTGACTTTCTTTTGCTCAACATTGTCTTTGAAGTTGGTTGATGCTGATTTCCATGGCTGTCGTTTGCTTACTTTGCTATGAAGTAGTGTTCCGTTGTATGAAGGTGCCAGAGTTGATTTGTCCCTCTAGTTATTAAGCATTTAGTTTGTTTTCAGTTTTCATAATTATAGATGATAAGACTATGAACATGATATTTACATGGCAGTAGAAAAGACACATGTATATATGTTCTTCAGCCTTTTCAAGAGGATGTCAAGTTGTTTTTCAAAGTGGTTGAATTTCGATACTCCCAGCAGCAGTGCTTAAATAGTTTCTGTTGGTCCATATCCTCCCCAACACTTGGCATTATTGTTACTGGAATTTCTTCTTCAGTAGGTCCTTGGTCTTGGGGGTTCAAAGTATGAATTCATGGACCACAGATCAGTGGTAAGATAGGATTTATTAGCCAGAAAAGAATACAGAAAAAGCACCAAAGCTCCTAGCAGAGGGAAAGACCCAATTCCGAAAATCTCTGCCTGGATCCTTTGTCTAGGGGTGTATATAGTCAGCCTGGGTCCTTTATAGTTACTTGGTAACAAGTTAATGGATACAGTCCTTTCTACTTGGGCAAGATGAATGAGTATCTTAATGAATGCATAGAGTCCCTTCTGCTTAGGGCAAGGTGAACTAGCACATTAATGAATGGAAGCAATCTCTTCTGCTAGGGGCAAGATCAATGAGAGTTCCCTTCATGAAATTGCCCAGGCCTAGGAAATGGGGGGTTCTTGTTCAGCTTTGAATGGGGGAACCCTTTATCAGGAACATTTACAGATCTTTATGTGGGAATCAGTCCCTTGCCTTGCAGGTGGGGCCTAGTCATCGAACTTGTCACACTCACCGGAGCCAGCTTCCCCTTTGCCTACCAGCCAGCCTTCCAGTGGCCCAGCCAGGGCGAGGAGGCTGCCCAGAGCTAGCCAGGCCCTGGTGCCCAGGATGGCCTCTGCAGGTGCTACAGGAAAGGCAGCTGGCAGCTTCAGTGCAGCTTGGCAGGCTAGGCGGGGAACAGGCGATGCCGCCAACCACAGCTGGAAGGGGAAGTAGGAACCCTGTATCATTATCAGACATCAAAATTTCTCATGCTCTTAGAAAATATTTATGGAGGGCGGCGCCTGTGGCTCAAGGAGTAGGGCGCCGGTCCCATATGCCGGAGGTGGTGGGTTCAAACCCAGCCCTGGCCAAAAACCACACACACACACACAAAAAAAAGAAACATTAAAAAAGTAAAAAATAAAAATAAAAATGAAAAAAAAGAAAATATTTATGGAGAGACTGCTGTGTGCCAGGCACTATGGATACAACAGTGAACAAAACAGAATTTCTTGCCTACATCAAGCTCTTGTCCTTACATTTTACTGATTTTTACCTATCTAGTATGAAATGGTTTATCATTTTGGGGGTTAATTTGTATTTTCCTGACTACTGATGAAGGTGAATATTTTTTCATGTTTAATTGGCAATTTGTGTTTCTTCTGTGAATAGCAATTTATGTCTTGTGTCCTTTTTTTCTAACTGCATCATCTTATAGATTAAGAAGAATGTAAAAATTTTTCTGATTTTAATTCTATACTGCTTGGATATGATCTCCCAAGTTGTGCCTTGTCTTTTCATTGTCTTTATGGTAACTTTTTGTTGTTATTATTATTATCTTTACTTATTTTCTTTTTAGAGATGCGTTCTTAACTATGTTGCCTAGGGTAGAGAACAGTGGCTATTCACAAGCACAGTGAGGCACACTACAGCCTTGAACTCCTGACCTCAAGTGATCCTCCCACCTCAGCCGCTCAAAGCTGGGACTATAAGCACGTGCCACCGTGCCCAGCCAAATGTTATCTTTTTTTTTTCTTTTTGAGACAGAGTCTCACTATGTCACCCTCGGTAAAGTGCGGTAGCGTCACAGCTTACAGCAACCTCCAACTCTTGGGCTTAAGCGATTCTCTTACCTCAGCCTCCCAAGTAGCTGGGACTACAGGCGCCTGCCACAATGCCCGGCTGTTTTTTGGTTGCAGTTGTCATTGTTGTTTAGTTGGCCCCGGCTGGGTTTGAACCTGCCACCCTCGGTGTACATGGCTGACGCAGTAATCACTGTGCTATGGACGCCAAGCCCAAATGGTATCTTTTGATGAACAGAAGTTTCATTTTAATGTAGTTAAATTTATGAATTGTACTTTTCTGTATCTAGGTTTATAAAGATATTCTCCAATATTTTCTTTTTTTCTGCCACCTTGAAATTGAATATAAGGCATTTTAGGGCAGTACCTGTGGCTCAAAGGAGTAGGGCACTGGCCCCATGTACCAGAGGTGGTGGGTTCAAACCTGGCCCCGGCCAAAAACTGCAAAAAAAAGAAAAGAAAAGAAGGCATTTTAGCAGTAAGTATGTTTTCTGTTAACCTAATGGTTGGTGACTTATTAGTAGTCTCAGCATTATAATAACTCTCACAGATTAAGATTGAGGGCTATATTTTGTGCTAATGAAAAAGAATATAAAACACAACAACAACAGTTTGAGCACAGGAGTTCAAGACCAGCTTAAGCAAGATCAAGATGCTGTCTCTAAAACTAGCTGAGAGCCCATCTCTAAAAATAGCTGGGTATTGTGGTACCTGTAGTACTTGTAGTCCCAGCTACTCGGGAGGCTGAGGCAAGAGGATCACTTAAGCCCAAGAGTTTGAGGTTGCTGTGAGCTGTGTTATCACAGCACTCTACCAAGGGTAACAAAGTGAGATTCTATCTCAAAAAATAAAAAGAAAAAAAGCAAAAACAACAACAAAAACCAACTCAGCAAATTCTTTTTTTTTTTTTTCAGTTTTTGACCAGGGCTGTGTTTGAACCTGCCACCTCTGGTATATGGGGTTGGTGCCCTACTCCTTAAGCCACAGGCACTGCCCAAACTCAGCAAATTCTTTAGCCAGGAGCAAAGTTATATATAGTTAATAGTCTGGATATTTTTCTGGAGCAATCCAACTTTCATTCTTGTTTTTCTGGTTTCACTTAATATTCATTTTCTCATCCGTAAAATAAAATTGTGGATGAGATGACATCTAAAGGTCCTTTCAGTCTATTTTATCAGGCATATACTATACACTGACCACACTGATACTCTCATTTAATTCTCCCCTAGCACTCTGGAAGGCCAAAGTGGGTGGATACATTGGTCTTTGGCCAGGCCTGTGACAAACTGATATTAGAGGAACTGGCTCTGAGTTGCATTGATTGGAAATTGCCACTTTCATCATTTGGAAGGTAATAGGCAAGGTATTTTCATTTTTTTTTTTTTTTTTTTTTTGGTAGAGACAGAGTCTCACTTTATGGCCCTAGGTAGAGGGCCATGGCATCACACAGCTCACAGCAACCTCCAACTCCTGGGCTTAAGCGATTCTCTTGCCTCAGTTTCCCGAGTAGCTGGGACTACAGGCGCCCGCCACGACGCCCAGCTATTTTTTGGTTGCAGTTCAGTCGGGGCCGGGTTTGAACCCGCTACCCTCGGTATATGGGGCCGGCGCCTTACCAACTGAGCCACCGGCGCCACCCTATTTTCATTTTTTTAAATAGCTCTTGCTCATTCAGCTGGGATTAAAAGAGGAAGAATGAACAATGTTTTCCTAGTCCCTTCAAATAAATGAATCCTAGATTTTGTTTTATAGATAGCAAAAAAAGTTCTTGTTAGAGAGATTTTCTTTTGTATGGAATAAGGGTAGGAAGGTAGTCCCATGAACTTTCCACCAGAGCTTCATTTGTACTTCATAGTGTTTGTACTAAAATTTAACTGTAAATCCAAAATGGATTGGTAATGCAATCCATTTCCAAATTCAGTGTCACTTGACTATTATAAAGTAACATACCTATTGTTTTTTGTTTTTTTTTTGGTAGAGACAGAGTTTCACTTTATTGCCCTTGGTAGAGTGCCGTGGCATCACACAGCTCACAGCAACCTCCAACTCCTGGGCTTAAGCGATTCTCCTGCCTCAGCCTCCCGAGTAGCTGGGACTACAGGCGCCTGCCATAACACCCGGCTATTTTTTTGTTGTTGTTGCAGTTTGGCCGGGGCTGGGTTTGAAACCGCCACCCTTGGTATATGGGGCCGGCGCCCCACTCACTGAGCCACAGGCGCCACCCCATACCTATTGTTTTTAAAAGATTAAAATGTTATAGCATCGATTTTGGTGTATTCACAGAGTGTGCACCCAGCACTACAATCATTTTTGGAATATATGCATTGCTCCAACATGATACACTGGACCCATTAGTCCCCTGACCTCCTAGGCAATGACCTCTACTATACTTTCCATTTCATTAATTCAGATGCTGCTGTGAGATCAAGTGCAATAACTACTAAAAAGTATCTTCTAATTTTAATGCAAGAGGTCAGTGACAACCTTTGATGGATCATTTTTTGTTGTTGTACACCTAAGAGGTGCCAGTAGTGGGTTTTAATCCAGTTCCTGACTGCAAAGCCCAGCACACCCTTTTCAGCTGCATCAAACTGCCTATGTTTATGTCTACAAAAATGATAGAGTCTTTCTTCCTTTTGATAAAATGGAGTCTGTTTCTTTGGATTGGTGAAGCCAAATGTTTAAGAACACATCTGCCTTGAGAGGTTGGCTCATGAAGAAATGGTCCTTTAAACAAAGACAGCAGCGATTTGTGTATGGAGGCTTCTGGAATCTGTTGGACTCTCATTTTCTTTCAGTTAGCGTGACTTTTTCAAATCGTTAATTATATTTTCTTCAGGCTGATAAGAACCAAACATCATGATGAATTCGCATCTCCCATCTCATAAAGGACACACAGTTCCTAAAGCCCCATTCTTTCTGCAGTGGAAGGAATAAGGGTTCTGAAGAAATTTATTTATTTATTTATTTTTGAGACAGCGCCTCAAGCTGTCGCCTTGGGTAGAGTGCTATAGCATCACAGCTCACAGCAAACTCCAACTCCTGGGCTCAAGCGATTCTTCTGCCTCCACCTCACAAGTAGCTGGGATTACAGGCGCCTGCCACAACGCCCGGCCATTTTTTGGTTGCAGCCGTCATTATTGTTTGGCAGGTCCTGGCTGGATTCAAACCCACCAGCTCAGGTGTATGTGGCTGGCACCTTAGCCACTTGAGCCACAGGTGTCAAGCCAAGAACTTTATTCTCTTATGTTTCAAGATGTGTCTTTTGATAGAGAGTAGTTCTGAGCAGTTAAGTTTGTTTTCTTACTGGTAAGGGAGGACTTTTCAGGGTGGAAAAAAAAGAGGAACTGATTGAAATTTTACTTTATAAAGTGTGTGGGTTAACTTGCAAGTAGGGTAAAATAAATTAAAAAAAATAAAAATAAGGGCTTGGCGCCCATAGCTCAGTAGTTAGGGCACCAGCCACATACATCCATGCTGGTGGGTTCTATCCTGGCCCTGGCCTGCTAAACAACAATGATGACAACTGCAACAAAAAATAGCCAGGCATTGTGGCAGGTGCCTATAGTCCCAGCTACTTGGGAGGCTGAGGCAAGAGAGTCACTTAAGGCCAAGAGTTGGAGGTTGCTGTGAGCTGTGATGCCACCATACTCTACTGAGGGTGACATAGTGAGACTGTCTCAAAAAAATAAAAATAAAAATATGTGGGTGGGTAAGGTACACAAAATTTCGTTCACCACGTTTTTGTACTCTTTAGATCTCATACAGTAGGGAGTTGAGCTGTTGAAGTTTATTATCCTATGAGATATAAAGAAGTGGAAGAACGTCAGAAGTATACATAAATTCAAGGGTGATAAATTATCAAGAGAACTTACAAAAAAATTCTTTGAAATGTTAAAGACCATCTTGGCACATTATGAGCTGGAGGGACCCTGACTGTGGCCTGGTTCTGACCTACCATCTTCAGACCGCAGATGTTTACAAGGCCACCTGTGTGAGCAAGCACCTTTTGGGGTGCTCTGGGAGAACATATTCAGAAACAACTATTGTTTAAATACTTTGATATACTTTCTTCATTATTTTTTTTTTGTTTTTGTTTTTTTTGTTTTTTTTGGCCGGGCTAGGTTTGAACCTGCCACCTCTGGCATATGGGACCGGCGCCCTACTCCTTGAGCCACAGGCGCCGCCCCTTCATTATTTTTCTTAGGAATATATTTATAAGTAGCCAATTTATTTATTTATTTATTTTTTGAGACAGAGTCTCAATGCCCTTGGTGCTCTCTGATGCCCTTGGTAGACTGCCATGGCATCATAGCTCACAGCAACCTCCAACTTCTGGCGTCAAATGATCTTCTTGTCGCAGCCTCCCGAGTAGCTAGGGCTGTAGGTACCTGCCACAATGCCCAGCTATTTTTTTTTTAAAGATGGAGTCTCATTCTAGCTCAGGCTGGTCTCAAACTCCTGAGCACAGGCAGTCTACCTGCCTTGGTCTTCCCAACTGCTAGAATTACAGGCCACTCCCGTGGTTCTTAACCCCCTGATGTCTAGACTTAAGAATTTCTCAGCTGTTCCTCATCTATGTGTTAAGACTGGTGGTCTTGGGTTTTAGACCTTATCTCTCACAAAGCTTTTTCTCTGAGGCTGTTTTCCCTTCCTCTGCCCAAAGTTCTCTTTCTTCAGTCTCTTTTTGGGACAGCTTAGCATAATCTTTAATGTGCTCCTATAAACACAGTTGTAGCCTCTATTTTCTGGGTGGGGATGGGAAAAACCACTCAGATGGTGATGTGGTTGTGGTTTTTCTTTTTTTAAGTAACCTCCCCTGATTTGGTGAGTTATGATACTTACTTGCGGTTTTGACTAATGCATTTTTCATGTCATTTTTGAATGCTTCCAGAATATCCCACTGCATAGATGTGCATTATTTACTTGGAGACAACATGAAATAAGCAGCTCTGTGCATAAAATTTTTGCTGTATTCTGAAGGTGGAATTACTGAATCAAAGGGCATAACTTTTTAATGCTGTTTCCAGATCACACTTTATTGGTATTCTTTCACTGTATACCACACATTTAGCAGCTTAAAATAACACCCATTTAGAGCTCACAGCTCTGTAGGTCAGAAGTCCAGGCACTGCATGGCTGATTGAGCATCTTGCAGGCTGAAATCAGGGTGTCAGCCAGCTGTATTTGCATCTGGAGACTTTACTTAGGAAGAATCTACTTACAGTGGGTTCCTTCAGGTTGTTGACAAAATTCAGTTCCTCGGGGTTTTAGGATAGAGATCTCTGTTTTCTTAATGGTTGTTATTTAGGGATTACTGTCAACTCCCAGAGGCCACTCTGAGGTCCTTGGTATGTGGTCCCCTCCCTCTTCATAGCCTGCAATGGAGAATCTTTTTCGTGTTGAATCTCTTACCTTTTTAGTCTCTAATTTCCTGTCTCTGACCTCTGGACCTGATTTAAAGGGTCGATGAGATTAGGGCTCTCCATCCTTCCTGCCCCCGAACTTTTCATCATCCCACGTAGAAGATGTGCACCCAGTAAACAATAACTCTCTGTTCTCTCCTCCCCTTTGCCCCTGGAAACCTCTAGCCTCTACTTTCTGTTTCTATGAATTGCCTATTTCAGGTGGAAACATCTCTAATTTGTCCTTTCGTGTCTGGTGTACTTAGCATAATGTTTCCCACTTTCATCCACGTTGTAGCCTAGATCAGAATTTCCTTCCCTTTTAGGCTGAGTGATATCCCATTGTAGGTCTGTACTACCTTTTGTTTATCCATTCATCCATCAGTGGACGCTTGGCTTGTTTCAGATCTATCTTAGGGTCAGCTGATTTGGGACCTTAATTACATCTATAAAATCCTTTCATAGCAGGACCTAGATCAGTGTTTGATTAGTGTTGAGTAGCAGGGAGGTGTGCATACACTGAGGGCCCAGAATCTTGGGGGGCCGTCTTAGGGTTTTGCCTCCCACATGCCCTCCTGAAAGATTACACTGAACTTGTTGGAGGAACCATCTTGCCCCCTTTCATATCATTAATAAATTGCACAAAGGAGTTCTGGAAATGGCATCTCATTTCACTGCCTGCTTTTCCAGCAGGGCTTTTGTCTGCTCACGACTCTGTAAGTGCAATGGAGGATGCATGTTAATCACTTTTCAGCCACCAGTGAAGAGTACCATGGTGTCTTGTCATCAGTATCACCTATAACTTGTTTTTGAGATGGACAAGCCTGAGAAACCTATTAAATAAGGTCAGTGAAGGTGAGGGAGAAAATTTCTGTTTACCATTTGTGGTTTGTGATTTTGGCAGAAAAAACAAAATGGATTCTCTCTTGGTACTCTCTTAGAAAGAACTTAGAGCATTTGGCAGCCAAACAGTGGCACAGACTATTTCCATGCTAATGCCATGAGAAGGCAGCAGTATTTGAACTTGTCCAAATAAAAGAATTTAAGACTTTAATTGCCATGCCAGGTTACAGCCTTGTACTTTGGCCTGGATGCAGATCCTTTGGACTCAGTGCAGTCTTTTTTGGGAATTAGACATTAGATCCTGAAATGGTGATTCCCCCTAGGAAATGGAAGACCTGGAAAACGGAAACCAGCAACGTGTGCTAGAAACTTCAGAATGAATGTGAACAGGGCATCTTAATAACAAGCATATGACCTTGGATTCAGCAGGGATGGTGTTTGACTGTTGCCAGCTGCCAGATGGCTTGAGGAGGAGTCTGTACCCTTTGGAAAGGCATGGGTATCGTGTATGTGTGTGTTGAAGGAGGATGTCCCAGGTCAGGAAGAGGCTTTTTGTGCATGGTAGCTGCTATTTTCTCTAAACTAGTCAGACTCCTCAAGGCCTCCAGGACTTCTGTCTCCTCAATTTAGAATGTGCCAGCCTGGCTGTGTGTAGTCCTGGTGTCGGGGGTAACACATAGCAACTGCCCTGTCATCAAAAATGAATGTGTACTTGTACTTGGAGGCTGAAGTGGGAGGATTGATTGAGACTAGGAGTTTGAGACCAGTCCTGGCAATGTAGCAAGACCCTGTCCCTTAAAAAAAAAAAAAAGTGAATATGAGTTTTTTTATTTTGAGACAGAGTCTCACTATGTTGCTCTTGGTAGAGTGCTGTAGTGTCACAGCTCACAGCAATCGCAAACTCTTGGGCTTAAGCGATTCTCTTGCCTCAGCCTCCCAAGTAGCTGGGACTACAGACGCCAGCCACAATGCCTGGCTATTTTTTTGTTGTAGTTGTCATTGTTGTTTAGCTGGCCCAGGCTGGGTCTGCCAGCCTTGGTGTATGTGGCCGGCGCTGTAACCACTGAGCTATGTGACCGAGCCTGTGTCTAAGATTTATATGGGAACTAGAAGGGATAGAAGTAACCATTGTTGGCTGGGCAGTGGCTCACACCAGTAGTTGCAACATATTGGGAGGCCAAGGACCAAGGTCAGAGGATTGCTTGAGGCTAGGAGTTTCAGACCAGCCTGGGCAACATAGCAAGATCCCAACTCTAAAAAAAAAGTGACCTGCATATAGTGGCACAACACCTGTGTAACCCAGCTACTTGGGAGGCTGAGGTGGGAGGATCGCTTAAGCCCAGGAGAGGTTATGGTGAACAGTGATCATGCCACTCACTGCACATAGCTGTGGGCAACAGAGACCCTGTCTCTTAAAATAACACACAGAACAGTATCCCCTGCAGAGAATTAATGATACTTGCTAGTTGGGGACTCCATGAGAAATGAGAAGAGGACGAGGCAAAGGGACTCCTATCTTCTGTACCTTGAGCTGGGTTTGCTGGCGGGACTGAATCTATGTTCTCTCTTACAGGCAACTGCAATGTCTGTGGACTGTCTTGGGCAGCATGCAGTGCTTTCTGGGTAAGTGAGCTTTCAGAGTTTGTTTGCCATGATCCCTGGGGAACAAATTGGACGTAGGAGGTTTTTAGGAATTTGGATAATATATTTAAGGATTATGATCATAGGGTTTAGTTCTGATATACTAGTGACCTCAGGGGTACTTGTGGAGATTATTTGCAATTTATTTAGTCTGCCCTAACAGGTAAACAGTAAAATTCCTCTGAAATTTTAGTGACTGGTAGCCTGGCCTGGTGCACTTGATTTATCCATGTAGACCAGGCATCCTCAAACTGCGGCCCGTGGGCCACATGAAGCAGTGCGAATTATATTTGTTCCCGTTTTGTTTTTTACTTCAAAATAAGATATGCGCAGTATGCATAGGAATTTGTTCATAGTTGTTTTTTTTTGAAACTATAGTCTGGCCCTCCAACGGTCTGAGGGACAGTGAACTGGCCCCCTGTTTAAAAAGTAGAAGAGGATTTGGCTGGGTGAGGTGGCTCATGCCAGTAATCCAAGCACTCTGGGAAGCTAAGACAGGAGGATTGCCTGACGTTAGGAGTTCCAGACCAGCCTGAGAAAAGTGAGACCCTTATCTCTACTTAAAATAGAAAATTTAGTCTGTCGTTGTGGCAGTTGCTTGTAGTCCCACCTACTTGGGAGTCTTAGGCAGGAGGATTGCTTGAGCCTAGGAAATTGAGGTTGCTGTGAGCTAGGCTGAGGCCATGGCACTCTAGTTGGGCAAGAGAGTGAGACTTTGTTTCAAAAAAGAAAAAGAAAGAATTTGAGGATTTGGCTTTTCTTTTGCTCTGTGGGTCCTTAACACATGTACCTGACCTTCCCCCTCCTTCCAGTATGGTTATATACCAATTGTTGGGTTGAATCGATATTTGGGGTTACTGTTGAGAGATCCTGAACTCTTTGTATATGATCTATTTTTCTCTTTGGAAGCTTTAAAACCTTACCTTAGTGTATGTGAAATTTTCATCATGATTGCGTTTGGTGTGTGTCTTTTTTCATGTATTGTGCTGGGTACTCAGAGTACCATTGTTTTGTTTTGTTTTGAGATGGAGTCTCACTTTGTCACCCTTGGTAGAGTGCTGTGGCATCATAGCTCACAGCAACCTTAAATTCCTGGGCTTAAGTGATTCTCTTGCCTCAGCCTCCCAAGTAGCTGGGACTACAGGTGCTCACCACAATGCCCAGCTATTTTTAGAGAGGAGGTCTTACTCTGGCTCAGGCTGGTGTAGAACTTGTGAACTCAGGTAATCCACCTGCCTTGGCCTCTCAAGTGCTGGGATTATGGGCACGAGCCACCGTGCCTAGGAGAGCACCCTCGTTTTTTACATGATTGTTTTATTTAAACAAATAGAGAGATAACATACACTTGACATCATGTAGCTATTGATGACCTTTACATACTCTAAGGTGCCCTGGAGTAACTATTGCTCAAATGTTAGATTTCATAGCATTCACTGATGTGATGGTCATTCTTAGCATTCTAGGAGAGGATGACACGTAACTGGAAATCACGTGTGTGTTCCAGTTTTAGTATGTTCTTAGTTACACATCAATATCCTTTTTCTTTCTTTTTTTTTTTTTTTTTTTGAGATAGAGTCTCACTTTGTCACCCTCAGTAGAGTGCCATGGCGTCATAGCTCACAGCAACCTCAAACTCTTGGGCTTAAGCAATTCTGTTGCCTCAGCCTCCCACCTAGCTGGGACTACAGGTGCCCGCCAAAATGCCCGGATATATATTTTTTGTTGTTGTTTTAGTTGTCATTGTTGTTTTAGCTGGCCTGGGCAACCAGCCTCCATGTATGTGGCCAGTGCCCTACCCACTGAGCTACTAGTGCCACCTGTCAATATCCTTTTTCAACATGATCTTGAAACTGTCCATTTCATTTTCTTATATTGAATTTTAAAATGTTAAATGTTAAATGAATTTTTAAATGTTAGTAAAGTATATAGAATATACTAACCTTAAGTAAGCAGCTCAAATAAATTTACAAACATACTATCTTGAGCAAGTGTGAGACCCTGTGTCTATAAACGGTGGGACCTTGTGGCAGGCACCTATAATCCCAGCTACTTAGGAGGCTGAGGCAAGAGGATGGCTTGAGCCTAAGAGTTTGAGGTTGCTATAAGTTATGATGCCATGGCACTCTACTGAAGGTGACAGAGTCAGACTCTGTCTCAAAAAAAATTTTTTTTATAAACATATAAACACCCCATCTCCACAAAAAGTTAAAACAAAAAATTGGTGATTCCATCATTCAGATTAAGATAAAGAAAAATTTTTAGCACCTTGGAAGGCCCTTCAGTCGTGAAATCTTTATCTTTTAGTTTGGAGAATTTTTCCTACATTATATCTTTGATCATTCCCCCCACTCCATTTTTTTTTTTTTTTTTTTTTTTTTGTAGAGACAGAGTCTCACTGTACCGCCCTCGGGTAGAGTGCCGTGGCGTCACATGGCTCACAGCAACCTCTAACTCTGAGGCTTATGCGATTCTCCTGCCTCTGCCTCCCGAGTAGCTGGGACTACAGGTGCCCACCACAACGCCCGGCTATTTTTTTGTTGCAGTTTGGTCAGGGCTGGGTTTGAACCCGCCACCCTCGGCATATGGGGCCGGCGCCCTACTCACTGAGCCACAGGCGCCGCCCCATTTTCTCTTTTTATTCTTCATTTCTGGAATTCCTCTTAGTCAACGTTGAATATCCTGTATAGCTTCTCTTCTGGCCTTTTTGTCTTTTTGTTTTGTATTCTAGGAGTTTTCAACTTGAACTTTTAACCCTTCTGTCAAATTTGTTGAACTTTCAACTATTACATGTATTTTAATTTTCAAAAAATTTCAAGATTAAAACAGTTTCAACTATTACTTTATTTTAATTTATATATTATTTTTGAGATAGGGTCTTGTTTTGTCAGCAAAACCTGGAGTTCAGTGGCATGATCGTAGCTCACTGTAGCCCTGAACTCCCAGGTTCGAGTGATCCTCCTGCCTCAGCTTCCTGAGTAGCTGAGACCATCATGCGCAGCTATTTTTTTTTTGAGACAGAGTCTCAGTTTGCCCTCGGGAGAGTGCCGTGTCATCATAGCTCACAGCAAACTCAAACTCTTGGGCTTAAGCAATTCTCTTGCCTCAGCCCCTCGAGTAGCTGGGACTACAGGTGTCCGCCACAATACCTGGCTAATTTTTAGAGACAGGGTCTCACACTTGCTCAGGCTGGTCTCGAACCTGTGAGCGCATGTAATCCTCAGCCTCTCGGAATGCTAGGATTACAGGTGTGAGCTACAGCACCAGGCCCCAGCTAATTTTTTGTTTTAATTTTTTGAAGAGGTGGGATCTTGCTTCGTTGCCCAGGCTGTTCTCTAACTCCTGGTCTTAAAGTCTTCTCCTGCCTCAGCCTTCCAAAGTGCTGGGATTACAAGCTAAGACAAACCCCAACTATTATTTTAATGTTCTCTGTTCTTTACGTGTCTTTTATCTCTCTGAGAATATTGATGACAAGGATTTTTGTTTCCTCTCTGCCTTATTACTGTTTTTTGTTTTTTTTTTTAATTTTTGAATTCTTTTTTCTCCTTTGATCATCCTGGTTGCTGTCTTTGAAGTTTCAATGGCTGAGATTACTGGCTGTTAATATTAGAGAGTGATTGGAATCTCTGTTTATGTGGGTGAATGGGATCACCATAGGGAGATCAGGTGAGAACAAGGCCCCTTGCTAGTGGATGCCCAAGTGTCCTTATCTCCAGGGTTTTGTTGTTTGTTTGCTCGTTGTTGTTTTCTCCTAGAAGTCTCTATCTGAAGAGTAAGAGGCAACCTTGAGAGTGCTGAGTGGGGAAAGAGACCCAAAGGCCTCACTTTCACCGCAGGACCAGCGTCACCAGGGCACTTCCCACTTCCCAGCTTCTCAGAGTTTCTGTGGGGCAGCACCACCCTGCACTGGGTGAGGGAGGTGCAGGAGAGGCCTCGCCTGGCTGTGCGGGCTGCACACAGACCACTCTCCTAGTGCTCTATCAAACAGTTCTCCTTATTTTGTTCTGCTTTGCTCTTTGCCTTCCAGCCCTGCCCCTGCCCCTTACTCTTTTCTTGAGACTAAAGCCTCCAGTTGCTGAGCTGGGCCAGGCCCTGCAGTGGGAACCAGCTGGCCTCTCATCCTCCTCCCCTGCAGGTGCTTGTGCTTTATTCAGATTTCTTTACTCTAAGTCAATGACCATTTGTCCATCTGCTTTTCATTTCCTCTCTCTTTGTTCTTGCTTTTGTCTCTTTTTTTGTGTGTGGGGTTACTGCGGAGAATGAAGATAAACATGTATGTTCAATCAGGCATGTTCACCCCCAGATGCCTACTTTCTGCTGTCCTTATGTTTGCTCTATAAGGTCTCCAGACTCTTCTATTGATACACACCCCTTAGGTGTATCTCTTAGTCTTGTACTGTTTTTCTTTCTTTTTTTTTTTTTTTTTATTTTGGCCGGGGCTAGGTTTGAACCCGCCACCTCCGGCATATGGGACCGGCGCCCTACTCCTTGAGCCACAGGTGCCGCCCCTGTTTTTCTTTCTTTTTCTTTTTTTTGTTTTTTAACTTTTTCTATTTTTATTATTTATTATTTTTTTTCCTTTTTTTTTTTTTTTATTGTTGGGGATTCATTGAGGGTACAATAAGCCAGGTTACACTGATTGCAATTGTTAGGTAAAGTCCCTCTTGCAATCATGTCTTGCCCCCATAAAGTGTGACACACACCAAGGCCCCACCCACTTCCCTCCTTCCCTCTTTCTGTTTCCCCCCCATAACCATAATTGTCATTAATTGTCCTCATATCAAAATTGAGTACATAGGATTCATGCTTCTCCATTCTTGTGATGCTTTAATAAGAATAATGTCTTCCACGTCCATCCAGGTTAATACGATAATTTTTTTTATTGTTTGGGATTCATGGAGGGTACAAAGAATTAGGTTACACTGATTGCATTTGTCAGGTAAAGTCTCTCTTATAATTGTGCTCCGTACTGTTTTCTTTCTAATGGGAAGACTCTAGCCGCTCATCCCAGGATCAGGTGATTCCTTTGAAGGAAGCCAGAGGTTCTAGATCTTTGTTCTGAACTTCCATTCTTAGAAGGTCCTGAAGTTCTGTGAAATTGTGTCTTCCCTGGAGTTTTCTTTCTCCCTCTCTCTCTCAGCCATCCCCAGGCAGGAATGTCCAACCTGTGCCCCATGGGCCACGTGTGGATTATGTGAGGACTGTTTTGCATATCTGTGGTGTCAGATATTACAGAAATTATGCACAGACCTTTTTTTTGCTTATCAGCTTTTGTTAGTCTTATTTAATATATGGATGAAGACAACTCTTCTTCTTCCAATGCTGACAGAGAAGAATAAAGGTTGGATACTCCTGAGAGTTTTACATGCCATCTCCGAGTTCCTCTGAGCAGAGACTATTAGTCTTTTTCTTTATTTTTGAACCTTCCAATCCTCATTTATATCTAGGGTCTCGGAATGGTCTCTGGTGTAAAATCAGTAGCTGATGGCTAGAAGATGTTGATTTGCACGGCAAGGACTTTTTACTGAAAATAAAAAGAAAATAGGTGAACACAGAACACCCCTGTTTTCAGATCCTTTGTATTAATTGGCACCTTGAACATTATTAGCACTTAATATGTTATTTTAATTATCATTCCTTTTTTTGGTTATCATTTCACTTTCTGACAGATTTAATTTAGTTTCCTTCACCGGGTAGTCAGCTTGCCAGGGAATTTGCGATTTTCTGCAGGATTTTGACTTAGTGATAAGTGATGTGTTTAATTTAACACGCTTTTGTTGCGTGCAGAGCACTGTGCCGAGGGAGGCAGGGCATACAGAGATATCTGAGACATGGGCCGTGTGTGCTGGGGCCTTAATGTTAGTGATCCTGCTACAGAGCTGAATGCTGTAGTGGAAATGCAGATCATGCAATGGGAGTAATGTAGAATTAATCAATATTAGTCATTAATCCTAGCTGGGGGATTGGGAAAGGCTGGGAGAGGGGCGGGTGGAGCTGAATGCAGGAGAAGAGGCCAGGCTGTCAAAGACAGATGTGGTAGGGAAGACCATCTCTGGAGGGAGTCACAGGGATGCTGCTCCCCTTTGTCGAACAGCCACCTCGAGTTACTCTTGTCATTTGTATGCCTTTCAGAATAGATAAATGTCATTTATATCTGGGTGTTTTTTTTTTTTTAGAGCCCTGCTCGCATACCATATGCAATTCCAAATGTGCTTTTCTATCTTCATGCTAATGCTGTCATGTTATTATATTGTTATAATGTTGATGTAATTTTCCTAGACGCAGGTTCCTATACATCGTCAACCTAGATGCCCCTTTTGAAGGTCACCGAAAGATTTCTCGCCAAAGCAAATGGGACATTGGAGCTGTGCAGTGGAATCCTCATGACAGCTTTGCACACTATTTTGCAGCCTCGGTGAGTTCATTTAAGGAGTGCAGGAAAATGCTTTTAAAGGTGTCATCTGGGGTTGGCAGGTCCATGTCCTACGTAGAGAAGAGAGTGCAATCCTACTGCTCAGTCAGAAAAGAGGTTTGGATGGTTCTTTCCGACAGGGGCAAGTTACACATTAAATATAGGTGGAAATGTTTGCTGGTCCCATTGGTGTCAGGCCTTGTATTTCTAGACACTGAATCCACATATTGAAAAGGAAATAGGTTGACACCTCTATTTATGTGTGTGGTGAGAACCTTTTTCATCAGCAGCATAACTGGAGAGCTGGGCTAGTCTGGGTTGACCTTCATCCCTTTCAAAGGCATCAGAAGGCTCCGTATCCAAGAAGTGTTCACATGGGCCCGTGGGCCAGACGCAGATTATTTAAGGACTGTTTTGCTTACCTGTGGTGTCTGATGTTGGGAAAAGTATGCGTGGGCCTTTTCTTTTGCTCAGCAGTCAGCTTTTGTTAGTGTTTGTATATTTCATGAATAGCCCAAGACAACACTTATTCTTTCAAAGTGTAGCAGAAAAGAAAAAAGGATGGGCACTCCTGCACCCTTATACGCAAAAGAAGGGATTCTTCCTTAATTGGGACTCAGATTTGTTAGTCCCCTCAAATTTTATGTGCCAGGTTATATGTGAATTTTTCCAGAGAAACAATGCCTAAGTATAGGTTTTCTGAGGGATTCATTTTACTCAAAACAATTCTGTCTATATTCTGTTCTCCTAGAACAATTAGAGACCTAAATCTTTTGTTAAATCTTTTATCAAAGTGCTGGGCTGGAAAGAGTATTTAAAGGAATCCTTCCTATTAAGCAGAGGTGGGACCACTCTGCAGTGCTGTCTAGATCTGTTCTTGTCAGGAGCAGTATTCTACAGAAGGAAAGCCTCTGAGCAGAGAAGGGAGAGCAACTTTGTTAGCTGGGGGAGAACCAGAAAGCTGCTCTGCCCCAACCAGGGTCTGCTTTAACCGTGCGTGTCTGAGATGGCTCTGATTTTCAGGATTATTCTGAAAGAGAAAGTGGGAGGCACTCTACTGCCTTTTTGTTGTTCTCTGCCTCTTTTTTTTTTTTTTTGAGACAGAGTCTCCCCTTGTCACCTTTGATGGAGTGTTATGGTGTCATAGCTCAGAGCAGCCTCAACCTCCTGGACTCAAGCAATCCTCTTGCCTCAGCCTCTCAAATAGCTGGGACTACAGGCACCTGCCACACATCTGGCTGCTTTTAGAGAGGAGGTTTCCCTCTTGCTCAGGCTGGTCTCAAATTCCTGAGCTCAAGCAATCCGCCCACCTGAGCCTCCCAGAGTGCTGGGATTACAGGCCTTCTCTGCCTTTTACCTGGGGGTTAGAAAAGAGTTGTTTTTATTGGCTTATACTCTTAGGCCCTTCAGCTCCCCTGTCACTCTGTGGCCCTGATTGCTTAGTCCAGGTTTTCCCGACCTTGGCGTGTTAGACCAGGTACTCTTCCTGGTGGGGACTATCCTGTACATTGTAGGATGTTTTTTTTTTTTTGTGGTTTTTGGCCGGGGCTGGGTTTGAACCCACCACCTCCAGCATATGGGACCGGCGCCCTACTCCTTGAGCCACAGGCGCCAACCACATTGTAGGATGTTTAGCACTATCCCTGGCCTCTACCTACTGCATCCTAGTGATACCTTCCCTCCATCTTCTTGAGACAACCAAACTGTCTCTAGACATTGTCACGTGTCTCAGGAAGTAAAATTGCCCCTGATTGGAAACCAGTGATACAGGCTGACCACTGAGTACTTGGCCTGAGTGGATTAACCCTCCATTTGTTTAGGAGGGGGAAGGAAGAAGACAGCCTTTTTGGTTTGTTTTTTGACAATTAATTTCTCTCTCTTTTTTTTTTTTTTTTTAAAGAGACAGGGTCTTGCACTGTCACCCACGTGGAGTACAGTACATGATAGCTCACTGTTACCTCAAACTCCTGGGCTCAAGCCATTCTCCTGCCTCAGCCTCTCGAGTAGTTGGAACTACAGGCATGCATCCCAAAGTTTTTTGTAGAGATGGGGTCTTGCTTGTTTCCCAAGTTGGTCTTGAATTCCTGGCCTTAAGCCATACTGCTGCTTCAGTTTCCCAAAGTGTTGGCATTACAGATGTGACCCACCATGCCTGGCCCAGGTAATCATTTTACTTTTTTTTTTAATCTCCTATCCTTGGATATCAACCAATTAATCATTTAAACGTGAACAGTTCATCATCCCTTACTACTTTCACTGTGCTGTGTAACTACCACATTTCCATCACTGCACAGTAAAATCCCTTGCCTATTAAGCAGTTTCTTCCCATTTCCCCCACTCTACAGCCCCTGGCAGTCTTCCATCTGTGTGCTCCATGGATTTACCTATTCTGGATCTTTCCTATAAATGGAATCATATACCATTTTGCCCTTGGCTCTGGCTTCTTATTTTGGAGTTCCTCCACATTGTAGCAGCTATCAGAATTTCACTGCTCTTTGTGACTGAATAATATTCCGTTGTGTGTAATTTGTTTATCCATTGAGGGACATTTTAGCTGGCCGTTGAATGGTGTTGATATGAACATGCAGGTACAAGTACTTGTTTCTGTTCTTTTGGGTATACACTTGGGAGTGGAATTACAGTCACCTGGTAATTCTATGTTTAACTTTTTGAGGGAACTACCTAACTTTTTCACAGTGGCTGAACTATTTTATATTTCCATCAGCATTGTGCAAGGTCCTAGTTTTTCCATGTTCTTACCACATTTATTATTTTGTTTTTTCTTTTAAATTATAGCCATCCTAGTGCATATGAAATGCTATCTTTTTTTGGGATAGAGTCTCATTATGTTGCCCTCAGTAAAGTGCTGTGGCATCACAACTCACAGCAACCTCAAACTCTTGGGCTTAAGCCGTTCTCTTGTCTCAGCCTCCCAAGTAGCTGGGCCTATAGGCGCCTGCCACAACGCCCAGCTGTTTTTTTTGTTATTGTTGCAGTTTTCTTTTCTTTTCTTTTTATTTATTTATTTATTTATTTATTTTTTAAGACAGAGTCTCACTTTATCGCCCTTGGTAGAGTGCTATAGTGTCACAGCTTACAGCAACCTGCAACTCCTGGGCTTACGCGATTTTCTTGCCTCAGCCTCCTGAGTAGCTGGGACTACAGGCACCCACCACAACGCACAGCTATTTTTTTGTTGCCTTTCGTCCGGGGCCGGGTTCAAACCCGCCCCGGGGGCTAGCGCCCTACTCACTGAGCCACAGGCGCTGCCCTGCAGTTGTCATTGTTGTTTAGCTGGCCCGGGCTGGGTTCAAACCCACCAGCCTTGGTGTATGTGGCTGGCACCATACCCACTCAGCACCGGCACTGCCCTGAAATGCTATCTTATTGTAAATTTTTTATTTACATTTCCCTTATGGCTAGTGATGTTGAATACCTTGTTATTTGCCTATTGATGATTTATATGTTATTTTATGTCTATTCAAGTCCTTTGTACGTCTTTGAATTGGATTGTTTGCATTTTTACTATTGAGTTGTAAGAGTTCTTTGTATACTCAGATACTACACTAGATCAGGTACAAATGATTTGTAAATATTTTCTCCTGTTGGCTTGTCTTTTTACTTTCTTGACCATGTTATTTGTTCCCCAGAAGTTTTCATTTTGATGAAGTTCAATTTATCTATTTTTTTCTTAAATTGGTCTTGGTTGGAAGGCAACTTTTTGAGAAGGAGCTTTAGAGTTAGGCAAATCTGAGATCAAGACCTAGTTTTAACATTCACTGTTTTTTCTTGAGCCAGCCACTCAGCTTTCTGAGCCGTGGGGGCTCATCTATAACGTGGGTGATGACGCCCAGTAGGCAGGATGGTGGGAAAGGTCAGAGGTCAAATTCATTAAGGTTTCTACTACATAGACTGGCATTAGCAGACCCTCTGGAAGTGATAGGGAATATTATTATAAGTTGAAGGGACTTTTCTTTTTATTCCTTTTCCCATTGAAAGCTATTTTGAATCCTAACCTTTTAATGAGAACCTTATACCTATTTAGATGTAGAAACTGGCATTTCAGAATACAAATCTCAGAACTTATATATCAGACTGTCCTTGAACTAAAATGAAAGTCAATCTGTCTTATACATATCAGTTCAATCCGTTCAGAAATTATTATTATTTTTTTTTTGTAGAGACAGAGTCTCACTGTACCGCCCTCGGGTAGAGTGCCGTGGCGTCACACGGCTCACAGCAACCTCCAACTCCTGGGCTTAAGCGATTCTCTTGCCTCAGCCTCCCGAGTAGCTGGGACTACAGGCGCCCGCCACAACGCCCGGCTATTTTTTGGTTGCAGTTTGGCCAGGGCTGGGTTTGAACCCGCCACCCTCAGCATATGGGGCCGGCGCCCTACTCACTGAGCCACAGGCGGCGCCCTCCGTTCAGAAATTATTAAATGACCTACCATTGTTCTTGTTCAGTGCGTTTCATGAACTCATGATATTGAGAGAGCTTTTGCTGTTTTCTTGTTTCTAAGTGAAGTGTTATTTGATGGAGGCTCTTGTTTTTCTCCTTTTTCCTATTGTAGTTGTGGTTTCTTCTGATTCATTTTCCCTGTTTTTTTTTTTTTTTCTGCTTAACCCTTTAAGAAATTCAACATAGGGGCATATTTCAAGGAATCTTATTTCATTTAGCCTTCTAAGTCACCCTCTCGGTGGTGATTCTCTTTTTTTTCTTGTGTACCTGTGCTCCTGAAGTATGTTAGGTGGACTTTGGGCATTCGATAGAGGAAAGGGTGAACTAAAAATCACGTGCAGTGTGTCAGCAGCTGGAGAGTTGAGTGTGACCCTTGTGGGTGGGGAGGTTCCACTAGTGATTGGGAACGTCCCTAGTGCCCACACGCATAGCACGTTCTTGGGAGTGTGTCTATACCTTCTGTTCAGCTGTGAATGTTCAAGGGATTCACAACCCTGCCTCCTGAGCTGTGGTTAGCTTACACCAGTGTTAATTTTAGTTATTTTTAAATAAATTATAATAAGTAAAGCTTTTTTCCAAAGTTCGACCTGAAGGCTCTCTGCCCTGCAGATCCGCTTCTGTGCGACTTCCTCCCCTTTGCAGCTTGGTGACAGTGTGTATTCCGACATGCACATTGTGCTGCCCACTGCCTCCTTCCCCTTGTCTCTTTTCAGAGTAACCAACGGGTCGACCTTTATAAGTGGAAAGACGGCGGTGGGGAAGTGGGCACAACCTTGCAAGGCCATACTCGCGTAATCAGGTAGGCCCCAACCCCACCCAGCTCCTGGGCCTGTCTGGCTTTGTGACAGTCCCTCAGGGCGTGAAATATTGATGTCGTTCTCCTCACGTGGCTTGACCCTTTGGGTGCATTAGCCCTGGCAGGCCAACAGGTCCTTAGTGTTCACTGGTGAGGAACACAGTGAAGAACAGTCATTGTGTAGCTATTGACTCCAGTCCCAGGAGACACTTGGGCAAACACAGCCCAGTCCAGAGTAGAGGTTTACAGCTGGCTTTTGCCACAGTTGGTAGATGAAGTTCTGCAGCAGAGTCCTGGTCCTGATCACCAGTGCCCTGGGGGCACTTGGAGACCTGTGCCCCTCCCCTTCAGCAGTGGGTTACACACAGAACTCTTGTATCACAGTTGTTACCCAAATGCACACCCACAAGGGCTCCTGCTCAGCCCTTCCAATTTGCTTCCAGAGTGTTCCTTGATTCCCCTGTTTCTCTGGGTCACTGTTTCTGGGGTGGGAAAAAATTTTCTGGGGAGTAGCAGCAGAGAGGGCAGGGAGTTAAGCTGACCTGGAAAAGATGGGAAAGGTGACACACCCGGGCCTGTGCAAGGTGTTCCGTGGAGTCGCTACCTGTCTTGGAATAAGAACATGAGTGGGGCACCAGGGACCTGCTGCCCTCTTCGAGAGCTGCAGGGCAGCAGGGCAGTTTGGTGCTGTTTAACAGATGCTGGGTTTACCAAGGTACCTGTGGTGGAGTCTGATTTAGAAAGTGGTAACTCAAAGATTGTATACTTTTCCCTTGTTTGTCTGTTTATTCAGAGAGAGATTGTTTTAAGTTGAAATGCTTCCATATCTTCTTTGGGAGCAGGAGGTAGTGTAGCTGGTAACTACAGGGCAAAGGGCCTGAAAGTTTCCTTCCAGATTCAATTAACTCTTGTTCATTCCCAGAGAACATTGAAGATGCCCAGCCTGTACCATGTTAAGAAGCTCATTCACAATTAACAGTGAGGTTTTGAAGCCACTGGAAACTAGATTTGTCAGTGCGTTGGTCGTGGAATCTGAGTTTTTTTCTTTTCTCTGTTGTTCTGTTTATTCCTTGTGTCCCAGCGACTTGGACTGGGCTGTGTTCGAGCCAGATCTCCTGGTTACCAGCTCTGTGGACACCTACATCTACATATGGGATATCAAGTAAGAAAAATCAAGAGTTATAACACTCAGTTGTGGGATGATTTGAGATGTTAATTTTAGAGATCAAGTATCTTAGTTTGGTTTTCCCTAGATGTAGACCCTGAGACAAAGATTTGAATATAAATATATTATTTAGGAGGGGTGAAATAGAGAAGAGAGGCAGGATCAAGATCCTGAAAATCAAGGGAGCGTTATCCACTGGGTACACTGAACAGATTGGGTGTAATCTTAATGGGGAGTGCTAGGTACTTGTGTGAAACTCCCCCCTCACAGGTGTCCCACCCAGGGGTAAGGAAGGGAGTACTTTGCTGTCAGTCATTGGTGAAGTTTGCCCCCAGGGGTCTTAATTTTCCTGGCATGTAAGGCCTGTCACAAAGGTTTGCAAAGTGGATGTTTGCAGCCCAGAAATTCCCTTTGGCAAAGAAACGCAGGGGCTGGCATTTGGAAGGTGAGCTGGAGTTTACTGAGGTGGCAGGTGATGGCAAGGGATTTTGACGGCACAGACACACACCTGCCATAGCAGGCGGTGCTGAGAGGCACCTCTGCTCAGGTCTCTAGTTGCTCCCTATCTGAAAAAGGGCCCTATTGACCCCTTTGTGCGGTTATGCTCTGTGAAGAAAGGAGTACAGGGGCACCCGGGCCAGGGCCTAGCCCAGCTGGCATAAGGCCTTAAATGTCTATGCCCCCTCCCTTTGGAGAACAGAGTTCCCTTTAGAGTGAGAGAGGCCTGCTTTGTGGGGGTGGGCTGCACACTCCTCCAGCCAGGTTTCTCTGCTTCCCTCATGGTGGTGGCTTTGTGATGTTTTCCCTGAAAGGTGGGGCAAAGGAACAAGACCAGGTATTGGGGTGGAACAGACCAGACAGACCAGTGAGAGGGGTCTGTCTTGGGGGTAAAGGTGTATACAGCTGACTCTACCCAGCATTGCAGGTATTACCAATAGCTACTTTAAAGGTGATCGGACAGAGGGGAGAGCACAAAATCTAGGGGAAGTGAAAGAGGAATCCTCCTAAGTGGGGAGATATGCAGCAAGATTAGGGCGTATCCCTCATTTACGCAGAAAAGTATTTTCATGATTTAAAGACACTGAATCCTTCTCAGATTTTCTAAACAGTAAACTGATGCCCTAGATTTGCCTCATCTGGCAAACCAGGGTACGGCCCAGTTCTGTAGTTTTACCATTTCGTGGAGAAGTTGCCCCTCTGACTTTGTAGTAAACAGTAGAGCCTCACTCCGTGTCTCCCGTTGTACTCAGAGTAGTTCTTTTTTTTAAATTGTGATAAAGGACATAAAATGTGAAATTTACCATCTTAACCATTTAAACATACAGCAGAATCTCCACGGTTGACCACTTTCCTACATTGAGCACCTCCCTAAACCTTTGACTTCTGAACACTCAGAAATGAAACATACCTACGGGTGGCGTTCAAAGGAATGTCTTGTATTGAACACCTAAAGACGTCTTGTTTGAATTCCTGTAGGTGTTGTTTGCAGTCAAAAGGTTAAGGTTCCGTTGACCTAATTTTCATAGATTGGGCACGTACCACACGTACTCCATGGAAGTTCCTTATGTCGACCACCTCTGATTTGTTACAGTCCCTTGGGTGGTCAACTATATGATTTGAAATTTAGACTCAACATCATTGAAGTGGCTGAGAAAGTTCATCTACTTGGAGGGAAATAGGTTTCTCTTTACACTTCTTTTTTTTTTTTGAGACAGAATCTCACTATGTTGCCCTCGGTAGAGTACCATGGTGTCACAGCTCACAGCAACCTCAAACTCTTTTGGGCTTAAGTGATTCTCTTGCTCAGCCTCCCAAGTAACTAGGACTACAGGCGCCCGCCACAATGCCTGTCTTTTTTTGTTGCAGTTGTCATTGATGTTTAGCTGGCCCACACTGGGTTGAACCTGTCACCCTTGGTGCATGCGGTTGGCACCGTAACCACTGTGCTATGGGTGTTGCCCTACACTTCTTTTTAAGGCCCTCACAGCAGATCTAACTCTAAGTTCCCATTGAAAGGAAAGTGGATTAAGTGGAAAAAAAGCAAAACAAAACATGTACAAAGAGTATAAAGCACCAGGTAGATGGTGCCTGTGACTTGACCATTTAATATTTTCTTTTTGTATTTTAGAGACACCAGGAAACCTACAGTGGCACTATCTGCTGTGGGTGAGTATGTACTACCTGGATCGTCTGCATTCCATTCCTTTCCATTCCTTCCTCCATGGCTGGTCGAATTGTAGCTTCCATGTTGCAAAGGGCTTGCCATAGGCTGCTCTCAGAACTAGAGTTAGGACTGTCCAGTGTGGGTCAGGCACTGACTTGAGAATTCAAGGACAAGAACCAAGTTGATTTGTTTATGAAATTTTTACTGTGGAAAATTTCAAATGTTTATAAAAATGGGAAAAAATGACCTGCCTTATATTCATCATCAGCATCACCAATTGTCTTTGTATGTCCAATTTTATTTCATCTTTACCTGTACCCATTGTTTCACCCACACCATCATCTCTCTTGTGATTTGAAGCAAAATGCAGGCATATCATTTCCTCAACAGATATTTCAGTATGTAGCTTTATAAAAGAATCCCTTTAAAATAAAAGAAGCAACCACAATACCCTACCTAAAAATATCTAACATACCTAAAAATATTGACCGTAGGTCTTTACTATCATGAGATATGTAAGCAGTGTTCAGATTTCCCCAGTAGTTCTTTCTCCTTTTTTTTTTTTAATAATTATTTGAAAAATTGAGTTGGAATCCCAATAAAGTCCGTACTTAAAGTGGTTAATATGTTTCTCATCTTTTTAGGTGGTAGACATCTTATCCCTCTCATTTTTGGGTTTGTTTTCCTTTTCCTGCAGTTTATTCATTAAAGAAACCAGATTGTTTGTCCTCTGTTTTCTCTACAATCTAGAGTATGCTGATTGCCTCCTCATGGGGTCATTTAATATGGAATGGACGAACTGAGTCTTTGAAATTACTTTCTGATCTATCTGTTTTCATTGTTTAGTTGGAGTTGATTATTTTTGGAATTCTCCTTCTTTTTTTTTTTTTTTAATTTTTGCCTGGGATAGGTTTGAACCCGCCACCCCTGGCATATGGGACCGGCGCCCTACTCCTTGAGCCACAGGCGCCGCCCTATTTTTGGAATTCTCAATTGGGGTTAGTAGGGAATATTTGCACCATATCCCGAGAGCAGAATGTGGGTATAGAACTGGTCTAATTTACTCACAGGGGTAAAGCCTAATAACCAGTATTTTGGCATCCTTGATAAAAACATATTTTCTGTCTCTTAAATTCTATTCTTTTGTGTCTTCTTATTACATTTGAGTACACATTTGGTGTTTGCTCTAAAATGATTACATGATTCTTCTGTTTTCCTCTGTCCCCTGTTTAAAGGCATTCAGCATCATGATTATATTAAGCAGCCGGATTATCTGATCTGTGAGGTTAGGGACCACACCTGTCTTGTTCTGTGCTGTGGTCTAGTCTCTTTGTTTAAGCACTGTAGGCCTGATCCAAGGAGATGCTTAATACAGTAGTTCCCCCTTTATCTTTGAGGGTTATGTTCCAAGACCTCACTGAATGCCTGAAATAGTGCTGACCCTCATATATGCTATGAGTAACTGAACCTGTGGAAAGCTAACCTATGAATAAGGGGAGACTAAGTGTTTGTTGCATGGATACAGGTATCAAACACTTGCGCATCTCTGCTAAGTGCTCAGCAATTCTATTTAGTCCCTGCCACCCCCATAGGTGCTTATGATCTGAGACATAGACTGGCTGCAGAGGACATACAACTGAAAAAAAAGATACAAATGTCTGTAATGCCTAAATCGCATTTCCCTGCCTTTATTTATCTACGCTTACAGGTTTCTAAGTTAGATTGGCTTCAGAGGAACCCTAAAAAGGAAGGGGTTCGTTCTCTCTCTCTTTTTTTTTGAGACAGAGTCTCACTATGTTGCCCTGGGTAGAGTGCCATGGCATCACAGAGTTCACAGCAACCTCAAACTCTTGGGATTAAGTAATTCTCTTGTCTCAGCCTCCCAAGTAGCTGGGACTACAGGTGCCCGCAGTTGTTGTTGTTTAGCTGGCCCAGGCCGGGTTTGAACCCACCAGCCTCAGTGTATGTGGCCGGTGCCGTAACCACTGTGCTACAGGCGCCCATCCAGGAGTTTGTTCTTTTAACCCACTTGTTCTAACTGCTTTCTTCCCTGTTATAGGTTCTTCTAAGGAATAGAAGGAGGAGACTTCTTTCCTTTTGGCTCCTCAGTGAGGTTTCTCAGGGGTGGCTGACCCACCCTGGGAGAAAAGAGGCAAATGAAAGGATTGTAGAACTGTGTAAGCCGCTGAATCTAACGTTCCCTGAGCGGGGCCACCTGGGTACTGCCTGCTGCCCCGGGACTGTGGTCTCCATCTGTCAGTGAGCATATTGTGTATGCTCCAGAGTATTCTGTGGCCCTCAGAACTCTTATAGCCTGGGACCTCTGTTTGACCCTGCTGTAAAGAGCTGAGTAAAGGGGGTTGGTTGGATTAGGGGTTCCCAGAATCCTTTGGAAGCTATCAGGTTTTGATGGCCCTCTGCTGAGAGAAGTGTGAACTTACAGCTCTTCAAGTAACTGTCAAGAGGAGCCCGCGTAAGCTCTTCTTCCTGACTCTCCTCTAGCTGATGTTTCTCTTGCAAGGAGACTGGACCTCCCTAGTAATGCTCTACCTTGCTTTATCTTCAGTGGTTTCCATCATTTGTTCTTTGTCTTTTTTTTTTTTTTTTGTAGAGACAGAGTTTCACTCTATGGCCCTCGGTAGAGTGCCGTGGCCTCACACAGCTCACAACAACCTCCAACTCCTGGGCTCAAGCGATTCTCTTGCCTCAGCCTCCTGAGCAGCTGGGACTACAGGCGCCCGCCACAACGCCCAGCTATTTTTTTGGTTGCAGTTTGGCCGGGGCTGGGCTTTAACCCGCCACCCTCGGTATATGGGGCCGGCACCCTACAGACTGAGCCACAGGCGCCGCCCTGTTCTTTGTTTTTTAATCTGTTCTTCCTGTCAGTAACCACCATTCATTCTTAGATGACTTCAGATGTCCTGTGTCTCCAGGAAAAAGACAAACTGCTTAACCAAAACCAACACAAGGTATTTTTAGGCAGGGACAAGCTCTGAGTCTCCATTTCCTGTTGGATTCTTAGTCCTTACTCATCACACTCTCTGGACTGAGGTTGCCCTCTGAAGCCCTGGATCTGCTCTGGTTTTCCCTAGTAATAAACACCCAGCCAAAGGGAAAGGTGTCAAAGCAATGATGTTGTGTGTTGTGTGAGCAGGGACAAGAAGAGGCAGGAAGAGCACCATCACTTTGGTTCTGGTTTAACACCATGAACTTGATTTATTAAGAATCAGCTGGAAGTGCTACTATGTCCCAGTTTTCTATGTCTCAGCCCTTTCTGGCATCTCATGTTATTCCTCCGGTCCTAAGTTGCTCTTTTGTCACTAATGCTACCTCTCTGAATTGGCACAGTGGGAAAAGGACTGAGTTTGCCCAGTGCCAAGGGAGTTCTCTTGGCCTGACTCAGTGTGATAGCAGTGGCTGTGTCTGATGCTGCCCTCGGGGAGATGAGCGTTGAGGGTATGTGTAACTTGTAAGGCAGAACTGGCCAACAGGGAGGCTTATTCTACATCTGACCTTCAGCTTAAGGCTGTATTTTTCCATGACTATCCCTCAAAAATAAATAAATAAATAAAATAAAAAATAGGACAGAGCTAGTGTGAGAGCTGAGGCTCTTCTGATTAGTGGTGGAGGTTAGGAGAGGTCAGGTTGCGTGACAAGTCAATTAGCAGCCAGCAGCGCCTTGCTCAGCTACTGCTCTGTAAGAATGGCAACTTCCTGCTGATTCTGCTCAGAATAACCTGTAGATTTTCTTCCTGAGATTACTTCCTCAATTAGGTGACTCTGATCCTGTTCCCATGTGTTAATTCATTTACTTTTTGGCTTCGTTTTATCTGTCATGGTGGAGTTGGTATAGTCATAGAAACATGAAAGGTTCTGTCCTTATTTAACCAGAACTCATTATCCGACTTCCCTGGTTGTACTGCACTGTACTTCCGACATCACTGAGGGCAGCAGCTTTCTTCCCCTGATTTTTCTTTGCAGCGGGTGCCTCCCAGGTCAAATGGAATAAAAAAAATGCCAACTGCCTTGCCACCAGCCATGACGGTGATGTACGGATATGGGATAAGAGGGTGAGTAATCTCTTTCTTCCCTCCAGTTGGTCTTTGGTCCATCCCAGAGGGTGCGAAGAACATGCTATGTGTTCCAGGACTTGAGAGTCCAGGGGACCCTGTGCAGCATGGTAAATGGCTTGGCCATTTTAAGATCATAATGCCAGCTTATGTTTGCTTCTGAGTCACATAAATGTTGAAGGAAGACAGGGAGTGAGGCACTATGATCAGTGGTTTAGAAAATAAACTTGGCCTGATCTATGTTAGAGCCCCATTTTGCTGCCTCCTCACTATGACACCAGGAGCAATGCTCTAGAATAGAATGCTCAATAGGCTTCTTATCCCTGGCTGTTTGCAAAGTGAAAACTAGTTCCAGGGCATCTGCCATCCTGAATACTTCTGACATAGATCATTATGCTCAAATCCCCTCTTGGAAGTCTAGACACCCCACCAGCCTCAAAATCGCCTGCAGATAGATCAGGTGTCTTTACTGTGGCAGCCCATGTACTCATAAGCATGAAAAGGGTGTGGGTCTCAGGCTGCAGCTATAGTGCAGAGTCTGTGGAAGTTTGGAATGTTGGTCTCCCCCACCTCACCTCCAGGCATCTACATGGTAATGCTTAGACCAGTCATTGGGGGTATGAATACCTGTGTGAATGCTGATGTTATAGCTTCCTGCTTTGTGAGACCTCAGGCAGAGATCCTCCGCCTTTATGGGGAGAGCTCCTCCAGGGATATCCTCATAGGAAAGTCTCAGCTCTGCTTCTGGCTGCACAGCTCCCTCTTCTCAGAAGGGCATCACCATACATACGGAAGAGAAGAGGGAACTGGAGAAGAGATGAGGGTGGCTGATCTGCTGGATTGGCTCATCAACCACTGGGGAGGCATGTGCTGGCTGAGGCCTCTGCCCTAGGTGGCTGCCAGCTGAGAGGGTGATTTCATAGAGGGCGAACAGGTGCATCTTCTCTGCGTTGCTTTTATCTTCTGTCCCTTTATATATTTTTTATTTTAATTTTTTTTTTTTTTTTTGAGACTGAGTCTCACTCATTGGTCCTGGGGTAGCGTGCTGTGGCGTCATAGGTCACAGCAACTTAAACTCTTAGGCTCAAGCGATCCTCTTGCCTCAGCCTCCGGAATAGCTGAGACTCCAAGCACCCACCACAACATGCAGGAAGTTTTTCTATTTTTAATAGAGATGAGGTCTCACATTGCTGAGGCTGGTTTTGCACAGTTGCTGAAGCTGGTTTTGCCCTCTTGAGCTCAAGCAATTCACCCGCCTCGGCCTCCCACAGTGCTAGGATTACAGGCATGAGCCTCCATGCCCAGCCTCTTCTGTACCTTTAGACTCACCTGGTAACAACTATCTTTCCCTTCTCTTCATTTCTTAAATTGGTGACTGATTTATTCATCTTGTCACTAGAATAGCATTTTCTAGTCTTCTGGTTATAGACCAGGAAACTAATAACTAGTAATACTAACTTCTCTCAGCAAGCCTTTTTATCTATTATGTTGAATGAATTTTAGCTTTTTTGTTTGTTTGATATTGATACGTTGGGCTTCTGCTCAAGTGGGTTATAGAACTTGCTGGTCATATTTTCACTTCTTTGCTACTTGCTAGGGTCAAAGCAGCACTGATGGCACCAAGCACCACAGGCCTAAACCATGCAGTATCAGTAGTAACGCTGGATTTTCCTTCAAATTCATGTACAGCTAATACTAACATTTACTAAGCACTTGTTATGCACAAGTGTTATTCTAATAGCTTTGCATGTTAAAGCTAATGTTAATTTCTTTATAACTAGCCTTTAAAGTAGGTACCCTTATTATCCCTGTTCTATAAATAAACTGAGTCACAATTTGCTGCCAGGATTTAGAGAGACTGGTTCTGGAGACTATACTCCTAATCTCAGATTAATGCTACTATAGAATTAATATGTGTTCTTTAGAGAAAATACAAGCGAATAAATAAAAATCATTCATAAGTCTACCTAGAGACAAATGCCAACATTTTGTTGTTTTCTTTCCTTATACATTTTTTAAAACTTGATTTGTTATGTTGTGTACATAGTTATGTGGGTATTTTTTTTTGTCATCTACTATTATAACCAATACATTATTACCATCTTATACGCTCTTTCTAAATATAACTTTTTGTGACTATATCCTATTGTATCCCATGGTTATAGTATCATTGATTAATTTTTATTATTCTTCACTTGTTGATTACTTAGGTTGCTTCTGGTTTTCTAGTGTTGTATGAACATTTTTAGTATCTAAAGCTTCTTGTGGATTATTCCCTTAAGAAAGGAAAATTTTAAGTGTCTGTATAAATCTTGCCAATTTTCTCCCCAGAAAAGTTGTGTTTTATCTGTACACCAGCAGTGATAAAACCAGCCTCAATAACATGGGGTATTCTTAACAAATACATTCCAATTTGATAGCTTTAAAAAATTGTGTTCTATTGTATATTTCTGAGGTTTCCTTCAGAGTTTGTTCCTATTGCATATGCATATTAATTTTGTGTTGTTTTCTTTTGTAATGTGTGTTCACTCTTCTTTGGGATCTTAGTGCTCTATCATTTTAAGATTGATGCTTTTATGCTCTTGGTTGTGGTTGCATCTCTTTAGATGTCTTGGCTCCTCTTCTTGGGTGATTGTGAGGAAAGGGGTGTAGAAATTGTCAGATTGCACTATTAAAGGGTGAAAATACTCCCTCCTTGTATCCTCCATAGAAATCGTGCAGAAGGCAGGAGTGGGAAGTAGTTAGGCTCACAGGCCCATGTACAGAGTATATGAAAAGCTGGATGAGTCTTTTGGTGTTATTTTGTTTGGCTTAAACAAAGCAAGGTGGAGTTTCTGAAGGATAAAGGCAGAATCTGGTAGTATTTTTGTATCCCCACTTAGCAGCCAGCAGACTGTTCTGTGGTAGACAATGAGTATCTTTCTATATTGGTAACACTCAGTGCTAATCCTTTGCAGAAACCCAGTACAGCAGTGGAGTACTTAGCAGCCCACCTCTCCAAAATCCATGGCCTGGACTGGCACCCGGACAGTGAGCACATTCTTGCTACCTCCAGTCAAGACAACTCTGTCAAGGTGAGTGGTGTCCCTGGGAGGAGGAGCTGTGCTTGGGATGTGTCAGGGATGCATGAGGATGCACTTTGGAAGGAAAGCTATATTTGTGTTTCATGCATACGGATGCTTCTTGGGGAGCTGGGCAAGGAAACCTGGTTATGTTAATGATAGCAGAGCGATGTCATAGCATCTATCTGATTGATAGCCCTCTTAGAATTTGTTCAGAAAGGAAGTCAGAGACAAAAACACATTTAGAAAGGAAGTTTACTTGCAAAGAAGATGCAAGGAAGTCAATCAAACACAACAAAGATATGAGTAAAGGAGAAATTTGGAGAAAATGGGAGAAACCACTATTACCCACAATATTAGTAAGATTACCTACCGTGGTTATAATTAGTCTGTTCATGGTGGAAAAAATAGCAGTTTCCTCACCTCATTATTATGTCTCAAAAGTTATGGCAGTTTCAGGTATCAGTATTGCAAGAGTCAAGGAAGGAGTTGTTTTAGTAGGGATTCTCTAATTTATAGGAAATGTACAAGGTTTTATGTGTTTCAGTGACCCTAAGGTTTTTGGTTTATCTCAGAGTACAGCGTTTTGGTTTTGGTTTTCTTTCTTTCTTTTTTTTTTTTTAAGAGGCAGGTCTCCCTCTGTTGCCCCGGCTGGAGTTTACCACAACCTCAAGCTCTTGGGCTCAAGCAATACTTCAGCCTCAGGCTCCCTAGCAGTTAGGACTACAGGCACATGCCTCTATGCCCCGCAAATTTTTAAACTTTTTGTAGAGATGATCTTGTGCTGTGCTGCCCAGGCTGGTCTCAATCTCCTGGCCTCAAGTGAATCCTTGTGCCTGGGCCTCCCAAAGTGCTAGAATTACAGGCACAAGCCATTACGCCTGGCTGTACAGCATTTCTTGTTTGTCTTTATTTTCTGATTGTGGTATGTGATGTGTACCCTTGAGGAGAATAATGGCAGGGCAGAGTCATCTTTGGTCAAGTAATTCCTCCTTGTGGTCAAGACTCTGTCCCTAAGAATACGGATTTGACCACAGAAGTTGGTTTTGCAATTTTGGGATGTAGTAGCATTTATTTAATCCTTTTTTATATTTGCATAGTGCATGTATGACATCTTTTTGGTGTAATTAGCAAAACTAGAGTCATACACTTAGGCTTAAAAGTTAACTTCTGTCTTGAAGTTTGTAAATCCCTTGGGGTTGTAATTTATTTTTATGTGCCAGGGTTGGCTTTTTCGTTGGTTTGTTCATGTTGCATTTGTGTTTTTGTCCCCACACCTTAATCAGCTTTTCTCTCAAGTTCAGGAACCAGAAATTATCCAGTTCCACTCTATCTCTTTCTTTGAGATCCCCAAGTTTTTTTTTGTGTTTTTTTTTTTTTTTTCAGTTTTGGCCAGGGCTGGGCTTGAACCCACCACCCCCGGTATATGGGGCTGGCACAGGCACCGCCCAAGATCCCCAAGTCTTGCTGATGTGCTTGAGCCACAGGCACCGCCCAAGATCCCCAAGTCTTGCTGATGTGCTTGAGCCACAGGCACCGCCCAAGATCCCCAAGTCTTGCTGATGTGCAGTAACATCTTTCCTACCTCAAGCTAGGATTTCATAGGCAGTAAACCAGGTGACAGCCACTTTCTTGGGAGGACTTTCTAGGCATCATTTCTGCATATAAAGCAGTTTTTGTTCCTTACTAGCAGCCTTGGCTTGCTAATGAAATGAGATATTTTGCCCTGGTTTATTCTAACTATACCTTGGAAGGAAAGAAAATAATTTTTTTTTTTTTGAGACAGAGTCTCACTGTGTCACCCTCGGTAGAGTGCTGTGGCGTCACAACTCACAGCAACCTCAAACTCTTGGGCTTAAGAGATTCTCTTGCCTCAGCCTCCCAAGTAACTGGGACTACAGGCACCCGCCACAGCGTCCAGCTATTTTTTGGTTGTAGTTGTCATTGTCGTTTGGCAGGCCTGGGCTGGGTTTGAACCTGCCAGCTCTGGTGTATGTGGCTGGCACCCTAGCCACTGAACTACAGGTGCCAAGCCGAAAGAAAATAATTTTTACTGAATGTAGGTAAATAACACAAGCATAAAAAATGAAGCAATTTAGACTCAGTGCCTGTAGCTCAGTGAGTAGGGTGCTGGCCACATACACTGAGGCTGGTGGGTTTGAGCCCAGCTCAGGCCTGCTAGACAACAATGACAACTGCAACCAAAAAAATAACTGGGTGTTGTGGTAGGTGCCTGTAGTCTCGGCTACTCAGGAGGCTGAGGCAGAAGAATCACTTAAGCCCAAGAGCTTGATGTTGCTGTGAGCTATGACGCCACCGTGAGACTCTGTCTTAAAAAAAAAACAAGAAAGTCTTAAAAAAAAAACAAGAAAGAAAGAATTTAGTAAAGGCACTTTATATAACAATCAACTATTATTTTTAGTTAATTTATAGATAAGGACCAACATGTTTTTTTGCTTTTTCTTCCACATGATCATTATTCTTATGTTAACCTGACAATTTATTATTTGAATTCTAAGGGGTCAGCTGGGTGAGGTAACACTGGATGAGTGTTTCTTTTTTTTTTTTTCTTTTTTATTTTTTTGGATGAGTGTTTCATTTCAGTTTGTAAATTGTTTAACTGTGAAACAGTTGAGTTGTGGGTTAGAGATAGGTAAAGAAAAAAGAAAAGGATTTTTCTCACATGGCCCTTAAAAACAGAATATTAACCACAGTGAAATGCATTCATATCATTTTAGATAGTTAATTCTTTTTTTCCTGATCTTGGGTTAAACAGTCTATTTCACACAATTGCTGCCTTTAACACTAATGGAGTCCTTTGGTACATTCTGGCAGGTGTGTGGCTGCCCAAGCGAAAAACGTAGCCTCCCTGAGAAGCATGTACCTAAGAGCCTGTCTCCTGTGGCGTCAACAGTCAAGAGGGCCTGGCTCGTTCTTTCTTTCTTTTTTTTTTTTTTTTTTGCAGTTTTTGGCTGGGGCAGGGTTTGAACCTGCCACCTCTTGTGTATGGGGCCAGCGCCCTACTCCTTTGAGCCATAGGTGCTGCCCTTTTTTTTTTTTTTTTTTTTTGACAGAGTCTCACTGTGTTGCCCTAGGTAGAGTGCCATGGTGTCATCATAGCTCATAGCAACCTAAACTTTTGGGTTCAAGAGATCTTCCTATTTCAGCCTCCTGAGTAGCTGAGACTACAGGTGCCCTCCCATGACACCTGGCTAGTTTTTTTCTATTTTTAGTAGAGATGGGGTCTTACTCTTGCTTAGGCTGGCCTCAAGCTCCTGAGTTCAAACCGTCTGCCCACTTTAGCCTCCCACCTTGCCTGGCCAGCCTGGTTCTTTTTTGACTGAGGCTCTTCTGCTGTTTCTTCAGAAGACTTACTTTCTGATCTGTAGCTTATAAGCAGGGGCCCACTGGCAAGGGTAAGGACAAAGCAAAAATCGCCTGTGAATGGAAGGATGGAATGGCTTTGGTTAATTTATAATAACCACCATATCAGATTGAAACAGAAAGAAGTCCTAGATGCAGGTACACACAATCATTTCGTAAGACTGCATTGGTGATTGCCTTAGAGAATAAGAACATATTATTCTTACTTTGTCAAATCCCGAGGCCCTCTAATTTATCCCATAAATCGTATGCTGTCATTGTTACCAACTGGTGAATGTATTTTGATCTAGAAACAAAATCTTTCTTTCTTTTCTTTCTTTCTTTTTTTTTTTTTTTTAATTTAAAATATCCTCTCTCAAATTCTCAGGGATCTTTCTTTATCTTAAGAGGATTATTTTTGTTAACAGTTATCTTGTCAGTGTTTGCACATGAACACAAATATGCTTCCAGCCAAACTGAAAAGTAAACAATTGCTGAAATGCATTCATGTTAACATTTTACTTTGTATATAATCGAGGTAGGTAAATTGAACTTCTCTTTTATTTGCTAATGTTTCACGTATTTTGGGCTTGATAACAAGCAGCATTCATAAGGTGTTGAACCAATTGAAAATCTGGAGAATGCCAAGGAGATCTCATTATTTTGAGTATCCTTCCTTTTATAAATGTGGGGAGATTATAGTTTACCCTTTACCCTGTGGCCATCTGGGAAACCGAAAATAATAGTCTATGTGGAAAAGACATCTTGACAATTTTATTATTTTAAACATAGAGCCCGAATTTAGCCAAAGAAGAGTTGTTAGAAGAAATGAGTTTTCAGCATAAGTCATATGGTTGTAAAGGAAAGAAATGATTATGATCTTGATATATAGTGAGATTAAATATAGCAGTAACTAACAAATTATTAGGAAATTTTTTAAAGACTTGTTTAAGAAAAGATTCATGAGCATTGTGAAAAAACAAAAAGTAACAGTATTTTGGTGATATAAAAATCCCTGTTCTCTATGTGTAGACTAAGTTTTTATCATTTTTACTATTTTACTGTTGTGAACAATCTATATGCCCCAAATTCAGTTGTTTAAACAGAAAGAAAACCTACATTTTAGTTTTAGACCTTTTGCATACCATCCATGTAATGCTTTGCAGAAAAGGCATTTCTGCAAGCCTTTTCCATTTATAAGAAAATCTATGACATTCAGCTGACTTTGTGGACATGTATAAGACAAAATGACTTTCTCTCCTTGATAAGCAAGAAGCATGTTATCTTGCATACAAATCCTTAGACAATCATAGATAATATTTGATATTCTTAAAACAGCAGAAGTATACTAACGTGATCAAAAGGTATTTGTAAATTCTTTCAATGTATTAACAGTTGGGCAATCAATAAAGTATTAAAATAAGGTTAAGGATGTGTATGTGTAAAAATTATGTCTTATAACCCAATTTTTAGAAAGTTTTCTTTATTTTACTTAGAAGTTGTTCACATATTTAAAAGTTATTCTAATCGCTTTTCGGCCTTTTGGCTAAGATCAAGTGTAAAAGTAATTCTAATTTTAGTCCAAGGTCTTAAAGTTAATTTAAGTATTTTCAAAGTACAGTTTAAATTGGTAGTATAACAGAGAGAAACACAAGTTAATGTCTAGAGTTTTCTAGAAAGATATTAAACACATTTACCTGGATACTGGAGTGGAACAGCTAAGTTTTTAGTATTATGTTATGATTTTTAGTATTATAAAAAGTTTTTTTCTTTTTTACTTCAAAGACCTTTTCTGTTCAATTATAAAAAGTTCTTAAAAGCAAACACTTTTTATAAAAGCATCAGTTAATTTCATTCAGTTTAATTTAATGTAATTGTTTTACATTTTTATAATTTTAAACATTTTGTAGAAATGTTGATAACTCATATAATCCATAAAAATAGTTTATGCAATTTAGGAAGTTTAATTAAGCTTTCCCTGAGGAAATAAATCCAAGCCTTATTTAAGTTAGAATAGTATATTAATATTAATATTTACACTGTGAAAAAGTCAGGAAAAGACACATGGCTATTTATAAACCCAATTATCAAACTATACAGTCTCATTTGTCCAGGGATTTGTCTTCATTAAGAACATTCCCTGAACTTTTTCTACTGATTTTTTAAAAAAACTTAATAAAGTTTAAGTATCGAAATTATTTTTGCTTTTATTTTTTGTTTTTCACTTTTTCCTCTGTTGTCAAACTTCTTCTTTTGTGTTCTGACATCTATGGCCATAATTCAACTCACTGCTAATTATTTTTCTCCTTAGCTATATAGCTTCAGTAAACATTGAAGCTTTTTTATTATTTATTTTATTTTTTTTCTTTTCTTTTTTTTATTGTTAAATCATAGCTGTTTACATTAGTGCAATCGCCTGTAACATTGAGGCTTTTTTAAAAAGCAGCATATCTATTAAAAGTTTGAACTTTTTTTCTAGAAATTCTTAAGTTTAACCTGCTTATTAGTTCTAATAATGAATCAAAATAGGGATGACATTATATTTAACAAATCATCTAACTGAATTCATTAATTCTTTTTTTTAGAAGTAGAGATAAGTACACTGTGTTAGAAATTATTGAGCACACCCTTCTGGCACTACTACAATGAAAGAAACTTAACTCTTTATCCCCCTGAGCTGGGGAACTCAAGAATTTATAGGTGATGTATACCCATTCATTATGTGCTGTATTCTGTAGTATTCATTCATATGGTATGTTAAATAAAAAAACAACTGTTAAGAGTTATTACCTTGTTGTTGACACATGGGATACTCCTGTCACATCTCAACCTGGATCATTTGTTTATTTCTTTTGGATATCCTGATTCTCTTTTGAGAGATGAAGAAAGTCGTCCACTTGGAACTCTTTAGATTTTTTAAGAAGATAATGAAACTCCAGACAAGCCATTTCCATTTCCAGTCAAGCTTATTCACAAAATTATTGCACAAACCAAGCAAAACCAATGGAAAATCTCTTTTCTTGCTCTAAAGCCATGTAAAACCAGTTTCAAAACATTTTGAGATTTGGTAAGGAATCTTTCTGCCTGAACCGGTATCCCTACAGTTTTTTCAAATGACCGATTTTTCTTTTTAACCAATAAATCTCTAGAAGTTTTGAAACAGAAGGAGAGCCAGCATGAGAATACGTGTGTAGGTTAGCCACATTGACAGAAAGGGTTATAATTGTAAAAGGCCATTATGGAAACTAGTTTCCTTTGTAAGGAGGGAAAAATAATTCTTAAGTTTGTGGCTTGTTGGCTTCCTCACTTTGGGTCAATTTTCAACCATTCTTTTCTCTTCAAATATTGCTTTTTTTCTATTCTCTTTCTCTGTTCTTTCCTCCAGCACAATAATTACACATCTATTAGACTTTTCCACTATGTTCCTTCTGGATTGTCTTATATATTTTTCCGTATTTTCTATCCTTTTGTATTACTGTGGTTCAATCCGGGTATTTTCTTTTTTTTTTTTTCTTGTAGAGACAGAGTCTTACTTTACTGCCCTCGATAGAGTGCCCTGGCATCACACGGCTCACAGCAACTTCCAACTCTTGGGCTTACGCGATTCTCTTGCCTCAGCCTCCCGAGCAGCTGGGACTACAGGCGCCCGCCACAATGCCCGGCTATTTTTTTGTTGCGGTTTGGCCAGGGCTGTGTTTGAACCTGCCACCCTCGGCACATGGGGCCGGCGTCCTACTCACTGAGCCACAGGCGCCACCCCAATCTGGGTATTTTCATATGAACTATCATCAGTTTACAATTCTATCTTCACCTATGTCCATTATGCTCTTAAATGTATCAACTGATCTTAGTTGTCTGTTTCAATTCCCAAATTTACAAATTTGGATTTTGAGTCTTCGAATGTGTTCTTTCATAGTAATTTAACAATTTTTGTCTCCTGATTTTGCTATGTGGATCTACGTCTGTTGCCAGTTGTTCCTCTCATATTTTGGTCAGTACTTCTTATACGCCAAGTTAATTTTGATTGAGTACTGCACGTTATTTATAAAAAATTGTGGAAATAATTTGAAGCTCTGGATGCTGTTTTACCTCTAGAGAGGATTTGTTTTTGTTTATGTCAGGCAGCTAGGCCAGAGGCAATAGAAATAAAGGCTAGAGAGTGATAGGTGTCCCCTATCATCTCTATCCCTTTGTAGCATAATATGTCTTTTTCTCTTATCTTTTTAAAAAAGTTATAGACTTAAAAAAAGTCTGTGAAATTTAGCACTTGTAGAGTTGTGTATAACTGCCATTGTAGTCAGGGTACAGAACAGTTCCATAACCTCAATAACTACCTCGTGTCACACTCTTCTCCACTCCTAACTTTTTTTTTTTTTTTTAGAGACAGGGTTTCACTTTGTCACCCTCAGTAGAGTGCTGTGGTGTCACACCTCACAGCAACCTCCAGCTCTTGGGCTTAGGTGATTCTCTTGCCTCAGCCTCCCGAGTAGCTGGGACTACAGGCGCCCGCCACAACGCCCAGCTGTTTTTTTGTTGTTGTTGTCATTGCAATTTGGCCAGGGCTGGGTTTGAACCCACCACCGTGGGTATATAGGGCTGGCGCCTTATTCACCGAGCCACAGGCGCCACCCTCCACTCCTAACTCTTAACAACCACTGATCTATTCTCTATCACTATAGGTCTGTTTTTCTGGGAATACCATTTAAATGGAATCATGTTACAAGTAATCTTTTTTTTTTTTGTAGAGACAGAGTCTCACTGTACCGCCCTCGGGTAGAGTGCCGTGGTGTCACACGGCTCACAGCAACCTCTAACTCTTGGGCTTATGCGATTCTCCTGCCTCAGCCTCCCGAGCAGCTGGGACTACAGGTGCCCGCCACAACGCCCGGCTATTTTTTGTTGTTGTTGTTGTTGTTGCAGTTTGGCCGGGGCTGGGTTTGAACCCGCCACCCTCGGCATATGGGGCCGGCGCCCTACTCACTGAGCCACAGGCGCCTCCCACAAGTAATCTTTTGAAGTTAGCTTCTTTCAGTTGCATAATGCCTTTAAGATTTATCAATGATGTTTTAAGAATCAAAAGTACATAGACTTTTTATTACTGACTAGTATTCTCTTACATGGATAGGCCACAGTTTATTTGCTGTTGACCCATCAGAGGACATTTGGGCTATTTTCTAGTTTTGGTGATTGTGAATAGACTGCTATAAAATTCACATACAGGTTTTTGTGTGAACAAAAGTTTTCTATTTTCTAGAGCAAATATGTTGGCGTGCAATTATTGGGTCATATGGTATGTGTACTTTTAACTTTTTAAGAAATTGACAAACTGATTTCCAGAGTGGTTCTTGCCATCTATTTTTATGTCATTATTATTATTATTTTTAGAGACAGTGTCATGTTATCCAAGCTAGTATGCAGTGATTCACAGGAAGGATCATTTTATTCTGAAACCTTGAACTCCTGGGATCAAGTGATCCACCCACCTCAGGCTCTCGAATTGTTGGAACTATAGGCGTGTACCACTGCACCTGGCCCAGTCATCTGTTTCTCAAAATAACTTCTTAGTACCCAAGAAGTTCAGAGTTTAGATCTTGTTTTTCCTGCCTTTAGTGTGCTGCCCTTTCCTCTTTTGTAACAAGTGCTGGAGCTCTAAGTGTGTTTGTCTTTTACCTTAGAGGCAGAGGTGTCTCTACAGTAGAGTTTTTGTCTGGTTCACCTTTGTGTACTCTGCAACTTCAAGTACCACACTTCATGTGTTGGAGATGGCAATCGAGTACTAGTACATACTCAAATGGATTGGTGTCCAAATTCTCACACAGCTGCTATTTACCTTGTGACGTTGTGCAAGTTACATTGTTTAGTAATTTCACCTCTACATTTGAGAAAGAGATTAACAACATCCTTATGTGGTTGTTGTAAAGATCAAACGGAACAAAAAACTTAAAGCTCTAAATATGTGTTTGAAATGCAGTAAGTAGGCAAGATAATTTAGCTAGCGTTTTTAGTTAAATTGCCCATATAGTGTAAAAGTGATACAGGATTAAAACTATCACTTTAACCTTGCAGCTGCAAAGGTGGTTTCATAGGCAGGCCTGTTTGACAGTGACCTGCCCCAGTTGGTAGTCTTCATAATGTTCAGAAATTCTCCTGTGATGTTTATAAATGGAAAGGAGAGTTTCTTTATGTCTCTGTCACAGTGTGATTATGGAGGCTAAACTAAAAAGACACTATTGGAATGTATCTTTAGAGGACAAAAAGCAATGAATTTGAAGGCTGTGCGCTTATCTCAATAGTTGAGTTTTTTGAATGGCATTTATTTCACAAATGATCTTCCTTTCTTTCTTCCAGTTCTGGGATTACCGCCAGCCTCGGAAATACCTCAATATTCTCCCTTGCCAGGTGCCTGTCTGGAAGGCCAGATACACGGTGAGCAGCCCACCCCACCTCCTGCTAGGAAACTTCCTCTTGGCGATCCAGACACAAGGCGCCCAGGACCTTTTCTCTTATTTTCTTTGTGAGGCATTTTTCTCTTTCTGTCTTAGTTTAGGAATGAAACAAATGTGATAATGATTGCATAGATGCTAACTATTTAAAATATGTTCTTGGCTCAGTGCCCATAGCTCAGTGGTTAGGGCACCAGCAACATACACTGGGGTTGGTGGGTTAGAACCCAGCTTGGGCCTGCTCAACAACAATGACAAGTACAACAAAAAAGTAGGTGGGCATTGTGGCGGGCGCCTGTAGTCCCAGCTACTTGAGAGGCTGAGGCAAGAGAATCGTTTAAGCCCAAGAATTTGAGGTTGCTGTGAGCTGTGATGCCATAGCACTCTACCGAGGGTGACATAGTGAGACTCTGTCTCAAAAAATAAATACATAAAATAAAATGTGTTCTTAGAATGATGTAGATGGTATCTACATTCAAATTGTTGACCAAAGCTTGATGGAGAAGCTAGCCTGGGTAAAGACATTCACTAATGGTAGGGCAGCAGGGTGCATGGGGGTGGGAGGGGATATGGAGAGGCTTGAAGTTAGTGAAGGGTGGTGGAAGGAACTCTGACTTTAGATTCAGAAAACCTGGGTTGGGAGCCCTGCTCACTCCTTAGTATTTGTGTGGCCTTGGGCCAGCTACTTGATGGTTTTGAGCAGAAATTTCCTCCTCTGTAGAATATGAATAATAGTTTTTACTATGCCTTCCTTTTTTAAAATTGTGATAAAATTCACCACTTTAAAGTGTACAATTCAATAGCACTTAGTACATTCACAATCTGCCTTCCTTTTGAAATGTTGTATAAGAATGTGCTTTACAAATCATAGAATGCTACAAATAGACAGAGTAGGCTATTATCAACCTTCCAGCAATTTTTTCATTGCCACATAGATAGCTGCTGATCGGAAATAATGTATTTCCTTTAATGTCAATTTGAAAGCACAGGGATGAATAAAGCTACCTTTATACATTAGGCTGTCACCCTGGGGCATTATGGAACAAAGAAGGTAATTTGAGTATTAAGTTGCTTTTGTATCTGGAGTCACTTGCTAAGAAATGAGACACTGTTCTTACAAATTAACATACTTCTTTGGATTAATATGTTTGCTGTGAAAAATAAACACAAAAGTCAGGAGTGCTGCCAGAAGAGAAGGTGAAAATAAATGTGCTTTTAGGTGCCTATGGTTTATTCCTTAAAAAACAGAGTCTAATTATCAACCCAGTGGGCTCTTTAGCTACCTAGCAGATTGGGTTTTGCTAAGTAAAACATGTCAATCCTGAAGTTAATGAAGTTTTCCTTTGAATGGTTGTGGTATTCGGGCAGTGGGGAGGTGATACTCCATGTGGATGGGGATGGAGATGGGGATGGAGATGTGGAGGGTGATGTGGATGGAGATGTGGAGGGTGATGGCGATGGAGATGTAGAGGGTGATGTGGATGGAGAAGTGGATGATGATGGGGATGGAGATGTGGAGGGTGATGGGGATGGAGATGGTGATGGAGATGGAGATGTGGAGGGTGATGGGGATGAAGATGTGGATGGAGATGTGGAGGGTGATGGCGATGGAGATGTAGAGGGTGGGATGTGGATGGTAATGGGGATGGAGATGTGGATGGTGATGGGGATGGAGATGTGGAGGGTGATGGGGATGGAGATGTGGAGGGTGATGGCGATGGAGATCTAGAGGGTGATGTGGATGGTAATGGGGATGGAGATGTGGATGGTGATGGGGATGGAGATGTGGAGGGTGATGGGGATGGAGAAGTGGATGATGATGGGGATGGAGATGTGGAGGGTGATGGGGATGGAGATGGTGATGGAGATGGAGATGTGGAGGGTGATGGGGATGGAGATATGGATGGTGATGTGGATGGAGATGGGGATAGAGATGTGGATGGTGATGGGGATGGAGATGTGGATGGTGATGGGGATGGAGATGTGGAGCGTGATGGGGATGGAAATGTGGAGGGTCATGGGGATGGAAATGAGGATGGAGACGTGGAGGGTGATGGGGATGGAGATGTGGATGGTTATAGAGATGTAGAGGGTGATGGGGATAGAGATGTGGATGGGGATGGGGATGTGGAGGGTGATGGGGATGGAGATGTGGATGGTGATGTAGATGGTGGTGGGGGTGGAGATGTGGAGGGTGATGGGGATGGAGATGTGGATGGTGATGGGGATAGAGATGTGGATGGGGATGGAGATGTGGATGGTGATGGGGATGGAGATGGGGATGGTGATGGGGATGGAGATGTGGATGGTGATGGGGATGGAGATGTGGAGGGTGATGGGGATGGAGATGTGGATGGTTATAGAGATGTAGAGGGTGATGGGGATAGAGATGTGGATGGGGATGGGGATGTGGAGGGTGATGGGGATGGAGATGTGGATGGTGATGTAGATGGTGGTGGGGGTGGAGATGTGGAGGGTGATGGGGATGGAGATGTGGATGGTGATGGGGATAGAGATGTGGATGGGGATGGAGATGTGGATGGTGATGGGGATGGAGATGGGGATGGTGATGGGGATGGAGATGTGGATGGTGATGGGGATGGAGATGTGGAGGGTGATGGGGATGGAGATGTAGATAGTGATGGGGATGGAGATGTGGATGGGGATGGAGATGTGGATGGAGATGTGGAGGGTGATGGGGATGGAGATCTGCAGGGTGATGGAGATGGAGATCTGCAGGGTGATGGGGATGGAGATGTACATAGTAATGGGGATGGAGATGTGGATGAGGATGGAGATGTGGATGGAGATAGGGATGGAGATGTGGAGGGTAATGGGGATGGAGATGGGGATGGTGTATTTCTGGCGCACTTCCATGTAGCAAGAATGGTGTTTGCTCCTCCAAGGACTTCCCCAAAGAGCCTTGCATGCTTGTTCTGGAAAAGAACTTAGTAACTCTTGAGTGGAAACTTATATAGAATAGCTAGTATGTTCGAGTGTACTGTAGTCAGAGCTATTTGCTTATTTTATTTTATTTTTTGAGACAGTCTTACTCTCTGGCCTTGGGTAAAGTGCTGTAGCATTATAGCTCACAGTAACTTGAAACTCCTAGGTTCAAGTTACCCTCTTGCTTCAGCCTCCATAGTTGCTGGGACTACTGGCATGCACCACCATGCCCGGCTAATTTTTCTATTTTTAGTAGAGACAGGGTCTTGCTTTTGCCTGGGCTGGTCTTGAACTCCTGAGCTCCAGTGATCCACCCGCCTTGGCCTCCCAGAGTGCTAGGATTATAGACGTAAGCCACTGCGCCAAGCCCCATTTGCTTATTTTAGAATTCTAAAAATTCTTCCCCAAGCATTTGGCTGAGCCTGATTTCTTATTTAGTATGGTTCCTTCCGTAGGCAAAGAGAAGAGTAGAAGTGATGGTCAGCTTATGGTATTTGGGAAATTTTTCCCAAGATAGACTGGAGCCTTCTATCATTGAATTTATGTTAGGAAAAATTCAGGATTTGGAAACTCAGGACTCACTGATTCTCCCTGGAATGATCACCTGCTTTTCCCTTGCTTGCCTTAGCCTTTCAGCAATGGATTAGTGACCGTGATGGTTCCTCAGCTGCGGAGGGAAAACAGCCTCCTCCTGTGGAATGTCTTTGACTTGAACACCCCAGTTCACACCTTTGTGGGGCACGATGATGTGGTGCTGGAGTTCCAGTGGAGGAAACAGAAGGAAGGTGAGTGGGAGAGAAGACCGCTGCCTGTTTTCCTTCTGAGCTCTGTAGAACAGCAGCACCAGTCACTGTTGCCATGGAGTCTCCAGTAAGGAGGACGCAGAAATAGGGCTGGACTTTAGGAACCAGAGAGCCAGGGGACGCTACTGCTAATTAGAGTTGGGTGAAGAGGCTGTGTGTCTGTTGGTCTTCCCTCAGATTCCTTTTTCTTTGGTTGTCAGCATAGTCACCCCCTTGGAAGAGATACTCTTGTAAAGAGGTTTCTAGAGGTCTATCGTCAGAGCTGAGAGACTCTGGGCTGACTACCCTCAAAAGTTCAGGGCATTTGCCCCTTCCCACTTGTTGATAAGGGCGACTCAAGGTGGTCATTGGTGCGGTCCACCATAAACCCCCGGTTTTCTTCATAAGCACGTAGTGGCATTTTGCCCCTCATCTCTGAGAGAGGTTTAGCCAAATGACTTGCTTTGATCATGACGCATGAACAGAGCTGCTGCAGTCTCTCCTGGGTTGAAGGGCAAGGAGTCGGTGTGTAGCTACCTGTTCTCTTTGCTTCTGCCGTGGCAGCTGGCAAAGCTCCAAATGGAACTACTCCCAGCAGATCCTGGCAACAGACAAGGTAGAAACATAGAACAAGCCAGAAGTCTTTGCTTTAAGCACCGTGCTTTTGGGGTTTGTTTTTGCAGCTTCAGCTGGCCTCAGTTTCTTCACCACATCAACATGCAAGTTGAGACGCAGCCTCTCTTGTCTTGGGATCTTATTGCCATGACCTGTAAATGTTTGACAGAATAGAAATTAACTTTCTGAGTGTTTCCATACTATAGAGGAGAAGCCGGGCAGGTGGAGGAGCAATCCCTAGTGGACCTGGGATTAGAGCACTCATCTTCTATCCCAGCTCATCTGTGACCTTTGTAAACCTCTTCCAGGATATTTACTAAAGGGACTCTTTTGATCATCCTCTTAACTTTCCTTATTTCCAAAATTGCTCTTGTTTTCAGCGTGAGGCTGCCTGGTCTTTTATCCCACCAATTGCATGCATGGCTTTTGACTTTCATCTTAATCGCCTGTAATTTGTCATAGTAGATAGTGTCATTTCCTCACAGTCTGACAGGGAGGGGTTGAACTTTAGTTTTGTATTGAAATAAAAAGTTTTTATTTTTTCTTTTTAATTTTTTTTGTTTTTTTGAGACAGAGTCTCACTTTGTCACCCTTGGTAGAGTGCTGTGGCATCACAGCTCACAGCAACCTCAAACTCTTGGGCTCAAGTGATTCTCTTGCCTCAGCCTTCCAAGTAGCTGGGACTACAGGCACCCGCCAGAACGCCTGGCTACTTTTAGAGATGGTGTCTCACTCTTGCTCAGGCTGATCTTGAACTCCTGAGCTCAAACAATACACCTGCCTCGGCCTCCCAGAGTGCTGGGATTACAGATATGAGCCACCACACCTGGCCTTGAAATAAAAAGTTTTTAGTGACCCATTGTGAGTTATTTGTGCTGGGGTGAATTGTGTAAATTGGAACTATCTGGCCAGTAGTGAAATTTTGTGTACAAGTTATACGTATTTTTTAAAAGAATTCTTTTTTTATTGTGAAACATATCCTGTATCTAGAAAGTTGCCTAGAATGTGTACATTTTAACAAATAATTATGAAGTTAAAATTTATGTAACCGTCATGAAGGTCAAGAAAGAGAACCTTGTCAGAACCCCAGAAGCCTCCTGGTCACAGTCCCCTCCCTTTCCCTACAGCATCACTATCCTAATGCTTGCAATAGCAGTTTCTGTGTGTTTCATTTATGGTTTCACCATCTATTTATGAATTCCTAAAAATCGTTTAGGTTTGCCTGCTTTTGAACCTTTTATAAATTTAATTAACCTTGCATGCATTTTTATTCAGCTACTCCTTGATTTATATTGGGGTTACATCCAATAAATCTATTGAAAATTGAAAATATCTTTAAGTTGAAAGTGCATTTAATACGCTTAACCTTCTGACCATCATAGCTTAGCCTAGCTTACTTTGAACATGCTCAGAACACTTGCATTAGCCTGCAATTGGATAAAATTATCTAATATAAAGCCCATTTTATATTAAAGTATTGAATATCTCATGTAATTTATTGAGTACCGTACATTACATCTATATTGTCATGTTTTTGCAACATTATAAAGTCAAAATCAGTCAAATCAATTTTTATTGACCACCTCATGCTTTGGTTTTGATTTTCACTGTGCTGAAACGTCTCTCAGAGAGGTAGGAAGAGAATAAGGATATTGTGGCCAAAGGAAAATGATGCTTCATGAAGGAAAGTGTAGTTACTGGTTTTAGGTGTTGCTGAAGCATCAGAATAAGAGAAAAAAATGCAGAGTAAGAGAAAAGCATTTGGGCGGCGCCTGTGGCTCAGTGAGTAGAGCACCAGCCCCATATACCGGGGGTGGCGGGTTCAAACCCAGCCCCGGCCAAACTATAACAACAACAAAAAATAGCCAGGTGTTGTGGCGGGCACCTGTAGTCCCAGCTACTGGGAGGCTGAGGCAAGAGAATCACCTAAGCCCAAGAGCTGGAGGTTGCTGTGAGCTGTGACGTCACAGCACTCTGCAGAGGGCAACAGAGTGAAATTCTGTCTCTAAAAAAAAAAAGAGAGAGAAAAGCATTTATCAAACAAACAGGAAGTCATGCACACATAAGTTCATTAAGATGGGAGCTCTAGGCCGGGTGTGTGGCTCATGCCAGTAATCCTAGCACTCTGGGAGGCCAAGGTGGGTGGATCATTTGAGCTGAGGAGTTCGTGACCAGCCTGAGCAAGAGCAAGAGCAAGACCCTGTCTCTAAAAACAGAAAAACTAGTCAGGTGTTGTGTTGGGTGCCTGTAGTCCCAGCTCCTTGGGAGGCTGAAGCAGGAGAATCGCTTGAGCCCAAGAGTTGGAGGTTGCTGTGAGCTACAATGACAGCACTCTACCCAGGGCGACAGAGTGAGACTCTGTCTCAAAAAAAAAGAGAGAGAAAGAGGAGTTCCAAAAGTGAATTGAGGATAGAAACCAGATGGTAGGGTGGCATCAGCAGAAGCAGCAGGAACCAGTTTTGTGAATGAAGTTACCTTCAAAGGCAAGGATTAGAATAAACCAGTTGGCAGAACCCGCCTGCTGCCCTATGGAAAGATAGGGAGAAGATGCGAGCTCAGAAGTCCGGGAAACAAGGGCTCATGGGCAGTGGGTGGGAATAGGTTGGGAGGGTGAGGATTGAGTTTAGGATGGAACTGGGGGTTACTTTTTTCTCAAAATCGGGGGCATGAAAAGAGGCAGATGTGAGGCCAGAAATCGTTGACATAGTCACCATAGGCTCGGAGATGGCACCCACGGCAGGCAGTGGTTCAGAATAGCTGCTGTGTGGTTAGCCTTGCCTAGGGATATAAAGCCAGAGAGGAGTGAGTGCCTGGTTGAGCATGAGAACGATGAGGATGAGAACTAGCCCTTGTTTCCCTGCTCACTCACCCTGTTACCTTGGACATACAGTGTTCTTTGTTGCCTCAGTTTCCCATCCAAAAAATGAGGGAATTGGATGAAATTATTTCTAAATTTTTTTCTCTCTGAAGATAGCTATAAAGAAGATTCTAGATACTGCATAATCACCCCAGAATGTCCTCATCTTTGATAAAGTACCCTGAACGTTTTCAGAGTAACTTCCCTTTGACCAGACCTAATATGTGAAAATATGATTCCATCAGTTAAGAACCTTGATTAATTATTCATTTTATAAAAAGATTCATCACTAGAATGGTAAGATGCCGTGATGCATTCAAAACAATTCATTTTACAAAAAAAGATATTCATCCTCAGCTCCTCAAGAGCATATAAAAAGAAGAACATTTGTAGAGGTCAAAGTTTGGTGTCACATTAAATCCCAACATCACTCTTTACCTGCTAATTTACTAGTTATTATTTCACTTCATTTAAGTTTCTGCTCAAATGTAATTTCCCCAGGGAGTTCTGTTTAAAAATAGCTCCATCATCAGTCTCTGTCCTCTCATCCTCTGTTATTTTTTGCACCAATTATCACTACTAGGTATTCCATGTTCGTCTGTTTCCACCATTAGAATGTGAGATCTATGAAACTAGAGATTGTTATTCATGCTGTAGTCCCAGTGCCTACCATATAAGAGACGTTCAATAGGTATTTGTTGGTTGGATGGATAGGTGAATCTCACTCATTACAACCTGTAGCAAAGTGGATATTGAATCCAGAGGAATTTCCAGGATTCTTATCTGGTGATTTCTAGGGTCCAAGGACTACCAACTGGTTACGTGGTCCCGGGATCAGACCTTGAGAATGTGGCGGGTGGATTCCCAGATGCAGAGGGTATGTATTCAATGCTCTTGTAGAGGAAGAAATGTAAGATTCTGTCTTTGTGGAGGTTAGAGGTCACATGGGAGACATTTGGTGTGTACTTGCTGTTTGGCTGAGTGGCTTGTGTATGCCGCACTGAGGCTTGAAGGGCTTTAAGAGCCAACTTCAGGATTCAGCACCTTCAGGCCAAAGAACCTCTGCCTTTTTTCTCCTGTCCTTGTAGAAGATGGAATGGGTAGCATACTGGGCAAATGGCCTGTGGGCTTCATTTCTTTCTTTTTCTAAATGGACTAAGAAGCCTACCCTTGCACTTAGCAGATGTTCAGAGCCTTCAGCACCCATCAGCAATACCACGTCTTTAAAGCTATTTTCTAATTTGTTCCCCCCGCCCCCGTGAATGATGTCTTTTTCTTCTACGAAGCATAGTAGCACCTAGTGGGAACTGCTTTGGTGACCTTGGCCGTGCTCTGCCTCATCACGGGGCTCTGCCCTCTTTAGAAAGATGGCTAAATGTCTTTCTTTTTTTTTTTTTTTGTAGAGACAGAGTCTCACTTTATCACCCTTGGTAGAGTGTTGTAGCATCACAGTTCACAGCAACCTCCAGCTCTTGGGCTTAGGTGATTCTGTTGCCTCAGCCTCCCCAGTAGCTGGGACTACAGGTGCCCGCCACAGCACCTGGCTATTTTTTGTTGCAGTTTGGCCGGGGCCGGGTTTGAACCCGCTACCCTCGGTATATGGGGTCGGCGCCCTACTCACTGAGCCACAGGCGCCGCCCTGATGGCTAAATTTCTTGATGGCAGGAAAACTTCTCACTTGCACTGCATCTCCCACAGTGCTTGGCACCTGGCTTCACAAAGAATGGATAGAAATAGAAAATTGCAACACCGCTTGGTGTGAAGTCTCTCTGGAGCATTTGGGTCCAGTCTTAACACCTTATTACCTTTTCAATCTATTTTCTCCAAAAGATACAATTTGTACCAAGTGCTTTGAGGTTATGATATTTTTGCTCTTTGGTTAGAATAACTCCATCAGGGGTTGAAATTTAAATTAATTTTTTCTGAGGCTTGCATAAACTCTGAACATGATGAAAAATTTTCAGGGCGAAATAATAGTCTATTATCCTGTGTATTTAGCCGGGGAGAACTGGTGATGGGTAAAATCTACTCTGATAGTGTCAGTTCTTGGCTGACACATCTCTATCCTTTGTGATTCTGATTTTTAAGTGAGAACTCTTTAACCAGACATGATAATCATTTCCACCGACTTTTCTAGACCTCCATCTTCTGCCCTTTGTTGCAGCTTTGTGCAAATGACATTCTAGATGGTGTCGATGAGTTCATTGAGAGCATTTCTCTTCTGCCGGAGCCAGAGAAGACCCTGCACACTCAAGACACAGACCAGCAGCACAGCTCAAGCCATGGGGAGGAAGAAGGTACATGTCAAACCGATGTCTCAGGGGATGTGACACTCTGCATGTCTCAGAGTTATGGCAGATACCCAAAACTGCTCTCTAACTCATTTTCAAAAATGGCTTCCAATACTGAGCTTCTCTCTTGCTAGCCTTAAAGGAAGATCCCCCTAGCTGTGTCCTGGAAGAGAGGAAATCAGATCAATTGGGCCTCCCTCAGACCCTGCAGCAGGAGTTCTCCCTGATCAATGTGCAAATCCGGAACGTCAACGTGGAGGTACTTAGTTTAATGAACTGTACACTCCTGCTTGCTGATGGCAGCTCATGGGAGAGTGAGGAGTTTGGCCAGAAGATAGTTCTGCTACTTTAATGAGTGAGCCTCTCTGCTTGCTTCTTATTTTCTAGGTTTTGTAAAGAAATAGGTGTTTCACAAATGCAGATTGTAGCCCTATTGTTTTCTTCTAAAGTGAGCCAAAGGATAAGCTGATGCTCGTGTACCTCCTCAGGTGCTCCAACATCTCATTTCACTGTGTACCAAGATACTTGGATCTGGGGGGGAGGGGTGGTTTGTGACTCGGCAGGGGGTGCTGGCGAAATTAATGGCAGAACTGACTTTGGAAGCAAAACCTCCTGACTCCCCAGGGCTTTTGTTGCTGTGCTATACTAGTTTCCTTTATAAGCTTGTCATGTCCTCGGTGATTGAAGTCACAGTAAGAAGGTGACAAAAACCTCTTTGTTATCCTGGGAGATTTACTCTTTTCCTTTTGGGCAGATATTGAAAGTCTTTGCTTCAGAGAACTGAGTATTTCTCCAGGAAGGAATTTTAAAGCTTGATCAGTTTTTCTTTTGCTCAGATTCAATTAATAGTAGGCCAGGGATAGGTGCCATAGCATAATTATCTCATGAGGCCTTTAAAACAACATTGCAAAGGGTACATGAGAAACTTACTAAATGTAGAATATAAATGTCTTAACACAATAACTAAGACAATGCCAGGAAGGATATGTTAACTAGTGTGATGAAAATATTTCAAATCGTATATAAAACCAACTCATGGTACCCCATGATTGCATTAATGTTTGCATGATTTAATAAAAAAACAAACAAACAACATTGCAGTAGTGGTTTTATCCTCACATTACAGAGGAGGAAACTGAGACATCAAGAGATGAAATGACTTGTCCAAGGTCAGCAGCTATTTGGCAGAATAAATAATATTTGAACCCAAGTCTCCAGATTTCCCACATATGTGGCTCTTTGCATGTACCTCAGCTGCTGTCCCTAGTTGGCAGCACAAGAAATCAAAAGATGTGGCTGGGTGTGGTGGCTCGCACCTGTAATCCTAGCACTCTGGGAGGCCAAGGTGGAATGATCACTTAAGCTCAGGAGCTCTAAACCAACCTGACCAAAAGATCCCATCTTTACTAAAAATTGAAAACAATTAGCCAGGCATCATGATGAGCACCTGTAGTCCCAGATCCTCAAGAGGCTGAGGCAGGAGGATCACTTGAGCCCAGGAGTTTGAGGCTGCTGTGAACTGGGCTGACACCACTGCACTCTAAACTGGGCAACACAGTGAGACTCTGTCTCAAAAAAAAAAAAAATACAAAGGATTCTTTAATTGGTCACCTGTATTGACTTTGTCCCAGTGGAGAACAGCATGGATGCTTAGTGATCTATTTTATTATTTTTGCACTGTTGCTCAGGCTGGAGTACAGTGTTATGGTCACAGCTCACTGTAATCTTGAATTACTGGGCTCAAGTGATCCTCCAGGCTCAGCTTTAGGACTATAGCCATGTGTCACTGCACTGGCCAATTTTTTTTGTATGGAGGCAATGTCTTGCTATGTTGCCTAGGCCTCTCTCAAATTCCTGGCCTTAAGCAACCCTCCCATTTTGGTTCTCTCAAAGTGCTAGGATAACAGACATGAGCCACCATGCCTGGCCTCGATCTAGTTTTAGAAGATCTTGATTCCTTTCTTTAGGAGTGTGTTTGTATACATATATATATATATTTTTTTTCTTTTTTCTTTTTTTAGGAAGAATCTTACTCTGTTGCCTTGGGTAGAGTGTCATGGCATCATCATAGCTAACAGCAACCTTAAACTCTTGGGCTCAAGTGATCCCCTGGCCTCAGCCTCTCAAGTAGTCAGGATAATGGGCACCTGCCACAACACCCAGCTAGTTTTTTCTATTTTTAGTGGAGATGGCGTCTCACTATTGCTCAGGCCACTACCATACAGCTTTAAGGGGAAGTTTTTTTTAAAGTCTGAATACTTTGAGCTTATTACATTGGTACAAAAATTTGAAAATCTGTTTTGAAAATGAATTGTCTTCCACGCTCACTTGTCTTTTTAGACTCTTTCCCTTCATTCAATTGCTAGGCACGTGGAGCATTCAGTTGGCATATTTAAATCCATTTACATTTCAAGACGGTTGCAGTCTGTCTCCAAAGCAGCTGCGGGTTTCTCTCTTGCAGATGGACGCAGCGGACAGGAGCTGCACAGTCTCTGTGCACTGTAGCGGCCATCGCGTCAAGATGCTGGTGAAGTTCCCTGCGCAGTACCCCAACAACGCTGCCCCTTCCTTCCAGTTTGTCAACCCTACAACAATTACGTCCACCATGAAAGCTAAGCTGCTAAAGGTGGGGATCCTGAGTTCCCAGATTCTCCTTGTTGTTGTAAGGGAAGAAAGCTGTTCATGTGTATCAGCGTCTACAGTAAGGAACACAGATGGGGCTCGGCGCCTGTGGCTCAAGGGGCTAAGGCACTAGCCACATGCACCAGAGCTGGCAGGTTGGAATCCAGCCCAGGCCCACCAAACAACAATGGTGGCTGCAACCAAAAAAAATAGCCAGGCGTTTTGGCGGGCGTCCCAGCTACTTGGGAGGCGGTGGCAGGAGAATCGCTTGAGCCCAGGAGTTGGAGGTTGCTGTGAGCTGTGATGCCACAGCACTCTACCCGGGGCAACAGCTTGAGGCTCTGTCTTTAAAAAGAAAGAAAGAAAGCGCTGCTGGATCCGATTCAGAAGCCATCTGTTTTTCACACACTGCAGTGTTCACCGTGTAACCACTTTACTTGGCCATTCACTTTGAGTAGAAAGATGAGAGCACTGGTTCTTAACTTCTGGGGGGGTCACGGATATTCTTTTTTTTTTTCTTATTCAATAATATTTTTCTTTTATGCAACCAGGCATTTATTTATTTATTTTTGCATAACTATGTTTTCACCTCACATTTTTTTTGTTAGGTAGACTCCCTCTTGTAGTTGTATCTCACACCCAAAAGGTGTCCCATATACCCCTACATTGTGCTTATTAAGTGGGAGCACCCCAAACTCCCCCTTTCCTCCTTCCCTCATTCTCCTCCCCCCAACTGGAATTGAAATGGGTTTTTCTCCAGCATGGACACTCTTTGAAATTAAGGAAAATTATGGACACTTTTTCAGAAAAATTTGCATAATCATTGCATAAAATTTCAGATACAGGGATTAGATATAATGTACCCATAATCTCACTAAAGCTACACATTTATCCCAAGTTAGCAGCCCTGTAATACCATTTCATTTATCTGCAAACAGTGGGCAAGGTGTATTCCAAAGCTAAAAGATACTTTATAATGAGAAAAAAATATGTTATGTCATTTAAAATAAATAACCCATCCCATAAAAGGAGCCGGTGTTATCCTAGCGATAGGCTGACTGGCTGCCCTGGCAGGGTCTGGATGGAGACACCAGAGCCTGGATCTGACGTGTAAACCTGAAGATTCAGAAATTTGATATATCATCAAATCATCGAGGATAATTAAATGGAATTGCATAAAAAAAGCCACGTGGGCCAGTCATGATACGCCTTTCCCAGTTTGACCAGTGTCCTAAGTGAAGGAACTGAAGTGTCCTGATAAACCCAGAGCACCCAGAATGTTCATTTTTTTGCCCACTGGTAAAAAGAGAAAAAAAGTGGATCATACACACTTGATTGTTCCATTTTGATAGGTTATGACTTGTACGTAGAAGTTTTTCAAGTGGTCAAGGATCTCTGAGGTGGTAATTAACTCAGATTTTGTTTTTTGGACATGTTAAAACTTCAGATCTGAACATTTCATTGCTTCCTTTGGACATCCAAAAAAGATAGCTTTTCTGTTAGTATAAAGGATAGGATTAGGAAGCATCTTTTTTAAATTTTATTTTATTTCATTTATTTTTTTGAGACAGATTCTTACTCTGTCACCCTGGGTAGACTGCAGTGGTGTCATAGCTCTCTACAACCTCAAACTCCTGGGCTCAAGCAGTCTCCTTGCCTCAGCATCTTGAGTAGCTGGGACTACAGGTGCCTGCCACTGCACCCAGCTAATTTCTCTATTTTTGGTAGAGATGGGGTCTCACTCTTGCTTAGGCTGCTCTTGAACTCCTGGCAATCCTACTGCCTTGGCTTGCCAGAATGTTAGGATTGCGAGGGTGAGCCACCCCCTCCCCAGCCAGAAGTCTAATTTAGAAGTCTTTAGAAGTCTAATTCTGTGCTGTTCGGTAGAAATATAATGCAGTCCACATGAAATTTTTCAATTTTCTGTTAGCCACACTAAAAAGAATTAAAAATAGCAGGTGAATTAATTTTTGTAATATTTTTATTTAATCCAGTATATCCAGCATATTATTATGTCAATATTTAATCAATATAAAATTATTGAGGTATTTTATACTTTCTTTGGACTAAGTCTTTGACATTCACTGTGACTTTTACAGCACCTGTCAACTTGGCCTAGCAACATTTGAGGTTCTCAGTGACCCCATGTGGATAATGACAGCACAGGTTCAATTTATATGCCTTTCCTCAGTGTATATGTCAGTTCATGTGTATAGAATGTACCTTAAAAAGTTGGGATTTACACTTGTAAATCTATAGTCTCCAACCCCCAGGCTGTAGATCACTACCAGTCAATGGCCTGTAAGGAACTGGGCTGCACAGCAGGATGTGAGCGGTAGGGGAAGCAAGCAAGCCTTCATCTGTATTTACAGCTGCTCTCCACTGTTCACATCACTGCCTAAGCTCCTCCTCCTGTCAGATGAGCAGCAGCATTGAGTGCTCCAACCCTCCCGTAAACTGCACATGCGAGGGACCTGGGTTCTGCACCCCTTATGAGAACGATCTAATGATCATAATGATCTATCCTAACGATCTCAGGTGAGGATATAAAACACTCGAATCATCCTGAAACCAGTCCCTGGAGGCACAAAAGTTGGAGATTGCCGTTTTAAAAGACAAAAAAAAAAAAAAAAATTATTATTTTCACTGAAGAAAAATCTGTTCCCCACGGTTTGTCACTCAGAACAATTTTCAGTGCAGCCCAGTGGGTGTTACTTCTAAGGTGCTAAGATTTTTCAAGGATTGAGTGGGGTCAGGGCAGAGTAAAGCCAATCAGGAGAAAGGTGTTTCTCTTCTTGACTGTGTTTTGGGCCTTTTCTAGATTCTCAAGGACACCTCCCTGCAAAAGGTGAAACGCAACCAGAGCTGCCTGGAGCCCTGCCTGCGCCAGCTCGTCTCCTGCCTCGAGTCCTTTGTGGTGGGAAGCTTGAAATTGTTGCACCAACTTACGCTCTGGAGTTTGTTTCACTTCTTTCTCCCTAAAATCGTGGGCTCCCTGCTTTGGTAATATCGGGTTCTTATTTTATAATTCAGCCTGCAGACAGGTTGTGGGTTTTAGTCTGTTGATTTTTCAATTCCAGAACCAGGAAGACAGCGCTTCCAGCAACCCATTTGCACTCCCAAACTCCGTCACACCCCCCTTGCCAACGTTTGCGCGGGTGACTCCTGCCTATGGATCCTACCAGGATGCCAACATCCCCTTTCCCAGGACCTCCGGGGCCAGGTTCTGCGGAGCAGGTTGGTCTCTTTGTGGTTCTCTGATTCTGGATTTTGAGAGAGAGCAGCTAAGGATGTTGTATGTTATGTACAAACATCTTCATCAGAAAGCTTTTCTTTGTTTTTACTTTGTGAATCCTCAGACTTCTGTGGTAGCCTTTCAGGGTCTGATGCTGAACTGGTATCTGTGGACTTATCCTAAGAATGCGCGCCAGAATTGTAGCCCTACTTGTTTTCATCTGGATGAGCTAGGCTTTGAGTCCTCACTCAGAGCCCTGACTCTTGGCGGGGAAACGTCCCCCAGCAGGAAAGCAGAGAGTAGCTAGGAAGAATTTACCCCATCCACATGCATCCTCTCTCCTGGATCCTGGAGAAGGACCTTTGTTCCCCATTCAGATCACTGCGGCCATGAGCCTCTGCAACTTAGGAAAATGTGTCTCACCCTCAGGTATTTTGAGACGGAAGGGATTGGCCAGTCCTGCCTGAAGATGTCCCACGTCCAGCCCATGGACGCTCATGTGCACATGTGATGTCTCCTTCTCAGGTTATCTGGTGTATTTCACAAGGCCCATGACGATGCATCGGGCAGTGTCTCCGACAGAGCCTACCCCAAGGTGAGCCCGGGAGATGCAGGAGCGATGTGCACTCCTGGGAAGGACCCCTGCCTTTGTCTTGTGACAGTTTGCTTTAGTTCTTCTGTAAACTCTCATTATTAAGATTTACTCAAAGTTTAGGATGCTACCAACACCTGAGGATACTGGATATGGGATGATCAGCACAGTTGTGAATGAATAGCTGAGCTGACCAGGCAGGGAGAGGCCTGGATGGAGTGCGTGAGCAGACACCGCTGCTCCACCGGGAGGCTGCCAGTCACTTCAGTAACCCAGGCAGATAAGACCTTGGCCCCATGAGAACTGGGTTTAAGCACCAGGGACGCCTGCATTACACCAGATTCCTTACTGGAAATGTTGGACTAGAAAACAATCCCCTCCTTTCAAAAAGGGAAAACAGCGGATATCTGTATATCTGGACTTGGATGAGAGCGGAAAATGTTCTACTCTATTAAAACACTTTTAAACTAATAACTCAATTTTGCTGAAGTAGAAATCACAATACACAAATCTAAAACAGACAGCTAGATTGGCAAGACTCAGGATATAGAGCACTGCCCTCAGTCCTGAAAGGTTCCCATTTCTTTTTCCAGATCTTGACTTCTGTTACCATAGTTTAGTTTTGTCTGTTCTTGAACATCTTTAAAGTACAATCATGCAGCATAAAACTATTTTACTTCTGGCTTTGCTCAACTTACTGAAATTAATCCACATTGCTACATGTTTCAGTAGTTCCATTGTAAGGATGTAGTATAATCACAGTTTGATTACTCATTCTTCTATTGATGGACCCTGGATTATTTCCAGTTTGGGGCTATTATGAGTAATCCCACATGTGCAAGTCTTTTTACGGGCACATGTATTAATTTCCCTATCTGAGGAGTGGAATTCCTGAGTCATGGGATAGGCATTCATTTAATTTAAGGAGAAATTGCCAGGAAGTTTATACGCAGTGATTGTGCTGATTACCCTCTCACCAGCAAGGTCCCAGAGCTCTGGTTGTTCCACATCCCCTCCAGCACTTGGTGTTACTGACCTTTCTGACTTCAGCCATGGTGGTGGGTGTGTAATATGATTGTTTTAATTTGCATTTCCATGTTGATGACCAGTGATGCTTGTGTGTCTTCTTTGGGCGTCTTCTTTTGTGATGTGACTGTTTGAGTATTTTGCTCATTGTTGGACTGCACTGTTGTTTATTTGTGGTAGTTCTCTAATTTGATTGCAAATCCTTTGCTGGATGATTGATTCTCTCCTGATTTGTGGCTTGTCTTTCTCCTTCCGTAATGTTTTTTTTTTTTTTTGTGATTTTTTTGGCCGGGGCTGGATTTGAACCTGCCACCTCCGGCATATGGGACCGGCGCCCTACTCCTTGAGCCACAGGCGCCGCCCTCCGTAATGTTTTTCAGTGAACAGTAGCTTCTAATTTTAGTGATGTCCAGTTTTTGACTTTTTGAATTTATGGTTAATAATTTCTTTGTTGTGCCTAGAAATAGCTTTGCCTACCCTGGGGTCATGAAAATGCCCTTCTGAGTCTTCTTTTAAAAATTTTATAGTTTTAAATTCTTTTTTTTTTTTTTTTTTTGGCCGGGGCTGGGTTGGAACCCGCCACCTCCGGCATATGGGACTGGCACCCTACTCCTTGAGCCACAGGCGCCGCCCAGTTTTAAATTCTTTATTTAAAGACTGTGATCCATTTCAAATTAATTTTTGGATATAAGGTGAGTTAGCAAAATTTATTTTATTTAAGTAGAGAGAAATAGTTGTTCTAGCGTCATTTATGCAAAGATTTCCTTTCTTTATTGCATTTTATTGATCAATGAGAATCAATTGACCAGACATTTGTAGTCTGTGGGCTCTCCCTTCTAGATTCTATTTTTCCTTGGATCTTTTTGTCTCTCCTATGTCAGTTCTACTTTAAATCTTACACTGTACGTTCTCTGACTTTATTGTTCTTGTTTCATTTTGGATTGACTATTCTAGTTCTTTTGCATTTTCATAAAATTCTAAAATCAGTTTATTGATTTCAACAACAACAAAAAAAGTGCCTGCTCATATTCTGATGAAATTGTGTTAACTTTGTAGATCAATTTAGAGAAAATTCACATCTTAACAATATGGAACCTTCCAATCCACTAGCATATACTTTTCTTCATTATTGTGTGTCATCTTTAATTTTTATCAACAACATTCTTTTGTGCATATTTTCATGCACATTTTAAAATCAAATTTGCTCCTTTGTTTTGTATTAAATGCTCCCATAAATGAAATTTTAAAAATATTTGTTTTCTGGGCGCCACCTGTGGCTCAAAGGAGTAGGGCACCGGCCCCATATACCGGAGGTGGTGGGTTCAAACCCGGCTCCAGCCAAAAACTGCAAAATAAATAAAAAAATAAATATTTGTTTTCTAAATGTATGTTTCTAATATATATAAACATAGTAGTTGTTTCTTTTTTTTTTTTTTGGAGACAGAGTCTTATTCTGTCACCCTGGGTAGGTTCTGTGGTGTCATATCATAGCAACCTCAAATTCTTGGGCTCAAGAGATCCCCTTGTCTCAGTTTTTTGTATTTTTAGTAGAAAATTTTAATTAAAAAAATTTTTTTTCTTTTTTTGAGACAGAGTCTCACTCTGTTGCCATGGGTAGAGTGCTATGGCATCATTGTACCTCCCAGCAATCTCAGACTCCTGGGTTCAAGTGATCTTCTTGTCTCAACCTCTAAGTAGGTGAGACTACAGGTGCCCTCGACAATACTTGGCTATTTTTAGTAGAGATGGGGTCTCACTCTTGCTCAGGCTGATCTTGAACTCCTAAGCTCAAGCAATCCATCCGCCTCAGCCTCCCAGAGAGGTAGGATTACAGGCGCGAGCCACAGCCTTATATAATAGATTTTTGTAAGTTGACCTTTTATCTAAATTCACTTATTCTAGTAGTGTATAGATTCCCTTGAATTTTTTGTTTATACATTCATAGGTACCTTCTATGTTTAGGCAGATGGAACATTTTTCAGTTTTAAAAGTTTTCCTTTGTTCTTTTTTTTTTTTCTTTGAGTTTTCATCTTTTCCCCATCGTGTCTAAGTCTTGGTGTCATCGAGTGCTAAGAACAGCACTACTTGGAAATGTGAAGACCACAGCCAGTGTGAGTAATTCTCATTTTCGACCACAGGTCTCTCTCAGCCTTGTCTGCTTATCATACTGGCTTGATTGCACCAATGAAGATCCGCACAGAGGCCCCTGGGAACCTCCGTTTATACAGCGGGAGCCCCACTCGCAGTGAGAAAGAACAGGTCTCCATCAGCTCCTTCTACTACAAGGAGAGGGTAAGTGCCAGAGCCGTTGCCTTTGATTCTTACCCCTTCTGGAGTACTGTTGTTTCCCTGCCTGCCACATGGAACAGCTACATTAGTAATCCTCCCATAAGATTTCACGTTCATAATTAGTTTGTTCAAGAAAGACCATTATTTTGTTCCTTTCAGTTGGTTTTAACTGTTATAAAATGTGTATGTGGGAGGGGGGTAAGTTCTTACAATCCATGTGCTTCCTCCCCATTTAACCCTGTCCTTATCGTTCCCCTTCACTAAGTTGATTCTCCTTATTTCAGGTAGAATACTTTAGCTTCAGGTCTTCATTGGTATTCTGATGTTTGTCAACAAATTGAGGGATGCCTCTGAGGGATTGGGATCTTAATATATTTGGAACTGCATAGTTGTGAAAGGTCTTAAAGTTAATGTCTAAAATTTTCCCCTAAGATTCCATTTAACTACCCGCCCCCCTTTTTTTTAATTGAGGATTCATTGAAAGTATAAAGAACCAGTACACTGATTGCATTTGTTAGGAAAGTCCCTCTTATAATTGTGTCCTGCCCCTAAGAGGTATGTCACACACCGTGACCCCCATTAAATATACATTTGAATGGACCAGTTTATACAAAAATCACCCGAACTTGTCCTGATGTTCCTAGGCTTTTAAGGAATTCATTGTCCCATAAGCAGTTATCATTAAGCTGTCAGGAACCTTTGGTAGCAATAGTGTGGAGAATGTTGGCAGAGTGTAGGAATGATTCTGAGAACAATTTCCGTGTTGTCAGATTGAACCTCTATTCGCCAAGCTGATGTTTTAAACAAAGTTACCACTGAGCTACTGCATACACTCAGTCCTTAGGAATTCTTTATTGTTGGCCATCACCAAAAATAATGGATTATCCTTAAGTAAAATTTGTTTTTAAAAAAATTAAATTGTTTTATAATAAAGTACCAATTTCTAGGAAGTATTAGAAGTGTCTGCCCTTCTTGGTTCGCACTGATAATGCAGCATCTCTGACTGTATTCTCAGGGTTGTATGTGACTTAAATGAGTGGCAGCAACTGATATTTAAGACTGGACTAGTCTTGGGTGAGAGCATTTAGTTGAGTAGGGGAAAATGGCCAGTTTTCTGTAGTTCCCTTCCTCACGTTGCTGATGGAATTTTGCCACCCTTGGGTATCATAAACCTCCTAGGAATACCTGCTAGACTGTATCACACCCAGGTCTTTTACATTCAAAATGGTCAGTTCTTTTTTTCTTTTTCCGTAGGCTCATAGGTAACTGAATATACGATTTGATAAACTGGTTGGAACTAAGGCATTTTGTTGTCATAAAAACCAAACAGACTTATGTTTGGCTTTAGTTTCAGGGCCAGGTCAAGGAGACATTTTAGTCAAAGAGGCAATTCTGAATTCCCCTGTGATTCATGTCATATGCTACCAGTCTTGACTTCGTAGTCATGTGTAAAGCCCATTTCTAACAAAAATAACTCCAGTTCCTAAGAAGGCACCTTTCCTCATGCAAAAGCATGTTCATGTTTTAAATGATCTGGCCTCTTTTACTAAGTACACTGCAGTTATAAAGAGGGGCCAAAGGCACATGGATAAGATGAGATCTGCTGAGGAGCAGAGGAAGGATTGTGCGAGTTCAGGGTGAGGGCTTCCCAGTATGCTTCTCCAGAGAACATGGGCTGCTCGAGTCCCCTATTATGGTGTAGTAAGTGATATTTACATTCTATTTCAAATAGTGATCAAATAAAATGGGGGCACGTTTATTATAATTTCATATGATATCTTTGTATGCATGTGTTGCACATTCTGAAAAGTTCAAAAATCATAAGCGTATAGTTCAGTGAATTAACAATCACACAGTCAAGACATAGAGAACATTATAAGAACCCTAGAAACCTTGGAGGGGAGACATGTTTTAAAGGATGACATATAGGTTAGGTTAAATCACATGAAATTGCTAATATTTGATCATTTTTAACTTAAGAAAAGTTTGATGTGGATCAATCTAATAGGTTAAGAAGGTAAAAAATGGTGAATTTCTCCTTGAAGCTTGCTCATGTTCATCCATTTACATGGGGCAAAGGGGGGCATCGAAGAAATGGAATAGGCCATGCACTTAGGTCCACCATGTCTTCCTCACAGAGGTCAGTACTCTTTGTGGAGTATTTTCTAATCCTCAGATGTCTAGTGTCACATGTCAAATGACAACACTTTTATTATCTGTGTTATGGAAATGATTACAGTTTACTAAATTTCTCTATGTTTAAGTTTTTGTTTTCAGCCCCAATTTTTCTCCCACATGTTTAGATTCCCTTTAAAATCTTTACCCCTGAGAGCTTTGGGTGGGTAAGAGTAAAGGAATGGAATATTACTGCATTAAGGCATAGCAATAAAGGATTTCTAGGGCATGTTTGAGATTATAAAAAATCTTTATAGAGCCATTTGGAGATTATTGTTCATTTCTCTTGTTGCTGTTGTGTGTTTTTAACCTGCCTTACTCAAGTCATATGATTATATTCACCCAAAGGTTCTCTAAATGAATTCTAAGATTTGCTCTTAAAAATTTTTAAATGTGAGAGACCTAAAAAAATATCAGATTTCATAGAAGCAAAAGGAAATGTTAACATTCGTTTGGCAAGTGGACCAACTATCAACAGCTGATGAAATACTATTCATTAAAAAGAAAAAAGGAAAGAAATATTATTCATTTCCAGGATAAATTAGGAGGCCCAGAACTTATAAATATTAGATATGGCCTTACAAACATTTTTTTAATTTTGCAACCTCTTACCCTTGCTTTAGTTGGTGTCCCTAAGATAGCTCTGATGTAAATAATTGGGGAAGCTTTTAACAGAATGCTTTCTGATCTCCATAAACAGATGGAGACTTTTAGCACATTCGGATTGTTAGCCACGGTGCCTGCAAGAGGGTGCCCCCTCGGGCTGAGCTGCCCACCTATCCTTTTTCTCCAGGGCCCTCACTTCCCCTGGAATCTCTCTGAAGATTCCTAGTGTCAAGACTCCCAATTCACTCATCATCCCCAGCCATATACCAGGAAAGATTTAGTATTAAGCCTGTTGAAGAGTATCTTCTTTCTTAGGAGTGACAATGTACTTACCATACAGGAGAAGAGAGTCTTTAGCCCATTTTTCCAGTCACACTATGATCTTAGTCCTTGTTAGAGTTCCTCAAATCTTGATTATAGTCCCTTTGCCAGAGCTGTGTTGATGTCAGGCCCCTTACACCTTGAAAAATGTAACTAAAGAATAATGAAATGGAAGCTTTGTTGGGAGTGTGGTGGGTCGGGAGGGAGGTGAGGGAATCCCAGTACTGCTGTGCTTAGGTTCAGATTTTTCAATCATTCTAGTCCCCATTTTACAGTATATTATTGTACCTTTTAATCCATCAGTTGTGTGGGAAGCATTCATTTTACTCTATTTTTTTCCTTTTAATTTTCTTGGTGTTTTTCTTCCCTCTTCCTGGGTGTAACGTTTTCACGCACAGATGTCTCCTCGCTCTGCCCGGCGACGTTGGTCCATACAAGCAATTAACGACTTCCCGGTACTGTGTGCTGTGCAAATACTCTCCTTGACTAATCCTGTCTCTACCCAAAGGCCCAAGAATAAAATGCCACCTGCCTGGCTTTGAGGAACCTGAAATGACAGGCTGGCTGGTTTTCGGGACCAGCAATAATAAATTTCTTGCTTGGGGGAGTTCAGGCACCAAGGACAGCCTTCTTGTTCAATCAGGGAGTTGCAAATGGGTTAATATTATTAAGGATCGTTAATCACCTTTTTTGCAAATGAAACTTTATACTGGGTTTCTTGATCATATGCCGTTTGCTCACCTGATTTCACTTGGAGCATTTGTATAATTTCTTAGAGCTTTCAAAAGCCTCCTTTGGCATGGGGGGAGCAGAGGAAGATATAAGAGGCTTCTGCCATTTGCCTCTGTTTTTATAGCCTTGGTCTAGTTCAGAGAGGGAGGTGCCCACCTGCTTCATTGGCATGACACATATGCTGGTTTATACCCTTTGGAATTTTCTGGAACAAATTTTTTCCTTACCTTTCGTTTTTTGCATTGACAATAAGACCTCTGCTGTGGACATCCTCTCTGTTCTTTCTTCCTTACTCACTCCTGTTGGCCATTTCCCCCTCTTCTGTCTTCCTCTCCCATCCCCTTCATGTTTTAGTAATGCCAAGATGACCTCAAGCTGTGCAAGTCATCCTTGAGTCTTTGTATATAAAGAATATTTAGGGGAATAGTCCTACAGCCTGTTCATATAAAAACCGCTTGAAATCAGGCGCCCTGATGAGCACCTACCACTGCTGCCAACAACTTGTAGGTGAAGCCACTGGCGTGGTCACCTTTCCTTAAAAAGCCTGTCCTAGCCGACCCGACTGCTGAATTTCCACTCATTGTCATGAAGTCCCTGCTCCCGCTGCTATTTAAACAAGAACTCATTTGACTCACTGCCCACTCTGCTGATTGTGCATTGCTGACGGGGTTGCTGCGAAGCAGTTGGTGGCTTATTCTTGGGCTGTTTTTACATTCAACCCATATATTGGCATTGGTGTTGCCTCCGATTGTAGCAGTAATACTGGTGGTACAGTCGCAAGCTGGCTGTTGGTTGTCATTTCAGTGCTATTTACACCAGTGCTTCCCTCCTACCCCACCCCTCCCCTACTCCTTTCTTCCCTGTCCTCTTTGCATAACTCCATGAACCCTTCTTGGTATGTTCAGAGGGGCATCCTGGTGCTCATCACGTATTAATCTGTCTGTCTTGCTTTGCCTCTCTTCCCTTAATCCCTTCTCATGAAATCTGTGGGGACGGGACATTTTCTGTTTGTGGAGCATTGAAAAGACTTAGGAAACATGCAGAGTCCTCTGCTTCCTGGAGGTATCAGTTTTACTGCACAGAAAATTATCTCCATTTAAGCCCATCAGAGTGGGACTGGAGCAATGCAGGATGCTGAGGGCCTTTTAGACCATAGTGCCCTTCCCTCACTCAGAAAGATTAACCACATTTTAACTTGATGTGTCATTGTTCTCTGGAACCAAAGAATCCCCAAAGAAATCTGTGTGTGATCACCTGATTGTTCTACAGTCGAGATAGATTCTTGAAATTGCCAGCAAGATAGTAAGTGGAAAAATAAGTCTTAGGAGAGGTGTAGCTGGAATGTGAACCCTTTAATTGCCAAAGCGCTGGAGGAAACACCCTGGAAAATTGTCCGTTTACTTGTTAGGTAGTAGCAAGGACCTGCAGCTCTAACTAGGATCTGATTTGAGATTTAGCTTGTCTTCATTTAGGCAGCTTTGTTAATTTGGAATCCCTAGAATAGCCACAAGGCAGGGTTACTAAGGGACTTTTATACCCCGAAGGGGAGGTAGGTCTTGTTTAAAAACAATTGACCAGTGGTTAGGGTGCCGGCCACATGGACTGGGGCTGGTGGGTTCAAACCTGGCCAGGGCCTGCTAAATAACAATAACAAAAAAACAGCTGGGCATTGTGGCAGGCGCCTGTAGTCCCAGCTACTTGGGAGGCTGAGGCAAGAGAATCGCTTAAGCCCAGGAGTTGGAGGTTGCTGTGAGCTGCAGTGGCACGGCACTCTACCAAGGACGACATAGTGAGACTCTGTCTCAAAAAATAAAAATATGATGTAACTACATCAGACTGTATAAAAAAACAACACATTGTATCCCACAATGCATAAATGTATTCATGATCTATGTGTACAAGACTTAATAAAAAAAAATCACTTTCAAAAAGAAAGAAAAAAATTAAAAAATGAAAATAAAAATAAATTAAAACAATTGACCAGCAAATTAAAAAACAAATACTGAAACTATTTTGTGGCCCTTTAAAATTTTTTGATAATATTTTGTAGTTATTCTTTGCTGGATTAAAAAAACTAATATTGCTATCTCATAATTGCTTTCACAGTTTGATTCCTGGTGGCAGCTATAATTAGGTTGATCCCGCGTTAGGGAACCGTATTCTGGTGTAGGCTGAAAGGCAGCCGAGTGAGGTTGTGTAAAGCACTGCCTAGAGATCCACTGTTACAGATCAAATAGAATCACGTAGAAGTCTGGTGTCTCCAGAAGTCCCAGGAAAGACAGACTGTGATTTCTATAATTCAGTGAAGGGTGGCTGCAGAAAGTTGTCAAAGACCCCCTCTCCTTACATCTTTGTCAAGTATTTATTGACAGCTTACACTGGTTTGTTTCTACTGCGTTCCGTAACCCAAAGCTGCCAACCAGGGAAGAGTCCTACGATATCTCTTTGGACTCTGAGTTTCCTGCTGTCTAAATGTGCCTGATCTAACAAATGCAGAAAGGAGATTAAGCCATCTGAGGCATAGACTGTCAACTCAGACCTGAAATACAGCATCTTGGCCTAAATGTGGCCCCAGACACTCAGCCTAGCAGAACATCACCACAGGGCTCAGCAGAAAAGTGACTGAAGCAGTGAGCAGTTGTAGGAGGTGTTGGGCGGGTGTCACTACAATCAGACGGGGAGCTTTTCACATGCAGAGATGGGTTCATTAAAAAAGGGACCCAACTATTGACATATTATTAATAGGCACCTTAGTCGAGATTTAATTTTTTTTTCTTTTTAGTCTTAAATCAAACCCTGAAAATCAAATTAAGAATGAGTTTAGCAGCCTGGCAGGCCTGTCTCAGCTCTTAGGACTATGACCTTGAGTCAGCCTCATCCTCACTTGTAAAATGGGGACAATATCCCCGTGTCCTAGAGCTATGGTGAGGCTCATGCTAGCGCAGAGCAAGCAGGAGCTAATATTGACAATCCCAAGTCAAACATTTGTACACTTGAACTTGTGTCATTGGTCAATTTTCAGAAGAGCTTGTCTCCTTGCAAATGAGCCACTTTTGGCATGTGGAACTTAATGTAATTAATGATGTGTTTTTATTAGGTTTGCTTTAGAAGTCAGGATGTTGTGGTTATTTTTATTTTCAGTGCTGTAAGCTAGTAGACCTCATCCTTCACAGGCCACATCCTTCACAGGCTTCCGTTTATTTTTGCTGGTAGTTAAACTGAGCTATAATGAGTGTTCAATTGCCTGAGTGCTTCTCATTTCTCTTTGTAATAAGGAGCCAGAGTGACTGCCTGACGCAGTATTCAGAAGCCTTCCTGCTGACCTGGAAGACCGTTATCGGTGGATCATATTCATTCCATGTGGCATCATTTTAGTGTAGATTTTTTTTCAAATCCAGTACCCTAAGTCTCATTTAAGATAACCAATTACATGGGACCTGTGGAGGTGTCTTTTCCTGGGATTTTTAAACTATTAGAAACCTGATTAAAAATCACAGTGAAACGAGTCTGTGTGCCTTGTACCTTCCCCATTCTGGTTAAGCCTTTTGTGCTGTTCACTGTCGCTACAGGGTAGATACAGGTGACATCGCCCTCCCTAAACTGGCTATGTCATAGTATTCAGTGCAAGTGTCATTACACCCATCTTGGTCAGTGAACTGCCTGGCTCCAGCCCATTCTGACAGGTCGTTTGCTCTTTGACATATTCTCCCCTTATTTGTACCATGTCAGGATGCTTGTGGCTAAAAGGATAGTATTTTTGTGAGTTAGTACATAATTCTTTAGGAAAGAACTAGGGCAAGTAGATAATGGAAGGTCTATCCTGCAATAATGGATTAAGCATCCCCTTTTTTTGCAGAATAATGACTTGGGCATTGATAAGTAGTAAATGGTAATTGAATTACTTCTAAAGAAGTAGTTGACAGTGTAGCATACGTACTTACCAATGATGATAAACAATTCATAGATACTTCCACTAAACTTGGTTTACCTGCCCTGAACTAAGTCCAGGTGTCCTGGATTTAGTAGGTTGCAAGATACACAATAACCCTGCTATTATGTTGCATGGGGCAACTTTGGGATTAGATCAGTGGTCAGGAATGCCTGGCTGGACCAAGACTGATTCATGGGAGAGTGACTGTACAAAAATCACTTACAAAAAATGACACTATTTGTGAGTAATCTAAATAACAATCTAAATTTCCTCAGAGTTTATATACATTCATAATGATTACATATTTTGAGATTGCACTTTTCAGCTTACACAATTTGTACCCATGCCTTTTCATTGTATGCTTACTAAACTTGTGAGATTGGCACGACAGAGCTTATGATTAGCCACAAGTTATCAGTGAGCAAGGAAAGAATGACGTGTGTGAGACTACACTCACCACAAGGAAGTGACTTCCGGGGCTCAGGTTTGACCCACTACATGTGGCAGCAGACCAGGAAGCCTTGGCTTTCTGACTCCACCTTTCAGGTCCCTTCCACTAGCTCCCTTTGCCTTGTTTGTTAGTAAACGTGTTACTCCTTTCCTTAGTTAAATCTCTTTGAAGACCTGTTTAATAAAGTAAAATAGAATATTGCTCCACTGACGAGCTGTCATTTTGAAAATACTAGGTGGGGCTGTGCTCTGATAATTTGTTTTCCAGGACACCTCTCATTTCACCTATGCAGGCTGCTCACACACAGCCACTTCTAGGTGAGACTCTGGGGAAACGGGACACTTGGTCATTACCTTCTGTGTCCACACACAAGTCCCTTGATTCAAATACTTTTGACATTCGTAAATGATCCCTTTTAGAAAAAATTCAAGTCTACTAGAAAAGCTGCTAAGTTTCTCTGTCTTCCTGTTATAGATTAAGGTTTGCAGAGCCCACACTGCTGGGTCTGAATTACATTTACAACAAATCCTGTTGAAACTGAGAAGAAAAATCTTTGATTAGTTTCAGGCAAGAACTTTGAATCTACTAATGAACTCAATCTAAAAATTGTTCTTCTCCCACAATTTTGGGGTCTTTACTAACTTATTTATCTGCCATCCTAAACATTAATTCATTAATCCTGGCTTCCTGGTATCTATTTCGAGCACCTGAAGAATAGAGCCCTGTAGTAGGTGCTTATTTTCCTGTTAGGATTTTGAATCAAGAGCTCAATGCCCTTTGTTATCCTTTTATTTCCTACAGATGCTGATTCCCATAATTGTGGGCATGATGTAATTTAGGGTCTCTGCAAATTACCAATGACCCAAATCTGATGTGCTCTGCAGCTTTAGGTCTCCACTTGCCATAAGTCCCCATTAGTTATAACTTGTCTTCTCCCCCAGAAATCACGGCGGTGGAAAAGTAAGCGTGAGGGGTCGGATTCTGGTAATCGGCAGATCAAGGCGGCTGGGAAGGTCATCATCCAGGACATCACGTGCCTCCTTCCTGTTCACAAATCCCTGGGAGAACTGTACATGTAAGTATGACTTGATGTAAGAGCCTGTAGCCCCACCTATTGGGGAGGCTGAGGCAGAAGGATCTTTTGAGCCCAGGAGTCTAATCTGAGCAACATAGGGAGACTCCATCTCTTAAAAAGAAAGAAGTGTTTTGTTTTGTTTTTTTATTAATATTAAATCATAGCTGTGTACATTAATGCGATCATGGGGCACCATACACTGGTTTTATAAGCAGTTTGACACATTTTCATCACACTGGTTAACATGGCCTTCCTGGCATTTTCTTAGTTATTGTGTTAAAACAATTATATTCTACATTTACTGAGTTTCACATGTACCAAGAAAAAAATGTTTTTAAAGTATGCTGTTTTAATGCTAAAAATGCTAAATTAACATTTAGCCACAATTAACAAATGTTTTTTTCTTTTTTAAGTGTTAGAATTCAAAAAGCAGTTTTAGGAGAAGCCCAGCAAATTAGCTTTCTATTCCTAGTAATACATTACTACAAACAGAAAAGCTTCAACTAGCTGTCATTTATTATCTCACAATCTCTGTGGGTCAAGAATCTGGGCATGGCTCTGCTGGGTCCTTGCTCAGGGTCTCACCAGGCTGAAGTCATGGTGTTGGCCAGGCGGCGGTCCCGTCCAGTGCTCAGGGCTCTCCTCCAAGCCCATTCAGGTTGTTGGCAAAATTCAGTCCCTTGTGGCCGCAGAACTCTTCTGTGAATTTCATCTTCCTAGAGGCCAGCAAGAGTGGCTCATACCCACTTCACCTTCTTTCTCAGCCATCACCTGATTAGGTCAGGCCCACTCAGGACAGCCTTCCCTTTGATGAAACCAGAGTCCACTACTTAATAATAAAACATAATCATGGAAAAGTGACATCCCGTTGATGTTCACCAGTGTTGTCCACGTTCAAAGGGAGGGTGTTATATCAGGGACACCTGGTAGGGGGCAGGAAGCTTGGGACCATCTTAGAACTTCACACCTAGTATGAAAAACAGATAAGAGCAGAGCTGTTTGGAGTCGAAGGGAAGTAAGCGTTGAGTGACCATCATGCAGAGGCTGGCCTGCAGTTCTATGCTTCTTCCTCAACTTGAACTCATAATAGAAAGTATTTCTTTTGTCCTATATGTGTTCCTACTGTTTAGGAACCACAGTCTTGCACATATTTAAGTCCATTTTTATTCAACCATCAAACCCTGGGAACTCCACAGACAAGCTGGCCTCCAAATTGGTATTTGCATATGGGCTCCTCTCCCCACATCAAAGAGGTGAGTAGTGTCACCTTCCCCAGGCCGGAACCCCCAGCTGTGTTAACATCAGCTCCAGTTAAACTTTTCTTCCAGGTCAGGTAGGAAGGGAATTACAAGGCCAACCCAGAATAAAACATTTTGACTGACAACTGAAAAGGCTATTCCCGGTCTGTGTGTTAAGCCAGGAGTCATTGATTTAAGAAGTTAGACTAGAAACTTTTTTATTCTTTTTAAAAAATTTCAGATTGAACGTGAATGATATTCAGGAAACATGTCAGAAGAATGCCACTTCTGCCTTGCTTGTGGGAAGAAAGGATCTGGTCCAGGTATTGTATATCCCTTTTAGTGGAGATCGGGATTCTTCTATAAGAGCAAGTTGTTTTCACTTTGTAATTATGGGTTAGCAGCCTTTTCAAGGTGTGCCTCCTGTTGTGTAACTCCTTTGCTATTTTCTTTTTTTTGTGGTTTTTGGCCGGGGCTAGGTTTGAACCTGCCACCTCTGGCATATGAGACCAGCGCCCTACTCCTTGAGCCACAGGTGCCGCCCCCTTTGCTATTTTCTTTGCCAACCCATAGGGCTAGAGCAGCTTTCCAAAACCCCTGGATGTGTTTTTCTTACTAGTGCTTAGTTGGGAAGGTCTAAAGCATTTACTGAGGGCTGCACGGTGGCTCACACTTGCAACCCTAGCACTCTGGGAGACCAAGGCAAAAGGATTGCTTGAGCTCAGGAGTTCAAGACCAACTTGAACAAGAGCGAGACCCTATCTCTACTAAAAATAGAAAAAAATAGCTGGATGTTGTGGCAGCTGCTCGTAGTCCCACCTACTTGAGAGGCTAAAAAAGGAGGATCTCTTAAGCCCAGGAGTCTGAGGTTGCTGTGTGCTGTGACATCACAGGACTCAACCCCAGGGTGACAAGAGTAAGACTCTGTCTCAAATAGATAGATAAATAAATTAGTAATAAAATATAAAGCATTTACTGAGTATTTTTATTAGTCTCCTTTCTATTCGGTAACATGGTGATTGTCACATACCTAAATGTGAGCGTCTATATCTTTGCCATTTGCACCCTCCATTTTTTTTTAACTTTGCAAAATGCTTCATTTCATAAAAGGTTTATTTAGCAAAATATTCCTTTATAGGTGTTCATTTAAAAAATGTGATTTAATATTATAAAAATTTAAATTTCCTTCATCTTTGTAGGAACACAGCAGTGTATTAAAGCAAACTATTTCTGTATTGTTTTGATTAACAGCTTTATTGAGATACAGTCCGCATACCATGGAATTTACCCCTGAAATGTACCATTCAGTGGTTTTTACTCCATTCAAAGTTGTGTGACCGTGACCACAAACAGTTTTAGAACATTTTCACCATCCCCAAAAGAAACCCTAAAACCCCAATTGTCACCTCTTAATCTCTTCTTCCTCCCAGCCCTGGGCAATCACTGATCTATGTTCTTTCTCAATTGTACCCTTATTCTTCAGCACGAGGATTAGACTGAGCAATGGAAACTGCCAGCTGTTGTTCTGTCAGCTCAGTTTGCTCCCTTATCACCCTCTAAATGAATCAAAGCTAAGGCCTGTTCTTGGTTTTTATCAGATTAAAAAAATCCCTAACATTTCCATTTGTCTTCTGTCAAAAAGACAGAAGACAAACTGTCATGTCTCTGCCAAAAACCTTTTGGGAGAAGTTCAGTGATGGATTTCATCTGTTCTGTTTCTGTTAAGGACCCAGCTACCTAGGTTCTGGGGATGCTAAGAAGGCAACAGGAGGCAGTAGAAAGTTCAGGGCGCAACTGAGGGCAGAGGCCTAGGCGTGGTTTGACTTCCTAGCACAGGGACACCAGGCGGATTATTTTGGAGTGTTTCAGCCTCTGTGTGTTTGGAAGCTGAGAACCTTAAGAATAATTACTTCATAGGGTTGGTGAGAAGTTGGGCAAATGCAATACTAAGGTCAATCTAAGGTTCATTTTTCTGGAAAAAAATATTCTTTGGGGGAAAATTAGGCTCGGTGCCTGTGGCTCAAGCGGCTAAGGCACCGGCCACATACACCTGAGCTGGCAGGTTCAAATCCTGTTTTGTTTTTTTACTTCAAAATAAGATATGTGCAGTGTGCATAGGAATTTGTTCATAGTTTTTTTTTAAACTATAGTCCGGCCCTCCAGTGGTCTGAGGGACAGTGAACTTGGCCCCCTGTTTAAAAAGTTTGAGGACCCCTGCTTCAGAGAGTCCTAAATCTTTTATAATGAAGGCAGCAAAGTATTTTACTATTTGGGTAAAGAAAGATCTTAAACATAATATAGAATGCTTTTTTATTTCTCCCTGCCAAGCCAACTCACTAATGAAGCAGCAGAAAATGTGATGTGAGTCAGTGGTTCAACAGAAGACCTTTTCAAATGAGCATGCTGTGTCATTTCGCCAAAGTTTACTTAATGAAAGTTTTTAAGGCCAGTGTTTCTCAAACTTTATATAGTGTATGTACACAGTCCCCTAAGGATCTTGTTAAACTTTAAATTCTGACTCACTGGGTCTGAGTGGGGCCTAAAATTCTGCATTTCACTAAGTTTCCGGCTTTTGCCGCCCTCAGAGTGGCAAGGCGTGAACGTGAAGTTGTGTCTGAGGTTTCTGTTCCCAGGCTCATCAGTTTGAGTTTGTATTTTCTCCCTGCTCTGTCTAGGTCTGGTCCCTGGCTACGGTAGCTACAGATCTTTGCCTTGGTCCAAAGTCTGATCCAGATCTGGAAACACCCTGGGCTCGGCATCCATTTGGTCGACAGCTGCTGGAGTCCCTGTAGGTTTTGGGAGCTAAAAGCGAGGAAATGAGTGATGGTAATTTTAGGTCTGTAAACAAAGAGTTCAGAGGCCTGAAGAATGAGAAGAAGTAGGATCTATCCTTTTAGTGCTGAAATAATTTCTGTGTGAAACTAACTTCTTATTCAGAAGGAACTGTACAATATTTGTCTTTTACAACAAGGATTTGAGACCCCTAAGACTTGTGTGTCCTTTGGAGATTGAAGCTTTAGTCCAGAAATCATATCAGTCTGAACCCAGGAGTTTGAGCTCTTAAAATGCCAAATTTCTTCTTGGGGGTTGTAGGGTCTTACCCCTGAGGACAGATTAGAGAAGTGACTATTGACGTTCATGTTTGCCAGAGGCCGTGATGCTCCCACCGTGTTAGGCGATTCGTAAAAATATTGACTTGATGTCGATTTATTACATTGCAATATGATAAGTGGGAATTACACTCTACAAAATAACTTAACACCAAGCTAAAAATAACTTAACACCAAGCTAAATCACTTGAATCTCCATAACATGGCCGCCCAGGGCTGGTCTTGGCCAAGAAACTGTACTTTTTTAGATTGTGGTTTGCTCTAGTCGCGCCTTGAGGCTAGTCCTGGAACATGGGCTCAAGCTCCCCTTGCCTCCTCGTTAATGCTGAGATGATAAAGCTTGTTTTATCTACTTTAAGCAAGGCTCAAATAAGTGAGTGTGAAAATACAAACACTACACTGTAAGTGGTGGGAAGGTGTGAGTACTTATTCTAGCACAAAGGCAGAGTCCCTCCGGTGCCAGTACTCACATTCTCACGTGATGGTCCTAAAAGAACAAAGATAATAGGAATGCCTGAAACGTAAAAATGTTCATTGTTCTCATTTAATAGCTTGTGTTTGTGATTCCATCCCCAGTGTCTGTTACCTATGATGGTAACAGGGTTCTCTCAGCTCCTTCATGTAGCTTTAAGTTATACGAATGATGTATATAGGAGCCCCCAAAAAGCAGTGTGACTTTTCCTTGGGGAAATGGAGAGAACATGTATTGCCTCACTCAGGTTATTAGGTTAGCTCTGTTTAGTTCTTGGAGAAGCCATGTCTGGATGCTAATCAGAAGCTTTCAGGTGATTTATCTAGAGCATTTATAATGTTATAAATTATAAATGCAATATATAACATTTAATTTTATATATATATATATAAATACTAATCATATAACAATTTATATTGTTTGATGTCTTATAATCTAAAAGAAATCTAGCCAAATTCAAAGTCGGTCAAGCCACTTTGGATCTGTAGAAAACCCTAATCCGGGAGGGGGTGTTGAGAAGCCTCCCATCCTATGGCAGGAACCCGCCGTGACTGGTAGTTGTCCGTCCTTGACCCCTCCTCGTGACTTTCTCTCCTCTCGCCTTTCCCTTCAGGTTGGCTCATTATTGCCGGCTCCGGGATGTTCAGACACTGGCCATGCTCTGCAGTGTGTTTGAAGCCCAGTCTCGGCCCCAGGGAATACCGAACCCCTTTGGGCCTTTTCCTAACCGTTCCTCTAATCTTGTGGTGTCCCACAGTCGATACGTAAGTTTATAGTTTTCTGGCTCATGTCTGATTTTGCCTCACTGTGACCTTCGTGTGGAGCAGCATTCTGATGCCAGTCCTGTTTGTTCTTGTCCCGCCTGCAGCCCAGCTTTACCTCCTCTGGCTCCTGCTCCAGCATGTCAGACCCGGGGCCCAACACTGGTGGCTGGAACATAGGTGGGTTGGTGTGGAAATGACTTAGCCCACGCTGGACTTTTAGTGCTGCAGACGCTGTGTGCAAGTGGTTAATACCACTTGGTATTAACCAAGTGGTCATCTTTCTTTGATGCTTATTCTCCATATTTTTTCTTGTTTCTCACTTCTCTTCAAATTTAGTGTGCTAGGGACACTGTTGCCAGGAGGCCTGGCATTGCACGTCCGGCAGCCTGTTTCATGTGGGTCTTTGTGCCTCACTAGGTTAATTTCCTTTTGTAACCCTGAGAAGCTGGCAGTGAGACTTCACACCCCAGAAACCTAATACTTGTCCTTCCTTCTTCACACACCCTCCCCTGATCCATTGATCCCACCTCGGACTATTATCTGTTAACATTCCAGAATGTTCTTTTCCACTCTTTACATGAGAGTAGGCATTCTATGTATACAATTTTATGTTTATTTAATTAAATTAATTAATTTATTTATTTTTGAGGCACAGTCCCAAGCTACAACCCTGGGTTGAGTGCTGTGGCGTCACAGCTCACAGCGACCTCTAACTCTTGGGCTTAAGCGATTCTCTTGCCTCAGCCTCCCAAATAGCTAGGACTACAGGCGCCTGCCACAATGCCCAGCTATTTTGTTGTTGTTGTTGCATTTGTCATTGTTGTTTTAGCTGTCCTGGGCTGAGTTCAAACTCTCCAGCCTCAGTGTATGTGGCTGATGCCCTGCCCACTGACCTACAGGCACCGCCTTATGTTTCATTTTATCATGAGCATTTTTTCCTATCATTTGAAAAGTCTTTCTAGCCGGGCTCAGTGGTTCACACCTATAATCCCAGCACTGTGGTAGGATGAGGAGGGAGAATTGCTTGAGCTCAGGAGTTTGAGACTTGCCTGAGCAAATGTGAGACCCCAACTCATAAAAAAAAAAAAAAAATGGGCGTTGCCTGTGGCTCAGTGAGTGGGGCGCCAGCCCCATATGCCGAGGGTGGTGGGTTCAAACCCAGCCCTGGCCAAACTGCAACAAAAAAAATAGCCGGGCGTTGTGGTGGGTGCCTGTAGTCCCAGCTGCTCGGGAGGCTGAGGCAAGAGAATTGCGTAAGCCCAAGAGTTAGAGGTTGCTGTGAGCCGTGTGACGCCACGGCACTCTACCCGAGGGCAGTACAGTGAGACTCTGTCTCTACAAAAAAAAAAAAACAACCCAGCCTGGCACCCTGGTGAGCACCTGTAATCCCGGCGGCTTCCGGAGGCTGAGGCAGTGGGATGCCCGCAGCCCGAGTCTGAGGTTGCAGTGAGCTATGACGCCATTGCACTCTGCTCAGGGCATAGGGTGGGACTCTGTCTCAACAACAACAACAAAAGTTTTTCTAAATAATGACTGGATAGCATTCTATTATGTCTCCGTGCCTTGATTTGCTTTAGCATTGTATGTGTACTTAATTACCACGTTCTCTGGTAATGACAGATAACTTGACAAAAAGCTAAGGGCTCTCCTTTTAGTTCTATTTCTCAGAATCTTCAGCTTAGCTTGCTCTTCCTCCAGGGAATCAGTTGATACACACCATATTGTGAGAGTTCTCAGATTATTTTCCATACCGTCTCTGATTGCCTTCTTCCCTTCCCATTTGATTTTCTTCAGCGGGAAGAGAGGCAGAGCATATATCGTCCCCTTGGGGAGAATCTTCACCAGAGGAACTCCGCTTTGGCAGTCTGACCTACAGTGACCCTCGGGAGCGAGAACGTGACCAACATGATAGAAATAAAAGGTAACGGCCTTCCCAGGCACATGCCACAGTTCCAGAACTCTACAGATTCTCCAACATCAGGACTCTTGCCTTAGGAAGGGTACATTAAGTGCTGTTTGTTATCTATCTTGTTTTTTCTTAAAGTAACTGACAGGAAATCTTCTGAATTCATCCAGGCTTTTGGACCCTGCCAATACCCAGCAATTCGACGACTTTAAGAAATGCTATGGGGAAATTCTCTATCGCTGGGGTCTGAGGGAGAAACGAGCTGAAGTGTTGAAGTTTGTCTCCTGTCCTCCTGATCCTCACAAAGGGATCGGTGAATATGACTTTCCTTCTTTTCCCGTCACAGTCCGAAAGGTCCTGTACTTTAGTTTGTCCACAGCATCAGATTTGGAATGAAGTTGTAGCTCCTCAGTTAGAAGCAGAAATTTCCAAAGCATTTGGAGTCAGTTCCAAGCTTTTGAAAACTCTTGTATTTCATAAGATCCAATTCCTGTTGTGGCAGAAGTGGTTTTATATACAGTACTCAGGATGGATTAGAAGTAGGGATGTTTATTCATGTATGCCACTTATGTAATCCAGCTCCTCTTACACACAGTGCTGCACACTCCTTCCCCTGGTGGGAGCTAGCAGCTGAGTAGGGAAGAAAACTTAAATACTGCATGTTGAGGTAAATATTAATGGGCAAACAAAAACTATGGTGGGGCAGGGAGAAAAGGAAGGAAGAACCTTAGAAGACATGTGAGGTGTGTTGGGAAGGCCTCTTTGAGGAGCTGAGGTCTGAACGATGAAAAGGTGCTGTCCTCCATGCCGAGGGGGGGGGCAGCCTCCGGGGAGATGGCTTGTCTGGTGAACTAGTGAAGAAAGGCTGGTGTGGGTAGAGTGCCAGTGTGAGTGGAATGCTGGGAGTGAGAAGGGTGCTATCAAATTAGAGTGTAGGATAACTAGGGCATAGCAGGCAGTCCTTGTCAGTAGTGGTCAAGGATTTGGATCATATTCCAAGTCCAAAGGCCGTTAATAAGGAAATGACATGCTCTGGTTTGTTTTAAGAGGATCACTTGAGCTATCACCTGAGAAAAGGCTGGAAAGAGGGCAAAGCAAAAGTAGGAAGCCTCCTTGGAGAATGTTACAGTAGTCAAGAGATTGACGGCCTGGTCTGAGGGTGGTATGGATGGAGCTGAAAAGAAATAGATGGATTAAAAAGATATTTTAGAGGTAGTCTAACTAAGACTTGGATGTGGGGTTAGGAAGCGAGACAAAGCTTGGGTGATTTCCAGCTTGAGCATCTGGGCCAGTGGCAGTGCCAGCCTCTAAGATGGGAAAGACTGGAAAGCAGTTGTGAGCTTCATTTGGGGAAAGACGTGTGAGATGTGGGACTGGAGAAGACGTGCAGGCAGTCGGATGTGAGTTGGATGCTCAGAGGAAAGATGGGGCTAGAGCTGGGAGTTGGGGAGTCTGCATGGAGATGGTGTATTGACTGGGGGCTGGGGCTGGGAAGGAGTGTAGCAAGAGGCCACTTGAGCTGGGCCTTCAGAGAAACCAGAACTCAGAGCCTGGGACCTAAAGGACGAGCCAGAAATAAGAGACTTCAAATGAGACTCCAGTGAGTTGAGGAAAAGCAAGACCAAAGTGAAAGAAACTGTGCAAAGAGATATTTTTTAAAGGATGAAATGGAAGACTGCCAAAGATAGTAGACAGAATGTACACGGATTCCCCCAAACCCCACCAGAGCTTTTCTGAAAAGGCCTAACTGGATTAGGAGAAGTAATGTTGGCAATAAAATTTGGGATCTGGGAAGCAGATAGTAGTAGCTGATTTTACTTAATAAAGCCAAGCCCTGGCTCGGCGCCCATAGCTCAGTTGTTAGGGTGCCAGCCATATACACCAAGGCTGGAGGGTTCGAACCTGCCAGGGCCTGGTAAAACAACAATGATAACTGCAACAAATGAGAGATCTGGGCATTGTGGTGGGTGCCTGTACTCCCAGCTACTTGGGAGGCTGAGGCAAGAGGATCACTTGAACCCAAGAGTTTGGGTTTGCTATGAGCTATGGTGCCATAGCACTCTACCCAGGGCGACATAGTGAGACTCTGTCTCAAAAAAAAATCAATTTGTTGACAGGTATGCCAGTCTGTATATGAGACACGAGTATCCTTCTATTGATCTTGAAAGGCAATTACTGAATAAAAATTGCTATTAATAACCTTGTACTGGTCTACATTTACCTAGAGAAATTGAATTTCCCTTTTTGATTTCTCTTATTGTAAGTTCAATAAATAGAAGAGCTCTTACAATAAAGCTAAACTAATTAAGAGTATGGCATGTACCAAGCATTCCCAATTATTTCTAGCACCCCTCCCTCTGTAGTGAAGGAACAGATCTGTAGTTTTGACTACTGGTCATCTGGAAAGTTCTGTAGGTAGCTAAGATACAGAGGCATTGATTATGATTCTGAATACAGGAAGAGGCCATTTAAAAAAGACTAGCTATAAGTGTGAAAAACGGGCCAAAATAATAAAGAAGTTACATAAAACAATAATATATCGTGGTTCAGAAGACAGCATTCAGAGAAGCACAGCAAAAATTTAGAACCCTAGACTTTTCAGAAATAAACTTTTGTTTAATGTGATTCATGACAAAAACACCCAACTCTAAAGTGAAATCATTTTGGTGTTACAAGAAATCTATCTTATTCAGATACAGATAACCTTCACATTTTCTTCTTTACTTATCAGTTTTCTTTTGAATTTTTTCTTCTTTACAGTTTATAGCTTTTTTTAGTTTAAAAATCTTAAATTACACACACACACACACACACATATATATATACACACACAGTAAAACCTCTCTAAGTTGACCACCCAAAGGACTATAACAAAGTGGTCAACACACGGAGGTAGTGAACATAAGGAACTGCGTCTACCACACTGATATGTATGCATGGTCCATGTCCAGTCTGTGAAAATTAGGTCAGCTGAAAGAGGTGGTCAGTATAGAGAGGTGGTCAACTATGGAAGTTCTACTGCATTTGCAAAAAAAAAAGTGACTGTAAGGTTGGTCCACATAATTCAGGTTGGTCAAAGGACAAAGTGCAGCCAGAAAGTGGCAGGGGGACCACAGAGGTATAGGCAGGGGGTTAGAAATGGGATTGGAGGACACTAGGAATTGTGCTAAGGGTTGGGGTAGAGGGAAGATTGAGAACTAAGGACAGAAGTCTTTGGTGAAAGAAAGCATGCCTCTAAAATGTCAGGAGAAGACAGCCAAGAAAAGGGGCAAAGGCTGGTGAGGCCAGATGGTATTAGCCCCAGAGGAAAGGTGTGGTCTGGAGGCAGTCAGGGGGCACAGTTCCACCCTTCTTGCCCCTGGGGTCATAGGACTTCAGGAAGAAACAGCCAGAGGCCAACAGAGGCAGCTGGAATTTCGTTAGCGTCAGGTTGGGGATATTCTGAGCAGAAGAACATGTGCAAGGTCTGCATTTGGGGTGGCCCAGTCGGGGAGGGGGAGGGAAAGCAGAGGAGGCAGTGGCAATACAGGTGCCTGGCCCTGGGGTGGTGACAAAACAGACTGGGTTCTGTGATGGTGGAACTTGCCCTGTGCTCGCTTCCAGGAGGTAGGGAGCCAGTCCTCACACGGGAAAGAGTGGTACAGTTGTGTCCTGACCTGGCCACCTCACGCTGCATGGCCAGTTGGCAGGCAGGTAGTAGAGAGGGCTGGCGGCAGACTTGGGGTACCGCCTACCCACTCTCAGCTGAAGTGTTTTCTGAGCCATTCAGTCCTTTCAGCTGATGCATCTTAAACGCCTGTACATGCCAGGTCCCTGGCAGCCGTGGGGGTGGAAGAGCATCAGTGCAGCCACCGCATGTTGGGTGGCACTGGGTGTCCACCAGGGCCTCTGAGAGCCAAGCACCTGCCACTCCCTTTGCCCACTCTCGCCACTGCAGTGACAGCACTACCCGTTATCAGACTTGTCCAGATTGCAGAAGAAGGAGTTCTGTGTTTTAAAAAAAGAGAAAATGAAAGACATTGTTCTAACAGATTCCAGATAGGGTCCTAAGAGATTCACACCTTTCTTTTCTGACAATGCCCAGTTTCCCTTTTCAGAACTAAACTTGAGATACCTCTTGTTTTGTCCGTCTCCACCTCTTTCCAGAGTTTGGCGTGTACTGCAGCCACTGCCGGAGTGAGGTCCGTGGCACGCAGTGTGCCATCTGCAAAGGCTTCACATTCCAGTGTGCCATCTGCCACGTGGCCGTGCGGGGATCATCCAATTTCTGCCTGACCTGCGGGCACGGTGGCCACACCAGTCACATGATGGAGTGGTTTCGGACCCAGGAGGTGTGTCCCACGGGATGTGGGTGCCACTGCCTGCTCGAAAGCACTTTCTGAACCTACAGACTGTGGGAGTTGTCAGAAATCCCAGAGGACCCCGATGGTGACAAGCTCTCTGCTGTGATCAAGGTGCTAGAACTTGGGTGTATCCCTAGTGGGACAGAGGTGTGTTCCCCTCAAAGCCTGCACAGCATCAGCCTTCCTCAAGCCTTTGCTTCCTCATGGCTGGCTGGCTGGCGTGGACACATCGTAGGAAGATGAGCCCACAGATGTGCAGCCACATGTCACGTGTCGTCTGTGTCAGCTGAGCTACCACAGTGGAAGCTTTCCTGGAGAGAAACACCTTTAAGGAGTGTTAGCCTTAACCCATAAAGGGTGCTCTCCTGATGCCAATGCACACACCTGAGTCAGATGCAAAAGACTCCATCTGAGCCCCGGGATTGTGGATATTTAATTGACAAGTGGGACTTTGACGCCATGGCTTTAGAGCTTGGTACTTACTGAGCTGATGGACAGTGGCCTTCTAAGATATGACACTTTCATTGTAAATATGTGATGTACGTCAAGATTCTTAAAATGTATTTTTGTTTGTTATTTCTCCTCCAGCTGCTGTTCCTGGGCCAATAAAATTCTAGTCATTGTTTTAAAAAGAGAGTGTTGAATGTTTTAATGAATCATTTTTTTACCCTATCTTTAACTGAAGTTAGCTATTTAAATGGGACCAAAGTCAGTGCTCTGATTTTTAAAGGACACGAAGTTAGACTCTCATCATCTGATCTGAGAAAGTAGAATTTGCCATCTATGGGTTTTCCCAGCTCCAAGACTCTCATTATTTCTTCTAGCAAAAGGAAGACATTGCTTTGCAGCCTTGCTGTAGAAGTCACCCCCCTGCCTCTGTGCACATCGCTGGGTCCCAGGTGAGTACCTCCAACTCTGCCCTCGTGCTCCCTCGCAGGCTTTGGCTGTGTGTATCTGTGTTCTGATCAGTTGTAGCTCATAGGTCTACCAATCTTAAAGAAAATTTCAACTCTTCACATTTTGTATGTGTCAGGGAAGAGATTTCTGTTGAAATATCTATTTGAATTTTTAAAATTTTACAATCCAAGTTGACTAACTTCAGAAACATATGTCCCTAATGTGGGCGTGTTTTGTACCACTGTGTTTCAAACTAAAGGTTAGGACCTATTAATGGATTGTGAAATCAGTCTAGTGGGTGGATAAAACCAGGATTAAAAACTGAACTAGATGCGCCGGCCCCATATGCCAAGGGTGGCGGGTTCAAACCCGGCCCCGGCCAAACTGCAACCAAAAAATAGCCAGGCGTTGTGGCAGGCGCCTGTAGTCCCCGCTACTCGGGAGGCTGAGGCAGGAGAATCGCTTAAGCCCAGGAATTGGAGGTTGCTGTGAGCTGTGTGAGGCCACGGCACTCTACCAAGGGCCATAAAGTGAGACTCTGTCTCTAAAAAAAAAAAAAAGGGTAGAAAACTGAACTAGTATTCAAGTTCAGGCTACCCCATACACAGTTAAGGTAAATATTCTTTTGTGTAACTTGTTTACAAGCGTGTGTGTACGCATGTGTACCAGATCCCAGTGTGGATTCATTTCTTACTGAATGTTGCAGTCAGAAACACTTTCTGACTTTGGATGTTGTTCAAACCTTGGCACGAAGCACAGGACACAAGGCCAAGTTCCTAGACCCAATGGCAGTGAGACCAAAGGTTCAAGGCAGGTCTCTGACCCAGGGGAGGTGTCAGCTTCTCAACAGAGTGTGCAGCCAAGTCCGCTGGGAGGCAGAAAGAGGAGGCCGAGACATCTGAATTTGTTTGCACCCGGATTTTTCTTTGTTTGTGTTGAGGCTGCTGTAATGGTGATCACAGAATAGGTTGACTAATTTACACAGAGATAAAGGATCTGTTGTGTCCCTCCATGAAATCACGCCATTTGCAGAGAACAATCTTTTCCTGTTCCCCACTGCCCAAGCTAATGTAAGAATCTGTTCCTATCTGGCCCCATCAAGAGTGAGATGTTCTTCTTGTTTTAGTTTATTATCATAGGAATGTTGTCTTCAAAAACTGAAAAATCTTAATGGGTGTGAAGAAATCTGAAGTTTAAAACATTACATAACGTCTTTTTTTTTTTTTTTTTTTTTTTTTGGCCAGGGCTGGGTTTGAACCCACCACCTCCGGCTTATGGGACTGGCGCCCTACTCACTGAGCCACAGGCGCCGCCTACATAACATCTTCTTTTAATAAGCGAATGTCTCTTGAATTTCCAACTTAGCAGAACCAAAGTCTAATACAGTAAAACCTCTATAATTTAACTACCCAAGGGACTGTAACAGACTGGTCAACATACAGACGCGGTCAACAAAAGAAGCTAGGTCTACTGTACTGATACGCACATGTGGTGCATGTCCAGTCTATGAAAATTAGATCAATTTAAGGTCAACATAGGGAGGTGGTCAACTATGGAGGTTCTATTCTGTTTTACCAAAACTTATGTTTGGAAGCATGTTAGCCTGGACACGGGCCATGGTCATTTATTACATGCACCTAAATCTTTCTTTCTTTTTTTTTTTTTTTTTGTAGAGACAGTCTCACTTTACCGCCCTTGGTAGAGTGCCATGATGTCACAGGACTCACAGCAACCTCTAGCTCTTGGGCTTCGGCGATTCTTCTGCCTCAGCCTCCTGAGCAGCTGGGACTACAGGCGCCCGCCACAACGCCTGGCTATTTTTTGGTTGCAGTTCAGCCGGGGATGGGTTTGAACCTGCCACCCTTGGTATATGGGGCCAGCGCCCTACTCACTGAGCCACAGGCGCCACCCTAATTCTTTTTTTTTTTTTTTTAGAGACAGTTTCACTCCAATGCCCTCTGTAGAGTGCTGTGATGTCATAGCACACAGCAACCTCCAGCTCTTGGGCTTAGGTGATTCTCTTGCCTCAGCCTCCCAGTAGCTGGGACTGCAGGCACCCACCACAACAATTGCAAATTGTTACAATTTGGCCAGGGCCGGGTTTGAACCTACCGCTTTTGGTATATGGGGCCGGCGCCCTGCCCACTGAGCCACTGGCACTGTCCACCTAAATCCTTTTATGTTTGTTTTTAATAACAATATAAACTATATTCTGAAATACCTTTGAATCTGGCAAAGAAAACAGGCCTCGCAATCTGATTTGTGCACCAGAAACAAAGGTTGCTTAGGCAGCCTTCTGGAAAGAATGGGGGAAGGCAGGAGCCTTCTGGGCAACTACCAGCTTGATTTTTTGTGTCCCAGTTCTAGCCTCTTTTATAATTTCTCATTATAAAAACAAAGTACAAATGATAGAATGCATTCCTTGGTAAATGCCATGTATTGTAGGTAGGATCAGTGTAGCTTTAGGTCTCACTCTGTCACCCTGGGTAGAGTGCTGTGGCATCATTATAGCTCACAGGCAACCTCAAACTCCTGAGTTCAGGTGATCCTCTTGCCTCAGCCTCCACAGTAGCTGGGGCTATAGGCGCCTACCACCACACCCAGCTAGTTTTTCTCTTTTTAGTAGATATGAGGTCTTACTCTTTATCAGGCTGGTCTCAAACTCTTGAGCTCAAGCAATCCACCTGCCTTTGCCTCCCAGAGTGCTAAGATTATAGGCATGAGCCACCATGCCTGGCCTTTAAATTTTTTTGTTTTAGTTTCGTCTAACGTGAAAATGCCTTCCTCCTGAAGATGTGGAGTTCGCACGCTGGGAGTTCCTTCCCTGCTTCAGGTCTCTGAGTGGCTGGCAGGACTGAGAGGAAACTCAGTTCCTTTTCAGTGGTTTCATGCAATAGGAACTAAGGAAAAGCCAGGAGTTATTCAGCCTTTGTCAGAGAACTGATGCTGTAGCCACCCTAGGTAGTGGCTCACAGGTAGTCTCTGCAGCAGAACAGTTTATTAGAAGGTTGATTTTGCTAGCCATGGAAAAAGAGTTCAGAAAACATGTGGTAAATATCCTCCCCCGGCAGTTCACCTTTCCTACCACCCTCGGGGCTGGAGCCAGCAGGAGGGTCTCATGCTCACACTCAAGGGTGGATCCCAGGGGCTAACACACCTGGTTTCCTCCTTCCTAAATTCGAACATCCTTATCAGCATCATAACAAAATCTACGTGTTGGTATTCTGTCATATTGGTAAGTTTATGTCACTACAGTATCACTAATTCGGTGTTTTTTCTTAAATCTAAGAAGGTCTGGTTTTGTTCATCCAGTATTTAATATGAGATGGGACCCAGCATGTTGGCACATGCCTGTAGCCCCAGCTCCTCCAGGGCCTGAGCCAGGAGGATCCCCTTAGCCCAGGAGTTCAAGATCACAGTAAGCTGTGGTGCAGCTGCTACACTCCAGCCTGGATGGCAGAGCAAGACCCTATCTCTAAAACTAAAATTAAAAACCACGTGAAATAGGCCCTTGGGCAGAGATGAACCATACGGAATGTGCTCCCTACCTGCTGGAGGCAGAGTCTACAAGGAAATAGAAGTGGTTATGAAAGTGCTTACACTGGGCGGCACCTGTGGCTCAGTCGGTGGTAGGGCACCAGCCCCATATACCGAGGGTGGCGGGTTCAAGCCCGGCCCCGGCCCAACTGCAACAACAAAAAAAATAGCTGGGCGTTGTGGCGGGCGCCTGTAGTCCCAGCCACTCGGGAGGCTGAGGCAAGAGAATCGCTTACGCCCAGGAGTTGGAGGTTGCTGTGAGCTGTGTGATGCCATGGCACGCTACCCAGGGCCATAAAGTGAGACTCTGTCTCTACAAAAAAAAAAAAAAGAAAGTGCTTAGGGAGGAAGAAGAAGAGGGCAGAGAGCCTCTGGAGGAGGAGGACCTGCGTGAGTTCCTGTGCAGGTAAGTGTTCACAGGTGGGACAGAGGGGGGGCCCAGGACAGACTGTGCCATGGAAGGACAGCATGGCAGTGGGGGTGTGGCACAAGGGACAGATGAATGAGGCTGGGGAGGTGGCTGGAGCCAGAGCAGAGCTGAATCTTGGTCCCTGCCCCAGAGAGCCTGGGCTTTGTCTACGAACCTGGCTCCTCGGCCTTCCCTGGGCTCCAAACCACCACTGGGTCTCTATGTCCTCCCTGCTCTTATCTCCTCGGCCCCTGAGGCTCCTCCACTGCTCACTTGAGCCTCTTGTCAGTAGATGCCCAGTACTCCACCAGCCCTTTAGCTGTCCAGGGTGGCTTCCTGTGATAGCATTGGGGACAGTGTCAGGGCAGTGTCCAGCAGCAGTGCAGGGGGCATTGTCAGGGACAGTGTCCCATGGCAGCGCAGGGGGCAGCATTGGGGGCCATCCTTGTAATCACTCCAACCCTTGCTCCCTTTATCTCCTGGGAGGAGCAACTCATAGCAGAGTACACTTTGGGGTCCAAAATGTGTGGGGATTCCCCTTACGCCAAGCCATTGTCCAGCAGACACCCATTGGGTGTCCCCTAATTCTGATGCTGTCTACCTGGAGATGACATCAGGTCCCCTAGGTTAAGGACTCATGCACAAGACTGCCTTGTTGCTGGGGCAACCAGCCCCCAAGCTGGATCCCTGCAGGAGCCCACCTGGAGTCCACTCCTTAGAACAAAAGCTGCTTCTATCTCCCATGAAATTCCAAGGGATTTAGACCCTTTGTGTAACAGGCTCCTATCATTCAGGAAATTACAAAGGCCTTAGGAGCTCAGTGGCGGGAACATGGATCAAAGACCAAACATTAGAACCAAAGATCTAGAAGCACTATTGCTTAGGAAATTACAAGGGTTTTAGGAGCTCCATAGCAGGAAGCAGGGCAGAGCCCTAATATTTATTTTTATATCACATTAACCTAGAGAAAGAAAGCAATGTCTTGACCTACACATTTTTAAGAAAAGATTTTTATATCATTTTTTCTCATTATAAAAACATTTTAAATTTTGTTACAATTTTGTCCTCTGCCTCATCCCCATGTGCTTTTCATAAGTGGAGTTGGTCTTCATAAATCAGAAAAATTCAGAGGCAGAACAAAAAGAAATGAAAACCAGCTCCTTATGAAAAAGGTCTGATCAGCCTCAGCTCCGCTTCCCAGGGGAAAAGTCAGGGCGCTTATGCCTCAGAGAAATTCTTTCTTCCCTGTATGACCATCTTTATAGTGTTCAAATTGATTCTTAAATTTTCAATCCTTAGCTCATGCTCTAATAAGGAGTAATACAGACTCGGCACCTGTAGCTCAGGGGCTAGGGCCCCAGCCACATACACAGGAGATGGCAGGTTCAAACCTGACCCCTCCCTGCCAAACAACAATGACAACTACAACAACAAAATAGCTGGGTAGTCCTGTAGTCCCAGCTACTTGGGAGGCTGAGAAGAGAATCGCTTAAGCCCAAGAGTTTGAGGTGGCCATGAGCTGTGATGCCACAGCACTCTACCAAGAGTGACAAAGTGAGACTCTGTCTCAAAAAAAAAGAGTACTAAAGAGTGATGCATACACTCTTCACCCAGTTCCTCGCATGGGAACATCTTGCATGATTCTAGGACAGTATCCCAACCAGGAAGTTGATACTGGTGCTCTCCATCAACCTCATTCAGATTTCACAGTTTTAAATGCACTGTGTGTGCGTTCTCTGTAGCTTTATCACCTGTGTACATTGGTGTCACCACCACCGTCACAGTCAAGATACTTGTCCTGCCCCTTTATAGACATATCATCTCCATTCCACCTCCCTAACCTCCTGCAGCCAGTAATCTGTTTTCTATATCTATGATGGTGTCATTTCAAGAATGTTTTGTAACTAGAACCATTAGTATGTAACCTTTTGAGATTGGCTTTTCTTTTTCTTTCTTTTTTTTTTTTTTGCAGTTTTTGGCTGGGGCTGGGTTTGAACCCGCCACCTCTGACATATGGGGCCAGCACCCTACTCCTTTGAGCCTCAGGCACCACCGGAGATTGGCTTTTTCACTCAGTGTGATACTGCCCTTGAAATCCACCTCACTGCAAGTATCAATAGTTTGGTCCTTTTTATTGCTAATTCCATGGTATGGGGAGACCACAGTGTGTTTAACCCTCCACCTGTTGAAGGATATTGGGGTTGTTTCCAGTTTTTGGAATTGATTTTTGAAAATGATCTTATTAATTTCTTCTTCAAAAACAAAAACTAGTTTTCGCTGTCATCCGTGAAACAATACACATAAATAAAATCAATAATCCTCCTCCTGGTTCTATCTATCAATATGAACAGCTTATCCTTACACACTTTTCTTTCATACAAATGTGCAAATACTAGAAGGAATTTTTTTTTTGTAGAAAATGTGGTTATGTTATGTGCTTTGCACTGCAATTAGGTTTTCTCACTTGTAAATATATTATATCTCCAGTAATAGATGTAACATAAAAGAATAACTTTCCATTTGTAGCAGCATTTCCCTAGGAAATATGAAAAATAGATTCTGTGATGTGCCAGGCCTTCTGGTCTGGACAAGACGGAATAGACTTGTTTTTCCCTGCTCCTCCCTGCTACATACAACTGCAAACCCTGGAAATAATGCAAGAGGCCAACAAAAGAACTCTGAAGGGTGTGAAAAGAAAGGCAAAGTGCACCCCAGGGCTGGAGAAAAAACAAAGCGGGTGGGGTCTTATAATCCCCACCGGGAAGAAGATGGTTACCTGCAGCCCAGCACTTCCCAGCCCCCAGCCTAGGCGGGGTAAAAACCATACACTCAAAACCACTATAAATAGATCAATATGGGGTTCTGAAGAGTGTTGAAGTAACCTCCTGGAAGGCAAGACAAGAGAAACAGAGGAACAAGAAACAGAAGAAGCAAGCAGAAAACAAAGATGAAAATGGCAGGTTCGTAACAGCCCCAGACTAGAATTCTCTCAGATGCCCTTCAGTGGGTGAACCGTGAGACCTGAATTGCAGAATATCTCTGGTGTGCAATACTATTCTGCAATAAAGGAGCAAACTACTGACAGTAGATAGCACGTAACGACTTGGACAGCTCTAAGGGAATTAGGCTGAAGGGGTCAAGCCAATCCCTCAAAGTTACATTCTGTACGATTATTGTATAACATTCTTGAGTTGGCAAAACTCTAGAGCCCAGAACAGATTACTGATCACTGTGGGAGGCGGGGAGGGCAGGAGGCAGGAGGGCTCCTTCTGGGGATGGAACAATCTCCAATCTTGACTGAGGGGTGAATGCACACCGGCACATGTGATAAGATTGCGTCGAACCAAACACCCAGAAATAAGTACAAGTAAAATGGGAAGTCTGAGTAAAATGGGTGGATTGTCTGAATGTCGGGATCCTGAGTGTGAAATCACATTGTAGTCTTACAAGATGTTATCACTGGAGGAAACTGAGCAAAGGGTATGATTTCTTAAAACTGCATATGAATCTACGATTGTAGAAGTTTATTTTGTGAAAAAGCTGAACACTGTCATCTACTACAATGGGTAAACAGCTGTGAACTTCCAGCATCACCTTGGCTGTGCCAGACATTCTCTGGACCTAACTAAAGACTAGCTTTTGATTAATGACTTGTTTTTTCACAATTGGGCTTAAGGTCTCCTTCTGTCCTACCTGGGGAGCAAGGTTCAATCCCTAAAGAGTGCGCTCCGACCAAGACCCCCGACTATGCTCTCCTCTCGCAGGGCCGAGTGCTGGTATATGCTCCTTTGCCTGGCAAGCAAAGAAATGGACTCATTGTATGAAGCAGTGTGATGATTTTAGTTTTTCCTTTAATAGTGAAGGGAATGAGTAACAATTGTCAGTGAAATTTTCTTTACTGGAATGGAGAGAAGGGTAAGTTTTTGGAATGGAGAGAAGGGTAAGACCTCTCTCCATGATTGAGCCCTGGGTTTGCTGCTACAAGGGTGAGTGGTCGGTATTAACTACTAAGAGTTTCTACTTTCTCATTCTGATTTGAATCATTTGACTCTATTCCCTTTATGGTGGCGGCAATTATTTTCCACTTGCACTTGTGATTGAAAAGCAAAAACTTTCAGGGATAGATGACAACTGTGATGTTTGCCTTCATTTTGGAAATATACAACTTATCTTGGTAGATTGGTTACTTCCTTCCAAACTGGATATCAGGAATTGCTGATGCTGCCACCAGCCAGAATGCCTATTCGTGTATGGGGAGGCTTCTGGACAAGCTTTCTTCATACTAACCAAGAAAAAGGTAAGAAAAGCAAGGGCCTGAGGATCTGCCTTTTTTTGTTTTTGAGATGGGGGTCTTACTATATTGCCCAGGCAGATCTGGAACACTTGACTTCAAGCAATCCTCCCACCTTAGCCTCCAGAGCAGCTGTGATGATAGGTGGACCCCACCACACCCAGCTCTATCATAAACATTTTTCTCTTACAGTAACATAAATTACAAAACAATCTCTAATTACTACCTTTATTTTGTTATGTTAAGGTGAGATACAATATAAGAGATGAGGAAATGATTAAATAGAAGTTATAGATCTTTTCTCATTGCACTCAGCTCTTTGAGTCATGGCTCTGGATTATTACTGAGGAGAACCATCTCTCTCACCCTGGGTGCTTCCAGATTGAAACTTCTTTCAGCATTAACTGACCTAAGCTGCTAGTATCTTGGATGCCTTTGAACCCAAACTTGGAGTAACACTGGTTTATAGGCCTGGGGCCAGGCTAAGCATTACTTTCTTCTGCCACTTTCTTAATTTAAGGAGAATTGTTGATGGATAGAACTTAAGACTGTGTATATGATATTGTTTGTTTTTCTCATCTTTTCCTAATGTAGGTGAGAAATGGAAGATAGGGGCTAGGTTCAGTGGCTTACTCTTGTAATCCTAGCAGTCTGGGAGGCCAAGGCAGGAGGATGGCTTGAGGTCAGGAGTTTGAGACCAGCCTGAGGAAGAGCAAGACCCCATCTCTACTAAAAATGGAAAAATTAGCCAAGCATTGTGGCAGATGCCTATAGTCCCAGCTACTCAGGAGGCTGAGGCAGGAAGATCGCTTGAGCCCAAGAGTTTGAGGTTGCTGTGAGCTAGGCTGACACCATGGCACTCCAGCCTGGACAACAGAGTGAGACTTTGTCTCGAAAAAAGAAAAATATTTTGGGGGGAGATCAGGGGAGGGGAAGGAAAGGCATAAAAGGTCAATGTTGGTATCTAAAGTAGATAAATGGCCTTCCTTCTCATCAGGAAAATATCTCAGCAGCCAATTTTCTTGCTGGCTTTTTAAAGGTGTGGGTCAATCTGTATCTTGCAAGAATCAACTTTTTCTCCTGCAAACATTCTGGACACATTTGAGACCACAGAGTTTAAATATGTCAGCAGTACAAATAGAGAATATACTCTTTCTTGTCTTTTCCCACAAAGGGCTTTGAGTGAATTGGAAATCCTGTAATACATGTAGAGATGGCTGAAGGAGCTCAGAGTGTCATTTTCAGGGCACCGGTCTCTTTCGAAACATTTACATCTTTACAGCTGAGAAATTGTTACCACTAGGTGGCAGTAGAGATCTAGCACATCTAAGTACTTAGTCTGAAAGAAGTTGAGGATAAGGGTTAATTCAGTCTACGCTTTCGTAGCTGTGAAATGAAAGATCTGCTTACCTGTAATTCACTCTAGATTCATCGATGCAATAAAAGAACAAACACATAACATCAAAAAGAAAAGCAATATGAAATCCTGCCCCTTACTCTCTTGGGTACAAACACGGCTGGCACATTATTGCTAATCAAAGCTCTTAATGTTAATTTTAATTAATTAATTTTTCTTATTGAGCCAGAGTCTCACTTTGTTGCATAACAGGTCACAGCAACCTCAAACTTTTGGGCTCAAGTGATTCTCTTGCCTCAGTCTTCCAAGTAGCTGGGACTACAGGCACCCACCACAATGCCCGGCTATTTTTTGTTTTAGCAGGCCTGGTCTGGTTTTGAACCCAGCAGTCCTGGTGCATGTGGCCGGCGCCCTACCCACTGTGCTATGGGGAGCCACCTTATTAATGTTAATTTTAAATTGCATTTTAAAATGAGAAACAGGGCTGGGTTCAGTGGCTCATGCCTGTAGTCTGAGCTACTTGGGAGGCGTAGGCAGGAGGATGACTTGAGGACAGGAGTTCAAGTTCAGTCTGGACAGTACTTAGAGTGAGACATCATCTCTACCAAAAAAATGTAAAATGTAGCTGAGTGTGGTGGGGTACAGCTGTAGTCTCAGCTACTTGGGAGGCTGAGGCAGGAGAATCACTTGATCCCAGGAGTTCAAGACTGCTCTGTCACCCAAGCCCTGTGAAAAAGCAAACAAAAGACACCACTGATGGGGCAGTGGGCACAGTAGTTAAGAGCCTGAACCCTGTCTGTGGCCAGACCACGCGGACTCACATCTCAGCTGGCCTGTGTCTTTGGCATTGTGCCTCAGGGTCTTCCTCTGGACAGTATGGGTAATAGTATGTACCCCAGGAGAGTTTTGAAGAACGTGTTTCTGAATTTCCAAGTATGCTTCAAAGTTCTTTATCCTCTGGTATAGAGTTGTTTCTGCTCTCTTGGCAGGGTTCCTGCCCTCTCCATCCCAATTTACTTTAGAAACCATCAGAACTCAACCCATCAAGTTCCTGTGTCCTTGTTTATGTCAACAGAGGACGTCTGTAAGTGCATTGCACTTAGCTGGGTGGTTGAGCTCAACACCAGCATTGGTAAGTGTGATGTGATAGCTGGTATGAAGTGATGAAGAAGGCACTTCACTGTCATGGTCATCCTCCCCTATACCCATAACCCCAGTCTACTCATGAGATTAAAACCAGACAAAGCCCACCTGAGGGACATTCTACAAACATCTGACCAGTACGCCTCAAAACTGTCAAGGTCATCAAAACAAAGGGAAAATCTGACAAAGTCTTGCAGCCAAGAGGAGCCTAAAGAGACATGACAACTAATGCAATGTGGGATCCGGGATGGAAACGGGACATTAGATTAAAACATAAGGAAATCTGAGTTCAGTGTGGACTTTAGTTAATAATAATGTATCGATATTGGTTCGATAATGGTGACAAATGACCCATACTAGTATAAGGGTGACAAATGTCCTATACTAGTATATACATAGGGCGAACTGGGTGTGGAGCATATAGGAACTTTGTACATCCTTGAAATTTTTCTATAAATCTAAAACTCTCCCAAAATAACTAGCTTATTTAAATGTATTTCAGGAGAGCTTTAACATTTCTCTTACTGGCATTCATAACTCTCTTCCAAAGCTATTCATAAGATATAAGGTTCATCGTGCTTAATTTCTATTTAAGCGTGGTCCTGAGATGCCTCTTTCATGTGAACATACAATATGATAACCCTTGCGCATTGTCATCATTATCAAGACTTCAAATGACCTGTTGACTTTCTTTCTTTTTTTTTTTTTTATGGAGACAGACTCTCGCTTTGTCATCCTTGGTAGAGTGCCATGGCCTCACAGCTCACAGCAACCTCAAATTCTTGGGTTCAAGCAATTCTCCTGCCTCAGCCTCCCTAGTAGCTGAATTTATAGGTGCCCACCACAACGCCCAGATATTTTTTTGTTTGCTTGTTTAGTAGGCCCATGTGGGTTCAAACCCACCAGCTCCGGAGCGTGGGGCTGGGGCCTTAACCACTGAGCTATGGGTGCCCAGCCTTTTTTTCTTTTTCTTTTTTATTTACTTACTTTTTTTCTGAGATGGAGTCTTGCTCTTTCGCCATGGATAAAATGTCTTTGAAAGCGTCATAGCCCAGCAACCTCAAACTCCTGGGCTTGAGCAAATCCTCTTGCCTCAACCTCCCTAGTACCTGGGACTACTGGCATGCCCAGCTAGTTTTTCTATTTTCGTGCTGACTTTTCTAAACAATGAGTCAAAATTGTAATTATTCTGGTGTTGTGGTGGGCGCCTGTAGTCCCAGCTATCCGGGAGGCTGAGACAAGAGGATCACTTGAGCCCAAGAGTTTGAGGTTGCTGTGAGCTATGATGCCACAACACTCTACCCAGGGTGACAAAGTGAAACTCTGTCTCAAAAAAAAAAAAATTGTAATTATTCTTTATGTTGTCCAGATGCTTTCCTTCATTCTTACCTTGACAGTTTAAGATAAAGAAGTAATTAGAAAGTGGCACAAAAGAGCTTGCTGCTCAATGTGTAAAAATCTTTCCAATTTAGGCTGCAAAGCTCATTAGTCTTCTTAGAAATAAGGATAAACTTTTGAAACAGCATTTACACTTTTTTTTTTTTTTTTTGAGAACGTCTCACTATGTCACCTGTGGCATCACAGCTCACAACAACCTCAAACTCTTGAGCTTAAGTGATTCTCTTGCCTCAGCCTCCCAAGTAGCTGGGACTACAGGCACCTGCCACAATACCTGGCTATTTTTTGGTTGCAGTTGTCATTGTTGTTTAGCAGGCCTGGGCCGGGCTCGAACCCGCCAGCCTCAGTGTATGTGGCCGGCGCCCTACTCACTGAGCAACGGGCACCAAGCTGCATTTATACTTCTTACTGCCCTGCATTCATTGAATTGGGCCTCCATGTTCAGAAATGGCACAACCTTGAACTCATTGAAGTTGGCTGACACACAGACACACATTTTTGCTGGCTGCTCAGTGCATAACTAAGAATCCTGGGGATTAGAGGCCACACTCATTGTCCATTGTTGGATGCAACCACTGTAGTTCCTCAACTCTGTTTTAACTGGATTGGCTGTCCCTGGAGCAAAATATTTATATAGGTCAAAAAAAGCCCACACCCAAGGAATCTGTGCTTGAGAACAGATTACTAGGCAATTTTTATTGGTGTGTTTGACATTACTTTAAAGTTAATGTCTTAGTTAATAGGTAGTGACAATTAAAATTAAATTTTAAGTGTCCCTCCCTAAAGAGTTTTGGCATTATGGATATTACATATTCCTTAGCGTAATAAATAAAGCCACCCAAGAAAACTCGACTCTTCTTACAAAACAGTTTCAAGGGCTGATTGTAAAGAGTGAAAAAAAAAAGAGAAAGAGATTTTAACTCAAACAGGACAGCTGAGGAAATTTGAATGCAAGGGGTTTGGAGAAATTTAGAGCAAATATAATGATAATGTATCAAGTAAAAGGACATGATAAAGAATTTATATTTATTTTAGTAGTTTTTATAAAAACAAACAAACAAACCCTATAGGGCGGCACCTGTGGCTCAGTCGGTAGAGCACTGGCCCCATAAACCGAGGGTGGCAGGTTCAAACCCGGCCCCGGCCAAACTGCAACCAAAAAATAGCTGGGCATTGTGGTGGGCGCCTGTAGTCCCAGCTACTCAGGAGGCTGAGGCAAGAGAATTGCTTAAGCCCAGGAGCTGGAGGTTGCTGTGAGCTGTGTGAGGCCACAGCACTCTACCAAGGGCCATAAAGTGAGACTCTGTCTCTACAAAAAAAAAAAAAAAAAAACAAACCCTGAACATACACACATTTTTAATCATGGAATAAATCCGGGTCCCAGCTCCGATCCTTCTCCATCTGCTCTATCTACACCAAGCAGCTGCTGAGGTCTGTGGGCTGCTGGGTACAGTGAGGCCTTGGACCACTGTCAGCAGGGAAGTGCCTGGCAGCTAGCTCAGGCCCCGGATGGGCCTGGAAGTTCCCTGGGCCCCACTAGAGGAGGTCTATGGTGGTCTCTGAGCACCTGGAAGCCTAGCAGTTGAAGAGGCTGAGCAGGGAAGGTTACCTGAGAAGTGGAATTAGTGGTGATTACGAAGAGAAATGGAAAATGCAAGTTGGGAAAGTGATTACCAAATCCACCATGGGAAGCAGCCATGGACCAGTGTTGACCTGTAAGTATTTGGGAGAGGATCCAATGTTTCCTACAGTTTCCTAACCTCCTGTCAATACCCTCCAACCAAAGACTAGGAGGAACACACCTGTGGTTGAACAAATTGGCTTTCTTGCTCATTTCAGAGAGGGAGACCTGCCCACCAGGGACACCTGGGGCGTTTCAGTAAGCGTAAGGCTGAAGGCCTTGTCACAGGATTTGCACTTGTAGGTGATTTGGAGGGTAGGTTCAGGGAAGTGGAGTTTTGTCAGGGTTGGATATTATGTTGCTATTAGAAGGGAGGATAAGCCTGTAATTAGATATCTTACTACAACTTGATCTTAGGGAGGGTAGAACAGAGCAAGGCCACAGCTGTAATTGCCAAAGCTGGCGCCATCACTCATGCTGGCTGGGAAGAAGGGGACAGCCAGCATTCTGTGGCTTGGATGATGTTCAGGTTTTGTCTGTGTTCCCTACAACAATGTTCAAGTGGTCTTGCTTTTTGTCTTGATCTACCGTAATTACAGAGATCATTGCCTGAAGTTGTGTGAAATTGTGTAGCCCACCAGAACACTTGTTGTGACAAGACCCAGCTGAGGGTGCTAGGCCAGAGCTGCTTTCCTCTGGCCCACTTACCATTATAACAAATTGTATCAGACTGGCTGGGCACAGTGGCTCATGTCTGTAATCTTAGCCATCTAGGAGGCCAAGGATGGTGGATTGCTTGAGGTCAGGAGTTCAAGACCAGCCTGAGCAACAGCAAGGCTCAGTCTCTACTAAAAGTACAAAAACTAGCCAGGCACGGTGGTGTGCACCTGTAGTCCCAGCTCCTCAGGAGGCTGAGACCAGAGGATCGCTTGAACCCCCAAATGTAAGGTTGCTCTGAGCTATGAAACCATGGTACTCAACCCCAAGGTAACAGAGTGACACTGTCTCAAAAAGAAAAAATATTGTATCAGACTGATGCCACTTTGAAAGTTGTAAGTCAAGTTTTTTTTCTTGAGACAGGGTTCTGTCATCCAGGCCAGAGTGCAGTGGTGTGATCATACCTCATTGCAACTTCAAACTCCTGGCCTCAAGCAATCCTCCCACTTGGGGCTTCCAAAGTGTTAGTATTACAGGCATGAGCCTCCTCTCCAGGGCTGTAACAAGCCAAGTTTTAATCTCAACCAAATCCTTAGCATTTGGTAGCTTGTCTTTTTCTTAAGTCTGTTCTTCTCTCTCTCCCTTCTTTCGTTTCTTCCTGCCAACAAATGATACAACCCTTTTATAGGGCCACAGAGCAAAATATTATCGGTTAGTACTTTAATGATTATTTATCCTTTAATCAAGCCTCAGATGACAGTAAGAAGGGAGTTCAACAGAGCAAACAAAAATACACAATATGATGCCATAAGTTTCCTATGTGTACAGAGTGTGCAAAAAAAGTCTACGCATTTTAAGAAAGGAAAAAACTCTATTAAGATAGTAATACTCATTATATAATGATATTTGTTATGTTGCATACTGTATCTTTTATCTCAGATACAAAATGTCAAACATGACTTGAGTATTACAATTTTTTTTTTTTTTTTGAGATTGAGTCTCACTATGTTACCCTTGGTAGAGTGCTGTGGCGTCACAGCTCACAGCAACCTCACACTCTTGGGCTTAAGCGATTCTCTTGCCTCAGCCTCCCAAGTAGCTGGGACTACAGGCACCTGCCACAACACCCGGCTATTTTTGTTGTTGTTGTTGTTGTTGTTGTAGTTGTCATTGTTGTTTGGCTGGCCTGGGCTAGGTTCGAACCTGCCAGCCTCCATGTATGTGGCTGGTGCCCCACCCACTGAGCTATGGGCGCTTCCCTGAGTATTACAATTTTAATACAGTTTTTCCTTTTGTAAAATACATATACATTTTTTGGCACCCTTTGTAAATGTAAATACTCAGAAAACGTTCTAGGGTGGCGCCTGCGGCTCAGTGGGGAGGGCGCCGGCCCCACATGCCGAGGGTGGCGGGTTCAAGCCCAGCCCCAGCCAAACTGCAACCAAAAAATAGCCGGGTGTTGTGGCGGGCGCCTGTAGTCCCAGCTGCTTGGGAGGCTGAAGCAAGAGAATCGCGTAAGCCCAAGAGTTAGAGGTTGCTGTGAGCCGTGCGACGCCACGGCACTCTACCCGAGGGCGGTACAGTGAGACTGTCTCTACAAAAAAAAATAAAAAAAAAAGAAAACGTTCTAGAAGGATACACATCAAAACCAATGACTAGTTTTCAAAAAGGGAGTCTGAGATTGGCAGTGATAATCAAAGGGAATTTTACTACTTATTTATTTATTTTTGAAATTTCCTCTTATTTTTGTTTTATTTTATTTTATTATTGTTTTTTATTTTTATTTTTTTGCAGTTTTTGGCCAGGGCCTGGTTTGAACCTGCTACTTCTGGTATATGGGGCCGGTGCCCTACTTCTTTGAGCCATAGGCAACACCCTATTTTATTTTATTTTATTTTTTATTTTTATTTTTATTTTTTTTGAGACAGAGTCTCACTATGTCACTTCGGTAGAGTGCTGTATCATCACAGCTCACAGCAATCTCAAACTCTTGGGTTTAAGCGATTCTCTTGTCTCAACCTCCCAAGTAGCTGGGACTACAGGCACCCCCACAATGCCCAGCTATTTTTTGTTGCAGTTGTCATTGTTGTTTTGCTGGCCTGGGTCAATTCTAACCTGCCAGCCTTGGTACATGTGGCTGGCGCCGTAACCACTGTGCTACGGGCACCGAACCGATTTTTATTTTATGTTCTTGTTTTTGAGACAGTTTCACCTTGTCACCCTCAGTAGAGAGCCATGGCATCATAGTTCACTGCAACCTCAAACTCTTGACCTCAAGAGATAGATCTTCTTGCATCAGCTTCCTGAGTAGCTGGGACTATAGGCACAAAGCCTGGCGAGTTCTTCTAGTTTTAATAGAGACAGGGTCTCACTGTTGCTCAGCTGGTCTGAAACTCCTGAGCTCGAGCAATCCTCCCACCTTGGCCTCCCAGAGTGCTAGGATTACAGGCATGAGCCATAGTGCCTGGCCCAGAATCTTGCTTATTAAAAAGTAGACTTCATGATTTAGAGCAGTTGTAGGTTTGGGGCAAAGTTGAGTGGAAAGTACTGTCCAACACTGTTTTAAAATAGTGACGATAGCTCCCATTTATCTGATCACACCAGATAGCTGGCACTTCACAAATACTTTGTTACCTTTAATCCTTATAGTAACCCTGAAAGGTAGGCATTCATTCCCGCGTTTACACAAGAGAAAAGGGAGGCTCAGTTGAGTGTCATGCCCAAGACCATTAGGCCAATAGTCAGATTCCCAAACCCGCTGAAGACCAAGAGTGGCTTTGGCCCTGACCCCTGCCCCTGCTTCTTGTTGGTTTGCAGCCCACCTGTGGATGGATCCGGGATGTGGTGGAGACTCAGTGACCACATGGCAGTCTGGCACAGGAGGTGACCAGTGCCACTTGTGCTTAAGGAGCTTTGTGTAGTTTCCTGTGTGTAAGTTCTGGGCCCCACAAATCTGAGCAGCCTTAGAAGGCCACCCCTTGTCCCATGTATCACACACCACCTCTAGTTTTTGTTTTTTTCTTTTCTTTTTTCTTCTTTTTAGAGAGAAGGCTCAAGCAATCCTCCAGCCTCAGCCTCCCAAGTAGCTAGGACAGCGGTTCTCAACCTGTGGGTCGTGACCCCTTTTTAACAATGAAAATACATTGCGGCATTAGGAAGGTTGAGAACCACTGAGCTCGGACTATAGGTACCCACTGTCATAGAAGCCCCTTATCCAGTTGATTGATTAAACTGGGGTCTCACTATTACCCGGGCTGTCGCAAACTCCTGGCCTCTAGTGATCCTTCTGTCTCCGTCTCCCAAAGTGCCGGGATTACAGGTGTCAATCACTGAGCGTAGCCTCTGATCTGTCTGCTTTTAATGCAATGGCTCTTGATCTGGATTAGAAAGGCACAGGTTTTGGTTTAAGTTTTAACATTCTCTTTACTATAAAAGTAGTACAAACTTCTTTCTCCCCTGTGTAGGACACTAGTTTTTTGTCCCCCTGGTACTGTAACTGACATGCACACATAATGGACCTGCCAGTTTAAGGCTCAATAGTCCCACCTGCTATTCCCCAGAGGCCTTGAATGACCAGTAGCAACAAGCTGGGGACAGACTTTGACAAATACATGTGATTTTATCTCTGGGTTCTGAGATTTAAATAATGTTTATTTGTCTTTGAGCTTAACAGATCTTTCTTTCTTCCTTTCCTTTTTTTTTTTTTCCCAAAGTCTCACTTTGTCACCCTGAGTAGAGTGCTGTGGCATCATACCTCACAGCAACCTCAAACTCTTGGGCTCAAGTGATCCTGCTGTCTCAGCCTCCCGAGTAGCTGGGACTATAGGCACCCTCCACAATGCCCAGCTAGTTTTTCTATTTTTTTTCATAGAGACAGGAATGGAATCATATATTTGCTTTTTTGCATGTATGAGGTCAGACAATTAAATTAGCAAACTCATTCTAGAAAAAGTACCGCATACCTCATTGCTGAGTAACACTGCAGTCCCCTTTGAAGTCCTCCCCTTGGCCAGCTGGGCACCGTAGGGATATTCAGCAATGAGGAATGTAACACTTTCGCTAGGATGAATTCGTGAATTTCGTTGTCCAAACATGTAGATTTTCACTTATTAAAAACATTTTCCAGGTTTATCCATGTTGTAGCCCAGACTGTGTTCTCATGTATGTCTGAATAATATCCCATTGTACCAGTTTGCTGTGTTTTGTTTATCCGTTTACTTGTTGACAAACACTTGGGTTGTTTTGCGTTTGGCTGTTGTAAATCATGCTGCTGTGAGCACTGGTGAATAGCTGTCTGTTTAAGTCCTTGCTTCTAATTCTTTTCTGCTAGTCCCTGTAACCACTGCAATATGGCAGTGGCAATAGCATGTCACCTCTGAGACTGGGTTATCAAAACATTGCAGTTTGCTCGCTCTTTCATCACCATCATGGCTAAAGTTGAAAAGATGGGCAATACCAATTTTTGACAGGATTATGGAGCAACCAGAGCCCTGAAACCTTGTAGGTCAGAGGTAAATGGCACAATTGCTGTGCACAAACTTTTTAGCAGTTTCTCCTAAAGTCAAACATATACCTATTCTAATACTACGCCATTCTACCCCTCAGGTAGAGAAATTAACACACACATCCATAAAAAGACTTGGATACCTAGGTCTGCTCATCATAGCCCCACACTGGAAACAATCCAAACGTCCATTAACAGGAGAATGAATAAACGAACTGGCAGATTCATACAACAGAACTATTGACACGTGCAGCAATGTGAATCAAATTCAGAAACAGTAAGTTGAGCAAAGTAAGCCAGACCTAAAACAGCTCATGCTGCGTGATTCCATTTCAAAGAAGTTCAAGAACAGGCAAAACTAACCCATGGTAACAGAAGTCAAGAGAGTGGTTTCTTCTGGGAGCTGAGGGATTGGGAAAAGGGACAGTGACCTCTCCAGCGGAGAGCAGGGCTCTATATTATTACCTAAGTCTTAGCCATCCAGCTGTCTCCTTCAGATTTGTATATTATAATTTCTACCTCAGCAAAAGTTGAGCTATTTGTTGAAAAATGCTTTAATACATGAGAACATTTTCCCCTCTCATCCAAGTCCAGATACAGATATCCGTTGTTTCCCTTTTTGAAAGGAGGGGATTGTTTTCTAGTCCAACCTTTCCAGTAAGGAATCTGGTGTAATGCAGGCGTCCCTGGTGCTTAAACCCAGTTCTCGTGGGGCCAAGGTCTTATCTGCCTGGGTTACTGAAGTGACTGGCAGCCTCCCGGTGGAGCAGCGGTGTCTGCTCACGCACTCCATCCAGGCCTCTCCCTGCCTGGTCAGCTCAGCTATTCATTCACAACTGTGCTGATCATCCCATATCCAGTATCCTCAGGTGTTGGTAGCATCCTAAACTTTGAGTAAATCTTAATAATGAGAGTTTACAGAAGAACTAAAGCAAACTGTCACAAGACAAAGGCAGGGGTCCTTCCCAGGAGTGCACATCGCTCCTGCATCTCCCGGGCTCACCTTGGGGTAGGCTCTGTCGGAGACACTGCCCGATGCATCGTCATGGGCCTTGTGAAATACACCAGATAACCTGAGAAGGAGACATCACATGTGCACATGAGCATCCATGGGCTGGACGTGGGACATCTTCAGGCAGGACTGGCCAATCCCTTCCGTCTCAAAATACCTGAGGGTGAGACACATTTTCCTAAGTTGCAGAGGCTCATGGCCGCAGTGATCTGAATGGGGAACAAAGGTCCTTCTCCAGGATCCAGGAGAGAGGATGCATGTGGATGGGGTAAATTCTTCCTAGCTACTCTCTGCTTTCCTGCTGGGGGACGTTTCCCCGCCAAGAGTCAGGGCTCTGAGTGAGGACTCAAAGCCTAGCTCATCCAGATGAAAACAAGTAGGGCTACAATTCTGGCGCACATTCTTAGGATAAGTCCACAGATACCAGTTCAGCATCAGACCCTGAAAGGCTACCACAGAAGTCTGAGGATTCACAAAGTAAAAACAAAGAAAAGCTTTCTGATGAAGATGTTTGTACATAACATACAACATCCTTAGCTGCTCTCTCTCAAAATCCAGAATCAGAGAACCACAAAGAGACCAACCTGCTCCGCAGAACCTGGCCCCAGAGGTCCTGGGAAAGGGGATGTTGGCATCCTGGTAGGACCCATAGGCAGGAGTCACCCGCGCAAACGTTGGCAAGGGGGGTGTGACGGAGTTTGGGAGTGCAAATGGGTTGCTGGAAGCGCTGTCTTCCTGGTTCTGGAATTGAAAAATCAACAGACTAAAACCCACAACCTGTCTGCAGGCTGAATTATAAAATAAGAACCCGATATTACCAAAGCAGGGAGCCCACGATTTTAGGGAGAAAGAAGTGAAACAAACTCCAGAGCGTAAGTTGGTGCAACAATTTCAAGCTTCCCACCACAAAGGACTCGAGGCAGGAGACGAGCTGGCGCAGGCAGGGCTCCAGGCAGCTCTGGTTGAGTTTCACCTTTTGCAGGGATGGGTCCTTCAACTTTGGGTTCCTTAATGAGATGCATGGATCCCCTCCCCAGGATTCCACAGGAGTCTCTATAGATTCAAGGGGTCTGTAAACATAAATGGGGGCGGGGGAAGCATGTTTCCATGCTTAGTGGATTTAGCTATCCACTAAATTCTAATTTAAATTTTCATTCCTTTCGGGTGGCGCCTGTGGCTCAAAGGAGTAGGGCCCTGGTCCCATATGCCAGAGGTGGTGGGTTCAAACCCAGCCCTGGCCAAAAAAAAACTGCAAAAAAAATTATTTTTTTCATTCCTTTCAATTATTATAAAGGCATGCAAATTTATAGCTGATGTATATTAATAATTAACGTTTTATTTCTTAAATCATATTGTTAAATATCAGTTTTGTTTTTTTTTTTTGTTTTGTTTTTTTTGTAGAGACAGAGTCTCACTTTATGGCCCTCCGTAGAGTGCCGTGGCCTCACACAGCTCACAGCAACCTCCAACTCCTGGGTTTAAGCGATTCTCTTGCCTCAGCCTCCCAAGTAGCTGGGACTACAGGCGCCTGCCACAACGCCCGGCTATTTTTTGGTTGCATTTTGGCCGGGGTCGGGTTTGAACCCGCCACCCTCGGTATATGGGGCCGGCGCCTTACCGACTGAGCCACAGGCGCCGCCCTAAATATCAGTTTTTATTAAACAACCCCTCTGTTAAAAACTTTAAACATTTATTTCACATGTATGTATCAATAGGCTAGGAAAATGAACGCTCACTCCACCTGGAATCAAAAATTGTCAATAAGCTGGATGTGGTAGGGCTCATGCCTATAATCCTAGCACTCTGGGAGGCTGAGGCAGGTGGATTTCTTGAGCTCATGAGTTCGAGACCAGCCTGAGCAAGAGTGAGAACCCCATCTCCACTAAAGATAGAGAAAACTTCAGCAAGTGGATCGCTTGAGCTCAAGAGTTAGAGGTTGCTGTGAGCTATGATGGTGCCACGGCACTCTATCCAAGGTGAGACAACTTGAGATTCTGTCTCAAAAAAAAAAAAAATCCTCAGCACCTGCTAAGCTCGTCCCATCTCTGTTCTCATCACAGTGCCTTGCCCGCCTTGCCATGGGATTATTTTGAAGCAAATCTCAGACATTGTATCATTTCATCCATCCGTGGATCCTATCGAAAGATAGAAATTCTTCTGTAAAACACAGCTATGATACTTACAACTTTTTTTTTTTTTGTAGAGAGAGACAGAGTCTTATTTTATCGCCCTCAGTAGAGTGCTGTGGCGTCACAGCTCACAGCAACCTCCAACTCCTGGGCTTAGGAGTTAGGTGCTTAGGTGCTTCTCTTGCCTCAGCCTCCCAAGTAGCTGGGACTACAGGCGCCTGCCCACCATAACACCCGGCTATTTTTTTTGGTTGCAGTTGTCATTGTTGCTTGGCCGGCCCTGGGGCACCAGCTTCAGTGTATGTGGCTGGCACCCTACTCACTGAGGTACGTGTGCCAAGCCACATTCTATATTTTTATTTGCTAAATCTGGCAACTGTAACCTAGAGAGGTGATCACATTCAGGGTTGGCTTCAAGACTACGTTCAGGGATGTCCAAGCTTTTTCCTTTTCTGCTACACATTGGAAAAATAAGAGTGGTCTTGCACCATACATTAAATGCACAAACACTAATGAAAGCTGATGAGCAAAAACAAAAGTCCAGTCATACTTTGTATGATATTCAATACCACAGATAAGCAAAACAATTCTTAAATAGTTTGCATGCAGCCCACGGGCTTCAGGTTGGACACCTCTGTTAGATGGGGCCATATACTTCTGCCCAGAGACACACAACATCTGGTAGTTCCCATTTTTGTGACATGCTATGGAAAAATATGAATGGGCACAGGTTTTATTAGCCAGATGCATAAATCATTAATATATTTCCTTGGCTTTTCACCTGATGCTTCTGGCAATTAATGGCCACTGTGCAGAATCATTTTTCTAGTAGGGTTTGCAGAATGACAACCTTCTAAGTCCGTCATTACTTCTGTGTTCATTAGCCAGAATTCTAGAAAGAAGAATAGGCCAGGTGCGGGGGCTCATGCTGGTATTCCTAACACTCTGGGAGGCCGAGGAGAGTGGATCACTTGAGCTCACAAGTTAGAGACCACTCTAAGCAAGACTGAGATCCTCCCCCATCTCTACCAAAAAATAGAAAAAATAGTCTTTGTTGTGGCAGGTACCTATAGTCCCAGCTACTTGGCAGGCTGAGACAAGAGGATCTCTTGAACCCAGGAGTTCTTATTTTTGTTTTGTTTTTGAGATAGAGCCTCAAGCTGTTGCCCTGGGTAGAGTGCCGTGGCATCACAGCTCACAGCAATCTCCCAACTAGTGGGCTCAAGCGATTCTCCTGCCTCCACCTCCCAAGTAGCTGGAATTACAGGTGTCCGCCACAACGTCCAGCTATTTTTTGGTTACAGCCATCATTGTTGTTTGGCGGGCCTGGGCTCAATTCGAACCGGCCAGCTCAGGTGTATGTGGCTGGTGCCTTAGCTGCTTGAACTACAGGCACCGAGCTGAGCCCAGGAGTTTGAATTACTGTGAGCTAAGACACCCTGCCCAGTGCAGCAAAATGAGATTCTGTATCAAAAAAAAAAAAAAGAAAGAAAAAGAAACACAATGATCACACAACTTTTCACACCAGGATCAACACAGGTTGTATTAGAACAGTGGTTCTCAACCTTCCTAATTGCCATGTTGTTACAAATGGAAAAAAGGGGTCACAACTCACAGGTTGAGAACTGTGGAATTAGAACTTTCTTTTGTTATTACCTGTGGGGTTATTTCTTATGTTAGGATTGCAAATTCACTTACCCGCTTAAGGGGAGCTGAGCAAGTGTCCTAAACGCTCCTGCATCTGAGCATAGTTCAGAGTAACCGACCAGAGGCAGCCAGAATGCAGGAACTTGAGTCCACACAACTGCTGGTGGACCAGCATGAGCTATGCTCAGTGTCTGGCTCTCAGCTTCATGTCTTCAAACTGGAATTAGCTATAAATTTCTTGACCCAGGGCATCATACATTCCGAAGATCTTTCAAGCTCCATCCTTATCAGGCTCTGCTTTTCTGATGTTGGTAGATGGAATTCAGCAATTCTTCCCTCTACCTCCAATTTGAGTTAAAGCTAATATTTCTGCTGCCTAGTTGATTTTTTGTTTTTTGTTTACTTGTTTTAGACTACAGTTGGCCTGTAAAGAACTCATTGAGTGATTGGATGGCTAAGGCTGTGGCATGTGCCTGTAGTCCCAGCTACTCAGGTGGCTGAGCCACAAGAATCAATTGAGCCCAGGAGTTTGAGATCAGCCTGGGCAATGTAGTGAGACCCTATCTCTTAAAAGAACAATTAGCTGGGCAGTGCGTGTGGCTCAGTGGGTAGGGTGCCAGCCCCATATACCAAGGGTAGCAGGTTCGAACCCGGCCCTGGCCAAACTGCAACAAAAAATAGCTGGGCGTTGTAGTGGGCACCTGTAGTCCCAGCTACTTGGGAGGCTGAGGCAAGAGAATCGCCTAAGCCCAGGAGTTGGAGGTTGCTGTGAGCTGTGACGCCACGGTACTCTACCAAGGGTGATAAAGGGAAACTCTGTCTCTTAAAAAAAAAAAAAAAAAAGAATTAGCTGGGCATGTCTCAAAACAAACAAATCTCTTTGAATTCTATACTCTCATGCTTAGGGTATCCACCTGTAACAGCCCACATTCCATAGTTGTTTGTTGACAGACTGAAATTAGAACTTCTAACAAAATGTGAAAGTTAAGTTTCTCATCCTCATTGATACCATTCAGATAAAGAAACAGCCAGTGAGAAATGAAGCAAGTGTCTTTCAGGACGGGTATTTAGTTCAAAGACCAGGACTATTTTTCCACCATCTGACTAGGTCAAGAGTAGAAAATGTGTGTCTTGGATGCAGTTGTGGGCCTCTGTCTGGTTTGTCTCAAGTGGAAGCCGGTCTGCCTTTTAACTTCCCAGTTCTCCTCTTCCATTGTTTCATCTCTATATGTGAGAGATCATGGGAAAAAGCTAATTTACAAAAATACTATGATGCAATGAGTTTATTGCGACATCATGTACCTCGTATGCAGAGTGTCTTTACCCTCGTTGCTCACTAAGTAGATAAAATACTGACATTCACTGACTTATAAGATTGGGCCTTGGGCTTTTCTACTTTCAAAGAAAAAGCAAGTTAAAATGAATCTATTTTCTAGAAAAATGAGAGGAGATAGGCAAAGGTATTGTCTTAAATAATCTTTATTATTCTCCTTACTATTAGGCAGCAAATGTCCACTCTAAAGATGCAAATTACCATTTCCTCTCAGCTCATTTACCCCATTCATATTGTTGATTTATCCTTGCCTTATAGAGACATGGGGAGTTTCTATTACTTACAGAACATAAAATCTATTCTGGAAATGCCTAAATGTAAAAAAAAGAATGATATACTTGCCTATCTCTATACAGTACTTTAAACACTCTGTATACTTGTTTAAAAACAAAATGTAAGATGTAGTCTACTTTATGGCATTCTAGCTCGGAGCATTAATTGTTATTTTTATAAAGGCGACTATAAAGAGGACTTTTGTTTCTCTTCCTGATTGTAATAGCTTCTTTTTTTCTCATGGACTCTGATTTTTTTTTTTTTTTTAACGCCTTGTCCTAGGAACGTTGTGTGATCTTGGGAGTGGAAAAGTCCCTCGTAGTTGGACACATCTGAAGGGAGTCAAGCCAGTCTGTGCCCAGCTTATAGAGCAGAGAGGCCGTGAGCACCCACGGTCTCTAGCCATATTTCAAGTGCTCAATAATTAGTGGCTATCATATTGGACGGTGCTGATATAGATTATTTCCATCATCACAGAAGGTTCTATTGCACAGTACTGCTTGAGGATGAAACCAAGATGTGAAAGGCTTCTCTGACTTAATAGAGATCACAGGACAAGCCAGTGGAACCATAAAGAGAAGCAGGCTCTCTTAATCCCAGAATATTAGAGAAAGGCAGGGGGTGGCGGACCAGGATTCAGCTGGTCTCTCTGAACATCCATACTGGGGCGCGTGCGTGAAATTCCACTTCCTCCCCCCAAATCGTGATTCTCAAAGGAGCTTTCTGCACAACTTCCTTCTACTGCTGAGGCTCCCAATTTTGTTTCTGAAGTTACTAAACCTTCCAAGAATCATGGCCTGCCATTACCACATACACTCAATTTTTCTTTTTTTTTAGACAGAGTGACTTGGTCACCCTTGATAGAGTGCCATGGCATCTTAGCTCACAACAACCTCAAACTCTAGAGCTCAAGTGATCCTCTGGCCTCAGGCTCCCAAGTAGCTGGGACTATAGGCGCCCGCCACAATGCCTGGCTATTTTTTTTAGAGATAGGGTTTTGCTCTTTCTCAGGCTGGTCTTGAACTCGTGAGTTCAGGCAATCCACCTTCCTCGGCCTCCTAAGTGTTGGGATTACAGGGGTTAGCCACGGTGCCCGGCCATACACACTCAATTTTTCTATGAATTAAACACAAATCTGGGAAGAAATCTGGAAACTATGATTATAGTTTAGCCCTCTATAATGATAATCATTCCAATATTTATTGGAATGTTGTATATCAGGCACAATTGCTAACTGCTTTGCATACTTTATTCAGTAAGGGTCTCTGAATGGGATTCCTATTATTAGTCTCTCTTTAAAATTTAGGAGGCTAGCCAGGGCAAGCCGTTGTACTCTCAGCTACTTGGATGGCTGAGGCAAGAGAATCACTTGAGCCCAAGAGTTTGAGGTTGCAGTGAGCTGACGCCCTGGCACTCAACCCCAGGGCAAGTGAGTGAAACTCTGTCTCAAAAAAAGAAATGACTTAATTAATTGAATTGAATTGAATTTAGGAGGTAATTAAAGATTAAACAACTTTTGAGGGTCCCCTAGCTTACACCTACCAGCAGAATGAAAATTTAGTCCCAGACAGTAAAAAGACAAAACAATAGCAGGCCATGATTCTTGGAAGGTTTAGCAACTTCAGAAACAAAGTTCAGAGCCTCAGGAGTAGAAGGAAGCTATGCGGAAAGCTCCTTTGAGAATCACAATGTTGGAGGAGGAAGTGGAATTAACACGCACAGGCTCCAACCTTAGGCCCAGTTCATCTGCCTTGATCCTGTCTCTGCATAGTGTTTACTATTGCGTGTTAGATTTTGTCTTTTTACTGTCTGTTTCTCTCTCAAGACTGTGGATTTCTTGAGGACAAAGTCAATGCCTTACTTATTGAAATGTATAATTATTTTTGATTGCCAAACCTCCAAACTTCCCTTCCTATTTTTTTTTTTTTTTGTAGAGACAGAGTCTCACTGTACCACCCTCGGGTAGAGTGCCATGACATCACACGGCTCACAGCAACTTCTAACTCTTGGGCTTAGGCGATTCTCTTGCCTCAGCCTCCCGAGCAGCTGGGACTACAGGCGCCCACCGCATCGCCCGGCTATTTTTTTGTTGTAGTTTGGCGGGGGCTGGATTTGAACCCGCCACCTTCGGCATACGGGGCCGGCGCCCTACTCACTGAGCCACAGGGGCCACCCCTTCCCTTCCTATTTTTGAGCTCCTCTGTCCTCTGCCATTGTGTGTTTTGTCTCGCCTATGGAAGTGTAAAAGGATCCGAAAAACTCTTTCCCTGTCTTGAGAAACCAGGGCATGGACATGGGACCTGGTTTGGCTAATTAGTTTCTCCTGCTTGGAGAGGAGAAACTTATGGCACAAAGACCATAAGACAATTGGTGTTGTTTGTGGTGATGATGGTGCCCGTCAGTGGTAATCTGTGGTGACAGTGGAAACAGCATCCTAATCAAATAGTTTCTGCTGAAAAATGGTTGTTGTCTTCCTGATTCCTAGGCCTCGCAGCTGTCTTGTTTCCTGTTCATTTTCTAAGCACAGTCTTCTGCCTCCCATCTATTTCTTCTAGAACATTCTTTTTCTTTTTTTTTTTTTGAGACAGAGTCTCACTACGTCGCCCTCAGTAGAGTGCTGTAGCATCACAGCTCACAGCAACCTCAAACTCTTGGGCTTAAGAGATTCTCTTGCCTCAGCCTCCCAAGTAGCTGGGACTACAGGCGCCCACCACAACACCCAGCCATTTTTTGGTTGTTGCTGTCATTGCTGTTTGGCAGGTCTGGGCTGGATTTGAACCCACCAGCTGTGGTGTATGTGGCTGGCTCCCTAGCCGCTGAGCTACAGGCGCCGAGCCTAGAACATCCTTTTTCTGTGCAAAGATGTTTTCTGCAGCTTAAAACCAAGAATCAGGACTAACACAGTCATGGTTGCATACCTAAAGGATGGGGTGGTGCATTAGTAAATGCTTATGGAATGAATAAATGAAATCTTGTAAGTAGTCAGTATACCTTATGGAAAAGGAAGGACTAAAATAGGAAAATAGAGAATGAATGTGCCAGAAAAGTTGGGAGAATGAATGGAGAAACGGTTTCCCATTTGAATTCTTCTCCTTTTCACTTGCCAGATATGGTTGTAAAAAGTTCTGATGCCCTGTAAAAAGACAGGGCATGGGAAGTGAAGTTTCATTCTTAGAAGTGCGATTAAAAAAAAAATCCTTGTGGGGTGACACCTGTGGCTCAGTGAGCAGGGCACTGGCCCCATATACCAAGGGTGGTGGGTTCAAACCCGGCCCTGGCCAAACTGCAACAACAACAAGAAAAATTGTTGTGTTTAAGTCTGCGATGTAGGTCTTCAGCTGTCTCTGAAGCTTCCTGTGAATTCTCTGCTTTTCACACATGGCAACCCTGTCCCTCTCCAGGTCACAGTGACACAACTGCAGAAACTGGTTCTATGTTCTTGTCTCCTGCCACTTTGATGAAGAGCAAGGATTAGTGTGGCTCCATCTTTCATGAGTCATGCCCAGAGCTTAGGAAAGGCTTCAATTCGGTTTAGGCCATTAGCAAAAAGTATTTTATAAAGTTAAGCCTTCTTAATTCTGCATTATGACAAGCTGGAAAAAATCCAAGTAGACATTTGACTTCACGTAAAATGTGAATGAATATACAAGCAGTGGCTGGGCGCAGTGGCTTGTGCCTGTAATCCTAGCATCTGGGAAGCTGAGGCAAAAGGATCACTTGAATTCAGGAGTTCAAGACCAACCTGAGCAAGAACAAGAGCTGTTCCCTCCTGAAAATAGAAAAAATTAGCCAGGCTTTGTGGTAGCACTTATAGCCCTAGCTACTCAGTAGAGTGAGGCAGGAAGATCTCTTGAGCCCAAGAGTTTGAGATTTCCGTGACCTAAGGTGAGACCATGGCACACTAGTCCAGGTGACAGAGTAAGATACTGTTTCAAAAAAAAAAGAAAGAGAAAAAGAAATAAGCAGTGTTAGTAAGAATTCAGAGTAAGATACTGTTTTAAAAAGAAAGAAGGAAGGAAGGAAGGAAGGAAGGAAGGAAGGAAGGAAGGAAGGAAGGAAGGAAGGAAGGAAGGAAGGAAGGAAGGAAGGAAGGAAGGAAGGAAGGAAGGAAGGAAGGAAAGAAGGAAGGGAAATAAGCAGTGTAAGAATTCAGGAAAATCATTGAAATATACAGAAACAAAAATGTCCATTTCTCTAGCAACATATTAAAACAGCTCGTTATAAATTATTTTTATGCTTTCAATGTTGTTATTTCTTTCAATAATTATTTGGGGGGGTCTGAACTAGGCTGGACCTTCTCAGTTTGGTTCTCCACACTATTTACACTTGCATCAGTCAGGAAGTCCCCTGAGACAGAGACCCGGCAGACCTCAGAATCCACTGCAGTTCTGCCCTTGAAACAGCCTCCAGCTCTCACCGCAGCTAACATGAACCTCAGGAACCTGCCCACATCCCCGGCTTTATCTTCTCACACTGCGCAAATCACCCAAGATCCTTGGTCTGCTTTCTCTTCCTCGAATACTCCTACAAAAATCTAGTTATGCTGAACACAACTTCATCTCAGCATTATATAAAAACTTTACTCCTATCTAGCTTCATTCTCTCCCTCCTCCTCTGTTGTTATTGTCATACAGATTACGTCTTTATAGATTATGTGCACATTAACACTGATTTATAGTTATTGCTTTATGCAGAAATCAGGTAGGAGATAAAAGAGAGTTATGACAAAATGACATTGATCTTGACTTTTATGTTTGCAGATACAGTTTCCTTTACAAGCGTTCTGTGTTTCTTCACTGTTACTCTCTGGTATCCTTTCACTCCAGCCTAAAGGATTCTCACTAGTATGTGTTGTAGGGCAGGGCCAGTAATAAATTCTGTCAGTGTTTTTAAATTTTCAGATTAATGTGAGGGTGTAAAGAATTAGGTCACAATGTCCGCATTTGTTGGATAAAGTCTCTGTTGTCAGTTGTGTCCTGCCCCCCATGCCCTGCCGCACGCCCTTACCTTCTGCCCACAGGTGGGAGCACAGCAATCCCCCTCCTTTGTCCCCTCTCCCTTTCCCTTCCCCTCCCCCCAACTTGAATTGAGTTTTTCCCTTGTGTGGGTGTGTATTAGCTTGTCTACTAGCTTCATATTGGTATTGAGTACATTGCTTTTTCATTCTTGTGATACTTTTCTAAGAAGAATGTGTTTCAACTCCATCCAGGTAAATACAAAAGATGTAAGGTCTATTCTGTCAGTTTTTGTTTACCCAAGAATATCTTCATTTCTCCTTCATTTTTAAAGGATAATGTTGCCATATACAGAATTTTTTCTTTTTTTATTCTTTTTTTTTGCAGTTTTTGGCCAGAGCTGGGTTTGAACCCACTACCTCCGGCATATGGGGCTGGTGCCCTACTCCTTTGAGCCGCAGGCACTGCCCCATATACAGAATTCTTGATTGGCTCAGAGCCCGTAACACAGCAGTTACGATGCCAGCCACATACACCGAGGGTGGCAGGTTCAAGCCCAGCCCAGGCCAGCTAAACAACTGCAACAAAAAAATCGCCAGGCATTGTAGAGGGTGCCTGTAGTCCCAGCTACTTGGGAGGCTGAGGCAAGAGGATCGCTTGAGCCCAGGAGTTTGAGGTTGCTGTGAGCTGTGATGCCACAGCACTCTATCAAGGGTGACGTGAGACTCTATCTCAAAAAAAAAAAAACAAGAATTCTTGATTGACAGATATAGTATTTTTCTTTGAGCACTGTCTAACTCCAGGGTTTCTGCACTGGATAATCTCAACTGAACTATCTTCAGATTCTCTGATTCTTTCTTTCGACTATTTCAATCTGCTGTTGAGCTCCTCTAGTGAATTTTTCATTTCAATTATTGTGCTTTTTAACTTTAGAGCTTGTATTTGGTTCTTTTTATAATTCTATATTTTGGTATTATCTCTTGGGTGAGACATTATTCCCAAACTTTAGTTCTTTGTAAATGGCTTCATTTAGTTCTTTGAATATATTGAAAATGGTTAAAAGTCTGTCTAGTAAATCCAACAACTGGACTTCCTTGGGGATAGTTTCTATTGATTTTTTCCCCTGTGTCTCATAGTTCTTAAGTAAAAATTGGACATTTAAAAAAATATAATGTGGGGCTTGGCACCTGTAGCCCAGTGGCTAGGGCGCCAGCCATGTACACCAGAGCTGGCAGGTTCAAATCCAGCCCTGGCCCACCAAACAACAATGACAACTACAACCAAAAAATAGCTGGGCATTGTGGCGGGTGCCTGTAGTCCCAGCTACTTGGGAGGCTGAGGCAAGAGAATCACTTAAGCCCAAGAGTTTGAGGTTGCTGTGAGCTGTGATGCCACGGCACTCTCTACCCAGGGTGACAGCTTGAGACTCTGTCTCAAAATATATATTTATATAATGTGGCAACTCTGGAAATAAGATCTTACTTCACTCTCCTACCAGGTTTTGTTGTTGTTGCTGTTTGTTGTTATTGTGTGGTTGTTTAGAGACCTTTCTGAAGTAATTCTTTAAAGTCTGTATTCCTTGGTTGTGTTGGCCACTGAAGTGTCTGATTTGTGCTCATATTGGGGTTTGTCTTCAATAATCAGCAAGGCAGTTAAACTCTACCTTAGCTTTCACTTCCTGCTGTGCACAGGCTCAAGGTCAGTCAGAGATTCGAGAGCTTTGGGCTTTCTCACATCATTCTTGAGCATGTACACAACTCTACACATGCATCTTCTAGATTCCTGGAAATACATGATGATTTGTCAAAGCTTTACGAAACTCTCATTTCCAAGCTTTTCCGTTTATGCTTTTTTTTAAAAGCCTATTTTTGGGGTGGCGCCTGTGGCTCAAGGAGTAGGGCACCGGCCCCCTATGCCAGAGGTGGCGCGTTTAAACCCAGCCCTGGCACAAAACTGCAAAAATAAATGAATGAATAAATAAATAAATAAAAGCCTCCAGAGCTCAAGACCAACATGAGCAAGAGCAAGATCCCATCTCTAAAAACACAGCCAGGCATTGTGGCAAGCTCCTGTAGTCCCAGCTTCTTGGAAGGATGAGGCAAGAATATCACTTGAGCCCAACAGTTTGAGGTTACTGTGAGCTATGACTCCATGGCACTCTACCGAGGGTGAAAAAATGCGACTGTCTCTAAACAAATAAATAAATAAATAGACGAACTAACAAATAAATAAATAAAGCCTGTTTTTGCCCTGATTGTTATTACCATCTCAGGCAGCCATGAAATCAAATAATTATACCTAAATGTTAGTGAAGATGTCCCTGGGGAAAAGGCCCCCCCCCCCACTGGATGAACTCCCAGGCAGATGAAATAAAGAACCTTGCAATTAGCCTTCCAGGAAACCACCAAACAGATCAAATAATGAGAATTCTCTGGGAAGTAGAGTTTGGAGGAGCTCTAGCCCTCACCCTTTCTGGTGGCTACCAGCCCCCTGGATTTCCCCATGAGTGTGTTGTTGGTTTTCAAGGCTACCATGGAGCTGCAGAGAAAGAGTAAAATAAGTGAAAATCTTCTTACCAAGGTTCAGCCACTTTTCTGGAATAAATGCTCCCTGGATTGCTGCAACCATTGATTGTAAAAAAGTTGATGTTGATGATTTTTGCCAGTTTTTTCATTGCCTTATGGAGAAGAGAATTCTTCGAGGTCTCAGAGATTCTCAGCCCCCATCTCCAATATATTGAATCAACATTTCAGAGATTTGGAGTAAGAATCTGCATTTTTATAAACATCCCAGATGATTCTTACCGAACCCTAAAATTTGAGGGATTACTATTTCAAAATCATTGCTCAACCACCACATTTTAAAATCAACCTTACTAAGCCAGAAAAAAAACAATGGAATTTGCATGATACCAGAAATTTTAAGGACTTCAGAACCTGCAAACAAGGATCATATCATTCTTTTCTTTCTTTTTCCACCTCTCCCCAAAGATTGAAAATATTCTAATCTTAGGACTCCCATGGCCAGGTAGTATAAAAATTGCCACAAGAATCTGAGGACCTTTATTTCCTTAAAATATTTCTAAATGACGCTTGCTGCTTGAAGCTACTTTTGCAATGCCCCGCATGCTCCAGGAAAAGGTGGATGGTAATTTGAGTTGGTGGATTTTAGCCTTTGTGAGAACCATTTATATCATATTGCAAAATATGGATAGAAGTCAAAACAGCCATTTCCTGTTCTGATCTCTGCCTGAAAAATAGCAACCTGCATAATTGGAAATCATAAATCAAGTCAATAGGGAAGTAAATTTCAGCCTTTTACTTCTGAACTAAAGGTAGTCAGATGGATGCAATTGAGCTCACACCCTGTTTCTTAATATATCATACAGTCCACTCATTGTATATTATGGTGGTAAGAATTCAATGTGAATGCACATTTTAGATCTAAATCTTTACTAACTCAGGCTGAAAGAGTGTACAGGTAGATTTATACTTCAAAAAGACTTCTTTTTTCTTTTCTTTTTTTTTTTTTTTCAAAAAGACTTCTAATAAGAACCTGATTTGGGGGTGGTGCCTGTGGCTCAGTGAGTAGAGCGCCGGCCCCATATACCGAAGGTGGCAGGTTCAAACCCGGCCCTGGCCAAACTGCAACAACAACAAAAATAGCCAGGCATTGTGGCGGGCACCTGTAGTCCCAGCTACTCGGGAGGCTGAGGCAAGAAAATTGCCTAAGCCCAAAAGCTGGAGGTTGCTGTGAGCTGTGATGCCACGGCACTCTACCGAGGGTGACAAAGTGAAACTCTGTCTCTAAAAATAAATAAATAAAAAGAACTGTTTTGGAAGGTGGTGTGGGGATTTGGGAAGATCATGCAGAGGCTGTTTTTGAAGGGAGCTTCTGCTAAGGCTCCCTGGCCTGGCTGCTTCCCTGGCCTTGGGCTAGTTTCCTAATGTCTCTAGTCCTCCATTGATTGCCTCATGGGGAAAGTGAGTACAATGATGGCGTGTATTCACAGGGCTGCCAGAAGATTAAATGCAGTAATCCAAGTTAACCCCTTAGCATTTCTGGAATAAATGCTCCTGGTACAGTGAAAGCATGAAGTGTGTGGCATAGGCTGATTGGAATTGTTTTTATTATGGGGATGGAGGTATAAAGTGCTCAGCGTAGTGGCTACCATGTAGCAGGCGTCCTAAATTCATGCTTCTCAAGATGGAAGCCACCAGCCACGTGGCCATTGAGCACTAGAAATGTGGCTGGTCTGGATTGAGTTATGCCGTGAGTGTAAAATAAAATACACGCTGGGTTCCAAAGACTTAATGCAATTTTTATTTATTTATTTTTTTTTGCAGTTTTTTGGCCAGGGCTGGGTTTGAACCCACTACCTCCAGTATATGGGGCTGGCGCCCTACTCCTTGAGCCACAGGTGGTGCCTTAATGCAATTTTTTAAAAGTCTGAAATATCTCATGAAAAGTTTCTAGATTGATTACATATTGCTTGAGAATATTAGGAGTATATTGGGTCAAATAAAATACATTATTAAATTTAATTTCACCTTTTCTTCTTACTTTTTTAAATGTGGCTAGAAGAAAATTGAAGTTTCCAGAGGTGACTTGTATTTGGAGCTCCCTCAAAATTATTAGCTTTACAGCTAACTAATTTCTGGAGTATCTACTATGAAGTAGGCCACATGGAGGTGGTCTCCTAGAGGAATGTGGCAAGTGCCACAGGAGTGCCTGGCAGGAGAGTCCCATCCCCTGCATGAGGGAGGCCCACCTGTAGGAGGTGATGTCTGAGCCCGGACTCACTCCAGAGAGCAGCAGGAAATTCAAGAGTGCTGCTTTGCTGGGGACTTTGCTCCTCTCAGAAACTTTGTTCACATTTTAGAGGCAGGGAAGACATCATCACACCTCTCTACCCTATGAAAACCTGACAGTCCATGAGTCCCAGCAAAGGGCCAGGTCAAGGTGTAAGGGACGTTCTGATACAAGAACCTTAATCTTAGTGTTTGGCCTCGCATACCTGTTTGTCTAGTCAGCGAGGTGTGGATGGATAAACATTGCTCGAAGGATTGTTTGCCTTCCAAGGACATTTAAATACAGCAATAATTTTTTAAATGCAATGCCAAGTGAAGCCAAGTGAAGCTTTGGAAAGTCAGTGCTCAGCTCTTGCTGTGACGATCTTTGAGTTTTAGGGTGCTTTGAAAAGGCATGGCAGGTCCGGGCACAGTGGCTCACTCCTTTAATCCTAGAGCTTTGGGAGGCTGAGCTGGGAGAATTGCTTGAGGCCAGGAACTTAAGACGATCTCCTATCTACAAAAACCCAGAAAAATTAGGAAGTGTGGTGGTACGGCACCTGTAGTCCCAGCTACTCAGGAGGCTGAGGCAAGAGGGTCTCTTGAGCCCAGGAGTTATGAGATTGCTGTGAGCTATGAAGTCCCACTACACTCCAGCCTGGGCAACAGACTGAGACCCTGTCAAAAAAAAAAAAAAGGAAGGAAGGAAAGAGGGAAGAAAGGAAGGAAAGAAAGAAGGAAGGAATAAGCGCTGCTAACTAGCCAATTTTCTGTCTTTCAAAAACTACTTCATGAGGGAGATATATAACAGCTCTACCTGTAGGAAGTCCCACTATGCTGGCAACACTGAGAGAGAGGCAATGCTCTGGGGTTTTTTAGAGGGTTTTTTTGTTGAGGTAGACTTTCACTCTGTGGCCCATTGCTCACAGCAACCTCAAACTCTTGGGTGCAATCCTCTTGCTTCGGCCTCCAGGGTCTCTGGGACTACAGGAGCCTGCCACCATACCCAGCTAGTTTTTCTATTTTTAGAAAAGACAGGATCTTGCTCTCAAGCTGGTCTTAAACTCCTGAGCTCAAGCAATCTACCTGCCTTGGCCTCCCAGAGTGCTAGGATTACAGGCATGAGCCACTGCACCTGGCCTGCTACGCTCTATTTTAATCAGGCTCCATGAAGAAGCAGCTCTTGCTCAGGCTGGTGTCAAACTCTAGCTCAGATAATCCACCCACCTCAGCCTCCCAGAATGCTAGGATTACAGACATGAGCCACCATGCCCAGCCTTGATGGCCTTTTCGTCCATATCCAGTGTCCACACCAGAAGTCCCTTCGAGTTCACATAGCCTTGTTTTGTAAACTTCCATCTCCCTAGTATCCTTAGGTTACACCACCTTCTGGTTCCTCTGTCCACACCACAAGGCCCCTTGGGAACACAGTTATCTGTGCCTGCATCACAAGTTATGTCACATACAGACAGCTTTCTGCTTCCATACCACAAGTCAACCTTTTCCCCTCCGCTCCAAAAGTCCCCTCAGGATACCCAAGTATCTCTGTCAACACTTCTAGTCCTCTTGGGCACATGCCCCATCGATGTTCAGTCTAACCCTGAACACAGGTGATGAGGCCACCACCAACTCAGTCCCTGGGGTGTGGTTGTGGGAGCCACATCCCTTTTACCCTCAGGAGCACATTGCCTTCTCCGTCCAGACTCCAGAACCCCTTGGGTACTCAACGCCCACATCAGAAGTCCCCCCAAGTACAGAAAGCCTTTATATGACTGATAAATAAGTCCTCTCAAGTACCTACAGCCTTCCATACCCACATTATAAGTTTCCTCTTGGACTCCCACCTTCTGGGTCCTGGGCCTCGGAAAGGACTGCCCTAGGCAACTAACTAATACAAAAATCAGGATGGTCCAAGTCCATTGTGCTAGGGTATCAGTTGACACAGGCTGGCATTCTGGTCAAATAGGTTTTTCTTTTCTTTCTTTCTTTCTTTCTAAACATACATTGGGCCAGGCACTGTGGCTCATGCCTGTAATCCTAGCACTCTTGGAGGCTAAGGCAGGTGGATTGCTTGAGCTCAGGAGTTCGAGACCAGCCTGAGCAAGAGTGAAACAGACTCTATCTCTGGGGACTTCTAGATCAAGGAAGAGCTCTCAATAAATATATAAATAAGATAATGAAACAATAAACATACACTAGTTCCCATATTTGGGGGCAATTTAGCTCTTCATTAAGTATAAGATGGCTTGTTCAAGCAGGTTTTATATGGGATGTTATAATCTTTCTTTTTTTTTAAAGACAGAGTCTCACTTTATTGCCCTTGGTAGAGTGCTATGGTGTCATAGCTCACAGCAACCTCCAGCTCTTGGGCGTAAGCAATTCTCTTGCCTCAGCCTCCAGAGTAGCTGGGACTACAGGCGCCTACCACAACGCTCGGCTATTTTTTTGTTGCAGTTTGGCTGGGGTTGGGTTCGAGCCCGCCACCCTCGGTATATGGGACTGGCACCCTACTCACTGAGCCACAGGCACCACCCAGGATGTTATAATCTTTTTAATAACTTTTCCTCCAGCTTTATTGAGGTATATTGACAAATAAAAATTGTATATGTTTAAGTTGTATAATGTGAAGCTCTGTTATGCATATAAGTTATGCAGTGGCTACCACAATTAATGTATCTGCCATGTTTGAGCTGATAATCACATTTTTGCCATGACTGTGGACCTGCCAACCCACTTTGTTGATAGAGATCAACTTCCCACACACCCTCTTGGAGCAAAGAAAAGAGAAGCTGGGTTAGGACAAATTGGTCTCCTAGCCTGAATTTGGCTCCAGACTTTCTGCTGTTAAGAAAAGCCTCAAGTGGGTGGCGCCTATGGCTCAGTCGGTAAGGCGCCGGCCCCATATACCGAGGGTGGAGGGTTCAAACCCGGCCCCGGCTGAACTGCAACCAAAAAATAGCCGGGCATTGTGGCGGGCGCCTGTAGTCCCAGCTACTCGGGAGGCTGAGGCTGGAGAATCGCTTAAGCCCAGGAGTTGGAGGTTGCTGTGAGTTGTGTGATGCCACGGCACTCTACCGAGGGCCATAAAGTGAGACTCTGTCTCTACAAAAAACAAAAAGAAAAGCCTCAAGTTTTCTGTAGTCAATTAATATTCTTCCCACTTGGCAGAGAAAGGAGGAGAGATGGTCCACCTGCTGAATCCCCGAGGGGGTCATGACTGTGGGTCAGCAGGGCAAGAGGGATGTGGCTTCCCCACTCTCACCCCAGGAACTGAACTGGTTCTGGCCTCAACATCTGTGTTCAGGGGTAAACTCAGGTGGCTACTTGGTCTGGAAGCTTCCCCAGTGTTGCAGGCCAGTCACAGAACAAACCCTCTCTCTAATCCCCAACCACACAGAATCCAAACCCTAAAGACAGCCTTAGAATAGACTTTGTTGTCTTAGAATGTTCTTGATTAGTGATTCTGCACACTACCCTTTTCCTGTCCCCAGCCTCCCCTTCTGAGCCTGGCTGGCTCTTTAAGCCACACTGCCCAGGTGAGTCTTCCTAAGTGTCTGGTACTCACAGGATTGAGTGAAGATAAGCAGTTCTGTTTACCATTTCTCTGAGCCTTCAGCAGCATTCTGACTCTGGTTATTCCAACTTACTTGGCTGTGAATCTTATTTCTCACTGATCATCTTAGAAGACTGTGTTGGGCAGGACACTATTACAGGCTGGGTTTTTTAGAAGCAGGACATGAAGTGGCAATTCTTGTATAAGTGATTTACTGAGGGAGGAGTCTCCAGAGAGACTTTCCAGGGCAGGGAATAAGGCAGGCAAAGACCTGGGTTCAGATGTTAAGTTAGACTCAGCCCACTGAGGCACCACAGGGGTTGTCCCTGTTCCCAGGCCCAGACAAGGGAACTGGGGGGTTATACTCCATACAGACTTGGCCACAGCCACATCCTGCAATGTGCCTACACAATCTCCTGTCAACGCCAGGCAAGGCAGCCCAGTCTGCCAAGGGCAGCAGAGGGCTGTAGGTGTGAGCAGTGGCAGCCAACATCCCAAGAGCTAGAGAGCAAGGTGTGCTGGCCAGTCCCATGCCACATATTCATTATCTCTAAGGTAAAGAGAAATTATCTTAGAGATAACTCAAGGTGAAGGGAAAACTTCACCTTAAGGTTGCCAGACCATGAATTGAGGACGGGTGCATGTGTGCAGGGTAGAGCAAGTTTCTTAGGGAAATGGGCTTTTAGACAAGAACCTTCTCTGGTTTAAGGAACAGGTAAGGGGAATAGAAGCAGGATCTAGGCGGGGCACAGAGGCTCACACCTGTAATCCTAGAACTCTGGGGACTGAGGCAGGTGGATTGCTTGAGCTCACAAGTTCAAGACCAGCCTGAGCAAAAGCGAAACCCCTGTCTCTACTAAAAATAAAAAATCTGAGGCAAGCGGATCACTTGAGCCCAAGAGTTGGAGGTTTCTGTGAGTTATGATGCCACGGCACTCTACCGAGGGCTCAAAAAAAAAAAAGGGTGGCGCCTGTGGCTCAAAGGAGTAGGGTGCCAGCCCCATATACCGGAGGTGGTGGGTTCAAACCCAGCCCCAGCCAAAAACTGTAAAAAAAAAAAGAAGTAGGGTCTAATGGAGGTGGGTGCTCTCCACTTGAATTCTGGAAGCAGGCAGGAGGCAATTCATGCAGTCCTAGGGTGGAGATGGGGTTGTCAGAGAGGGCAAGAGGATGCAGTCAGCTGGGGGGTGGGGACTTCCAGATCAAGGAAGAGCTCAAGTGTTTGATATTCTGCCCTCCATCATGCTGTCTACCAAGACAGATCAGACAATGTGCATTATCCCCATTTTCTCCATTTGCGCTAAGCAAGGATTGTCACACTGTCAGTCTCCCACCACGGGGGTGGGCAGACCTCAGGCTTGGCTCTAACCCAGGCCCAGAAAGAGAGCAGAAGATCCTTGTGGGCCCCTTCATGCTCCCAGCTCACTTTGGGGACTTGGGCTAGGGACTTCTGGGGAGCCCCAAAGCCTGAGCTGCAGCAGAGCCAGGGGACAGCTCCAGGGCTGAGCAAGGGGAGGGCAAGGCAGCTTGATCATGCCTGGAGTCGGTGCATACTGCAGGCCAGAGTCTGTTGCCAGGACCCAGGCAGCACAGAGCCAGCAAACTAGCCCCATGACCGCCTCAAAAAAAGCTGGACAGAGAGGGGCAGTGGTCAGAGCCCCTACAGAAGCCCCCAAATGTTGATTTACTGACTCCCAACTTTCCCTTCCATTCTCCAGAGACCCTGGAAGAATGAGGCAACATCTTCCAACAGCTCCCCTAACCCAAGTGTTCCCCTCACCTGGACCATGGGGGTGGAGGGGCTCCTGGAAGTCTGGCCTCAGGTGCTTCACCTGTGGACACTTGGGCCCACTCCAGTAGAGCTGGGAGAAGGCATCCCCATTCCTACAGACTCCGTGGAGGGGAGCCCCCAGAAATGACTGCAGGATTGACCCCCAGCCAGAATGTTTCTTCCTCCGCCCTGAGCCTCCCAGGGGCAAAAGCTCCAGGCCCTACTCATCCTGCAGGATTAGCGTCTTCTTGCCTCCATCTTCCATTCTTTGGCTCCCTCACACCATTTCCTTCCTCTACCTCTTTTCTGAAACTCCTAGGCTCAAGCGACCCTCTTGCCTCAGTAGTGCCAAGTTGCTGGGACTGCAGGTGTGTGCCACCACCGCACCCGGCCCTCCACTTCTCTGACCTCTACCAGATTAGGCCACTCATGGGATATTCAGTTAATATCCTGCTCCACGACAGGCTCAAAAATGTTGGGAATCAAAATCCAAATCAAGGGACTGTCTCAAAACAAATGGCCTAAATTCTTCTAAACTGTCAAGATCAGGCTGAGCGCGGTGGCTAACATCTGCATCCTAGCACTCTAGGAAGCCCAGGTGAGATGATTGCTTGAAGCCAGGAGTTTGAGATCAGCCTGAGCAAGAGCAAGACCTAGTCTTAACTAACAATAGAAAAATTAGCTAAGCATGATGGTAGTCCCAGCTGCTCAGAAAACTGAGGCAGGAGGATCACTTGAGCACAGAAGTTTGAGGTTGCAGTGAGTTATGATGACACCGCTGCACTCTGGGTGGCGGCAGCAGAGCAAGACTCTGTCTCAGGAAAAGGTCAAGATTATAAAAGGGAAAGGAAGGTTAAGAAACCATTGCAGATGAAAGGAGATCAAAGTGACATATCCCGTTTCCCTGAAAATAAGACATCCTCCGAAAATAAGACCTACTTACAGGAAAGATAAGACATCCCTGAAAATAAGACCCAGCGCATCTTTGGGAGGGAAACAGGGTAGAAATGCAAGGCAATGCATTTGGGATCATATCCTGGACCAGGAGAAAAATTCACTATGTAGGATTCGCTTGGGAATTGGCAAAATTTGCAAATAGATTCAAATAGATTGAATAGAGAATTAAATAGATTAAATAATAGAGTTGTATTGATGTTAATTTTCTTGATTTTGATTATTATGCTTCGGGTATGTAAGATACTATCTTTGTTTTTAGGAAATACATCTTGAAGTGTTTATTTTTATTTTATTTTATTTTTTGAGACAGTCTCATTCTGTTGCCCTGGCAGACTACTCTGGCGTCATAGCTCACAGCAACCTCAAACTTCTGGGTTTGAGCGATCCTCTTTTTTTTTTTTTTTTTTTTATTAAATCATAACTGTATACAATGATATGATTATGGGGCATCATACACTCACTTCATAAACCATTTGACACATTTTTATCACAGTGGTTAACATAGCCTTTCCGGCGTTATCTCAGTTGAGCGATCCTCTTGCCTCAGCCCCCCAAGTAGCTGGAATGACAGGTACCCACCACAAAACATGGCTAGTTTTTCTATTTTTTTAGTAGAGACAGGATCTTGCTGTTGTTCGGGCTGGTCTCGAACTCCTGAGCTCAGCAGATCCACAAGCCTTGACCTCCCAGAGTGCTAGGATTACAGGAGTGAGCCAGCTCACCCGGCCCTGAATAATTTTTTTTAAAGTTTAAATAATTAAGAAAAACAAATTAACTGCTAGCATGCAATACACATTATTCTTGTTTTCCACTACAATGTCCTAGAGATTGTTCCAAATCCTTTTCCTCAGGCTGGTCTCAAACTCCTTAACTCAAGCCATCTACCCTCCTCAGCCTCCCAGAGTGCTAGGATTACAGGTGTGAGACACTGTGCCTGGCCCTAGGTGAAGGATTTACCTAAGCTCTTTGTAATGGCACAAATCAGAAGTTGCTTCCATGGCTCCATGGCTAGAGAGAAGACCAAGGCCATTCTGTTCTTTCATCTTTCTCATTGCTTCCTCTTGCTATGATGTACATATAAGGCCAAGGGGTTGACCCTAGTGAGTATTGTTGGGTTTGTGGGGTCTACACAGAGAGGGTATGGGTGAGTGAGATGAATACCCAGGACCTGTTTCCTTGAAACTGTTCGTTCTCTGCCCACCTTACCCTAGTTAGGACTAGACCTCTAGTACCGTGGTTCTCAACCTTCCACGGCCCTTTAACACAGTTCCAAAGGGGTCACAACCCACAGGTTGAGAACCGCTACTCTAATAGTACTTTCTTTTAATTCCTCAGCCAGCCTCAATTATTGAAAGACACAGCCCCTGTTGCCTACCAGCATGTGTGATTTTGAAGAATTTGTGAAAAGTATCCCAAATGACATATGAACCTTTCCTGTAGAACTAGGGAGAAAGTTCCTTTCTGCTGATGGTTGATCCTTGTTGAGCATGGAACCAAACTAAATTAAAATTCCTAGTAGACTTGTTTGGCAAGACCCTACCTACCTTGTCCTCGTTTCTGCATATCTGTGTCGCCATGCGTCACCTTATGTCTCAGGCTGCAAGGGACTGATGATCTCCATATCAGACTGGGTTAGTCCAATGTGGAGGCTGCTGACACCTTATTTATTGTTACGGGGCCACTACCTGGCCCATTACCCAGTGACTTCGGGTTTGTCCCTGGACTCCCACAAAGAACTATTTTGTTCTAGCAATTTCTTTTCACATCCATTGCCCCAGGGTTTCTGTAGACCTCCTATCAGAGAATAGTACTTGACCCAAATTTCTGGATCACCTAGCAAATTCTTACAGCCTTTTATTATTACAGTCACTTCCAACAGGAGGTGCATTAGACACATATTTGCAGTTGGCATGGAGGAAGTGGAAATTGTCATTGAGGGTTCTGTTAACTCAGGCTTATCCCCTCTTCTTTCTCATATACCAGGGGAGCTCTATTCCTGAGTCCCAGAAGTGATTATGAAACATCTTTTAGTTATATGCAGAGCCTAAATGTCACTTGTGCAATCGCCTATGGCTGCCCTGTTCTTGGTTTAACGCTCTGCCATCCCCATCTTGAAAGTCTTAACTATTTTTGAACAAGAGGCCATACATTTTCATTTTGCACTGAGCCCAGCTAATTACATAGCTGATTCTGGATATAAAGTGTGTGAAGTCCCAGCAAAAAGTGGTGAAAGACATTTGAGTATTGAGCCATGAACATAACTTGCTCCAAGCATTCTCCCTTCTAAACCCGGAGCTTGTGTTTGGGACAGGAAGATATCTGGAGAGAACAGCCCCTGGAGCTGGGTCACTGCTGGACATGAGAGCTGGTCCAGACTGTGTAGGGATAGCCAGGACTGTCCCCACCATTCCCCGATTGTAGTATCATTTCTTCTTCATATCCAGCTGCCTTCTCAACATGTCCGTACCAGCCAGGCAGTGATGGGCACAGGAACCAAGGCTCAGCATTGCCTCTTGGCCAATAGCTACTTTGAAGTATAATAGCTGTCTTAAATGTCAAAACTAAATTCTGCTCTCTCCCTCATTTCTCACCACCTCCGCTGCTGCCACCCTTGTTAAAGCTCTTGTCTGTGATGTCTTAACCACTCTTCTTCTTCCCAACTTTGTCCCCTTAAGTCTGTTCTCAACGCATGAGCCAAGCAATCCTGTTAAAGTGACTATACTTTACTACCCTCTTTGAGAACAAAAAGGAATACTAATGGTAATTTCTTTTTTGTTGTTGTTGTTGTTGCAGTTTGGCAGGGGCTGGGTTCGAACCCGCCACCCTGAGCATATGGGGCCGGCGCCCTGCTCACTGAGCCACAGGCGCCACCCATACTAATGGTAATTTCAATGAATAGCCAGAGTAAGCCGCCAGTACAGGCCCTGGCGACCAGAAGGCGTGATCACCTTGATTAGATCTCATTATTTGTTTGCTCAAAACCCATGTCTTAATCCAATGGTTCTCAAACTTCCTAATGCCATGACCCTTTAATACAGTTCCTCATGTTGTGGTGACCCTAACCATAAAATTATTTTCATTGCTACTTCATAACTGTAATTTTGCTACTGTTATGAATTATAATATAAATATCTGATATGCAGGAGATCCCCAAAGGAATCACAACCCACAGGTTGAGAACCACTGTCTTAATCTATTATCTGTTGCTCTAACAGAGTATCACAGACTGGGTAATTTATAAAGAAAAGAAGTTTATTTACCTCACATTTCTGAAGGCTGGGAAGTCCAAGAACATGGCACTGGCATCTGGTAAAGGCCTTCTTGCTACCATCATAACATGGCAAGCGGGCAAAACATGGGCAAGGGAGAGCTTGCTCTCATAGCAAAGCTACTCCCACAATTGCTAACCCCTAATCCCCATTAGCAACATTAACTCATTCATCCTCATTAATCCTTTATTCTATTCACAGGGACAGAGCCAGCATGAACCCATTTAGGCTGGAGGTTAAAATTTTTTAATTTTTGCATGAAATTCATATGTGTTGCCCAGAAAAATTCAAGGAACAAGAATTTGAAGAGAAAAACATTTATTATATTCTACTGTTACATGGCATTCCAAAAATGGAACACTAGACAAAACTGTTACATTATAGGTAAAGTATAAAATCATGTTTCTTATATTCAGGTGGTGGTGACACCTGCTATTCACTGCGATATTCAACAGAATATTTCACATGGAAGGCAACATCACACTTTTCACATTAAAAAGTGGTGTTCTTGGCCAGCACCTATAGCTCAGTGGGTGGAGCGCTGGCCCCATGTGCCGAGGGTGGCGGGTTCAAACCCAGCCCCTGCCGAACTGCAACAAAAAAAATAGCCAGGTGTTGTGGCGGGCGCCTGTGGTCCCAGCTGCTCGGGAGGCTGAGGCAAGAGAATCGCCTAAGCCCGGGAGGTGGAGATTGCTGTGAGCTGTGTGACTCTGTGGCACTCTACCAAGGGCGATAAAATGAGACTGTCTCTACAAAAAAAAAAAAAGATAAAAAGTGGTGTTCTTGTGACATTCAGAACACCATGTTTACTTTCTCTGTTTGACTATCAGATGATTCATGCCACCATAACGTGAGTGAGTCAATGTTATGCTTCTGAGAAGGTCTTCCTCTTTGGCCAGGTTCTAGAAGCTGACCTTGAGTCTCCAGATAATGGCATACCACACATCAATGAAAGTCCAGCAAATCCCCTGGCTTCTCATCATGTTTTTGTGGTTGCCACACATTTTGTAAGACCAGTTTGAAATAAAACAAAAGAATACCATTTCTTTCTACAACTGATGCCTTATGCTTATCACAGTTGTCATCAGCTCTGTCTACACCGTACATGAAATGGTTTACACTTTGATCATGTTTGCCTGCTGAACTTGGGTTTTCTTTTTCAGTTTCTGAGAATAACAATTGACAAGACACAGGAGAATTGATACCGGCACCAGATGAAGCAACAGTGACAACATGTTGTATTATCATTCCATCTGCAAACAATATCCCCTTTGCCATCAGTTCAATAATTAAATGTGCCTTGTTTTTTTTTCTTCAGAGCTACATATGATTCCAATGGAGCTTTGTCAGCACAGTCCTTTCTCAACGTACCTATTACCTGATGTTCCATTGAACTAGAAGTGCAATACTGGTGAAAAAGTTATTGAATACAAAATGGTATTATCCAGAGTGTGCCTCCATATGTGCCTCACTAAACTGAAGGACGAGTGATGCACCAACACTGCACTCCTCATGGTTAGTGTTTGTGGTTTTACCCTGTTATGGCAGAAAACAGCTAATATAGCACAGACATGTTTGTTGCAGCACACCGAAACTCAAGGCCAAACTGAGTGGGCTTGCCTCTAATAAATTGTTCATACCTGTGATGAGTAAATAAGGAACCATGCATTCATCACAGCTGAAACACGTTTCATTTGGATCAAATTTTATACATTTCTCATTGCGTATGCTTTTAAGAGGCTGCAATTTGGAAAACCTATCCATTGGGTCAACATCTGTGTTGTCAGCAACAGGCGAATTAAAAAATACAGTTTCAACATGGTGACATCTCATGGCAGCACTAACAAGTACATTATGCGCGTTTGTCTTTGTTCCCAGGACAAATGCCTCTAGGAACAGAGATGTAGCCCTCAGAAAAATAATCCCCAGAAAACATTTGAATTTGGAGCCAGGCAAGCCAAGATTTATACCCATACTTGCAGCATGCAAGTTGGAGTATGTGAGAAGACTTTCTGTGGGAAGTTCTCATTCAGTGAAGAAATCATTCGGTGGTTCTGTAACTCAACCCGCTGTGGGCTGTGCAGTTAGGTCAGTATTTTTTTTTTTTCATTTATGAACGATTTTTGTCACTTTCTTTTTCTTTGATGGAAGAGGTGGCTGTACAGTAGATGTAGATGGAACTTCATTGTCAAGAAAGTCATCTCCAAGTGGGTATGAGGGATCATCTGAGTCAGACTCAACTTTAGTTATAAAATTATTTCAACTAAAAAAAGGGAAAAAGAGATTATTAGGGATAATTTTGGCTATTGTGCCTAGTGCTCCAAAATCGGAACATACACAATGTCAAAGGCATAACCAATGCAATAATAATAACTTCAGTATTTTCTTTTTACAGAACAATAGAATAGCTAGTAGAGAAGTAATACCAAAAAATTACTAGTTCAGCATAGCCAGTATCTGCAGCAGTGAATAACTCTGTGGACCATGTGGATCATATGGTAACATGTATACTCAGGAGGCAGCCGTGTGAGAAATCATACCTCAGTCATGACCTTGAGTAGTAGGATATAAATCATTCCCACATCACTACCATTGCAATAATGGGACCTGAGGCGTAAGTTGGCTAATTCAGTCAGTCATGAGGGCAGAGGGATTAAGTTTCCAACACACAGACTTTTGGGGGACGCATTCAAGCCATAGCAACCCTACATTTCACATGGCATAAGAGCCAAAGTCCTAGCAGGAAGCGGGATGCATTTCCTGATCTGGTTAGCTATCTCTGTGACCTCATTTCCTTTTGTTCTCTCTGCTTCCACTGCACAGCTTCCTTCTGGAAACATGCCAGGCATATTGATTAGGGCAGTTGTGCTCTTCCCAAAATGTCCTTCCCTCCAAGATCTGCATGGCTCCATCTCCTTCTCTCTTTCAAGCTTTTGCTCGAATGTCACTTTCTTGGGGAGGCTTGCCCTGAGCACTCCAGAATCTCAACCCTACTTTCAAGGAAACGGGACTCCCTGTCATGGCTAATGGGCGACTTAGTGAGGCCTTGGAGATTTCCCTGGCCTGCTTTGGGGAAGTATCCCGTATCAATCCCCTCCCAGTTGTCGCCACCCAGACCAATTAATAACACAGAACTCTAGCTCAAGTTATAGTCCTTGCAGGCAATCTGCACTGTTACCCTGATGGGGAAATGTATATGAAGGGTGGACCCTTGGCTCTGGTGGGAATGAGTTAGGAGATCCTAGGTTCTTACACTTTTCTGTATCTAAACGTCTGGAAACCATATGATTGTCTGGATTAGGCCCCTCCCAATCTCCACTTACCCGAGGCCCATGCCTTTGTCCAGCACTGCTCATGGCCAGCTTCTTAAGGTCAAGGCAGAGAGACAGAGAAGGCCCTGGAGACCGTGAGTGGTAAAGTCAGGGCAGAACAGGAAATCGACAGGGTAGTCTGGGTGTGTTCAGTTTAAATTTTTTTCCATCTCACCTCTGTTTTCACTAAGGTTTTCTTGACCTTGGGTCCATGGACAGATTTCATGGGGTCCCTGAACTTGAATGGGGAAAATACTTAAATGTTTATTCTCACTAACCCCTGAGCGATACTTGGGGTTTTCTTCAATTATGAATGCAGTCTTCAGTCGTATTAGCAACACCAACAGAAATTGAAGATATTTTCCAGTCGTATTAAGTCATTACCCTGATCTAGAAAAGTCATTTGTGCTCATCGTCTTTTCAAAATTACTAGATCTTGTTATTTATTCCTACACAGTTTATCCATTTACAAACATCATTTTGAGACGAGCTCCAGTGTCGCCAGTCTGTGCACAAAAATGGTTGAGGATCTCTGATGGGGGTTATTTTCATTTTGGGGGCTCAAGGCGATCTGGGATTTGGTTGTGAAGAGAGCTGAGACATCGGGGTCCGGGCGCCCCTGCCCCTGCGGCACAGGGCTGTGGGAGGGGCAGGCCCAGTTCTGCCTGTTCCAGGCTTCAGGGACCACGCCGCGCCCTGGGCGTGCGCCTCTCCCGCCGGGAGCGCCACTCCGCCACCTAGTGCTGAGATGCCGCGTAGCGCTCGGGTCCGCAGCCAGGTCCACGCCCAGCCCGCGGGTCGCATCCAGCTGGCCAGCTGCTCCAGCGCACGCCTTTACTCTGCCGCCGGCTCCTAGGACAACTTCCCCATCCCCCAGCAGGGTCTCAGATTTAAATGTTCTCCTCTGAACAGTCCCACGATTCCAGCCTGCATAGTCTGCACCACTGTGGTGGGGACCAGGTCGTACAGAGAGACCTTGCTTTTTGTTTTCTAAACACACCTGGTACCACGCTCATGAATTTTGCCATCCCATTATTATTTAAATATGCAATTACTTTTCTTAAAGGACTCACTTTTTTACCGAAATAAATACAAAAAAGAAAAGTTTACATCACCATCACAAATGGAAAACCCAGTGTACTTTGCCCCAAATATAAGGTTAACTATAAAGACAGATAAAGACAAAAACAGTTCCATTATTGTTAATACTGGGATACATTCCAGCTAGGCTTTGTCACAGGCTCCAGTGTTCAGCAAGGTGTTAACCACTGGGTAGTATCAAACAAAGGCTTTCTCTTGGACATGAATGGAAGGACTTGGGGAGAAAATTGAAAAGAGAATGACTTTCCTATTATGGCAGTAAGTATTGTTATAGTAAGGTCATCCTGTCCTTTGGGGGACACTGAGGAAAGCAAGAATGAGCCCTTGGTGGCTGGTCAGTACTCAGCAGCAGCAGCAGTGCACTGAGGGACCTCAGTGGAAACCAGGCCCTGGGGTGGGGGCTTTGTATACATGTCAAAAAAGATTGGATGTGGGTCCTGACCCACAAGCAAACACTTCTGATTATGAGAGTAACATAAACCAGTCGCCAGCCTGCCCCCCCCCCCGCTTTTTAGAATAGGGTCTCACTTTGTCTGCCAGGCTAGAGTGCCCTGGTATCAGCATAGCTCACAGCAACCTCAAACTCCCGGCTCAAGCCATCTTCCTGCCTCCTGAGTAGCTGAGACTACAGGAACCCGCCACTGATGCCTGCCTAAGTTTTCTCTTTTTACTAGAGATGGGCTTGTTCAGGCTGGTCTCAAACTCTTGATCTCAAGTAGTCCGCCCACCTTGGTCTCCCAGGGTGCTAGTATTACAGGCATGAGCAGCCACAACCAACCCGCCAGAGACCTTTTCTAATTAATTTCACTAACCTCTTATATATTTTTTTAAGTATATATTCCCTCTGCCTCTCTGCTCCCAGCACCATAGCAGTTTAGACAGTTTTGTAGAGTTGTTTTACAAGTACTCTCTAGCATCACACGTTCTTTTACGCCATCTGGGAGCATACAGATGATCTTTTTTCTCTTTGTATTCCCAGACACAGAGTGTGGCTACTTAGCAAAGAGGGAAGAAATAAATGAGTAAAACTACTCTGCACTGTGGTTTTGTCTAGACCACAGCACTAGGGAGTTTCTCAATAAACACAACCACTGCCCATCCTACCTGTCTAAATGCACCCCACCCAGCAGATTTTTTTCAACATTATTCCACTCACCTATAAATAACTCAGGTTCCCATGCACTCAGACCAATTAATAACACTGAACTCTAGTTCAAGTTATAGTCCTTGTAAGCAATCAGAGCAGCTGTGCCGATGTTGTATGATTCCTTCTATAATCGGCATATGTTGTATGTTGTATGTTGTGAGTTCATATGTTGTATGATTCCTTCTATAATCGGCACTGCTGATCTGATTGCTTTATCTGAAATGGCCAAGCATGGATGTCTAGATTGAGCTCAGAGCAGCCAGCTTTTGCCACACTGACTAGGGATTCACAGTGAGTGAGGAGCTGGCATGAGGAAGGATGAGGCTGTGCCTCTCCCTCCCTGATGTCAGGACAGGCCAATCTGCCCATAACCATAAGCATAATCATGATCATAACCACAACAGCACTACTAGCAACTCCCACTACACACACGCACGAGGCTGCTTGGGTCACAAGGTACTTCCTTGTGTACCATCTCATTTGGGTTTCCCAATAGCCCTTGAGTCAGTCTGGCCGGTGATTTTTCATCTATTTTACACAGAAAGAAACTAGATATTCATAGTAGCACTATTTACAATAGCCAAAAGGTGAAAACAGCCCCAAAGTCTATCAACTTATGAATGAGCAAAATGGGATCTATGCAGAGAATGGAATCCTTTTCAGCCCTAAAAAGGAATGAACATTGAAAGTGTTATGCTAAGAGAAAAAAGTTAGACACAAAAGTTCATATGTTGTATGATTCCTTCTATATAAAATATCCAGAATAGACCAGGCACGGTGGCTCACGCCTGTAATCCTAGCACTCTAAGAGGCCGAGGCGGGTGGATTGCTTGAGGTCAGGAGTTTGAGACCAGCCTGATCAAGAGTGAGACCCCATCTCTACTAAAAATAGAAAGAAAAACTACCTGGGCATGGTGATGCGTGCCTGCCATCCCAGCTACTGCGGAGGCTGAGGCAAGAGGATTGCTTGAGCCCAAGTATTTGAGGTTGCTGTGAGCTATGACACCATGGCACTCTACCCAGGGTGACAGAGTGAAACTCTGTCTCAAAAAAAAAAAAAATCCAGATTAGGCCAATCCATAGAGACAGAGAGCAAGTTAGTGGTGGCCAGGGGCTGGCTGGAGAATGGGGAGAACAGGGAGAATGACAGCTAATGGGTATGGGGTTCTAATTGAGGTGATGAAAATGCTTTGGTAGAATGTTGATTACCCGACATTGTGATGCTGCTAATGCCATTGAAGCATACGTGTTAAAATCATTCATCCTACCATTTTTGTATGAGCTGAATCTCAGGGTAATTAAAAAATTAATAATAAAATGTCTTCTTTATAGAAGAATTCCAGTTCATTAGTACAGGAAGATTGACAGAAATTACCCATATTAGGTATAAAATAGGTTGTCCCCACTGTAGATAGTAAAAGGATAATAATAATACCAGGACATTATTTGCAGTGCCTGTGGCTCAAAGGAGTAAGGCTCTTGCCCCATATGCCAGAGGTGGTGGGTTCAAACCCAGCCCCGGCCAAAAACTGCAAAAAAAAAAAAAAAAAGTTATAAAATTAAAAAAAATAATAATAATACCAGGACATTATTTTTTTAAGTAGCAGAGAAAATTAAAAATAATAATAAATTTTAAAAATTAACAAAATATAGAAAAATTTTAGATAAATAAGAGAATATTATAAACAACTTTACACCAGTGACTCAGTAATTTAAAACCTCCCTATTAATAAAGCCCCAGATGCAAATTGCTTCAACAGTGAATTCTCCCAAATATTCAGGGAAGATATAACAAGACTCTTATATACTTTCCAAAGTAGGAAAATAAGGAATATGGCCAGGTATGTTGGCTCACACCTATAATGCTAATACTCTGGGAGGCCAAGGCAGGAGGATCCCTTGAATTCAGGAGTTGGAGACCAGCCTGAGCAAGAGTGGTCTCTACTAAAAAGAGAAAAATTACCTGGCATTATGGTAGTCGCCCATAGTCCCAGCTATTTGGGAGGCTGAGGCAGGAGAATTGTTTAAACCCAGGAGTTTGAAGTTGCTGTGAGCCAGGCTAATGTCACGGCACTCTAGCTTAGACAACAGAGTGAGACTCTGTCTCAAAGAAAACAAAAAGAATAGCCGGGCGTTGTGGCGGGCGCCTGTAGTCCCAGCTACTCGGGAGGCTGAGGCAAGAGAATCGCTTAAGCCCAGGAGTTGGAGGTTGCTGTGAGCTGTGTGAGGCCACGGCACTCTACCAAGGGCCATAAAGTGAGACTCTGTCTCTACAAAAAAAAAAAAGAAAACAAAAAGAAGGGATATTTTCTAACTCCTTTTATGAGATCAACTTCACCTTGCTATCAAGACTTAACAAGGACATTAACAAGTTCTCTCTCACAAACATAGGTGGGAAAATCCTAAATGAAACACAACTCAAAAGTAAATTGCAGAATGCAAAATTGATTTGGCATTGGAAAAATGGTATAACTTGTCAAGTTAAAGGGAGTAAAGGGAAAATATTATGATTATCTCAATAGATGCGGGAAACATTTAGTAACATTTACATCCATTCATGATGAAAAATAAAACTGCTCTTAGCAAACTAAGAATAAAAGAGAACTTCCTTAAACTTATGAAAAGCATCTACAAAAATGGCTTGGCGATATTCACTTTTTTTTTTGAGACAGAATCTCACTTTGTCACCCTCAGTAGAGTGCCATGGTGTCATAGCTCATGCAATCTCCAACTCTTGGGTTCAAGCTATTCTCTTGCCTCAGCCTACTGAGCATCTGGGACTACTGGGGCCCACCACAATACCTGGCTATTTTTTTATTTGTATTTTTTTTTTAGAGACAGAGGCTCACTGTATCACCCTCGGCAGAGTGCTGTGGCGTCACAGCTCGCAGCAACCTCCCACTCTTGGGCTTATGCGATTCTCTTGCCTCAGCCTCCTGAGCAGCTGGGACACTACAACGCCTGGCTATTTTTTGTTGCAGTTTGGCCGGGGCTGCGTTTGAACCCGCCACCCTCGGTATATGGGGCCGGTGCCCTACTCACTGAGCCACAGGCGCCGCCCATTTATTTGTATTTTTTATTGTTGGGGATTCATTGAGGGTACAAGAAACCAGGTTACACTGATTGCATTTGTTAGATAAAGTCCCTCTTATAATTGTGACTTGTCCCCAAAAGGTGTGTCACACTGAGACCCTCACCCCTTTATTTCTTCCCTTTCTCTGCTATTCCATGGCTCTGTGTGTTATATCCCTGAAGACCCTGCAGTGGGACAAAATGTGGAGGTAAAAGACAATGACACTGATGATCCTGACTCTGTGTAGGCCTAGGCTAATGTGTGTGTCTTAATTTTTAATAAAAAGCTTTAAAAGTAAAGGAAATAAAATTTTTTAATTTTTTTTTTTGAGATAGAGTCTCACTATGTTGCCCTTAGTAGAGTACCATGGTATCACAGCTCACAGCAACCTCAAACTCTTGGTCTTAAGTGATTCTCTTTCCTCAGCCTCCCTAGTATCTGGGACTACAGGCACAATGCCTGGCTATTTTTTGTTGTTGTCATTGTTGCTTAGCAGGCCCTGGCTGGGTTCAAACCCACCAGCCCCAGTGCATGTGGCTGGCATCCTAATCAGTGAGCCTCAAGGACCATTTTTTAAAAATTTTTAATTAAAAAAAATTGTTTCTTGAAGCAGAGTCTTCCTCTGTTGCCCAATTTAGAGTGCTGTGATGTCATCATAGTTCATGGCAACCTCAAACTCCTGGGCTCAAGTGATCCTCCTGCCTCAGCCTCTGGAGTAGCTGGGAGGCTACAAATAACATACCACCATGCCTGGCTCATTGGTCTGTTTTGTAGAGATGGGGTCTCACTCGATCTGGTCTTAAATTCCTGGCCTCAAGCAATCTTCCTGCCTGTCTCTCGTAGTGCTAGAATTATAGATGTGAGCTTCCACACCTGATCAATACTATATTTTTACACTATTGTTTTTTATATTTCTATAACTTCCCATTTTATTTAAAGCTGTCAACAAATACTTGAATACATACTGTGTGCCTATGTTTTCTGTCTCTCTTCCTCTCCTGGGCTCTAAACTGACAAAAGTTAAATCGATTGCTATTGGCCTACAAGTCACAAAGCTTTGTCTTTACCACCATCTCTGCCATTCGTTCCACCTGCATCTGTCCATCTTCCTCTGATGGGACACACCTGGCTGGCACACCCAGCCATGATTGATTTTTAAGTATTCTGATTCCTTTTTTTCCATATGGATATTTAATTTATCCAGCAACAGTTAAAGAAAAACCATTCTTTCCTACACTGCTCTGAGGGGTATTACTTTCATCCTAAGTCAGACATACCATTTATAGTCATACACGGGGATACATTCTGAGAAACGCACCATAGGCAATTTGTCGTTGTGCAAACATTGTAGAATGAACTTATACAAACCTAGATGGTATAGGCTACTTCACACCTAGGCTATAAGGTACATGCTATTTCTCCTAGGCTACAAACCTGTGCAGCGTGTTACTGTACTGAAAGCTGTAGGCAATTGTAACACAATGGCATTTGTGTATCTAAACAGGGAAAGGTACCATAATGATATAGCACAAAAAATTTAAAAATAGCACACATGCATAGGGCACTTATGAATGAAGCACACAAGACAGGTGAGTGAGTGGTGAGCGAATGTGAAGGCTTTTTTCTATATTAAGATAAAAAATTGTGGCTCAGCGCCCATAGCACAGTGGTTACATGAGCTCTGTGAGCTCTGACACCATGGCACTCTACTGAGGGCAACATAGTGAGACTCTGTTTCAAAAAAAAAGGTCCTTGATAGGATGGCCTTGCTAATAAACTAACAGAAAAATAATGGAGAAAACTCATAGCACATGCCGGGTGGGGTGGCTCATACCTGCAATACCTGAGAGGCTGAGGTGGGTGGATTGCCTGAGCTCACAGGTTTGAGACCAGCCTGAGTAAGAATGAGACCCTAAGAAATGTAAATGTTACAATTCTGAATAGATGGCTAAATTGTCCTCATGAACTTCAGATAATGGGAGTCTAAGGCAATGGTAAGAAATCCTAATGGGGGTGTCTCACAGGTATTGTTAGTAGGAAATACCTGAGCATACCTGTGAGTGTGTGTGTGGCTGCTTTTGCATGTGCAGAGTATTTGGAACACAATAGGTGTGGAAGTGGGGTGAGGGTGACTGTGCATTCACTGCTTGAGAAAAGCAACAACTCTAGTGACATAGGCCTCTGGGCCTGATAAACAACTTCCCATAGACTCACAGACTCAGCAGAACTCTTGCCTACTCCCTGAGGGTAAGTCAGGAGAGGTCGGAAAGGGAGTAAGGAAAAGGGCAGCTATCTTGACCTTGGGCACTTCTACTGTTAGAGTGGTCCCTGAGATGTCTGGGCCTGGCTTTCCACAGAGTGCTGGCCCAGGACAGATGCTGGGCCTCAGAAGGGCATAAACAAGAGACATGCTGAAAATATCTTCTCTGAGAGAGACAAAGGCCAGTTGGATGGTGCAGCCTTAGTACTAGGAGAATTTGATAACAAATCATGCGTTCAGGCCGGGTGTGGTGGCTCACATCTCTAATCCTAGAACTCTGGGAGGCCAAGGCCAGTGGATAACTTGAGCTCAGGCATTGGAGGCCAGCAAGAGTGAGACCCCCTCTCTCTACTAAAAATAGAAAAACTTAGCCAGCCATGATAGTGTGTGCCTATAGTCTCAGCTACTCTGGAAGGTAAGGCAAGAGGATCTCTTGAGCCCAATTTGTGAGCTAGGCTAATGCCTGGCAGTCTACCCAGGGTGACACAGTGAGACTCTGTCAAAACAAACAAACAAAAACAAATCATGAGTTCAAGGGGACCCCTTCCATCGCGGGGCAAGGAAAGCTATGTGCAGTTTTTTCCCTGGTCTAAACAAAACTGAGATGAACACACGCAGTCCTCCTTTCTACCCAGCAGGCTTTACTTCTGAAGGTCCCTATGTCCCCTTCCCTACTGGAGTCGGTATTCTCTGTTCTCCCCTAACGTCCTCCCCCAGGGGATCAGGACTACAGTAAGGGAGTAGGTGGCCCGTTCCCACCCCACCTCCGTTGTTCGCCAATATGATTTTTCTTTCTTTCTTTCTTTCTTTTTTTTTTGCAGCTTTTTTTTTTTTTTGGCCGGGGCTGGGTTTGAACCCGCCACCTCCGGCATAGGGGACTGGCGCCCTACTCGTTTGAGCCAAAAAGTTCTTTATGATACATATTTTTATTGTGGCAAAAATATACATAATATCAATTTCCCATTTCAACCATTTTTAAGTGTAAGGGACAATGGCATTAAGTACATTTACATTGTGCAACAATAGCATTTTTAAATTACCTTATTCTTTAAATATCGTTAATTGTGATTATTGAGTTTTGGGGTGTCGCCTTAAATTATGCGCCCCAGGCGAGTGCCTCAGTCGCCTGACCCTAGGGCCCAGCGGTGCCGCTCTCTCTCTTAGCCAGAGGATCCTACTAACAGTTTCTCCCTTGGAGCGGCCGCAAAAGAGTTATTCAATGGCGATCAGGCCACCGAGGATCTCCTTCTAGACAGCCACCCACGAGGGCAAGACTTGTTCCTCTCGCATCCGCCCATCCTCCTCCTCCAGCGACCCCACACACCTGGCCGGCGCGCCCTCTACCTGCCCAGGGCCATCTGGCAGGCAGCTTGCGGCGGCCGGCCTGCCCAGCTCGTGCTGCGGGGGCTTCCTGCCGGCCAATGGGGAGTGGGCTCCTGCGGGCTGGGGCCGTGTCCCTCCCGACGGCCAATGGGAGCGCGGCATGCAAATGAGCAGGTGCGGTGGCGGCTGGCCTCTAGCTGGCGCCGGGCTTACGGGCTGTTTAGAGGAGCGTCCGTAGCCTGCCAGCACACGCCGAGGCTCCGAGCGGCGCGCTCAGGTCTCCAGCCATGGCCCCTGCTCCGCCCCGCGCCGCCTCCTTCTCGCCCTCCGAGGTCCAGCGGCGCCTGGCGGCTGGCGCGTGCTGGGTCCGCCGCGGGGTCCGCCTCTACGACCTCACCAGCTTCGTGCAGCACCACCCCGGGGGCGAGCAGCTGCTGCGGGCGAGGGCCGGCCAGGACATTAGCGCCGACCTGGACGGGCCACCGCACAAGCACTCGGCCAACGCGCGCCGTTGGCTGGAGCAGTACTATGTGGGAGAGCTGCAAGGGGACCCTCAGGTACAGCCGGGCCGGGGTCACTCACCCCCAACCTCCCCTCCCCCAGCTCGCTGCTCCTGGACGAGAGCCTCTATCTTTCTCTCCCTCCGCTTCCCCTCTTTTCTCTCCAGGTAACAAGTCATTGTCCCCCTTCCTCTCACCAGCACCTTACTTTTTCTTTTCTGCGTTAGCCCTTACCAGTCCACTAATACTCCCACCTCCCAAGTTACCCGTCCTTCCAACTTACTTCTTAAGCCCTTGCCCCTGACAACTGAGAACCCAATTTCTGGCCCCAGCCCCCTTCGAGCTCCAGTGTTCCTTCCTCTTCCCTTATCAGCCTCTCCCTCTTCGCAATTGCTTTCCATTTCTGTTTGCTAGCTCACCTATCCTCCCCTTCCCAGCCCACCCCACTTCTGCTTCAAAGAGGCACCGATAGTAGCTCTTCCCAACTAGTGTGGTTTCCGGGTGCGGCCCGGGTCTTGCGCCGGGGCTCCCCTGCGTGGGTGGAGAGGTTCAGGCAGTGTTGTGGATGGACTGTGTCCACCAACCTTTCGGGCCTCCCTTTGGTCTTTCCTCTGCCCTGGCTTGGGAGTCCAGAAGAGTGAAAGGAAAGGCACAAACCAGTTTTGCAGAGGAAAGGGAAAGCATTCTAACCCAGGACAAGCTCATTGTGGTGTTGAAGCCTTTGCCTCACTCTGGACTGAGTTTTGTTATTCCCCTCTTAGAATGTGGAATCAGAGCTCAGAGAGGCTGTGCAAATGTGTCTAAGGTCCAGCAGCTAGTTAGTGGAAAAGCCAAGTGTCTGACTCAAAGTTAATGCTGGCCCCAATCTGAGAATTCTCATGGGCAGGGAGACAGACTGTGTCCACAGGGCTCCAGGTAGGCTCAGGCCAGAGGCAACCTGACTGCCTGGGCATTCCCCAGGGCTGGCTGTGGGACTGCTGACAGTGGAGCCATCAGTCTTAATATACAGTAATCCTCCCTTATCTGAAGGAGATATATCCCAAGACCCCTAGCAGATGCCTGAAACCACAGATAGTACCAAAGCCTTTGGATTCTATGGTTCTTCCTATATGTACATATCTATGATAAAGTTCAATTTTATAAATTAGGCATGTAAGAGATTAACAATAACTAGCAAATTAGAGCAATCATAACAATATGCTGTAATAAGAGTTATGTGAATGTATGCACCCTCATGCTTGCTGTCTCTCAAAATATATTATTGTACCTACCCTTGTGATGGGGCTCCTTGAAGTCAAGGGACGTGAGATAATTAAAAAGCCTATGTGGTGGGGTGAAGTGAGGTGAATGACATAAGCATTGTGACATAGAGTCAGGTTGCTATTGAAAACCAATGTAAAACAATGAATTGTTTATTTCTGAAGCTTTCCATTTGATATTTTCAGACTGTAGTTGACCTTGAGTAACTGAAACCATGGCTTGTGAAACTGCGGGTGAGAGGGGGCTCCTGTAAGCCAACAGTTGTTACCTGCTTCTAGCTTTTGCTTTCAAAAGGAACCGAGCAAGGGCTTTTTTTTTTTTTTTGAGACAGAGCATCACAGCTCACAGCAACCTCAAACTCTTGGGCTTAAGCGATTCTCTTGCCTCGGCCTCCCAAGTATCTGGGACTATAGGTGCCTGCCACAACTCCTGGCTATTTTTTGGTTGGAGTTGTCATTGTTGTTTAGCAGGCCCGGGCTGGGCTCGAACCCGCCAGCCTCGGTGTATGTGGCTGGCACCCTACTCACTGAGCTACGGGCGCCGAGCCAACCCAGCAAGTGCTTTTAGATATTAGATTGAAAGGATTTACCACTCACTGTTCCACGTAGCTCCTCATTGGGTCCTCACCTAATTCTTTAATAACTTCTCAGTCACTAACTTGGTTCCTTTATGCAGCAGTGCCGTGTTAGGCATGGCGCCAATGAACAAAACTAACATGGTTTCTTGTCCTCATAGAGCTAAAAGGATAATAGGGAAGGAAAGAAAAATGCTAATCCTGTGATGATTATTTAATTACCTGGTGCTATCAGAGCGTGGATCTGGAGTAGAGAGTTCAGGGAGAGCTTTTCTGAGAAAGTAACATTTATTCTGAGAGCTAATTGATGAACAGGGTTTAGCCAGGTGCAGTGTGGTAGGAAGAACATTCTAGACAAAGGGAACAGCATGTGCAAAAAAGCTCTGAAAGGAAGATCTTGGAAATCAAGGGGCAGAAATAAAACCCATGGGACGAGAGGCTGGAAGGCCAGGAGAGGGATGCAGGAGGAGGCCAATGGCCAGCCAAGGCCAGATCACTCAGGGTCTCATAGGCTGTGGTCAGGATTTCAGACTTGATGCTAAGAATGACGGGAAGCCAGGGAAGGGATTCAAGCTAGGGTGTGGTGTGGTCCGATTTGCATCTTTAGAAGAGCACCCAGGCTGCAGTGCCGAGAAGGAGTGGAGGGAACACAAGTACATGTGAGAGGTCAGGCAGGAGACTGTTGCGTGGCTTGTACTACAGTGGCTGTGAGCAAGGGGACACAGGGGTAAATTTGGGAGATTTCATAGGTACGGTGCCAGCGTTCTGTGGTAGAAGCCCGATTTAATCTAGGAGGCTGGTGCTTGGTGTCAGGTCATGCTAAAGGGGCAGAAGGTTTAGCAAAGATATGAGAAAAACTGAGTGCAGGAAATAAAAGAAATTGAGACCAAAATACTAGAGATAGCCAAGCTTACGGTGGCTCATCAGGCCTGCCCTATGTTGTCACTGTGTCACTGTGTGGCTTCTCCTCTCAACATCATCCTGAATATCACTTTTGCCCTAGACGGCCACACCTACCAGCTCTGCTATCTCAGCTCTTTGCTTTGCCTCTCCTTACCTGGCTCTCCGGGAGGCCTCTGGGGAAATACTGAGTCCACATTTGCTTCCAACAGCTACACTCACCTGTTGCCCTAAGAGCCCCATTGTGCCCACTCTGCAGTCATGATTCTTTCTGGGCAAATGTGGGAAAAACTGAAGACCATTATGACAAGGCATCTACAAACCACGGCTCAAACTTGACCCATGGCCACACCAGCCCAACACTCTAGTTGCCTATGAGCTTCTGCTTACAGATTTCCAATCTAGCAACTACCACAGAGTTGTCTTTAAATTGGGGGAAAGAGGTAGTCAAAGGAGAAATCTAGGTGGGATGTCTTTTCGATGAGAAGCCTGATGGAGGCAAAACCTTTCTATTCTCTCTAGCCAAGGCCTTCAAGCAGCCCACAAGCTGCCTTCTCCTCTTCCCACTGGACCAGGGATGCTGCTCCCCTCGATGTTAGCCTCTGTGGGGAGCAGGGAGGAGAGGGCCATGAACCAGCTCTGTTGTTTGGGGTTTATTTCTGAATGAAGGGCCTTTCTTTCCTGGCTCAGGGCTAAGATAGGAAGGAGCATCCTGGGTCTTCTCCCAGAGAGAAGGCCTAGCCCCATTCATTTCCCCTGTTCCCCACATTGCCACACTGCCTCTGTGCACACATGCAAAACAAGTCAAACTAGTCTGAGCCAACACACTGGGTGGGGGTGAGAGGATAAGATGAAATCTGCCATGGTCTTGGATCTGGAGGGGCCAATCTGGCCACCTTGAGCAAGTGAAAGAGCTGTGGCCAAACAGGAAAGGACCTTAGAACTATAAAAATAAACACTCATTCTCATATTCCCTACGGTCATCTTGCACATCACCAGTGAAGTCCGTGTCACACCCAGAGCAGTGAATCTTAACCCTGGGGTTCTGTGAGTCATTTTCTGGAGTTGATAAAAGAGATGAAATTGTATATGAAAAATGTGTGATGTGCATTTTTCTGGTGAGAGAGTGACATCTTTTATCACAGTCCAACTGGGGTTCTTCCTCAACCCCAAACCTGCCACCAGTGGTATGACAACTGTCAGAGGCTCATACTTCCCTGCTGTCCCCCAAGGCATGGAGGGGCCCCCTGGGAGCAAACATTAGACCATGTCAGCTGGGTAAGGCCCCTGTTTGAGAAGACTGTGGCGGAGGGCAGGCGTTGACTCCCCAGACATCAGTATTGGGGTAACTCTGACATCTGAGCTCTCTGACACCATAGTCTAATCCTACAGAGTGTATTTCTATCTCTGGCTGAGAAACCACAGATTTCTACCACATTTGTTGGCAACTCAGATGTTGGGTTCTGGCCATTCCAAGTTTCAGAGCTTGGGTAATTAATGAGGATGGAGGGATTAATGGGGAGGTGATCTAAATGCAGGAAGGGACCAGGGGTTCCCACTTCATCCCAGGTCCCAGAACATCTTGAGCACAGCCCAATGTAGAAAGCCAATCTGAGCTGAGAACTCAGATAAAATAAAGTGTTTGGGGAACTCGGGCAACCACTCTCCACCCGCAAAACAGGGTGAGATGAGAAGCCAGCCAGCTGAAGTGGTATGAGACCCAGTTGGTCGGCAAGAGGGCTTCCCAGTGGAGCCCGCCCAGCCAGCTGGCAGTCACTGCCCTTCACCACACTTGGACCTGTGTGATGCCAGGTGGGTCTTACTTGGAGGATGAGGCCAGGGCAGCTGGTAAAGTGTCCAGGGACCAGGCCCTGGAGGTTCCATGCCCACCCAGGCTCCAGGGGTGTTCCCTGCCATTACCCCACAATTCATTGAAGGAAGGGCCTCAGACCCAGAATTGAGGAGGAGGTGAAAAATGAAGGATCTCTGGGGGAGAAAATAAACAGAAACAAACAGAAATCCCAGAGACATGTAAGAGTAATCATTTTTGGAAATATTTTCAGACAATAACCCAGATTGATGCTGTTTTTCATCTTTGTTTTTCTTATTTTTAATTTTTATTTTTTTGAGACAGAGTCTCACTATGTCACCCTCGATAGAGTGCCATGGCATCACAGCTCATAGCAACCTACAACTCTTGGGCTTAAGTGATTCTCTTGCCTCAGTCTCCCGAGTAGCTGGGACTACAGGTGCCCACCACAAAGCCCCACTATTTTTGTTGCAATTGCCACTGCTGTTTTAGCTGGCTGGGGCCAGGTTCAAACCCACCACCCTCGGTATATAGGGCCGGTGCCCTACCGACTGAGCCACAGGCACCGCCCTATTTTTTTTTCTTATGATACACACACATCATTGGTCCATATGTAGTTCTCAATTATTTAGACAGAAAGGAAATAAGTACTCCATTCTTTCTGATACCTACCATGCCACTAACACAGCCCTTGCCAGGGTCACCGGGACCTTCACTTCCCTAACCTGGTGGTCATTTCTCACCTACTGTACCTGGCCTGGTGGCAACTTTTAACATAATCACTCTCCTCCCCCATCCGCGATACCATACCCTTTTGGTTTCCCACTGGAATTGGTTTTCTGTTGCTATTATAACAAATTACCACAGACATGGTAACTTAAAGCAACACCTGTTAACACTCTTACAGTTCTGACATCAGAAATGAGTCACAAGGAAGCTTCCTTCTGAGACCCCAGGGCAGTGTTTTTCACCCTTCTTTTTTATCTGCACTTGAACCTGCAGTTAAACTTTTGCGGCACACTTGAACTATATTGATCAAGAAAAAAAGTAAAACACAATTCACTTACTGTGCTTTGAACTTCTTTTGAAAATAATTTAATGATCTTTTTCAAGGCATAGCTAAGATCCTCTCACAGTGCACCAGCTGAGAATCCCTGCTCTAGGGGGACTCCATTCTTGCCTTTTCCAGCTGCTGGAGGCTGCTTGTGCCGCCCAGCTCATGGCCCAGCCAGTAATCTCAGCATTGCCACTGCAGCTTCCATTGTCACATCTTTTGTGACAACTCTCCTACTTCCATCTTCCACTTATCAGGACACTGTGCTTACACTGAGCTCACCTGGATAATCCCGGGTCATCTCCCCATCTCAAGGTCCTTAACCACAGGGGCAAAGTCCCCTTGACAAGTAAGATAACATATCCGCAGATTCCAGATGTTGGAACATAGCTATGGGGAGTGGGTGGCGACTCTTCAGGCTTTATTGCTAGTTTCTCTGGCAATTTCAGTGGCCGCTATTCTAATCTCTGTCTCCATGGGATAGTTTTGCCTGTCTCTGAACATCATGTAGGAACTGTGCACTCCGCCGAGTGGCTTCTTTCAGTCTGTATTACACCTGGGAAATTATCAGTGTTCTTCTTACTTTGAATGGCAACTGTCTCTATTGCTCTGTCTATTGCTTTGTCCTAGGGAACTCACAAAAAGGAGATTATGAGAAGTAACGGGAAAAAGAAGAGGTGGTGGTGACCTGGAGCCTTTTCAGTCTTTCTCTGGAACATCTCCCCCACCACTACCCTACCTTGGCCAGAGCCCCATTACAGTCATCCCTGCAGCAGTCTCCGAGGCAGGTTTTCCCCTATACCCTCTTGTCTTCAAACCTTTCTAAAGAGGACTGGGTTGTGAAGACGCTCCTAAGTCTTCAAAGGCTCCCCATTGCTGTGTCCCTTCAGTTCAGCTCAAATGCTTTTTCTTCCACAGAAATTCTCTCAACTGCTGCCTCTAGTTTTTCCTTTCTCCCAAACTCTCATGGCATTTTACCCAGGCTCATTCCACAAGATTCATAATGTTCCTCTTATTTATTTCCACCGTGGCTCTTAAATCTTCTCTCTTATCTTGTCTACCAAAATGTGAACTCACTGAGGACTGGAATTGTCTGATTCATTTGGGGTTTTCACTAGCACACTGGTGTATACCAACAGTACACTAATAAAAGTTTGAATAAAATGAATGAGTTGCTTGGAAAACTGAGATATATGCATAATAGAAAAGGAAAGTTTGCATATTTGAGGACATTTTAGCATACACAAATATTTCAAGAATTAGGATGGAAAAAAATCTCTTCTTTGTTAGCTAAAAGGGTTGGGAGCTGGAGGAAGGATGGAGGGTGAGCCAGGGCAAGTGCCTTTGCCCTCAGTTACTTGCAGCCAGACAGTCAGCAAAACATTTTTTGTAGGCTGGGCACAAGGGTTCACACCTGTAATCTTAGCACTCTGGGAGGCTGAGATTGGTGGGTTGTCTGAGATCAGGAGTTCGAGACCAGCTTGAGCAAGAGTGAGACTCCATCTTTAAAATAGCCAGACGTTGTGGTGGGAGCCTGTAGTCCCAGCTACTTGGGAGGCTGAGGCAAGAGGATCACCTGAGCCCAAGAGTTTGAGGTTGCTGTGAACTTCGGTGATGCCATGGCACTCTACCCAAGGCAACAAAGTGAGACTCTGTCTCAAAAGAAAAAAAATCTTTTGTGCCAGGTGCCTGCAGGTCACCCCTCTCATGGGTCCCCTGAAAAAGAAGGGAAGAAAACCAGAGAAAATCCTAATTGAAAACCCCATTAGGGCTGCGACCAGTCCCCATGTGACTCTAAGTGCCTAGATGTCATGTCATGCATGACCTGGGAGTCACCTGGATTTCCAGCCTTGTTTATTCTTTCCAGGATCTTTTCATGCAAACTTCTCTAAAGCCAGTCTCAGAACAGTGATTCTCAATCTTCTCTAATTTCTGCCCATCTAAGGTGGGCAGAAAACACCAGTGACCACTCTCCCCACCTGCTCTTTCTTGGATGGGAAAAGAGCTCAATCATAATAGCACAATTGGAGAACAATGAACTTGACGTTAGCAACACTCATAAAGCCTGTAACTGAGAGAGATGAACCTCATACTCAGGATTTCGTATTGTGAAGCATTGCCCCAAAGCATAATTATCCAAATTCTTCAAGGTATTGAAATAGCAGTCCCAGATAAGCAAATTGGAGGTGGACGGTATTTGCTTTAACGTATTTGAACTATGATACATACAAAGTGTTTTAAAATCCTGTTAAAGGAAAGCTAGTGGCTTGGAATTCCACTGATGCAAGTAACCTGTGCTTACATACTTGGAGTGAATCGTGAATTCTACAAAAGCTCAATACCACACACTATGAGACGGGGGCTGGGGAAAGGGGTATTGATTATCTTTAAAAAGAAATGGGAAAGTATTCACACCGAAGATCGAAATTATGTACTGATTCTTAAATTGAACAAATCATGAAGCAAGTGGTGGTATTTTTTGCACACGTGTGTAATTTTTCTGATAAAACTGTATGGACGCCTAGTGTGGCCCCCTGTAAACTCATTCAGAGCATGGTCATGAATGGGTGTTTAAGGACTAAGGGTCTCCCTTGAGACTTTGACAAACAGATCGATCTCTTTGGAAGGGCCTCTTCCCTTTGTTAATTACCTATCTTCTGGTATTAATCAGCCTAACTTTGTCAGATCCTTATTTGGCCATGGAGTTGTAAGTCACATAGTTCTCTATCGCATTCATTGACTTCATGAAAGTTTCTGCATTTTAGCATTAATTTTTAATTTCACTTTGCATTTTGTTACATTGTATATTTATTGTCAGATGATTGCAGCCGCCAACCGTTACAGAGAGAACACTTGCCTAGATAGGCGGGGCAGGATTGGGAAAGGAGTGGTCAGTGTCTGAACAGGGACTAAATTTATAAACCATCAGTTGACTGGTGACTATTTACACATTGAGATGATTTTTGTTGCCCTTTGCAACCTGAACCTTTCGGAACTCAGATAAAGAACACTCAGATAACAATGATCCCTGTAAAACTGAAAGTTCACATCTTAAGTGTGTATAGCAATTTACATTTTTTAAAGTATTTTCCCACAGATTACCATTTGACTCTTTAGTTAGGTAGAGAAGAGGTAGGAACCTGCAGCTCAGATAGCTGCTGGGTTGTGTGAGTCTCCAGGCACCCACTGTTTCCAGTGCTTACCCACTGGGGATGAATCTTAGGCATGAGGTTAAGCCAATTAAGCAAATATATTTCTTTTGGAGCCAGGAGGGCTGAGGTGCAATTTAGGGTCCCCTTTGATTCTTCTGAGCAAGCTAAAGTCAGGCCTCTAAATAAAGGAGGAGAACGATCCTTAGACTGAGCTTACTTGTTTTCTGGACCCCATAAACCACCTCTGTCTTCTAGGGTGGTGTGTGGTGATGTGTGTACAGTGATTTCCAGAGGGGAGCAGCCACCCCTTCCTCTGCACGTGATCAGTCCCTGCACGCTTGGTTACTGATTAATCCAGGTGTCCTCAAACTGCGGCCTGTGGGCCACATGAAGTGGTGTAATTTGTATTTGTTCCCGTTTTGTTTTTTTACTTCAAAATAAGATATGTGCAGTGTGCATAGGAATTTGTTCATAGTTTTTTTTTTTTTTGCAGTTTTTTTTTTTTTTTGGCCCGGGCTGAGTTTGAACCCGCCACCTCCGGCATATGGGGCCGACGCCCCACCCCTTTGAGCCACAGGTGCCTCCCCATAGTTTTCTTTTTTTTAACTATAGTCCGGCCCCCCAACCCTCTGAGGGACAGTGAATTGGCCCCCTGTTTAAAAAGTTTGAGGATGCCTGGATTAATCAGTGGGTCAGACACTCTGGTCTCCTGGCAGCTGCCCTTCCATAGGGTGAGGGGGTGGAGGTCAAAGTGTGAGATGGGGTGATGTGTTGGCTTGAAAAATGTTTATCTGGAGAGACAGGCAGGTAGAGGATCCTTGTTTGTCACAGCTGTATCCTGAAGCCTTTAATTTAAAATTAATTCTAGCTAGGAAAGTACTAATTCTAGGCCAGGAAAGTACTTCCTTCATGAGCAATGGGGCCTCTGAAACCTTGAATCTGTGGGGAACCTAAAGTAGTAATGATCTGTGGCCCCCCGAATGCTCCTGAAGGGGCCTGATGTACTAAATGTAAGTGTGATTTGCTCGGAGGTCATTCATGTCTGACCTAAGCTGCAGTGGAGGTGGAGGGGTGTCCAGGGCATGGACAGTTCTGTCCCTTCTGTTGTATGTGGAAGGGGAATTGCTAGATCAGGACAGCAGCTGCTAAGCCAAGGTTCCTGTCCACTTTGTCCTTGTGTGTCTCAGGAGGGGCCATTCAGGACCCGGCGATGACTTTGTAGACCCTCATCTCTTCCCTCAAAAATTTGCCATTGAGTCTCAATATGCCATATCTTCACCAGTGCCCTGGTGGACCCCAAGGGGGGAAAGGGGGTACAAAGGAGGTAGGGTGGCACTGCTTCTCTTCTCCAAGATGAAAGTCCTCTCTGGTGGACGTGGAACAGTCCCCCATCAGAGCTACACTGCCAGACAGTAGCCCATGGCCATGCAGTCTCGGGCCAGTGGCCAGCATGGTGGTGACTCTCTAAACCATACAATCCAGAAGTGCATTTACCTCTGGAATGAATGCCACACTTGCAGAGGTGGCCCTCTGAGGAGAAGCAAAGGTTTTCAAATGTTTTTTGTTTAGATCTCTCTTGTTTTGTCCTTTAAAAACATCATTGACAAACACATATGTGATGCATTTGAGCTCATCAAGCAGGCTTAAGAGCAAAGTTTTTAGCAGGAAGGGGAAAAAGAAAAAGTAGGGGCTTCTTGCTTCTTTCTCCTTTACACTTGAACTCACCCACAAGGTTGAGTTCACCTGATGCCCTGAGTGATCAAGCTGGTCTCAGTCAATCTGCCAGTGGCATGTTTTTGCCTCATAGCCAGAAAAAGCCCCTCTCATCCGTCAGGCCCAGGGCTCTCGGTGTCAGGCTTTCCCTAGGGTGCCAGCCGATCTGACTTCGGTTATGTGTCACGAATGTAAAGTATGCAGGATGTACGTTTGGTGACATTAAAGACTGGCACAGAAATTCCCTTATAGAAATAAATGAGGCCAGGCATGGCGGCTCACACCTATAATTGGAGCACTTTGGGAGGCTAAGGTGGGAGGATTGCCTGAGGACAAGAGTTTGAGACTTGCCTGAACAACATAGCAAGACCCCATCTCTATTAAAAAGATGTCCAAAACTTAGCCAGGCATGACCAGCTACTTGGGAGGCAGAAGCAGGCAGCTCGCTTGAGCCCAGGAGTTAGAAGTTGCCGTGAACTATGATGACACCACAAACTATAATCTAACCCTGGTGACAGAGCAAGATCTCTCAAAAAAAAAGGTAAGGTGTGGTGGCACATGCCTGTAGGCCTAGCTGAGCTGGGGGGGTTGCTTGAAACCAAGAGCCTGAGGTTACAGTCAACTATGATGACACTACCACACTCCACCCTGTGCAACAGAGCAAGACCCTGTCTCAAAAAGGAAGGAAGGAAAAGAAAGGAATCCCAGATTTCTAATTCCTGGTTCCTTTTCTAAGTATCTGCTCTGTACCAGGATCAGTGTATAAAGAATGTCCCAGACTAGATGTGACTATATGTCAGGAGTCTAGAGAGAACCTGCCAAGTGCGAGGAATAGGGGCATGGCATGATAGGGCCAGAGACCAAGGAGAGGCCTGAACGTTGGTGTGGAGCGGGGCAGCCAGCGTGATTGGGAGCAGAGTTTGCAAGCAACTGCCTGGCTTTGAGCCTTGCATGTAGCCACGATCCAGCCTTTAGGAGGGCTTCCTCAGAATATTCCAGACACAGGATGTTGTACCTGCCAAAGGGCTAGAAAGGCACTTTGTCTTGGGCTGTTTCAAGACTACCATGTCCCATAAACTCTCATTTTAATTAACATTAATCAACATTCCTGCAGGCATTTCATTAGGATAGATGACAAAGGTTTATCATGTTCATCAAAGGAGGATGCCATAGTTGCTTAAAATTAGGTTCTACCCCCTTTTTTTCCTGTCACAGTAGTTACATGGGAGCATAGTTGACAAAATTTCAATAGTTAAAAGGAATGTGCAGGGCGGTGCCCATAACTCAATGGGTAGGGCGCTGGCCACACACACCCAGGCTGGCGGGTTCGAACCCGGCCCGGGCCTGCTAAAAAACAATGACAACTGCAACAACAGCAAAAAAGGAATGTGTAAAACAATTTGTTTCCCTCTCACCCTAGTCCCTCTATAAACGCCATTAACAATTTTTTTGTATCGTCTCGCAGAAATATTCTGTCCATACACACACACATATTATATGTTTTTATTTGCCACATGAAAGAATCATTTGCTACATACTACTTGGCAACTTACTGCCTTTTTCACTCAATGACGTATTTTAAACTTCTTTCCATATGAATAAGTTTACCTTATTCTTTTTTTTTTTTTTTTTTTTTGTAGAGACAGAGTCTCACTTTATGGCCCTCGGTAGAGTGCCGTGGCATCACACAGCTCACAGCAACCTCCAACTCCTGGGCTTAAGCGATTCTCCTGCCTCAGCCTCCCGAGTAGCTGGGACTACAGGCGCCCGCCACAACGCCCGGCTATTTTTTGGTTGCAGTTTGGCTGGGGCCGGGTTTGAACCCGTCACCCTCGGTATATGGGGCCGGCGCCTTACAGACTGAGCCACAGGCGCCGCCCCTACCTTATTCTTTTTTAACAGCTATTCCTATTAATATTTTTTCCTATTATATCAGTGCTACAGTAAGCATCCTTGCACAATCATTTTGCATATGTGTGCAAATAAATTTCTAATATGGAATCCAAGATTTGGAACCTCTGCTCAAAATAGTATGCATTTTGTATTTTAATGGACATTGCCAAATTGTCCCCTAAAGTGGTTATACCTAGCCAGGCATTGTGGCGGGCACCTGAAGTCCCAGTTAGTTGGGAGGCTGAGGCAAGAGAATCGCTTGAGCCCAAGAGACTGAGGCTGCTGTGAGCTGTGATGATACCACGGCACTCTACCAAGGGTGACAAAGTGTGAGTCTGTCTCAAAAGATAAATAAATAGAAATAAATAAAAATGAAATGGTTGTACCGGTTTAAACTTCCTCCAAGACCATGTCAGAACACCTATTTCTCCACACTTTCTCCAATTCCATATATTATTAGTATTTTTAATCTTGGTCAATGGAAGAAAAAAGTTGTTCCCTATTTAAATTTTTATTTATATAAAATATAAGGGAGGTTCAATGTCTTATTATATATTTTATATAAATAAATATTTTTCTTTTTTTTCTTTTCTAAAGCACTTTTTAGCTGGGTATGGTGGCTCATGCCTGTAATCCTAAGCATCCGTGAGGCCGAGGTGGGTGAATGAGCACACAGGTTCGAGACCAGCCTGAGCCAGAGCAAGACCCCATCTCTAAAAATAGCTGGGCGTTGAAATAGACGCCTGTAGTCCCAGCTACTTAGGAGGCCGAGGCAAGAGAATTACTTGAGCCCAAGAGTTTGAAGTTGCTGTCAGCTAAGATACCATTGCACTCTACCGAGGGTGACAAAATAAGACTCTGTCTCAAAAAAAAAAAGCCCTTTATAAAGCGAGATCAATGTCTTTTGATATGTTTCTAAGCTACTTGCCTGTTCTGATAAATTGCCTTTTCATATCCTTTGTCCATCTGTCTATTCAATAGTTGGCCTTTATCTACTGATTTATAGTCATTTATTAGGTATAAAGAATGTTAGCCTATTTTCCGTCATCTGTATTGCTATTTTCCTCATTATTCATTTGTCTTTGGCTTGCTTGATATTTTTCTCTATATAAATCCTTTAAATATTCCATGTAGTAAAAGATGCCAATCTTATTCTTGAAAAGACCTCCCTTACTTTCAGATTTTATACATTAAAAACAAAAATATTTTGGTATCCTGCTCATAATTTTATTGCTTAGTGTTTTTCTTATTGTTTGGTTATTTGGGTTTTGCGTAAATGTTTTACTTCCTTGGAATATTTTGGTGTAAGGAACAAGATAGAGGTTATTTTAGGTTAACATTTTCCAAATGACTATTTGTCCCACTAGATTTATGGAAGCTATATCTTTCCACCAATTTTTTAATAAGCCCACCTTTATCACATATCATTTACATATATATTTAGGTCTGGCTTTGGATTCTATTCTGTACCAATATAATCACTATTTTTAATGAGGTTTTAGCCAGTATTTTCTTCCTTCTGTTCCATTCCAGCTAAGATTCTCCTCCACTAGAGAAAGCAAAGTACAGGATGGGAGATAGGGGTCACTCTGGAGCAGGCTGCTGGCCTTGGCACGTAGTGAGGTGTGACTTCAGAGACTGAGGCTACTTGCCTGCCCTGGGCCCTGATGTCGCCTGGCTAGAGCAGACAGGAAAATGCTTCAGGGAAACCCATGCAGGTGACAGGCCCAAGGCAGCAAACCTGTGGAGTTGGTCCCAAGTGGGCATCTGTCCAATGCAATGGCAGCAATTTCAGCCAGGCAAGGAAGAGATGTGGAGGGGCTGGCAGCCTGGCCCTTGGAAGTTGGCATTCGGGTGGGTCCTACTTATCCTTCCCGCTCTGTGTTCACAGCCTATGGTTAGTTGGCGGGAGGCAAGGCCTGCAGGTTAAGTTGCACATGTGTGTGGATGACCAGGCTTAGTAGAAATCACTCACAGATATAGGCCAGGCGCAGTGGCTCACGCCTGCTATCCTAGCACTCTGGGAGGCCAAGATGGGTGGATTGCTTGACCTCAAGAGTTTGAGAACAGCTTGAGCCAGAGCGAGACCCCATCTCTACTAACAATAGAAAAACTGAGGCAAAAGGATCACTTGAGCCCAAGAGCTTGAGGTTGCTATGAGACTATAATGCCGTGGCACTCTAGTCTGGGCACCAGAATGAGACTCTATCTCCAAATAAATAAATAAATAAATGGGTGGAGGGAGGGTAATTGGTGGGACCACACCTACGGTGCATCTTACAAGGGTACATGTGAAACTTACTAAATGTAGAATATAAATGTCTTAACCCAGTAACTAAGAAAATGCCAGGAAGGCTATGTTAACCAGTTTGATGAAAGTATTTCTTTTTTTTTTTTTTTTTTTTTTTGATGAAAGTATTTCAAACTGTATAATAAAACTAGTGTATAGTGCCCCATGATTGCATTAATGTACACTGCTCTGATTTAATAAAAAATAAAAAAATAAAATCACAGATATGTTCTTAAAGAATGAATGGAAAAATAAAAGGCTGGGCAAGGTGACTCACGCCTATAATCCTAGCTCTCTGGGAGGTGAAGGTGGGTGGATTGCTTGAGCTCAGGAGTTCCAGACAGTCTGAACCAGAGCAAGACCCTGTTTCTAAAAAATAGGCATTGTGACAGGAGCCTATAGTCCCAGCTACTCAGGAGGTTGAGGCAAGAGAATCACTTGAGCCTAAGAGTTTGAGATTGCTGTGAGCTATGACATCACAGCACTCTACCCAGGGTGACAAAGTGAATACTCACATGTATCCCAACATCACATTTCCAGGATAATATGTTATTCTCCAAAGGCTGCTAAAACAACAGAAACTATCCTCTCACTCTCCTAGAGGCTAGGCAGCTGGCATCAAAATATTGACAGAATTGGTTCCTTCTGGAGGCTCTGTGGGAGATCTTTTCTGTGCCTGTCTCCCACCTTCCTGCTGTCCTTGCAGCCCTGTGGCCTGCAGACAGCTCTCCACTCTGCCTCCATCTTTACCATGTCTTCCTCCCTGTGGCTCTGTGTCTGTGTCTGCAAATTTCCCTCTTATGAAGACACCCATCATATTGAAGTTAGAAGTCAACCTAACCTGGTATGACTTCGTTTAACTTGATTATGAGTCAAAGATCCTGTTTTCAAATAAAACCATGTTCACTGCAATAAACATTCTGGTACAAATATCTTTGTTATAATGTGATTTTTGGTCTTCTGGATATATACCTAGTAGAGGAATTGTAGGATCGAATGGCAGGTCTATTTTTAGATTTCTAAGTGTTCTCCAAACATCTTTCGAAAAGGAATGTATTAATTTGCATTCCCACCAGCAGTGTAGAAGTGTTCCCTTTTCTCCACATCCACGCCAACATCTCTGGTCTTGGGATTTTGTGATATGGGCTAATCTTACTGGAATTAGATGGTATCTCAAAGTAGTTTTGATTTGCATTTCTCTGATGATTAAAGATGATGAGCATTTTTTCATATGTCTGAAGGCCGTGCGCCGGTCTTCTTCAGAGAAGTTTCTCTTCAAGTCCCTTGCCCAGCCTGTGATGGGATCACTTATTCTTTTCTTGCTTATACGTTTGAGTTCTCTGTGGATTCTGGTTATTAAACCTTTGTTGGAGACATAACCTGCAAATATCTTCTCCCATTCTGAGGGCTGTTTGCTTGCTTTACTTACTGTGTTCTTGGCTGTGCAGAAGCTTTTTAGTTTGATCAGGTCTCAGTAGTGTATTTTTGAAGCTGCTTCAATTGCCCCGGGGGTCCTCCTCATAAAATACTTGCCCAGGCCTATTTCTTCAAGGGTTTTCCCTGCACTCTCTGCTAGTATTTTTATAGTTTCATGTTCTAAGTTTAAATCTTTAATCCAGTGAGAGTCTATCTTAGTTAATAGTGAAAGATGTGGGTCCAATTTCAGCCTTCTACAGGTCACTAGCCAGTTCACCCAGCACCATTTGTTAAATAGGGAATCTTGTACCAGAATGTTTATTGCAGACCAATTCATAATTGCTGAGTCATGGAAGAAGCCCAAGTGCCCATCAACCCATGAATGAATTAATAAATTGTGGTATGTGTACACCATGGAATATTATGCAGCCTTAAAGAAAGATGGAGACTTTACCTCTTTCATGTTTACATGGATGGAGCTGGAACATATTCTTCTTAGCAAAGTATCTCAAGAATGGAAGAAAAAGTACCCAATGTACTCAGCCCTACTATGAAACTAATTTATAGCATTCTTATGAAAGCTATAACCCAATTATAGCCCAAGAAGAAGGGGAAAGGGGAGAGGGAGGGGAGGGGTAGGATAGGTGGAGGAAGGGTAATTGGTGGGACCACTACTAGGTGTAGAATATAAAGGTCTTAACACAATATCTAAGAAAATGTTAACCAGTTTGATGAAAATATTTCAAATTGTACATAAAACCAGCACATTATACCCCATGATTGCATTAATGCACACAGCTATGATTTAATAACAATAATAATAATAATAAACTATGTTCACAACTTCTGGGTGGGCACAAATTGGGGCGAGAAGGGGGAAACCCCATTCCTCCCAATATAAATATCATAAAACAACTTCTGCTACTCAATCGACCTGGCTGGAAGTGGCTATGAACACTCACTATGTGACATTTCAGGAAAGTGATGCTAATAGTGACAGATTTTAATGTTGAAGACTCCTATGGAAAGTTTGATGCTGTAGCAGTGTCAAGAAGAGGGGGCGAGAACCACCCCAGACAGACCAAAGCTCACACGTCGCTGCATCCCCACATACAGCGCCTACGTCCTGCCACTGCCACCACGCCCAAGAGAAAGGCTGAAGGGAAAGGAAGCTAAAGGAGATAAAGCCAGGGCAAAGGATGAACCATAGAGAAAGATCCGCAAGTTCGTCTGCTAACCCTGCTCCTCCAAAGCCAGAGCCCAGGCCTAAAAAGGCCCCTGCGAAGAAGGGAGAGAAGGTGCCCAAAGGGAAAAAGGGAAAAGCTGACGCTGGCGAGGAGGGGAATAACCCTGCAGAAAATGGAGATGCCAAGACAGGCCAGGCCCAGAAAGCTGCAGGTGCTGGAGACGCCAAGTGAAGTGTGTGCATTTTTGATAACTGTGTGCTTCTGGGGACTGTACAGTTTGAAATACTATTTTTTATCAAGTTTTATAAAAATGCAGAATTTTGTTTTACTTTTTGTTTTTTTTAAGCTATGTTGTTAGCACACGGAACACTTGATTGTTTTTTGGGGAAGGGGCATATGTCACTAATAGAATGTCTCCAAAGCTAGATTGTATGAGGGAAAATGTCTTTTCCCTCTGGTTTTGAGAGACTTCCTCTTGGCTCCCAAGAGGAGGGATTCCCTGATGTTGACACACAGCCACCTTGGCACCAATGCCTTGTGCTGTGGAAAAACTAATTTGTTTTCATGTTCTATTCTCCCTCAGTCTTCAGCATAGTCTTAACTCCCTTAAACCCAGTCACCTCTTGGGACCTGACCCCCAATAACTGGTTACCAGTATATCAAGGAATCTGGTCTTTTTCAATAACACCACTGAGCTGGTGTCCCTTGAAAGAGCAGCGGTTCCATTTGTAGATTGTTGGATCTTCAGATAAATTCTGCCATTTTCATTTCATTTCCTGAAAGTCAAGGTCGGCTTGTGAAAAGTTGTTAAATAACAGGCTAAATGTGAAATGTCAACCCTCCCTCTAAACTTCCCTGTTCAGAGCATCAGATGAAGCCTTCGTTGGGTTTTATAGTGACTTTCTGATTTTTGGTAGAACATTGAAGAAGGGAGTTTGAAAGTTGTTGTATACTGTTAACGATCGTCTGCCCATGTCCTGCCTGAAATACCATGATTGTTTATGAAAAGTATCTTTAATAAAGCTGGATACAGTTTGGCTTGGAAAAAAAGGAAAGAAAAAGAAAAGTTTGGTGCAGGGGACAGAGAGACATTGCACTCCTGGGGATTACCGCAGCAGAGGGAGACAGACACAAAAATCACAGGTGGCGGAATGCAAATAGTGTGTGTGTGTTTGTGTGTGTGTGTACACACACACATATCAGAATAACAGAGTAGATCATATATTTGAGACCAGGGTGCTGGGAACAGAATGATAGCTGCAGCCTTTGAATGTGGCAGTGAGGGAAGGTCTCTCTGAAGGGGAGATATTCTGTGGATGAGAAGGAACTATCTGTCATAAGAAGAAATGAATAACAAACATTCCAGGCAAAAAGAACAGCAGATACAAAGGCCCTGAGGCTTGACCGGACTGAAAGGAGGCTCTGGTGTTGCTGGAGTGTGGGGGCAGGGTGAGGCTGAAGTGGCAGGTCGGCGGGAGTCCTGGCTCAGCGGGGCTTCTGCTGGGTCATTATCAGGGATTTAGATAGGAGAAGCCTTAAACCAGAGGGATTTCAGCATTAGACTGACAAAACTGGTCTCTATTTTTTTAGATATCTCCAGCTGCCATGTAGAAGGTGGATGGGGGGAAAGAGTGGAAACAGGGGAGAGTGAAGAAGCCATCACTGTTAACCAGGTGACGGAGGCGGATGGCCTGGACTGAGTGGCCCTGAGGATGGAGAGAATTTGATATGTTTTAGGTGCCTTGAGTGTGCTTTTTTTTTTTGTCTTAGAAGCAGAACCACTAGAACTTGCTGATGGATCAGATGTTGACAGTTGAGGGAAAGGGAGAAGTTGAGGATGACATTGAGGTTTTGGTCTGAGCACCTGCCTGGTTTGATATATGGAAATGATTAATACTGGGGTGGAGGCCCAGGTTTGAGATAGGACAGTTGTTCATTGGGGTCGTGGTAGCTTTGAGATGCCAAGGAAAACACCCAAGGAGAGGTATCAAGTAGCAGTTGAATACCCGGGTATGGGTCCAGATCTGTGCCATCCAGTGTGGTAGCCACTAGCCACGTGTGTCTATCAAAACTTCATTAAAATCAAATAAAAATTCACTTTCTCACTCACATTTCCAGTGTTCAGTAGATGCATGTGGCTTGTGGCTATGAGCATTTTCATCACTGGAGAAAAGCTGTTGGGCAGGGCTGGGCCTAAGCCACAAGCATTTCTCTCTGGGGTACGGTGGCTGTGCTCTAGGAAGCCAGTGTCCCTGCATCTTTCACAAATGGCTGTTCCGTGCCCACTCTGCACTAGACACCTATTCAGTGACGTTCCTCACCTATGGCCATGTCAGGTAGTCATTGACCTCCCAGAAGGACACCTTGCTCTGAGGCCATACAAGGAAGTCATCCCTGGGTCTGAAGCATTGTTGTAGTGACAGGGGTAAAACGTGGAGCATAGGCTATAGCTCATCAGAAGTGATGAGGTCTAGGACTGGCCGTGTAGACTTCACTAATTTAAGAAATGTGCAGTGGGTTCGGAAGTTACCAGAATAAAAGAGAGTAGAAGCAAAGATATAGACTCTAGATGTGTGTTCTAGAATGAACCATGCTACCTGAGACAAGTCAGCCAACCTCTGTGACATCCTCAGCTATACAGGGGAGGAATTGTTGGAATCAGTAAAGAGAAATAGTAGATGTGAGGCAGCTTATTGTTTGAGGGGGTTGTTTATTCACAAAATAGCTCAGTGACTATTATTGGTTTGTTGATTATTTTTTTTGATTTTCAGATTATTATGGGGGTACAAATGTTTTGGTTACATGAATTGTTTTTTTGTACAGTTTAAGTCAAGTTGTAAGTGTGCCCCTCACCCAAATTATTGTTGTTTAATATGCAAACAATGACAAAAACAGCAATTATTTTTCTTTCTTAAATGACTAGATTACAAAAGACAAATTTAGGAATAGTATTTCTGGAATAATGGTATGTGAGGTTATTTTTAAACCTATGGTCTTGTTTCTCCTTTTAAAAGTAGCAAAAACAGTATTGTGAGGATAATCCTTATTGATCACAGTGTTACATGTTAGACCTAAAAAAATGGTTTTGCTATACATGTAGGGTCAATGGGGAGATGGTGTGTTTTAGGTGCCTTGAGTGTGTTTTCCTTGTGCATAGCACACCCCAAGAAGCCTCCTGAGGCACCTTGAGGCCTGTAGCCTAGCAGTTACCTTTTCATGCCCAGAAAAGAATGTGTCTTGAGGAACTCACGTTCTGTGAGCTCCTCCTGGAGCTGGAACTCAGGTCCCACCCACCACTGCCACAGCTCCAGGCAGGATTTTGAGCCTATGAACCCTCTTAAGTCCATGACCTCATGGCCAGGTCATGTCCCACTCCCAGTGATCCCAGGAGGAGGATTTTCCTCTCTGGCCTCTCCAAATCCCCAGGTCAGGCTTTTGTTGGAAGAAGCCACCTCTCCTCGGCTGGGTGCATTCCTAGAAATATTGTCCTGGTTCAAGGTTAGAGGCCGGAGAGGATCCATGTGAACACACACAGTCCCTGGCAGGATTTGATAAGAGATCGAGTTAGTGGCCTGAAAACTTGTTGGGGGTACCCTTGGGAATGGTAATTTAGCATTTTCAAATCATTGGCTCCCTTCTCTGATGTCCTGGAGTGCCTAGTTGTACCAGCTTCTGCCTCTGGTACAGGGTTGCTGTGACGGCATCAGAGGAGCTTCATTTTATGCATAGAAGGAATGCTGGGTCCATGGAAGCTGAGTCAAGCACCCAGGGGGCAGGGACTAGCTTCTTGTCCTTTTTCACACAGGTGAGCAAGAGGGGTTGGCCACCCCTCAGGCACAAGTTCCCTTTTTTCCTTTCTACATCCTACTGCAAATGCAGGGACTGTGGCCTGCAGAGCTAATTGTTTTGCAGTGACGAGGGGAAGCTTGTCAGGCATGGTGGCTTAGGCCACAGAAGGGTGTCCCGAGCTCACCTGCCCAGGCCTGGCTTCTGATTTGGACTTAGCACGGCAGAGGGCAGCTTGTTGGAGGTTGGAGACAGATCCTGCTGCCTTCATTTTAGCGAAAGCTTTGGCTGCGAAAAGCAGCCGCCTCTTAGTCCCCTGGAGCCGTGGACATGGGCTCTGAAAGGCAAAGGGCTTCTTCCCAAAGTCTTCTTGACCAGATGTGGCTCTGGTTGCCCCAGCGTCATCCTCTTCTTCCAGCCTGCCCCTTTCCACCTGCAGGGCTGTGTGCTGGTCAGGACACCTGGAGCCCCCACCACGCCCTGGGCCTCTATGGGATGGGGGCAGCTGGACACAGAGCCCAGGGTACCATCTTATTTCAGAAAAAGGATTTTCAAGCAAAACCCAGGCTGTGGGATAAAAAGCCATCTGTCTGGTCCCTTGGTGCCCAGCCCCAGCTTTCTCAAACAACATCCCTTTATGCCGGCATCCCCGGCCCCCACAGCCCCCGCCACTGCACACTGCCTCCTTTCAGTGCCTCTGTGGGGGACTTGTTTGTTTGTGCTGCAGAGCGCAGACTTTGTGTTGTTCTTCCCTGTTCTGTCCCCCAGGCACCCTCCAAGCACACCCTCTCTAGGGCAGACAGGGGCCCGGAGCTGAGGCAGAGACTAGCCCAGACCCTGGGGTCCCCCAGGAGTTCCCCAAGGAGAGAGGTGTGCAGAGCATCTCCCTGGGGAGGGCACTGGACTAGACCCTTGTTGGACCCTTGCAATAATCACCTGAGAGATCTTGAATGAGTGATTGGGTCCTTCTGTGCCTTGATTTTCCTGTCTGTGGAATGGCTCCTGCCAACCTTCATCCCAGCAAGATGCTGCTACTGCCCATGCCCTGTGCTGAAGTCCTGGGCCCTGGAGGTGGCACAGCTCTCCCAGTTTCATTGCAATGAGGGTGGGCAGGTGTGGACAAGGTTTGTGCTAAAGAGGGTAGCAGCATTTTCATGTGAGGAGAACTAGGAATTGACTTCCCAGCCCCTAAAGGGGAACGAGGCCACCCCTGGCTTAAGTGGAAAGCAGTGGCTTAGAAGAGGTGTCCTTGAATGCCCACCCCCCAGAGCCCTCAGAGGAGACTGAGGGGGCAGGTGAAGACTGCCAGATCCTGGTTTCAGCCACCTTCTCAGCCTAGGATGACACATGCAGGCTCATGGTTCCATGTCTCCTTGGCCACCTCCCTGGTGGTTCTGTCCTGGCTGAATTCCCTCTCTGTTACCCGACGAAGAGGGTCTGGCCACCTTCACTGTCCAGCCAATATGCAGAGACAGAGTGTAGGTCCAAACAAGGTTTATTATCAGAAGGTCAGCAGTTCTGGAAAATAACAAGAGGATTATTAATTCTAATACTTTTTTTTTTTTTTGCAGTTTTTGGCCGGGGTCGGGTTTGAACCTACCACCTCTGGTATATGGGGCCGGTGCCCTACTCCTTGAGCCACAGGTGCTGCCCTAATTCTAATAATTTTTATAGTGAGGAAATGAACCTAGAAAATTTTAACTTTATCTGACAGAAAACAGCATCAAAGTAGCCTTCACTCTAACAATGTAAAATGTTCAAATAACATACAGGTAATTTTCACTTTAACAAAATATCTTAGAGAGTTACTAAAGAACACTAAAGTAACTAATTCTACCAGTAACAGTCTACCAGTATGTTACTAATTACTACCAGTATGTTACTAAAGTAACTAATTCTACCAGTAACATTCTACCAGAATGTCTGTGTGACTAATTCCTCAAAGTCTCCTGAGACCAACATCCTCAAAGTCGTGGTGAAACCTTACCTAGGTAATCACAGGGCTGGGAGGTAGGGGGAGGAGTGTGAGCTACGCAGACTGGGTCAGCGTACTGCTTCTCAAACTCCATCTTGCTGGCCGCTCTTCTGACTCCATCTCCTCCCATGGCCCTGTCTTGATCCCAGGTGAAACCAGTTCAGGGCTTGAGTTAGTTTCTTCCAGCTGCTGTAATAAACCACTACAACCTGGGTGGTTCAACCAACAGAAACGTATTATTGCACAGTTCTGGAGGTGAGAAGCCCCAAGATCAAGGCGTCAGAAGCATCGGTGCCTTGGGAGGATGCTGAGGACAATCTGTTCCATGCCTTACCCTGAGCTCTTGGTGATTTAGGGGCCATCCTTGGCTTGCAGACGCGTTGCCACTATCTCTGCCCTCATGTTCACGAGGCGTTCTCCCTGTGTGCCTGTCTGCATCCAGATTTTCCCTCTGAATAAGGACATCAGTCATATTGGATTAGGACCCACCCTAATGACTTCATCTTAATTAATTGCATCTGCAACAACCCTCTTTCCAGATAAGGTCACATTCTGAGGTACAGGGGGTTAGGACCTAAACACATGAATTTGGGGAACGGGGGACAAATGTGGTTCAACTCGTGACAGGGCTCTACGGTGGGAAGTGAGACCCTGGAGGTAACATCCCTGGTGCATGGCCTGAGTCTCTGCTGTGATTCTTTTGCCCTCACATAGTTTATCTCCTTTCCAGACACGGGAGGAAAGGCAGTAAACATCAGTGTCCAGCACTCACTTTTGCTCCTTGTCACCTTAGACTTGAGGGAGGAAGAGGTCAGGGCTGCCCTTCAATGGGGCTTGCTGGGGTTCCTCTGGTGCCAGCCTGTCACTCAGCCCGTTAAGAGCCTGGGCACAGCTGGCCCCATGGGCCTCCTCTCTGTATGTGTAGCCCAGGCTCCTGATCTGAATCCCCTGCTCTGGGAATTGTGGGGAGAAGAAAATCCCTGCTCTTGCCTGTCCCTGCCACCCCTCTCTGTGAATGGGGCATCCCAAGGAGCAGGAGAGGGGCCTGTGGCCTGAGGTTTCAGACTGGCATACCAAGAGCTGAATTTATATCCAGACATGTTAGTTTGGCCCACATTGTTTGTCTTAAGTGCAAATCAAATTTAAAAATCTGGAGATTTCACTTAAAAGTCTAATTTTCCAGCTTTTCCTAGAAAGCAGAAGAACATTGAGCCCCATCCATGACGTGGACCTAACAACGCCCGGCCTTATAACAGGGTGGGGACCCACTATCTCACTGTAGTCCGCACCATTCCCCATGAAAAATAGAAAAACTAGCCTAGCATTATGACAGGTGCCTGTAGTCCCAGCTACTACTCAGGAGGCTGAGGCAGGAGGATCACTTGAGCCCAGGAGTTTGAAGTTGAGCTGTGGTGATGCCACTATGTTCTACTCAGGGCAACAGAGTGAGACGCTGTCTCAAAAAAAAAAATTTTTTTTTTTTTGAGTTGAGCATCTTTGTAGAAGTGAAGAATATTCCTACATGATTAATATGCAAAGAAAATAGGTCCGTGTTATGAATCACACCCTGCCTGCTTTGCTTGATGGTGTCACCATCCTAATCTCTGATGACAGAGCAGGAAGTTGGGGTGCTCTTGCCAGAGAGAAGCAACTTCTTGTTCCAAGATGAAGCTCTTGAGGTCACACACAGGTTCATAATGGAGCCTGGCCTAGCACTATGTCCCTTAGTCTAGAGCCAAGTCTGTAGAGTCCAGAACTAGGTGCTGGCCCTGGATTCTTCTCCTACCCCAGAGAGCTGAGAGTCAGATGTGTTAGAGAACCAGGCTGGGGACCTCAGGTAGCTGGCAGGGAACAGCTCTCGGTCTGAGGGTACTGACCTCAGTGACAGAGAGCTGGGCAGGGATGTCAGCAGGCTGTGCCCACTAGAGGGGAGTTGTTCTTGGGCTGACCAGAGAGGCACTAACACCTGCTGACCAGCCAAAGCTTGGTGTTATGCTAGAAGTGAGGCTTGGTGCGCTGTCTCATGGGCTTCTCTCCCAGGCAGCCTCAGACTGTGGCTAGAAGGCACTAAGGGGGTCAGAATGCCCTCCCCTTCGCCCAATGGCCCATTCATGGCTTTTGGCTCAGAACAGGTGACGTCTGCCTGCCTACTCCGTCTTCTTGGTGGAATACCTGTCTTCCTGTGTCCAAGCAGACACAGGTTGTGGAAGGCATTGAGTGGCTCCTTTCCTGCCACCTGCCTGCACACCAGCAGATCATTCTGGAAGTACTGCATGTCAAGCCTGGGCTCGGTGCTGGGGACCCAGTGGTAACCAAGACAAACAGGGTCTCTGCTACACAATGCTCACATTCTAGCCTGGGCGACACCAAAGAGTGACTGTGACACCACCCTGACAAACAGCCCTGGGCCTGGCCACAAAAGCACTTCTTCTATGTCCCCCGCCTGCCGTCCCAATGTGGAGCGGCCAGGAGGGGCCGGGATGAGGGTGCTTGTCCTCAGCACCATGCTTACTGCCCTCCTGTGAGTCTCGTGTCCTTCAGGCTGGCCTCCTGGGAAAGCTGTCACCAACACAGGTGGGCTGGACATGCTTTGTCAAGCCACACTCCTTAGCCCTGGTGCTGATCATTCCCGTGAACACCAATATGAGTCTGACTGCAAAATTATTCACTTCCTTTACCAAAGATTGAAACAACCCCAAGGCATTGCCTAGAACAACTTGTAAATACTCAAGAACAAACAAACTAACTGTTCATTTGGGAGACCCTTTTTGCTTTTTAAAGCTCCCTCTGGCTTTCTTTAAAGGGTTAGGAGAATCTTTAAATAAGGCATTGTGGAAGTTTCCTGGGAACTTTTTTTTTTTTTTTGCAGTTTTTGGCCAGGGCTGGGTTTGAACCCACCACCTCCGGTATATGGGGCCGGTGCCCTACTCCTTTGAGCCAAAGGCACTGCCCTGTTTCCCGGGAACTTTTTAAAAAGCCTTTTAAAGTTGGGATCATACCCTAGGAGTGACCTTTACACACTTCTGATTCATGAATGGCGTTTGCCTGTGGAATTCCAGGCTGAGCCCAGCTCAACTATAAAATAAACACTGGGGCCTAAGAGCCTGGAAAACGTGGCCCAGACCGGCGTGTGTACCACACCCAGCAAGACACAGTTCCTCGAGTCCTCCCTGGAGTGGAAGTGGGAGGCCATCTGGCGGGGGCGGGGGGACCTTTGTTTGCGCTACCTGTGGTGAAGGTTTTTAGTCCTGGAACCACCCAACTAGACTTGAGAAAAAGAATCAGTGAGAGATGTGCTGGAGGACACGTCCCTGTACTCGTGAGTGGTCCTGCTACTGGTGCTGCCCACGTGACACTGGTGCCGGCTCTCCTTAGAGTCCCCTCCTTCATGGGAGGTGTGTCCAGTGTTGTGATAAGGAACTAGCTTTGGCCAGGAAGGGGTGTGGTCCCAACAAGGCCACCAGAAAATACCTTGCGTATGTGGTCATTGCGAGACTTATTGTCAGAAGCGTATCACTTGTGACATTGATCCCCCCTGGCCTGAGGCCCCTCAAGGGATGATTAAGCCGGGGCAGGAGAGCAGGCAAGAGGAGGACAGGAAGAGGCTGTGCCCACTGCCTTCCCCTTTGTCCCTCTTTTCCTCGTCCTCCGTGGCAGGGCACCCCTGCCAGCCCTCAGACTGTGCTGGTCCACGATTCACAGGAGATCTGGAGAGGCTTGCTCCATGCTGGGGCGACTCTAGTCTAAGCCCCACTCTGGTCACCAGCAGCCCCCTTCTTCCTTTCACTCAGAATAATTCCAATATAATGAAAAAGCCTTAAAAGCGCTGTTTCCAATTAGGAAACTGGATTCTTGTCATAGCTGAAGTAGGACCTGAGAAGTAGAATGCAGTGAACGTGTGATCGCCGTCTACAGACAGATCAGAGAGCCCCACATCAACCAGCTTCAACCAAGAAACCAACGATGCGCAGCTACTGCTTGCAGAACAAAATTTGATGTTGTAATTTTTGTTACACGGAGAGCCCAGCGCCGTGGCTTACGCCTATCATCTTAGCACTCTGGGAGGCTAAGGTAGGTGGATCACTTGAGCTCAGGAGTTTGAGACCAGCCTGAACAAGAACGAGACCCCATCTCTAAAATTAGCTGGGCGTTGAGGCGGGCGCCTGTAGTCCCAGCTACTTGGAAGGCGGAGGCAAGAGCATCACTTGAGCCCAGGAGTTTGAAGTTGCTGTGAACTATGATGCCACAGCACTCTACTATAGAGAGTGACAGAAGGAGACTGTCTCAAAAAAAAATTTTTTTTTAATTTGGAGAAATCCAGTGCTGGCAATCTCATATCAATCAGCCTTATATACTTTTAGTTCTGCTCATGCCTGTTCTATGCACTAGGCCAAAGGGCACTGAGCATCTGTGGCTTAGATTGTTAGAATTTTGATCCTTTTATCTGGGTACTGCCTCATCCTGTGAAGAGTGGCATTCCGAGATGGCATGCTGGGTGTCATGGGCCACCCCTCCCTGGAGGCAGAGAGCCACATCTTCCCACTCATGGTGGCACTTAGCAGATGTGCCCTTACATTCATTTCCCACTTCCAAGGAGCATGAACCCTGCAGAGCCTCAGAGCTTCACCCCCGGCAGCCAGGCCCACTGTGCCGCAGGAATCTCAGAGGGTTTTGGCTGCTTTGCAGAGATCCAGCACGGAAACATGGCCCCCTGAGGAAACGTGGGCGGGCCAGCTAGTATTTGCAAGAGCCCATCATGGCACCAGGAGAAACCAGAAACAGTAACCTACAAGGTCCCTGTCCTGTTAGAAACTATAACACCATTGGACAAATAATCACCCCAACATTTGAAAACTCGTAAGAGGCAAGAAATTATAAATACCGAATGAGCAAAAATCATGTATCTAAAGTATGAGTCCTCTTAAAGTTAGAAAATGAGCAAATTGCTTCTGGTCAGAAAGTTTGGAAAGAAGGTCATGATGGTAAAGAAGATATTCCAGAGTCCCATGGTTGGCTCGGCCCCTCACTGGCTATGGGACTGCTCCATAGGTGAGTTCCATCATCTGTTAAATGGGAGTGATAATTGTGCCAACTCTATACAGTTGCTAAGGAGATTGAGGAGTTGAGCATATAGCAAACACTCATGAAATATTAACCTCTGCCCTCATTCTGGACAGTGTGACACTGAGAAGGAACATGTAAGACACATTTAGAAAACAGCAAGTTGGGAGGTGCCTGTGGCTCAGTGGGTAAGGCGCCGGCCCCATATACCAAGGGTGGCGGGTTCGAACCCAGCCCCGGCCAAACTACAACAAAAAAATAGCCGGGCGTTGTGTTGGGCGCCTGTAGTCCCAGCTACTCAGGAGGCTGAGGCAAGAGAATCACCTAAGCCCAAGAGCTGGAGGTTGCTGTGAGCTATGACTCTAGGGCACTCTACAGAGGGTGACAAAGTGAGACTCTGTCTTTGAAAAAAAACAAAAAAGAAAATAGCAAGTCATCCATCTGGCTAGAGGGGCAAAAAAAATACAGGGTGTCCAAAGAGTTGCCATACATAGAAGAAATTGTAACAACAAATATCTTGGAATGTGTTTGCCGTGAATGAGAGAGAAGATTTTGGTGTGTGTATAGAAAGAGGTGGCTAATACATGGAGAATATTTTGTAAAACTTTGTAATAAATGTTTTGTAAATAAGTATACATGTAGCTATAATTTTCCATCTTTCCTATAGATGGCTACTTATAGGACACCCTGTAGAGTTAATCAAGAGCCTAATAGGAGAGGAATTTGGAATTTTGGGGAATGAACTTCAAATTATAGAGAAAGCAAGGATAAACTGATATCCAAAGGATGATACTGTGTAGACTTCTAGGAATGATGTCTCAGAAGTGGCAGCACTTAACAACTTTGACTCAAACTGTACAAAATCAATTCATGTAAACAAAATATTTATACCCCCGTAAGATTCTGAAATTTTGTAAAATGACAGCAGGCACTTGGAAACATTCTTCTGGGGCAGGATGGAGGCCAGTGTCAGTGAGAGAGACTCAAGAAAGAGTCTTCTGAGCTGATGCTCCAACCCATGTGTCAAATGAGTTGAATGAGTGAATGGAAACAGTGGATTTGCGTGAGGGAGGAGGAAGGGGCCATGGTGATCCTTGGCCAGACCACCAGCCACTGAAGATGAGGCTGGCAGGCAGCCGAGGCTTCCTGTCCCTGGAAACTCCCCTCCACAACCTCGTTGCTCAGGCTCTCCCTGTTCTGCACTGCCCGTTGCTCTCCTATTCACCACCACACTGGAAGTCCAAGTTTTCATTACACATCTTTTGTGGCACTTCAGGGAACAGGCCTGCAAGTTCAGGTCACCTTCTAGACCATGCCAGCTGTCCACACCATGCCAACAGCTGTAGTCCCTATGAAAAAGCTCTGGTGGCCATCGGCTAAGTGAATGACCTACATGGTGTGGTGGCCAAAGAGACCTGTTTGCTCAGTTCCCATGAGCAGAAATATGCTGCTCCATGAGAGGCAGGTACAAGCCCTGCTGGCTTGGAGGAGGAATGTGGACCAGCTGGTGTATGTAGAGACTCCTCTGTGTCCCAAGAAGGTCCTGGAGGAAGGCAGATGACGAGGAGAGAGTATTGGATGTCCCCATATATTTATAGGCCTGTGCAGGCCTAGAAGGGAAGACCCAGGAGAGATACCAGAAGCCTGGAGGGGGCCGGCTGAACACAAGGGAGACCTTTCTGAGGGCTGTAGACACGAGTTGGATGGACAAGTGCTTTGTGTCCAGTGCTAAGAGGTGACAAGGGACATGCTCTCCCTTCAGGTTCTGGTGGCTGTTTAGGTGGATGTACCCAAAACAGATCTGTGTCTGCCACTTTGGGGATGTCTGAAAAGTGTAGAACAGACAAAAACGTCAAGTGGTAATAGGGGCTTGGCCCCTGTAGCTCACAGCCACATACACCAAAAGCTGGCGGGTTTGAATCCAGCCCAGCCTGCCAAACAACAATGACAACTACAACTGAAAGATAGCCGGGCAGGGGCGGCGCCTGTGGCTCAGCGAGTAGGGCGCCGGCCCCACATGCCGAGGGTGGCGGGTTCAAACCCAGCCCCGGTCAAACTGCAACAACAAAAAAAAAATAGCCGGGCGTTGTGGCGGGCGCCTGTAGTCCCAGCTACTAGGGAGGCTGAGGCAAGAGAATCGCGGAAGCCCAGGAGTTAGAGGTTGCTGTGAGCCGTGTGACGCCACGGCACTCTACCCGAGGGCGGTACAGTGAGACTCTGTCTCTACAAAAAAAAAAAAAAAAAAAAAGAAAGATAGCCGGGCATTGTGGCGGGTGCCTGTAGTCCCAGCTACCTGGGAGGCTGAGGCAAGAGAATCGCTTAAGCCCAGAAGTTGGAGGTTGCTATGAGCTGTGATGCCAAGGCAACAGCTTGAGGCTCTGTCTCAAAAAAAAAAAAAGAAGTGGTAATAGGGATAACCCCTTTCCTGCTAAGACAATCCTTTTGTTTTGCTGGGAGAGGCAGCAAATGGAGTTGCAATGAGTGGGGTTTGAGGTGCAGAAAGCAGTATTTAAGGAAGAACTTGGGGTGACCAGGGGAGAAAACTATCCAGGAGAGAGGAGGTTGATAGCTTCAGGACTGGGGGCCCTCTGGGGTATTTTGAGGAATGTGAAGATTATTGAGCTACTGACATGGGAAGAGGGAAGGCGTCTGTATTAAATATTTAGGGAGTTTCAGAGTACGATATACTATAAAATCCACTCTTATTTGTCTTCAAGAGATCATGAGGTGATGAGAAGCACCCGTGGCTCAAAGGAGTAGGACACTGGCCCCATATGCAGGAGGTGGCAGGTTCAAACCCAGCCCCGTCCAAAAACTGCAAAAAAAAAAAAAGAAAAGAGATCATGAAGTGCTTTTAAAAAAAAATTCAGGCTTGGCACCAAGCGGCTAAGGTACCAGCTACATACACCAGAGCTGGCGAGTTCAAATCCAGCCCTGGCCTGCCAAATAACAATGACAACCACAACCAAAAAATAGCCAGGCTGCAGTGGCGGGTGCCTGTAGTCCCAGCTACTTGGGATGCTGAGCCAAGAGAATTGCTTAAGCCCAGGAGTTAGAGGTTGCTGTGAGCTGTGATGCCACAGCACTCTACCCAGGGCAAGAGCTTGAGGCTCTGTCTCAAAAAAAAAAAGAAAAGAAAAGAAAAAAAATTCATGTATTAGCTTGATGACGCAGACTAAATATGCTGAGATACACAGACCAAGACAGGGCTACAAAAGGCCACTTTTATTTGGGTTACATACGGGTTTTCCCAGAAAATGCCAACATGGTTATTGTCACCGAGTTCTCTGGAGCTCATTTGGAAACAAAAATTTAAGAATTGTGACAATAGCCTCTCAGCCTCTGCCCAGCACCCAGCTTCCAAAGGCCACTCTGCACCACCAGTACCAGGACTCAGGGAAGGTGAGCGCTCTCCCGCCCTTCCTTCGTGCCAGCAGGAGTTTTACCTACGTGCCAGTCTGCTCTCTTGAGCCTCACCCCATGTGACGTCAGACCTAGCTGGAGCTGTGTGATTTTCCCAGCACATTCCATTTCCTTCTGACCTTCCCTCTTTGCTAGTTCGATTTAACCTTGAACCTACTTAGTTATTCCTCTGCCAATTCCACCCCACTGACATGGGATTGCTCCCTGCTGCCTTTCTTTCTTGTGGGCATGTAGACGTGGAAGCCCATCCTATGACTCAGGGGCTCTATTGAATAGCCAGGAAGGCAGGATAGTCACTGGGTGTGCCCTGGGTGCTACCCTGTGACTCCCTTTGCCTGACACCCGCCAGGGACCCCCTTCCTGTAACACACCTCTAACCACTCTTGCTCTCCTTTCACTTTCTCCCCCAGACCTTCCTGCCTATTTTGTATTTCACAGACATCATTTTCTCCAAGAGAGAAGTTCAGAGAATAATACCACCCACACCCGCGTCCCTGTGCTTTCCAGAGCACTCACTGTCCTTGAATTCCGCCCACCCTGCCCCACCATGGGGCTCTCACTGCTCCTGGCTTCCTCCTTGCGGGGCAGCTAGGGCTCCATCCTTTGTCCCCTTCAGCTGTAAGTAATGCTCTGGCACCTCCTCTTTGCAGGGTTCCATGGAGAGTGAGGCTGTAGCGTCTGAGGAAACGCAGAAGACAGACCCTGCCATTGAACCACGGTTCAAAGTGGTGGATTGGGACAAGGTATCTGGCACAGGATGCAGTAGGGTGATGACTGGGGGTTGCTGGGGGTGGGGGAGGGTGCGTGGAGCTGAAGTCCAAGGTGTATATGACACGTGCCCCAGGGAGATGAGACAGATGGGGAGGCAGGTGCCCACAACTGACAAGCAGGACCTGGGGGGCCAACCTAGGCAGAGGTGGTGGGGGGAGCCCTCATTGGTGGAGCACTCAGGAAATGGCACATAGGTCTCTCTGCACAGAGCCAGGCCCCCAAACACCTTGGAGAAGAAGAGTTCTCCCACCAGGACCCCTGCAGCTGAGAAGGGGGCAGTGACAGGGTCATACGCCAGAAATGCCCAGTTTTGCCAGTGTGCAAGGCAGAACTGGCCCAGGCTCTTGTGATCACTCAGAGCAGCACTGGCCAGGGCAGGACACGGACGCCTGCTGAGTCCAGTCCTCAGTGTTTGGGAGAAAGCCAAACTTTTCAAGAAAGCCAAGTCTTTCTCAGACTTGTCACAACCCTCTTTCAGTGACCAGAAGTCTGCTGTGGCTTAGCAGACCCATCTGTTGGTGAGAAAAACCCTGGAGGAGCTGGCGGTCTCAGATGGAATTGGAAGGGGCTCTGTAGGGAGCCAGGCTTGGGTGTCATTTCCCTCCAGTTTGGGTCACAGGACTGTCCCAATTTCATGGAACAGGCACACATGTACATGTTCAGAAATTCCTACCCTGTGTACTTTCTGCCTGTACCAGGCACTGGAGACACAGAAATGAACAGGATTCCCCCCACCCCCCCACCCCCACCCGCCGCCAAAGCTCACAGGCCCGTGGGGAGGAGAGTGAACAGTTACTACAATAGGAGGCGATAGGAATCACGCCCAAGGAACGTGGGTGACCAGAGATGGGGCAGGAGCCTTCACAAAGCTGCTGCTTGCCGGTCCCCTTTGGCCCTGACCCCAGGTGTCTTATAAGATTGCTACCACCTCTGGGAGAATTTTGGACATCCTACCAGAGAGGCCAGAAGAGGTCATTCCATGCCCCTGAGTCCCATCCCTTCCAGAGAGGCGTAACCCAGAGGAGAATGGAAGGCAAAGGAAAGCCCACCCCCACAGCCACATGGTGCCCCTTCCCCCGCCGGTTCCCTGGGACCTGGCATCCTAGCCTCTACCACTGGCTTGGGCACAGTTGGGCGTGGATGATGCTCAGGCCAGGGAACAAGACTTGGTGGGGAGAGTCTTGGTACAAACGACAGATTTCTTTGGAAGTGTAGGGGGATTTGGCTGCACATGGGTGGGACGGAAGAGAAAACAGACCACTTGAGTGGGTCAAGGACCTTAGGAGCTGGTAGGGTCAGGACCTCAACTTAGAACAGGAGAAGCTTCACAGGAAGACAAAGAGGTCTGGGGAGTGAGGATGAGACCAGCCTATCCCCAGCTCAGGGCATGAATGGCCAGTGGACGGTTCTGAAAGGACCAGCAACCTGTGAACTTAGCTTAGGGCTTGAATGTTGGAAAGAAAATACTCTGAAGAGAGCTGACCAGTGCGGGTGAATGTGGCGGCCACCAGGGCGGGGTGGCTAGAGAGATCCATCCCAGAGGGGAGGAGCTGCGGTGTGAGCTGCCAGCCATCTGGGGAGGGCTCCTCCCTGCCGCCTGTGCTGTGGTTCCAGGGGTTCCAGCAGGAGGGTTGGGGAAGAGGGTGACCTCCCTGGGCCTGCTCTCTGCTGGGCTGCTGGCCAGCTATCTAGGCAGCTGACACCTGACTCACCTTTCCCTCCTTTCCTCCTTTTCTTTCACACACACACAATTTCTCTCCTCCTCCCCTTCCTCCTGTGTCACTGGGCTGAGAGAGGGCAGGGCGGCGGGGAGGGGGGGCATGGAGACCCACCCTGCAAGCAATTCCCACCCCACTGGGTTCTGTTTGGGAGCCTTCCCCAGCGGGCATCTGGGGTTCCCAGATGGGGTGATCACTATCTTTCTTTTCTTTCCTCTTTTTATTTAAAAAAAAAAAAAAAAGAGTCCTCCTGTCTCATTCACCATGTGGTCAATCCCCAGCCCCTTTGGAGGGAGCAGAGAGATGGAGAGAGCCGGCAAATCTAAGTTGAACCCCATGCCTGTTTGGGGTGGGGGGAGTCTGCTGGGTCTGGGCCTTGAGGAGCTGTGGGAAAAGGCTGAGAAGGCAGCAGCTCTGCCTCAGCTGAGGGTCCCCAGGCCTGGGGAGGATTTACACACTTGCTCTTGGGGCCAAAGGACTTTGCGTTCAAGGTGAATTAAGTCCTCAGGGTGCAGCCAAAGGAAGGAATCTTGTTTTCTCAGCCCCAGTAGCTGGGCACAGGGTGAACCATGCTGGAAAGGGTGAGGGAAAACCCAGCTGGGGCATGGGCTGGGACTATAAGCATATGCCTCCATGCCTGGCTAGTTTCTATTTTTAGTAGATACAGGGTCTTATTCTTTGCTCAGCCTGGCTGGTCTCCAACTCCTAAGCTCAAGCAATCCACCCACTTCAGCCTCCCAAAGTGCTAGAACTACAGGTGTGAGCCACTGCACCCAGCCTGTGCATGGAATTTTACCAGAACAGTTTCTAAATCATCCCTTCAAACACCTAGCTATGCAGGACCCAGGCTTCCTTGTGGGGCAAGGAACCAGGTTGTAGCAGCTCTCCCTGTTTCCTGGAACCCAGACTGCCTGGTTAGGTGGCTGGCGCTGCCCCTGTTCTTGGCTTCTAGGTATACCTTTCTCTTTTCGTCCAGCGGCCTCTTTTTTGCCACTTTGCTGTGTTCTTTTCAGAGCCCTCTTCAGCCTTCCCACTTTGGGAAACCAGAGGGAGCAGGTATGAGTTGAGGGGTTTGCAGAAGTTCCCTACCCAGATACCCCTGGGGGGTGCAGTTAGCATCGAATTAATGCTCCTTTTACTGAGCTCTTACCATGTTCCAAGCACTTTAAAGGTAATCTGTTAGCTGATTTAATCCTGTTGAAAATGCAACTAATTATCCTGATTTAACTGATGAGGAAGAGCTTAAGTCTCCAGTCCAAAGTCACTTCTAGGCAGATTAGCAGCACCCAGCTGCTCCTGCCACATGTCCTGGAACCCTTCCATGCTGATAGCTGTCCAAGAGTAAGACCGTAAGGGCCACAGCCGGGAGAGGGGTGGCAGAATGGAAGGGAGTGTCTCCAAAGCCAGCCACATCCTCTTCCCCAGCCTTCCTCAGGCTAAGCCAGGATCCAGCCTAGCCAGGTTCCCTCCAGTTCCACCAGGCCTATCAGTGGGTGTGGCCACCCTCTTCCCTCAAAGGGACAGGTGGGTCACAAAACAAATGCAGACGCTGGCCCTCCAGAGTCCCTGTCTCCTGCCCAGCACACCCTCCCCCCCAATTCAGGGGCTGTTCCAAGGCTCTCCTGGAACTGGCAGAGGTATTGACAATAGCCATAGGGTTTTAACCTTTCAGGCCCCTCAGATAATTTGCTGAGAACTGGAGAAAACAGCACCCCTGTTGTTGGTACAAGGGCCCTCTGGCCAACCTGCCTCTGGGGAAGGATCAGCCCTGATGTGAGGATGTTGGCCTGGATCACTGCCAGATCCTGCACCTCCCTAGTCACCTCGGGCCACCTTTCTCCTTATCCCCCCTCCCCCAGAGCAGGTTCTGGCTGACCCAGCATCCACAGGACCTCCCCAAGACCGTCCTTACTTGGGGTAGGGTCTGCTTGCCTCCTCACTGGAGCTCACAGTGCTCAGAAAACACCCCAGGGCAGCAACCAGGCAGCAGGCAGGCGGGGTGGACTGGCCTCTATACCCAAAGTTCTTTAGATGCCCTGGGAGGGCAGTGGACAAGGGCAGGCTAGGAGGCAAAAGATGCCACAGGCGGGCGAACATCAGCAGCTGTAGTGCAATGGAGGACATTACTCCCTGTGTCACCTTACTGTGTGGGGTCAGAGGGGACCGGAAAGTGTACTTCGAAGGGATATAACCCTGCCTGGTATAGGATAGAGCCTGGGGCAACCCCCATGCTGGTCTTCAGCCCCAAGACGGACACCACACCAGTGTTTCACACTCTCTGCTCCCTGTCACTGTCATTGGCCTGAGGCCACCCCCAAACCCACAGCCTCACATGCCTCAGCTGAGGAGAGGGTCATAGGATGGACACAGGTGCTACAGAACCACTTCTGTGGGCCTGGGCTGGTCGCAGGCATACTGCACAGGTCCCTGCAAGGCCACTGAGGGTCCCACTGACCGAGCGCTGGACACTGCATTGTGGTTCTGCAAAGCCTCTGCACTGCAGAAGTCACACCCACAGAGGAAGTCACAGCTGCAGTCACAGTCACACCCGCAGCGGGCCCTCATTCAGCTGGTAGGAGCCTCCAGCAGGTGTGAAAACCCAGGGTCTTGCCCTGCTGCAGCACCTCCATCTGTGCACCTGACCCTCCTCCTCATCCATGAGATGAGGTCCACACAGGCCCCCATTTCTCAAAATTAAGGGTTACAAGGGATCGTAGACATGAGGCCCCAGCCTGGGCTAACTAGCACTGGGACACAGCACCAGTCGTCACCAGGATTCTTGTGGAGCTTCTTGTCCTTAATCCCCTCCCTGCCAGCCCACTGCTTGGAAGCACATCCTCCTCCTCCTCTCTGAGTGAGCTCTGGGCGCACATTTCTTTAAACAATTGCCTTAGCTCATGGCCAGGGTGGTAGGAGGAGTCACTGGCACCATTAGCTGCCCCCTCTCCCTACATTTGCCACTCTGGGGAGAAGCAGACTCTGCACCATTCTGGGCTGCCCCAGGAAGGTGTCCTGTGCCACTGGGGCCCCATGCTGTCCAGAGAGAGAGGGTCCTGGGGGTGGGAAAAAGAGAGCAGAGGAGGCCCCCTACCCACCCTGGCAGCATGCCCATCCTCCCACCCTCTGGGCAGCAGGCTGGCCTTTCCCCTGTGGGTGCTGCTGCAAGCTGCATTCCTGGCATAGCCTGGAAGAGGCCTCCTTCCCTGGGGGGCAGGGCAGAGCCAAGGGGCAGAGACACGGGCCCACAAGGTTGGCACAAGATGCTTCAGCCAAATTCACCCCAACTTGTATCTGGTTCTGGGGCCCAGACTATTGCTCTGGTCTTTGAATCATCAAAGACCCTCTCCAACCCAACAAGCTGCTACTCCTGAGCACTGGGCTCACCAGGTTCCACAGCTGTAAAAGGAGAATCTGTAATTGTGACAGTAGCCAGGGAGTCCCAGACGCTCGGGAACTGGGGGCTGGTCAGTGACCTGTTCTCCCTGTCTTCCTGTCCACCACCAACCTCCTACAGGGGCTGCAGACCTTTGCCCACCCTTCTCTGTGTCCCCGAAGCCTCAGGAAGTAAGGGTGGGTGGGACCAGCTGGGAGGAAGACAGTCGTTTGTGTTGGGAGGCTAAGGGGCCCTAAGGTCTCTGGCCAGGAAGAGTAGGAAGTGAGAGCCCATCAGGGTGGGTCCTGAGCAGTTATTAGCCATCCTCCCTTCTTGAAACCAGGTCTCAGAAGTGACTTGCAAGTGAGAGTCCTGAAACCCATTAGCACCCAGCCAGACTTACTCTTTCAGTGATCGGACTGGGAGAGAATCAGTGCATGTACCACCCAACGCTAAGGTCGAGCACACAGGGTGAATGTCTTGGCTCTGTATGGAGGGGGCTGCAATCTGCTGGAAGTGGGGAGAGAGGTTCCCACTCCAGGACTGATCAACCCCATCTCAAAAGTCACTTAAGCTCTAGGTCCTCTGCATCCCCATCTTAAAATGGGGAGGAGGTCAGCAGCCCAGTTCTGCACATGTATGGAAGGCTCACTACACTTTCCCCAGAAGAGTGGGACAGAGGCCCTGACAGTAGAATAGAATTACAGGCCTTACAAGACATTTGCAGGGGAAATGAGGGCTTCTTGGGATTCCTCTGGCGTTGCCTTCCCTGGGCACCACAGAGAGTCCCTCAAAGAGATGCAATGGGGGCTGGATATGGAACTTGGGTTTGAAGCCTTCCAAAGCCACAGGCAGAGCAGAGGCAGCCTTGAGACTGACTCAGACAGCAAGCCCACCATTTGTACAGGTGGCCAGGGCCTGCTGGTCTTCCCAGGGAGTAACCAAATCATGTGCTGAGGTCATATTGGCAACAGCAGAACAGCAGAACCCTGTGTTGGGGGGCTCTGTTCCCACCACTCCCGTGACACCCCTTCCACCCTCTAGCCCCAGTTTCCATACTTACTCTGTCCTTTCGTTCCGTTTCCTTCACAACAGGGTGTGAGGTTTAGGCTAGAGTCCCTGCTTATTGCTTACCTAGGTATTTCTTCTGTCTTAACTGAATTAAACTTACGAATCTAATTGCTGTACAAAATAAGAGCAAAATGGATCAATAAAAAAAAATTTGCACAAGCCACTGTAGGCTGAAAGCAGGGCCTGCCTGGCTGCATCCCTGTGCAATAACTGGAAATATTCATTGTCTAAGGGAGCTAAGTCCAAATTAAGTGTCCAACTGAAACACAGGCAGAAGAGTTCTGTGTGTCACAAACAATAGTGGGACATATAAAACCAGGGATTTTCTTTGAGATAGGTGTGGTGAAAAGGATGTTATTCTTATAGGAACAACAGAGGATAAAATACAAAACAGCATAGCTGAAAAGCCAGTAGAGGAAATAATATGGAGTACTTTAAAATAGTTAATTCAAACAAGGAAGAACAGAGGGGACAAAAAGAAAATAGCCCAAGGGTAGACTACCCCAACATAAAGTGTAAATAGACTAAATACTTCAATTAAAAGACAGAGATTGTCTAAGTAGATTAAAAAAGAAAAAAGGAGGGGCGGCCCTGTGGCTCAATGGAATAGGGTGCCAGTCCCATATATTGGAGGTAGTGGGTTCAAACCCAGCCCTGGAAAGAAAGAAAGAAAGAGAGAGAGAGAGAGAAAGAACGAAGAAAAAAGAAAAGAAAAAAGACCTAAATATATGCTACCTGCAAGAGATACCCTTTTTTTTTTTTTTTTTTTGAGACAGTCTCTGTCATCCTTGGTAGAGTGCCATGCCATCATCATAGTACACAGCAACCTTATTCTCTTGGGCTCAAGTGATACTCTATTTTTAGTAAAGATGAATTCTCACTCTTGCTGGTCTCAATTCCTGAATTCAAGCAATCCACCTACCTCGGCCTCCCAGAGTGCCAGGATTACAGGCATGAGCCACCATGCCCAGCCAAGAGATGCAATTTAAATGTAAAGACATACAGAGGTTGAAAGTAAAAGTGTGGAAAACACCACGGACACACCAAGCTTCAGGAAGCTGATGTGGCTCTATTACTATCCAAGTGGACTTCATGCCAGGCAAGGTGACCCAGGCCTGTAGTCATAGCTCTCTGGGAGGCCAAGGTGGGAGGATTGCTTGAGCTCAAGAGTTCGAGACCAGCCTGAGCAAGAGTGAGACCCCATCTCTACTAAAAATAAAAAAACTAACCAGGCGTGGTGGATCCCATATAGTCTCAGCTACTTGAGAGGATTGTTAGAGTCCAAGAGTTTGAGGTTGCAGTGAGCTACAAGGATGCCACTCTACCTGTGGTAACAGTGACACTCTGGCTTAAAACAAACCAAAAAACCTAACAAAGTGGACTTCAGAACAAAGTATTACCAGGGACCAAGATGGTTATTTCCCAATGGCGAAGGGACCAACTCATCAAGGAGACATAACTGGGCAACCTTAGGCTGGTTACTCAGCCTCAGTTTCCCCATCCCCAAATGCCCATTATTATTAGAATCCTGCCTATCTAGGGGTATGGTGAGGATCAAATGATTGAATACATGTCATGTATTTAGAATCATGCTAGACACATAACCAGGGCTCCGTGAGTGTCAGCTGTCAGTGTTACTACAGCTGGGACAAAGTCTCAAGTGCTCAGTGTGATCCTGGCCCAGCTTCTTCTAAGGTGGGGCTCTGTAGGCTGCTGCAAGGTAAAGCATAAACACAGGCTATCAGCTGGTTCCTCTAGTTCTTCTTCCTGGTGGTGCTGGGGTGTGTGTGTGTGTGTGTGTGTGTGTGTGTGTTTGAAGACCCAGGGTGGAGGAATGGAAGGAATGAGACCGTACACATCCAGTAAATCTGTTTTCTGCTAGACCTGGGGTTGAGGTCAAGGAGGCTGGGTCAGGCAGAGTGCAGCAACTAGGTGGGGTTTGGACAATTGCCTGACTCCATGCTGGGGCAGGATGGCTCCGGGCTGACCTGGAGAAGTAGGAAGTGACCTTCCCCACCTTCCCCCACACACAGGCCACTAGAAACCAGCCTGCACTTGCAACCTGCCAAGTTCACATGGCAGGAGCCACGAGCTTCTTGGGCCTTTCACCTAGCTTAGCAACTCCAGCAGGAAGAGAGGGTGTCTGATGGCTCATTGCACTAGCTTCGGTCACGAGGCTGCACTGACCCCCACTGCTGTGGCCAGGGGCCTGGTTTGAGCAGCTTAATTCACTCAGTTCTGCACCCCAAAAGCTGGAGGGTAGGCGCCCCACAAAGACCACATGAGCAGAAGTGGAGGGTGGAGATTGGGATGCTATAACTGGGAGATGGAATAATGACACAAGTGTCTTTCAGGACCTGGTGGACTGGCAAAAACCTCTCCTGTGGCAGGTGGGCTACTTGGGAGAAAAATACGATGAGTGGGTCCACCAGCCAGTGACCAGACCCATCCGCCTCTTCCACTCAAACCTCATTGAGGCCCTCTCCAAGACTGCCTGGTGAGCTCCTCCCTGAGCCTGCAGCAGGCTGTCCCTCTCTCCTGGTGTGCCAATCAGATATGGAAGAGGAAGGGGGAAATTAGTTCTCTCTACAGAGCCCAGGGCTGTGCTATAAGCTCATGGGGAGGGTGGAACACACCATAGGCATGATTCATTTCTATGCATGGTTTTGTCTACTGATGGGATGACAGTCCAACATGTAGACAGAAACCTCTTTGAATGCTACCCATGATCTATTCTGGACTCCTTAGAGTGCTTTCTAACCTCTAATGCCAATGGGAACAATTTTGCCTGCGAATTGTTCCTTTGCCACAAGTGGTCAGCACCCGTCTATTAAGGTGCATAGTCAGTGGCCATGGGGACACAGTCCTTTGCTAATAACTCATCTCAGGAGGCAGATGGACTCTCTTCCCCATCCCCCACACCCGTGTCCCTTCACCCAGGGTCTCCAAATGCTTTGTGCATGTGGTTTGGTGCCATCTTATCCCCACCTCCGGCTGAGGAAAGCTGGACCCTGCTGAGCCCCTGTGCATCTGTCCCTCTCACCCTGACACCCTCCTGCAGGTACAGTGTCCCCATCATCTGGATGCCCCTGGTGTTATACCTCAGCTGGTCCTACTACAGAACCCTGGCCCAGGGCAGTGTCCGACTCTTCACGTCTTTCACGTCAGGTAATGCCAGCTTCCCTCCTGGTGTACTCTCAGGGATCCCGGAGGCGGGTACCTCAATGTTCTCCCCGCTCCTAAGTTTCCGAGAGCACAGAACCTCAAGCCACACCACACACATCTCTAAGTGAGGTCTCTCTCTTGAAAAGTTCTGTCATATTCCCACCCTCCCCAGATAAATACCAAACCCCACAACACATCAACAGAAACTAAATGAAATAATTTTATCAGATGGTATAGCAATCAAAAAAAAAAAAAAAGGGAAGAAAGGAAGGCCTTCTCACTGAGTCTAATGCCAGAAAATGTATGACTTAGGGTTCTCCGGAAAGAAATTAAATGCAAATCAAATCACTTCACCAGGTGACACAGAGGGGAGCTGGACTCGAACAAGTCCGCAAAAGTAGCAGAGATTGGCAAAAAGCTTGTGAGGAAAGGATCTGGTGGTGTCCTGTCAAGTCTCTGAGGCAAAGAGTCCCATAGCTGAACCCAGACGGGGAATAACAGCCCACTGACCTCTGTGAGGCACTTACTGTGTGCCAGGCCACCTGCCTTCCAGAGACTACCTTGTATATCCCCCCCAGCTAGCCCCACGTGAAGGATCTTGTATTGTCCCCTTTTAGAGTTGAGGACATGGATTCTCTGAGTTTCAGGGTCCCATAGCTGGGATGTGGATGCCAAGTGCTCTCAGCTTCTAATTGGGAAGCAGGTGATAGAGACAGGGGCTGAGAGAGGGCAATGTCCAAAGAGCCTATGGGGCTGAGTCAGGGCTACCATAGCATAGATGTGACCTCCTGCCAGCTGCCTGCCTGGGGCCCCCAGGTTTAGCCATCCACCTGGGTTTTCTGTCCATCCAGGCACAATGGCCTCAATGAGGCACTGGGGGTATAGTGCCTGTCAGGCAGGCTTTCCTCCCTGCTCACTCCCCACAGTCTTGACTCTCCCTCTGAGCCACATCCCAAGGTGTCTCTCCTGCCACCTCTCCTGGAAACTGCAAGTCCAGGGCCTGAATGGTGGCGGGGGTGGGGCTACAGTCACAGCATCAGGAACTTCAGTTTATCCACCTGACTCAGGATGGGTAGGGGACAGCACATTGCAGAAAGCCCCCCAGCCCAGCCCTGAGCTGCTCCTGATCACCGAGGGCTCCTGCCATGAGCCAAGGTTAGCCTTTTCTGCCCACACTGAATAGCTCGGGCATAGCACAGGCTTGTCGCTCAGAGCCCTGCTCCCTGAATTGCCCACTGTCCGCCCGACACTCCCCTAACAATCACAAACCATGGCAGGGTGGCCAGGGCTGGCCGCCAAAGGGGGAAGGGGACACTGAAGCTTTGGCCTAGGTCCCTCTGCTGGATTCCTCCAGAGATGCCACTCAGTACCAGCTCCAGCCGGATGGGCAGACAGGGGTGATGCTGGGGTGAGGGGGCGGGCAGAGGCTTGACCTATAGGAGGGGATTTTCTGCATGGTAGGGAGGGTGATTTGAGGGCCCTGTCTACCTTGCAGGCCTCTGCAGAGAGCTAAAATCTGCCTATCATATAAAGGTCCAGCGTGGGAGGTTTGTAAGCCTGTAACCACAATGCCAGCAGTGGAGGCACGAGAACTATGTCTCCACATGCCTCCGTCGTCCCCCAGCTTGTCATGCAAAGCACAAGCCACCAGCAGAGAAAATAAGAGCCCACAAAGCCAGGCGAGGAGAGACTCGGCGGGGTCCCAGTGCAGCTGCTGGACAAAGCCGCACTGGAATAAATGGCTAAAGAGTCAGAGTGCCAAGTGGCAGTGGGAGCTGCGCAGCGACAGCGGTTCAAGGCTGGAATCCCTAGATGCATGCATGAAAACACTTTGAAAAGTCAGAGGGTTTCTGGGAATTTGGGATGGCCCCCGAGCAGTTCCTGAGAGCATGTTGGGGGAGCACTGAGCCACCGTGTTGCCACGCACCACCCCAGATGAGGATATGGGCTCCCAACAGCAAGGTGTTAGGGGTGCCCTGGCAAAGTCAAGGCCAAAGTCTATGGCCAGGGAATGCTCCTGCGTGTCCTGTCCTTTCTCTGTAGATAGGAGACCTCAGTGGCAAGGAAGGTGACTCAGCTCTGGGCAAGGAAAAGCCAGGCGGTTGGGAAAGCAGCCCCTCCCTCAACCTAGACCCTCTAGAGCTCTGCAAGGAGAATCCATAGAACAGGGGTCCTCAAACTGTGGCCCATGGACCACATGAGGCGGTGTGATTGTATTTGTTCTCGTTTTATTTTTTTATTTCAAAATAAGATATGTGCAGTGTGCATAGGAATTTGTTCATAGTTTTTTTTTTTTGTAGAGACAGGGTCTCACTTTATGGCCCTCGGTAGAGTGCAGTGGCCTCACACAGCTCACAGCAACCTCCAACTCCTGGGCTTAAGTGATTCTCTTGCCTCAGCCTCCCAAGCAGCTGGGACTACAGGCGCCCGCCACAACGCCCAGCTATTTTTTGGTTGCAGTTTGGCCGGGGCCGGGTTTGAACCTGCTACCCTCGGTATATGGGGCCGGCGCCTTACCGACTGAGCCACAAGAGTCTTTTTTTAAACTATAGTCCGGCCCTCCAACGGTCTGAGGGACAGTGAACTGACCTCCTGTTTAAAAAGTTTGAGAACGCCTGCCGTAGAAGGTAGACAAAAGCAGGACTGCTGATTGGAGCCGAGACAGGTGGATTTGGACTTACGTTTAGAAATTAGAGTAGCTACTTATTAAATACCATAAGTATTATATTGTTGTAAGTATTATATAATATATACTCATTGTATAATCAGATATTATATTACCTCCATCCTAACAACAGTGTCAAGATGGCCAGGATATTTTACTGTTGATAAAATTACAGGATGTAGGTGGTGCAGAGGCAGGATTTGAATTCAGGTCTGGAAATCCAAAGCATGTGCCCTCGGCACTTCACCAGAGTGTTTTGAAGGTCCCCAGAGGTGTCAGGCCTTCCCCGGAAGCAGGGTCTTTTGCCAACCAGAGCAGCCCAGCCAAGACCAAATGGCTATTTGCAGGGCAGTCAAAATCAGCCACATGGTAGGCAAGCATCTTGGGCCAAGAAAACTCAGGAGCTGGAGCCAGCAGGGCTTGGTGACCCATTGGATATGTGGGGTGGGCTGACTGGAACCTGACTGCTCGAGTAATATGTGGATGTCAGGTCCCCACTAAGGAAGGGACATCAAGAGAAGCAGCCTGCGGTGATGGGGTGGGCAGGAAAAGGAAGTTGCCTGGCCCTTTAGAACTGTGGATGACCACAGGGAGATGCCCAGTAGCAAGAAGCCATCCAAGACCAGGGGAGTTGCAGGCTCCAACCCTGGGAACAAGTGGTTTCCACACTGGAGCCTGAGCAAGACCCAACAGGCAGCATTTAAGGTCTGTTCAAGGCATAAACCCACAGCTGGGCAACTCTCCCTCTGTGCTTAGCAGCTTGGGTATAGGGTGAGGAGGCTCATACTGAGCTACCAGGGTCAGGGATTTATGGATGCAGGTGAGGGAGATGGAGCGAAGGTTAAAAGAGAATGTTGGCCAGGCATGGTGGCTGATGCCTGTAATCCCAGCACTTTGGGAGGCTGAGGTGGGAGGATTGCTTGAGCCCAGGAGTTCAAGGCTAGACTGGGCAACATAGTGAGACCCCTATCTTGACAAAAATAAGCAAAAATTAGCCAGGCATGGTAGGGCACAACTTTAGCCCCAACTACTTGGGAGATTAAGGTAGGAGGGTCCTTTGAGCCCTCTGTTGGAGGCTGCAATGAGGTCCGATTGTACCACTGCACCCCAGCTGGGGAGACAGAAATCCTCTCCCCTCAAAAACAGTGAGAATGGCTAGCTTTGGAAAGCAGTCTGGCCATTCCTCAGAAGGTTAAACATAGAGTTACAATACGACCCAGCAATTTCACTCCTAGGCATGTACCCACAAGAAATTAAAGCATCTGTTCACACCAAAACTTGTACGCCAGTGTTCATAGCAGTACTACTCAGTACCCCGAAAGTGAAGATGGCCCAGGTGTCCATTAACTGGAGAATGGGTAAAGAAAATGTGGAATAGCCACACAGTGGGGTATCTTTCAGTAGCAGCAAGGCATGAAGTAGGGCAGTGCCTGTGGCTTAAGAAGTAGGGCGCCGGCCCCATGTACCAGAGGTGGTGGGTTCAAACCCAGCCCCAGCCAAAAATCGCAGAAAAAAAAAAAGGCATGAAGTACGTACGGGTACATGCTACGAAATGGACGAACCTTGAAAGTATTAAGTAAAAGAAACCAGGTATAAGAGACTCCGTATTTTATTATTCCATTATATGAAAGGGCCCAAAGAGGCAAATTCAACAGAAAGTAGATTAGTTGTTGGCAGGGGATGGATAGAGGAGTGATTGCCGATGGGCACAGGGTTTTTTCTGGGGGTGCTAAAAATGTTCTAAAACTGACTGTATTGACAGTTGCACAGCTCTGTAAACATACACAAAACACTGAATTGTACACCTTATGTGGGTGAATTGTATGGTGCATGAATTCTATTTTGATAAAACTGTTATTTAAGAAGAGAGAAAGGGTGGCTGAAGCTGTGCCATGTGAAGAAGAGAAGTCAAGCTCAGAGGGTGAGGATGGGTGTGGAGAACACTCCGTGAGGTCAGGGAAGGAACCAAGTGGAGAAAGGATTGAGAGCTGCAGGGACCGTGGGTGGTCGTCAGAGGACTGGGTATGGGACCCTCGCACATGAAGATAACAACTCCTGGTCCCCATCCATGCCGTCTCCTTTAGTTTTTTCGAGGCTTCCTCCTAGGCAGTGATTTCAAGTCTCATCTGTTGAGGTTACTGTGTGCGGTTTCGCTTGTCCTCCCTGCCCCGCAGCCCCTGCTGGTTCCCATTGTCCATCAGTAACTCTCTAGGCTCAGAAGTGTCCCCATCTCCTTGCCTGCATCCCCTGCAGGGTATGAAGAGGTTACCCTCACCCCAAGAGGTTACCCTCCCAGTCAAAGGTCTAGCTACTGTGGCTCTAAGGAAGACATCAGATCCCATAAGGGACCCTTCAGACCCAGTCTGGAGCCTTCCAGCCTCCTCAAGTCAACCCAAGGGGCCCGGTAATGTGGCCTGACCCCACAGATGCAGGGCAGAGGGCAGCAGCTTACCAGGGTGGCAAGGCAGAGCATGTGGAGCCACCAGGCATTACCCCATGGGGCCATTGCCTGACATAGCCCCTCTCCACCACCCTGCAGAGTACTCGGTGCGAGTGCCGGAGTCCGTGTTCCCTGGCCTCTTCATGTTGGGCATCTTCCTCTGGAGCCTCATAGAGTACCTCATCCACCGCTTCCTGTTCCATATGAAGCCCCCCAGCAACAGCCATTACCTCATCATGCTGCACTTCGTCCTGCACGGGCAGCACCACAAGGTGAGAGGAAGCAGCTGCAGAGCTTCCTGGGAATCTGGTTGTGGCTTGGGATGTTGCTCAGATGGCTGGCTGGGTCAGGAATCCTAATCTGACATCACTGAGCAGAACAGTAAAACTCCTTGCTCTGGTAGAGCCTCCTTCTGAAGGGGGAGATGGGGTTCTCCCCATTCCCCAGAGCAGGAAGCTGAGGCTTGGGGAGATGAAGGAACTAAGGAATTTGGCCCAGTTCATCCCTCACACAGCCAGGATGTTAAACCCAATTCTGTGGACTCCAGAGTCTGTGCTCAAACCAGGCACTACCCTGGGACTCTTCAAGGACAGTCCCCAAAGCCGGCACTGACAGACAGGGCCACCCACCCCCCAGAGGCTTCTCTGTCCCTGCACTGTGCTGCTCTTGGCCTGTCACAGGGGGTCCCCAGGAGGCCCCACACTCTGGACCTTTTTTTCCATTTCCATCTCCTCAAAAGTGAGTTCTTTCCCCTACGTTCTGCTCTCTGCTGGGTGTAAATCAGAGAAAATGTGGCAGATGGGACACTCAGGACGCGAGTTCAGATGTGCAAAACAAACAAAGACGCTTATGTTGCCGATACTGAACTTAGACCTCACCTTGGTTTCCTGGCAGCTCAGTCTGGTTCATCTGAATGAGCCCAGTTCTGGGTTTCATCAGATGACTTGGAGAGTTCCCAGATTAGCCAGTTACGTCACCTTCCTGTGCTCTAGGGGACTTTTGTGGCAGCCAGTATTGGGTGAGCGTCCAGTCCTGGGCCAACCTATCACTCAGACATGCTGTAAAAGGGAGCACAGGCAAGGCCTGGCCAGTGTCTCTCCTCCATGTCAATGTCCTCCCTGCTCTCCAGGGCTTGCTGCACCACTGCCATGTCCCTTGCTCCATTAGAGATACCTTATCAGATCTGCTGCTCCCTGTCAGCTAACTTACCTATCCTCAGGGCACGGAAGAACCTTCTGGAGGCCTTGTTAGGCCACTCTGGGGCCCCAGGGGTTGTCCCAGGCTCCTTCCTCTGAGACGTTCCCACACCAATATGTCCAGTCCCCTGCTGCCATACCATGAGAAGAGAGGAGCTTATTCTGTGGCCACTGGGTTTCCAGTCAGGAACATATTCTCAGAGCTCCAAAACTATCCATCTGAGGGTCCTGATCCCACTGTGACCAGAGCATGAGAACAGCTGTGCACTTCCCAGCTCCACTTTAAGTGATGTTGCATTGGTAGCTTGGAGTGGGAGTATTTACACCATGGGAATCAGCAAACACTACAAATCAGTGCCCTCCCTTCCTTCCTCCTTCCCTCTTTCCCTCCTTCCCTTCCTCCTTCAGAGAGGTTTCCAGCACACCACTGGTCCTGCTGCTCCCGGTCTGAGAAGAGGGAAGCCCACACCCTGTATAGCTGTGTAACTGCTGCCTGCTTTCTTTCTTGCTCCTCTTCCAGTCCAGAGAGGGTCTCTGTCCTCTCAGAATACTCACCAAGCAGTGTCAAAAATGTTACTTCTATGCCAGGCCATTGGCTTTTGAAGCTCAAGAGCCAAAGGCTTGGCTCTTTTGTTCGCTGGTACACTGTGACAACACCCCCAAGAGGCCTCCTGTTCACATGTGGGGACGGAGAGACCATCTCTAGTTATCTTCCCAGGACCATCCCAGCGTGGACATTGCATTGAGCTCAGCTTGCTAACATGTTGCCCTCCCAGACAGCATCAGGCCTCAGCCTAGGTGCCCTGTCCTCTAGCCAGGGGCATGGTATTAGGGGATGGGGTTGCCCCCATCCAGCACCTAATAAATTCCAAAGTCAAAGTGGCCCCTTGACCATGAGGCGGGCTCTGAGCTGCCAGCACACTCAGCCCCTCCTGCCTCACATCTCTCCTACCCCTGTCTGTGTTCCTGGGCAGTTTGCCAGGTCCCATTGTGGCTTGCACACAGGGAGCAGGAAAATCTCTCTAGGTCTTTCAGGTATGGTAGCCTGCCTTCCCTAAAACCACCAGAGGTGCCAAGCCTACTCACGACAGGCCAATGGAATGTCTGGACTGCTCCACCCCATCCTCTGCAGAGGCTGTGTCTGGCTCTGCATACTGTGACCACAGGCAGGCCCTGGAGCCACCTTCTGATGCATGAGCCTCTCCATCCACAGGTACCTTTCGATGGCTCCCGCCTGGTCTTCCCCCCTGTGCCAGCTTCTCTAGTGATCGGCAGCTTCTACGCAGTCTTGCGGCTCATCCTGCCTGAAGCGGTGGGGGGCACGATATTTGCAGGGGGCCTCCTGGGCTACGTGCTCTATGACATGATCCATTACTACCTGCACTTTGGCTCGCCGCACAAAGGCTCCTACATGTACAACATGAAGGCCCACCACGTGAAGCACCACTTTGCACATCAGAAGTCAGGTGAGGATGGATGGCCGCCTCCACGCCTCCCTTGCTTGTTCACTGATTTATTTGACAAATGCCATCAAGCCTACTCAGGGCCAGGCACTGTCTTGGGTACTGGGCAGACAAAGAGGGCTGTCTCTGTTTCACTTGCTGGTGCAGGTGGCTGTGTAGAGACAGGCAAGGAACTCAACCAATAGAAAAGATAATTCAAGACAGGGATGCAAGCCATAGAAAATAAAGTGAGGTGGGCGGCGCCTGTGGCTCAGTGAGTAGGGCGCCGGCTCCATATACCGAGGGTGGTGGGTTCCAACCCAGCGCTGGCCAAACTGCAAGAAAAAATAGCTGGGCATTGTGGCGGACGCCTATAGTCCCAGCTACTCAGGAGGCTGAGGCAAGAGAATCCCTTAAGCCCCAGAGTTGGAGGTTGCTGTGAGCTGTAACGCCATGGCACTCTCCTGAGGGCAACATAGTGAGACTCTGTTTAAAAAAAAAAACAAAAACAAAAAGTAGATTCACATACATAAGTTGCTCCAAACATACTTAAAATTTTTCCAGTAAGTGAGTGAATTGAGGATCCGCTTTTTGGGTTGTTTTTTTTTTTTTTGCAGTTTTTGGCCAGGGCTGGGTTTGAACCCACCACCTCTGGCATATGGGGCCAGCACCTTACTCCTTGGAGCCACAGGCACCACCCTGAGCATCAGTTTTACATTGAAACTTAGATTTTTTTTTTTTTTGTAGAGACAGAGTCTTACTTTACTGCCCTCGGTAGAGTGCCGTGGCGTCACATGGCTCACAGCAACCTCCAGCTCTTGGGCTTATGTGATTCTCTTGCCTCAGCCTCCCGAGCAGCTGGGACTACAGGCGCCCACCACAACGCCCGGCTATTTTGTTGTTGTTGCAGTTCGGCCGGGGCTGGGTTTGAACCCACCACCCTCGGTATATGGGGCCGGCGCCCTACTCACTGAGCCACAGGCGCCACCCGAAACTTAGATTTTTTTTTTTTTTCCTGAGACAGAGTCTCACTCTGTCACCCTGGGTAGAGTGTAGTGGCATCATCATACCTCACAGCAACCTCAGACTCCTGAGTTTTAAGTGATCCTCCTGCCTCAGCCTCCCGAGGAGCTGGGACTACAGAGGTGCACCATTACACCTGGCTAATTTTTCTTTTTCTTACAAATGTGCGTGAAAACCCAATCATCACACTTATGAACTACAAAAGGATCCTGGCTAATTTTTCTTTCTTTTTTTTTTTTTTTTTTCATTTTAGCAGTGTTTCATGAAAGTTGCATATAAGATTATTTTATTCCTGCATCTTCTCAATTATTTCTTCCTTGCACTTGCCCTTTTCCTTTCCTACTTGGCGAGATTTGGCTTTTCGTTCAAGGATCTTTTTGCAGTCTTTGTCCAGTTTAAGCCTAGTCAGGGATGAATGCCCACATGGACAGTTGTGCCATTAGCCTCTTCCCGCTGCACCCGCTCAATGTAGATGACGTATTTCTTCCTGTAAACCTGGACTACTTTGCCAATCTGCTGAACTTTATAATGCCCCCGGACAACCTGAACTTCATCATCCTTTTGGATGGGCATGGATCGAACATTGTACTTCTGTCTCAGCTCTTTGGAAAGAGGGGAAGACATAATCTTCCTGCGAATGTGGGAAGGTGCATTGAAATGCCTTTTGCGGGGCGACGCCTGTGGCTTAAGGAGTAGGGCGCTGGTCCCATATGCCGGAGGTGGCGGGTTCAAACCCAGCCCCGGCCAAAAACCACAAAAAAAAAAAAAAAAGAAATGCCTTTTGCGGTTCTTGCTTCGGTCCGAAGTCACAAAGGGATTGAACTTCATTTTGGCCACTTGCCTCTCCGGCGATGGCTGCAAAAGGGAAGAGGTTAATTTTTCTATTCTTAGTACAGATGGGGTCTTGCTCAGGGCTGAACTCCTGAGCTGAAGTGATCCTCCTGCCTTGGCCTCCCAGAGTGCTAGGATTACAGGCCCGTTTTCCTCTCACCTGGCCAGGGCTGAGACCCAAGAGAAGGCACCATCCAATTTCTGGGAAAAGAGCAGTCCAAGAGCAATTGGTGCAAAGCCCTGAGGCAGGAATGGACTTAATCCCTCCAGGAAGAGAGATGGTGAGAGGGGGAGAAGTGGCAGGCCGGGGCCAGGCATTCCAGAAACACAGGTCAGATAAGAAATTGGGGTTATTCCACTAGAAACACAGGTGCCTGTTCTCAACTTCTGCCAGGCTGGTCCTGGGTGTCAGGAAAGCAGGCATAGATCTAGCCGTACCCTGGTTCCCTTCCCTGATAGGTTTGTCTCCGCTTGAAGGGCCTCAACTTCTCCCCATTTGTCTCCCTCTCTAGGATTTGGCATCAGCACTAAATTGTGGGATTACTTTTTCCACACCCTCATCCCGGAAGAATCCCACCCGAAGACGCAGTGACAACTCCCAGCCCTTCCGTCCTGCCCCCAGCTTGGCCCTGGACCCTGCCGGGACCCCTCCCTCCCATCCAGACCCTGCTAAGAAAGTTGGCTCGGCTGGGGCAGGACTACCCTCCCCACCCACCCCAGGAGGGTCTTGTCCATACAATGTCCAGATGGCCCTCAGGACCAGGTCTTTCCTGGAGCATCCTACCTAGAGCAGACCCCACAGGACTGCCTCAGGACCTGGCCAACAGTAGCAGCCCCAAGGGGAATGAAGAAAACTGACCCCTGGGGCCACACCAGTGTCCCACCTATGCCTGAGTGCCTCAGGCTCCCTAAAAGCTTCCCCTCGAGGTCTGGCTGTGTGTTCACAGCCAGGAAGGAGAGTCTGGGGGACTGTGGCCCCACCTTTCCCTCCTGCCCTTCCTGGGGAGGGTTTGGTGGCTCTCAGGTGGAGAAGGACTCTCATAAGAAGAGACAGCATGAAGCCTCCCACGAGCCAGCCCCAAGTGCTGGGGCAGCCCCGCTGGCCACTGCCAACGCAAATGCCAGCTGTACTGCCAGTGCCCCAGCGGCCACGCATCGGTGCTCACGTAGCCAACCCTCTCCTGCCTGTGCCATCCGGTCCCTTTTAGAACCACTGGCTTTCCTGCCTCCAGAATCACAACCTTCTCCCGAGAGCAGTGGAAGAGGCACCTGCATTGGTGGCAGCCCCACCCATCCCCGGCTGTTCTTGGTCTCCACCTGTCACAGGTGGGCCCCGCCCCCCCATTCAGGCCCCTCCCAGCAGTGCCTTATCTCCCTGACAGATGAGGTTCCTGACCCTTCCTCCTTGTAACCAAAACCCTCACTGCTCTGAAGAGGGTCTTATTTATAAGCAATATAAATATTCTTTGGGCCCAGACCAAGTAACTGGTCCAATGGCTCTTTCTAATCCTACATGTTGAGCTTGTGTAAAAAATTGTTTTGTCCTGTTTTTTGTTCTCTTCTTACCCACAAACCATTACTACTTGAAACTTTTTAAAAACTCGCTGAGCGTAAAAGCTTAAAAGAAGCAGTTTGACCGATATTGGGATTTGTACTGTTTACTGCAGAGCTATTTAAAAATTTTGGAATAAATATACAAAACTACAGTGGTGAAATAAAAATTAAATAAATTGTATATTTTGAAAAATAAAACATTGAAAAGAAATCAACAAAGAGTTGTTGCTCATTGGACAACTAAAGAAACTTAGAGTTGGCTTGGTGCCCATAGCTCAGCGGTTAGGATGCCGGCCACATACACTGAGGCTGGCGGGTTCAAACCTGGCCCAGGCCTGCCAAACAACAATGACAACTACAACAAAAAAATAGCTGGGCATTGTGGTGGGTGCCTGTAGTCTCAGCTACTTGGCACGCTGAGGCAAGAGAATCGCTTAAGCCCAACAGTTTGAGGTTGCTATGAGCTATGACGCCATGGTACTCTACCAAGAGTGACCTAGTGAGACTGTCTCTAAAAAAAGAAAAAAAAAAGAAAAGAAACTTAGAGTCCATCCTGATTGGGAAGGGGCAGTGGCAGGGGAGGTCAGTACATCCTGAGGAGTATTTCATCAGTGACCAGGATGCATGGAACTGCTGGGGCTTTGTGGTGACAGCTCATCAGCTCTTATTCTCTTCCTCGGCTTTATTACTGTTTGAGACAGAGTCTCACTCTTCCACCCTGCGTAGAATGCCATGGTGCCATTGCAGCTCACAGCCACCTCAAACTCTTAGGCTCAAGCAATCCTCTTGCCTCAGCCTCCCCAGTAGCTGGGATTACAAGTGTCTGCCATGACACCTGACTAGTTTTTCTATTTTTTAAGTAGAGACCAGGTCCTACCTTTATGTAGGCTAGTCTTGAACTCCTGAGCTCAAGCAATCCACCCACCTTGGCCTCCCAGAGTGCTAGGATTACAGGTGTGAGTCACTGTGCCTGGCCTTTATTACTGTTTTAAAATTGTCTGCAGACAGCATCTCCCCTTATTGCCTGCACCTGGGGGTGCTGCTCCCACAAACCTTGACACAATGCTGGGGAGGGGGTCTTTGCTGGAATTAGCCTACCCCAACTGAGCCTCTCATTTCCTAAAACAAAGGGGGAAAGGCTGCAGCAACGAATGCCCACAGTGGGGACTGGAACTTCAGGCCAGGTCAGTGAAACTGTTCCTCGGGACGTCTTTCTGCACCAGCATTCGAGAACCACCTGGGGGGGAGTAGCTGCTAAAGCACAGCGGGGAGGCCTCATGCTCAGAGTCTAATTCAGTGGGTCTGAAGGTGTTGGGCCTGGATTCACCTGTCCAAGGATGCGGAAGCTTCTCCCTATTCAGGCACCCATGCAGGCAGCTGCATCTCTGTAGCTCCCAGGCAGAAGATAAATGGGACCTGACTGAGACACACTTAGGTGCGAGTTCCTAGAACCTATGACCAGAACCTGGCCTGTCCAAGCAGCAGAAATTACTCCATTCAAGGGCGGCCCCTGTGGCTCAAGGAGTAGGGCGCCGGTCCCATATGCCGGAGGTGGCTGGTTCAAACCCAGCCCCGGCCAAAAACCACAAAAAAAAAAAAAAAAAATTACTCCGTTCACTAGATGGTGCTGAAAATCTGCCGTTCGAGCACACCAGTCCTAAAGGCAGAGGAAAGGGAAGAGGAGGGAACAAGGAGTTTGGCTACCTGCCAACTTGCAAGTCCATAGAGGAAAATCATTTTCTCACTCCGTGTCCCAGGCTGGGGCACCATGGAGCCATCAGAGATCGCTGCAGCCTCCAACTCCTGGGTTCAGCTTCTTTGAGAAGAATGAAACAGGCTAGGCTCACACCTAGCCAGCATTTTGGGCGTCTGAGGCAGGAGAATTACTTGAGCTAGGAGTTTGAGACTGCAGTGAGCTATCATCATGCCACTGTACTCCATCCTGGGTGACATGGACAGAAAAAAAAAAAAGAGAAGAGCCAAAATAAACTGAGTTTATAGTGTGATGGTAATGAGCAATGGGAAGATTTAGGGGCAAAAATGAGAAAACACAAAACCAAGCCAGCCTGTTAATGAAAAGGTCCAATCAGTGAACATTTGACAGATCCCCCAGAGCTCCCTGATGTGCCGGCTATGACTTTCCAGTGGGGTTAGGAATGATCACCGGCCTTGGGGAGAGTGCAAGTCCCATCCTGCAGGTAGCAGTGAGAGTCTAAAGGTAACCATCTGAGTCTGCACAGAAGAGCAAAATACAGGAAGGGCTATGAGGCCCTCCATCTCAAGGCGACTGCTCATGGTGTAGCCCCGCCATCAGTGCCTACCTGGAGGACCCGGAGACTCTTAGCAGTGCAAAAGCAAGCATGGGACGTTATCAAAATGCCAACACATGGGACATTATCAAAATGCCAACACATCTAGCACAATAGGAAAAGCCTAAAACATATAATGTGATTGTGTTTATTTCTGGATTAAGAGAAGACAAAAACGGCTTGGAGCCTGTAGCTCAAGTGGATAGGACGCCAGCCACATACACCGGAGCTGGCAGGTTTGAATCCAGCCTGGGCCTGCCAAACAATGACAACTACAACCAAAAAATAGCTGGGCATTGTGGAGGGTGCCTGTGGTCCCAGCTACTTGGGAGGCTGAGGCAAGAGAATCACTTAAGCCCAAGAGTTGGAGGTTGCTGTGAGCTGTGACGCCACAGCACTCTACCCAGGGTGACAGCTTGAGACTCTGTCTCAAAAAAAAAAAGAGAAGACAAAAACATTTAATGTTTACTGGTGGGGTGGGGGATTTAAGTTCTGATTAGTGTAAACTAAATTGACTGTCTTCAGTCATCATAGCAATTTGCCTCACTTCATTCTCCAGCAATGACCCAGCTGCTCTGGCCAAGGGCAGGCCCATAGCCATAGTGTTTATTTCTGGTATTGTGTTTACACTCCCAGACGCATTGTCTGGGTGTTCCCTGGCTGACCTGAAGAACTGCTCTCTTAATGCAGCTCTTTTCTACTCTTTTATTGCCTCTGACCTCTGCCTTTGAACTTTGTACAATTTTTTTTTTTTTTTGAGACAGTTTCACTTTGTCGCCCTCGGTAGAGTGCTGTGGCATCACAGCTCACAGCAACCTCCAACTCTTGGGCTTAAGCAGCCTCAGCCTCCTGAGCAGCTGGGACTACAGGCGCCCGACACAACACCCAGCTATTTTTTATTGCAATTCTCATTGCTGTTTTAGCTGGCTGGGGCCAGGTTCAAACCCGCTACCCTGGGTATATGGGGCCAGTGCCCTACTCACTGAGCCACAGGCACCGCCCTGAACTTTGTACAATTTTTTATTGTTCCCAGCACAATGACCAACTTGTAACAGGGCCCAATAAATGCCAGTCTTGTCTCCATCAAATCTCTGGCTGGCAGCATTAACTGGGCCCTCCCTCTCCACCTTGTTCCCTGGCCTCTGCTGCCCTCTGGTGGCAGAATGCATCCATATCCATTATTACTGTCTTTACAGGGATGGTAGAGGTAGCATGCAAGTGTGATTTCAAAATTTCAGCACTTTCCCACTTTAACAGTTCTCTTGACTTACTTTCTTGACTCATCTGCCATTTGTGATAGGTAGCCAGAACTATGGTCATGAACTTTCCAGTTCTAACTTTCCAAACAGCTATAATGGCTGCCAAATTTCAACTAGATTTTTTTTTTATATAGTTAAGTGCTTTGACCAGTGAATATATTTTATCTGTTAAAGGATGCTACAAGATGAATATAAAATTCAGAAAATGCAAGGATTCTTACCTTTACTCTATCCCACATACCTCCTAGAGAAGAAAAGAAGAAATCAGAAATAAGAAAAATATGTTGTTCTGGAAAAAGCATAAATGTAGAATTCTACCTTTAGGTTCCTTAAAAATCAAAACCAAGGCCAGGCCCAGTGGCTCATATCTGTAATCCCAGAGTTTTTGGAGTCTGAAGTGGGAGGATCACTTTAGCCCAGGAATTTGAGACCAGCCTGGGTAATGTTGCAAGACCCCATCTCTGTAAAAAAATTAAAAACTAACTGGGCATGTAGTTCAGCACCTATGCTCAGTGGCTAGGGCGCTGGCCACATACACCAGGGCTGGCGGGTTCGAGCCAGCCTGGGCCTACCAAACAATAACAACAACAACAACAACAAAAAACAATAGCCGGGCAGGGCGGTGCCTGTGACTCAAAGGAGTAGGGCGCTGGCCCCATATGCTGGAGGTGGCAGGTTCAAACCCAGCCTCGGCCAAAAACTGCAAAAAAAAAAAAAAGCTGGGCATTGTGGCGGGCACCTGTAGTCCCAGCTACTTGGGAGGCTGAGGCAAGAGAATTACTTAAGCCCAAGAGTCTGAGGTTGCTGTGAGCTGTGACGGTATGGCACTTTATGGAGGGCAACATAGTGAGACTCTGTCTCAAAAAAAAAAAAACAGCTGGGTGTGGTATTGTATGCCTATAGTCCCAGCTGCTTGGGAGGCTGAGGCAGGAGGGTTGCTTGAGCCCAGGAGTTCAAGGTTATAGTGAGCTATTATAACACCACTATACTCTAGCCTGGGTGACAGAGGGAGAAACTGTCTAAAAAAAAAAAAACTAAAACAAAAGCATGGATGAGGGGAGAGGTAAGGATGAGGGGAGAGGGTGCAGTGTCAGGATAAGTATGTGAGGTTCTCATACGGATTCTGCAAGGGCATCTTGAGAAGCATGGAGAATATCTTCCAGAATTGTCCACTTAAAGGATAAGCGTCCAGAACACTTATCCAGCTTCCACCCCTATTGGCTTCCCCTCTTACTTATGGGCTTCCTTGTCATGCAAGTCAAGTGGCGTTCTTGGCTTTGGCAGGAGTCCTCATGCAAAATCAGGAAAAACCAGGTATGTACTTGAAGCAGGATGCTGTCAGTACAAGTTAAGTGTGAGGTTCCTAGGAACCTATCCAGTGGAACTGTGGCTGAAATCAAAGGTGTGACAGAGTTCACAAGCAGGGGTCCTCAAACTGCAGCCCGCAGGCCACATGAGGCGGTGTGATTGTATTTGTTTCCGTTTAGTTTTTTTACTTCAAAATAAGATATGTGCAGTGTGCATAGGAATTTGTTCATAGTTTTTTTTTTTTTAACTATAGTCCGGCCCTCCAACCGTCTGAGGGACAGTGAATTGGCCCCCTGTTTAAAAAGTTTGAGGATAACTGGTAGAGTATAGTGGTGTTATAATAGCTCACTGTAACCTTGAACTCCTGGGTTCAACCTACAACTGAGGTTAAGACCACAGATGGACAGACAGGATGTGATAAGGAGCCACCGACATGTCTGCTTCAGGCGCCAAAGTGTTACATCCTCAATGTAAGAGTGAAACAGAAAGAAATCCACCTCCCCAGGACAGAACACTGCAAGTAAAATCACCTGCAAGGAGTGGGTAGTGGCTCTTTTGAGAACATAGAACCATAAGAATGAACCTCCTGGGGGAATCTGAAGCCTGAATTCAGGCAAATGGGGTGTTCTGAAACATCTCAAGTCAAAATTTGAATTTAAAATAGCTAGGCCTATCAGAGCTGCGAGGCTCTCAGGGGAAGTATTTACAACTTTTTATGGAAAAATGCATCTTTAATCCAGGCCTCAAAAAATTCCCACAGATAAAATTCCAAGGGCTATAAACACACAGTAAAAAATTACAAAATACACAAGGGAAGAAGGCACTATGAGTAAGAGCTACAAGAAACAGCATTCAGCAGAAATATTCCTTCAAAGACATCAAACATTAAAATTATGAGATGTGCTGGGTATCTTCCATTTGCTCTCCAGACCCACTCTCCATCGTTCCCCAGCCCACTCAGTGACCTTGGAGATTGGCTGATGTGACCTACATCAGTGTGATTCTTTGCTAATTGGCTGCTGGGTGCTATGCAGATACAGAGCCCTGGCAAGAGACTGGTGGGGTGGAAGAGAGGTCCAGGTATTTATTCCCATAGCTCTTTAATTTCTTTCAGAAATGCTTTATAGTTTTTGGTATACAAGTCTTTTGCCTACTTGGCTAGATTTGTTCATAAGTATTTTAATGGTTTTGAATGAATACTATGGTAATGGAGTTGTTTTCTTAATTTTGTTTTATAGTTGGTACATAGAAACACAACTGACTTCTCTGTGAATTTGTACCCTGTGACTTTGGTGAATTAATTTATTAGTGTGAAAGTTGTCAGAATCAAAACAGAGTCCCTAGTGTTAAAAAAAAAAAAAAAAGAAAAGAAAAGAAAATCCCTACCAAGCGATGTGGCTCACACCTGTAATCCTAGCACTCTGGGAGGCTGAGGCGGGTGAATTGTTTGAGCTCAGGAGTTTGAGACCAGCCTGACCAAAAGTGAGACCCTATCTCTAAAAAATAGCTGGGCTGGCTCAGCGCCTATGGCTCAAGTGGCTAAGGCGTCAGCCACATACACCTGAGATGGTGGGTTTGAATCCAGCCTGGGCCCGCCAAACAACAATGATGGCTGCAACCAAAAACAGTAGCCAGGCATTGTGGCAGGCACCTGTAGTCCCAGCTACTTGGGAGGTAGAGGCAGGAGAATCGCTTGAGCCCCAGACTTGGGGGTTGCTATGAGCTATGATGCCACAGCACTCTACCCAGGGCAATATAATAGGACTCTGTCTCAAAAAAAGAAAAGAAAATTAATCTTGATTTCACTTTGGTTACATGTGTCTAATTTTGGAGGAAAACATTGTTTTTTGAGACCAGTGGTTCTCAACCTTGCTAATGCTGCAACCCTTTAATACAGTTCCTCATGTTGTTGTGATCTCCAACCATAAAATTATTTTCGTTGCATAATTTTATGGTTGGGGGTCACCACAACATGAGGAACTGTATTAAAGGGTTGCGGCATTAGCAAGGTTGAGAACCACTGTTCTAGACCTTTAAGATAATCATTTCAACATCAGGTCATACCAGCAGAAATAGAATTAGAGGAACAAAGGTTATAGGAGTTGATGAAAAGATTTTTTTTAAATTTATGAATAGTTCTTCTGGTTTCATGTCTAAGAATTCTTCACCTAGTCCTAGATCCAGAAGGTTTTCTACTATATTTTCTTCTAAAAATTTTATTTATTTATATTTATTCCTTTTTTTTTCTTTTTTGAAATAGAGCCACTCTGTTGCCCTGGGTAGAGTGCTATAGCATCATCATAGTTCACAGCAACCTTGACTCTTGGATTTAAGCAATCCTCCTGCCTTAGCCTCCTGAGTGGCTGGTACTACAGGTGCCCACGACCACTCCCAGCTAATTTTTCTATTTTTATTTTTATTTATTTATTTATTTTTTGTAGAGACAGAGTCTCACTTTATCGCCCTTGGTAGAGTTCCGTGGCATCACACAGCTCACAGCAACCTCCAACTCCTGGGCTTAGGCAATTCTTCTTGCCTCAGCCTCCAGAGTAGCTGGGACTACAGGCACCTGCCACAACATCCGGCTATTTTTTTGTTGCAGTTTGGCCCGGGCCGGGTTCAAACCCACCACCCTCGGTATATGAGGCCAGAGCCCTACCCACTGAGCCACAGGCGCCACCTGAATTTTTCTATTTTTAGAAGAGATGGGGTCCTACTCTTGCTCAAGCTGGTCTTGAACCCCTGAGCTCAGGCAATCCACCTGCCTCAGCCTCCCAGAGCTCTAGGATTACAGGTGTGAACCACTGCACCCAGCCTGTTAAAGTTTTTTTTTCTTTATAATTGTGTAATTTTTTTCAAGTGACAATTTCAAGACAAACCCAAAGAAAGAGGGACTTATTATAATATTGTACATTTTGTATGAATATGTATTATTAAATAGACTAATTTGAATCTTTTCTAAAATTTCCATTTTCTTAACAGAAAGAAACCTTTAATACTGCTCATTTCTCTCCACTTTTTTCCAAAAGTTTTATAGTTTTATATTTAAATCTATGATCCTTTTGGATAATTTTTATATAAAACATGAGTTTAGGTCAAGTTTATATTTTCATCTAGTTACTCTACCACCATTTGGACACCACATATCCAACAAAGAATTAATAACTAGAGTATATAAATTCCCCAAATCCAACAATTAAAAAAAATCCAGACACTTCACCAAAGAGGCTATACAGATGGCAAACAAGCACATGAAAAGATGTCCAACATTGGCTCGGCTCCTATAGCTCAGTGAGTAGGGTGCAGGCCACATACACCAAGGTTGGCAGGTTTGAGCCTGGCCTGGGCTTGCTAAGCAACAATGACAACTGCAACCAAAAAATAGCCTGGCGTTGTGGCGGGCGCATGTCATCCCAGCTACTCGGGAGGCTGAGGCAAGAGAATCACTTAAGCCCAAGAGTTTGGGCTTAAGAGCTGTGATGCCATGGCACTCTACGTAGGATGACATAGTGAGACTCTGTCTCAAAAAAAAAAGATGTCCAACAACATTAGGCACTAAGGAACTGCCAATCAAAACCATGATGACAGGGCGGCGCCTGTGGCTCAAGGAGTAGGGCGCTGGTCCCATATGCCGGAGGTGGCAGGTTCAAACCTAGCCCCGGCCGAGGAAAAAAAAAAAAAACCATGATGACAGATCACTCACCTATTAGAATAGCTAAAATCATAAATAGTGTCTGGGCGCAGTGGTCATGCCTATAATCCTAGCACTCTGGGAGGCCGAAGCAGATGGATCACTTGAGGTCAGGAATTCAAGACCAGTGTAAGCATTATCAAGACCCTGTCTCTACTAAAAATCGAAAAACTGAGGCAAGAAGATTTCACGAGCCCAGGAACTTGAGGTTGCTGTGATCTATAATACAGGCACTCTAGTCAGGGTGCCAGAGTAAGACTTTCTCTCTCAAAAAATAAAATGAAACAAAACAAAACAAAATAAAATCATAAATAGTGACAAAACAAAATGCTGGTGAGGATGCAGAGAAACGGGATGTCTTGAATACTGTTGGCAGGATAGTAAAAACAACAGTCAACAAGTTATACAGTATATGATTGTGTTTATATCAGAGTAGCATACCCTTCCCATGGTTCCTTTGAGTTTTGACCACAACTAGGGGCTCACACAGCTGCCCTCTTGTCTGGAGAACTGCCCTGGGCAGAATGGAAGCTGCCTCTTATGCCAAAGCTTCATGTTCCAGACTTCCCCACGGAATATGGCCGAAGCCAATCTCCACCGAGACCACATCCTTGGTTAGCTTTTTCTCCCCCCTGCTCTCTGAGCTGAGAGCCTTCCTTCATTAAATCATATGTACCTGAATCTCCTGACCCAAGACAGGAAAGAAAAGTGACAGGGCAGCGAATGGAGGACAATAGCAGGGACAAATAAAGACTAAGGGAAGACCTCAGGCATCCTGTACCCTGTGCCTTCCCAACGGAAAAAGTCTCTTCATACAACCCAGTTCTGTCCTTTTAGATGAAAATAGTCCCATACGTAAATGAATAACATGACTTAGACTTTCCAGCGGAGACTCAGCAAGCCTTAATAAAACATGACTCACCCCCTAACAGAAAGCTCTGGGGACGGCCTAGAGGAGGAAGCGTATCTCTTCCTTCCTCCTTCCTCCCTCACACAAGAACCACCTCTCCAACTTCAACACCCCCCATCCATTCTTCCCATATCGTGTCCTCAGCATAATAGTTCCCTGGGACCTTTTTCCTTTCTGAATCCCCAGCCCCAAGCAGAAGGCCTGGTGAGTACTCCGCTAACTGAGTAATTTCGGGAAGGTCTGGAAGAGCGTGGAAAGCGGGGAGAAGCGTGGGAGCTGCCTGGGAAGGGAGCTCAGGGCCAAGGCACCGTGAGCCTGGCCTTTGCCCCCCACCTCCTTGGGGTGGAGGTGGCGAGGGTCACAGCCCTCCTTTCAGAGGTCCCAGACCTGGAGCTGTGGCCTCCGGAGGGCGCAGGACAGGAACAGCCGTCCAACGGGCTGATTGGAGGGACGCTGCTGGGGCGCAACTGTGGTGGTTTCACTTCGAAAGGACCAGGACCGCCTTGTCACCGGCAGCCACCTGTGGAGTCCCGCACCGCCAGCCGGAGCGCAGAACGCCGGGCACCCCGGGAAGGGGTGCAGGGGACCTGGGCCCGGGGCCTCGCCTTGGCCAGCTTCTCCCCTGGGCAGAAGGCAGCGGTCGGAGGGAATCCGGAACTGCGCCCGGGGCAGATTGGACGCACATCCCTGGGGAGGGACTCGGTGAGCCTGGGGTTCCCGGAGCGCTTGCGGAGCAGAGAAGCAACCGGAGTCCTGGGCAGGGATGGGAGGATGGGGTGCGGGTGGGGGGGATCCGCGGTACAATTTCCAGGAACTCCGAGTTTGTTTCGTTTTCTCTATTCTGGTGGTGGAGCTGTCTGCTCCTATTTTCGCCTTCAGAGCGAAACGCGGGGATCCCCGAGGGGCAGGGGTCCCGGGAGCCGGCTCAGAACCATTCAAGCAGCCCTGGACAGCGAACTCCAGGTGGTCAGTGCAGAAATTTCCAAGTGAGATGATTCCAGTTGTTAAGAATCAACATCCCCTTTCGTTTCTGAGGCCATTTTCGACACGGGGAAAGTAAACCGGTGTAAAGTGTCATCACCTTTTGGGGGGAGGCCGTGTTGGAAGGACTTACATTGTTACTACCATTTTAAGATTTGTCAACGTAAAGATTAACAACCTGTTTCTCCATATTCTTGGTAGTGTTAGTTTTACGTGTTTTATTAACAGCGCACAATGAACATTGTGGTATCCATCTACCTGCGCTCATACAAGCTTTTCTACTGCATAAGTTCCTAGAAATTCAAATTGCTGAGTCAAAATATATGTGTATTTATATTTTCTTCCTTCCTTCCTTCCCTTCCTCCCTCCCTCCCTTCCTTCTTTCTTTCTTCTTTTTTTGGGGAAGAGTCTCACTCTGTCACCCTCGTTAGAGTGTCATGGTGTCATAGCAACCTCAAACCCTTGGGCTCAAGCAATCCTCTTGCCTCAGCCTCCCTAGTAGCTGGGACTACAGGCACCTGCTAGGACTCCTAGCTAGTTTTTCTATTTTTAGTAGAGACAGGGGCTCACTCTTGCTCAGGCTGGTCTTGAACTCCTGAACTCAAGCAATCCACCCACCTCAGCCCACCAGAGTGCTAGGATTACAGTTGTGAGCCCCTGTGTCTCACCTGGCCGTATATTTCTTTTCATCCCTTTGATATCCTTATCATACACTCAGTAGACCTTAAATAATTTTACTTATTATAGCTTTTAATATACTGTATTTTAATATCTCATAGGTAAGTCCCTTTTTCTGTGACCTGGTACTTAGTTGAATGCCACCTCCCTGAACCTCATTATCTTCATCTGTTAAATCAGCGGTTCTCAGCACGACCCACAGGAACTGTATTAAAGGTTCACAGCATTAGGAAGGTTGAGAACCACTGTGTTAAATGACAATAACCTTGGAGACCTCAGGCCTCCAAAGCACTTAGGATACAGTAGAGGAAGAGAGATTTGTCTTCACTATTATCATGATTCATCATGGAACATAGCTGCCTGTAGTTGCAAGTAGATCAAACGTGATTCAAACTGGCTTAAACAATAAGGGAGGTTATTTGTTCATGAAACCTGTAGCTGAGGTTTGGGGAAAACTTCAGAGTCAGTTCAAACCAGCAGCTCAATGTTGTCATCAAGGACTCAGATTCTTGTCTTCTTTCTGTTCTACCATCCCCAGGTTAACCCCATTCCAAGGTTTAGGACCAGGACTCTGTGTTTTCTCACTCACATTCAGGGAAGAGAGAGAGGCTGAGAGTAAGCAGCTGGCTTCCTGGGCTCTCTTAGTGGTGCCAGGAACCTCCTCAGCAAACATTCCCCTGCGCCCAAATTAGCTCAAGTGCCAGTTTTGAACCAATCACTATGGCAGGCTGTTAGGAATTCTCTGATGGTTTAGATTTGACGTTTGGGGCTGGATAATTCTTTGTTATGGGGGCTACACCTCTGGCTTCTCCTTGCTAGATGCCAGGAATGCCCATCCTCCAGATGTGGTAACCAAAAAGGTCTCTAGACATTGCCAGATGTCTCCTGGGGGAATCATCGCCCTTGACTGAAAACCACGGGGGCTTAGACTCATCAAGTCTCACCTGTGAAACCAAGGGTGGGGTGAGTTCCCCACAAACACATTGTTAACTGGGGGAGGAGCAGATGGCCACTGAAAATCTGGGCAGTAATAGGAAGTAGAGAGACTGGGCGTGGTGGTTCACACCTGTAATGCTAGCTCTTGAGAGGCCAAGGCAGGTGCGTTGCCTGAGCTAACGGATTCAAGATCAGCCTGAGCCAAAGCAAGACTTTGTCTTGTAAAAATAGCTGGATGTGGGCGGTGCCTGTGGCTCAATGGAGTAGGGTGCCGGCTCCATATGCCAGAGGTGGCGGGTTCAAACCCAGCCCTGGCCAAAAACTGCAGAAAAAAAAAAATAGCTGGACGTTGTGGCAGACGCCCGTCGCCTGTAGTTCCAGCTACTTGGGAGGCTGAGGCAAGAGAATCACTTGAGCCCAAGAATTAGTGGTTGCTGTGAGCTGTGACACCATAGCACTCTATGAAGGGCGACAAAGTGAGACTCTCTCTCAAAAAAAAAAGAAAAAAAAAGGAAGTAGAGAAATAGATTGTTCTTGAGGCAACACAGATGTCCACCATGATTCCTCTAGACCTGGAAAATCTCTGAATCTTTCATTGCAAATGCCTCTGAGAGGGGCAGCACTTACAAAACACTGTCTTTGTTGATGTCCAGGCCAAGGGGTAGAGGAAGGTTGAACAAATTTTTAGCTGGTTACAAATACAACAGAGAGGGCTGGGAGTAAGGACAAGGGAGGCAGAGATGCTCAGGTATTGGGAAAAGAGAAAGAAAAACAAGTTTAAGATGGACAGATGTTAACTCGTATTGCAATCCTGAATATCCTTGGCCAACTGTGGTCAAGGCTGCAAACTGGGGCTTCAGGTGTCTCAAAGTATATTGAGAAAGAGAAAGATAGGTTTATAGAGTAAGAGCAAGGCGTGGGCTTACAGACAAGATACGTTCACCCCAGACAATGAAGGGGGGTGGGGAGGTGGCGGCGAATTATCACCACATAGAAAAGGCAAAGAGGCTCTCTGCTGGCTCTTAAATCACAAACCTTGTTTCTTTTTTTGCCAGGCGTTGCGGCTCACATCTGTAATTCTAGCACTTTGGGAGGCTGAGGTGAGTTGATTGCTTGAATTCAGGAGTTCAAGACCAGCCTGAACAAGAAAGAGACCCATCTCTACTAAAAATAGAAAAACTAGCTGGGCATCGTGGCTGGTACCTCTAGTCTCAGCTATTTGGGAGGCTGAGGTAAGAGGATATCTTGAGCCCAAAACTTTGAGTTTGCTGTAAGCTATGATGATGCCATAGCACTCTACCCAGAGCAAGAGAGTGAATAAATAAATCACAAACTCTTTTTTTTTTTTTCTTAGAGACAGAGTCTCACTTTGTTGCCCTTGGTAGAGTTCTGTGGCATCACAGCTCACAGCAACCTCCAGCTCTTGGGCTTCGGCGATTCTCTTACCTCACCCTCCCAAGTAGCTGGGACTACAGGCACCAGCCACAATGCCCGGCTATTTTTTTGTTGCAGTTTGGCCAGGGCTGGGTTCGAACCCACCACCCTCGGCATATTGGGCCAGTGCCTTACTCCTTTGAGCCAACAGGCACTGCCCAAATCACAAACTTTTTTGACCCTCCCTTAGCCAAGTAGTAAATATGGAGAAGATTCTGGGACCTCACCAAACTCCATCCATTTCTTCCAGGTATGGAGAAATTGGGGCAGATCATTTCCTTAGGCTACCTTGTCTACAACCAGTGTCAAGAGATGAAATACTGCCAGAGACAGTGCCAGCGTCTAGGGAAACGTGTGAAGGGCCTGCTCCCATCTCTGCATATGCTGCAGGAACGAGGAAAGAAGAAACTGTCCTCTGAGAAGATAGCCAACGCCCTGGCCCGTTTGGAGGCTGTCCTGGAGGAGGCTAGGAAGCAGATAGAGAAGTTCAAAAATGAGTCCACTGTGTTGAGTTTTCTAATGGCAGGCCAAAACAAAATACTCTTCAGTGAAGTGAACGAGGAGCTGGGCCACGTCTGCGAGGAGCTCTCACTGCTGCTTCAGGCCGATCAATGGGTGTCCGTTTCAAGCCCCTGGCCACAGCAAGATCAGCGGGATGCAGAGGCAGACAGGCGAGATTTCCAAAGGGGTAAGTTGGACTTTGCTGGGGAGGGTGGAGATGCAGCTGGAAGCATTTTAGTCTCACTTTAATTCACCAAAGGAGCAGGATGAAGTTTGAGCAGCTGTGTTATACTTGTGGCTCAGAGCTCCTAACATCTCTGGGCTTAGCTCTGATGAGGGCCAGTGAAATTTGGACAAGCCAGTGTGGGAAGGGGAGAAGATACTGACGGAGGAGTATCTGTTGACTCTGCATTCTCTCCCTGATGTCCTACTGTGAATTCCAGAAGCTCCTTCCAACCTTAGTTTTCCCAGGACCCTCAGTTAAGATGTAAACTGTCAGGCTGGATGCTGTGGCTCACAATCCTCACACTGGGAGGAAGAGGCACGTGATTGCCTGAGCTCTGGGAGACAGAGGTGGGTGGATTGCCTGGAGTTTGAGACCAGGCTGAGTGACACTGCATAACAAACCACTCCAAAACTCAGAGACCTAAAACAATAATCATTAACTCTCATGTTCATGGGTTGCAGCTCTCTTGGGGTTTTCCTGGGTTTGCCTGGGCTTGGCTAGGCTTAGGCATTAAATTTGAGTCCCTTCTTCATGTCTCATTCTGAAGCTCGTTCTGAAGGAACAGTGAGTACCTGATGAATTGCAAGACAAGCCCCACTGTGTAGCACATTTCAAGCCTCGGCTTGTGTCACATTCAATAAAATCCAAAGCAAGTCATATGGCCAAGCCCAATAGGAAAAGATAGAGCAGGCTCAGCACCTGTAGCTCAGTGGCTAGGGTACCAGCCACACACACCTGGGGCTGGTGGGTTCAAACCCTGCCCGGGCCTGCTAAACAACAATGACAACCACAACAAAAAAATAGCCGGGCGTTGTGGCAGACACCTGTAGTCCCAGCTACTCAGGAGGCTAAGGCAAAAGAATCGCTTAAGCCCAAGAGTTTGAGGTTGATGTGAGCTGTGATGCTGCAGTACTCTACCCAGGATGACATAGTGAGACTCTGTCTCAACAAAAAAAGGAAGAGACACGGCAGTAGACTGTGCCCACCTCAAGGCTATGGCAAGGATGTGGACATGTGATACTACTATAATACTTCCTGGGAGTAAAGAATTAACAGTTCAACTTCCTTCCAGTGCCACAATGGAGGTGTGAGCCCAGGTAGGAGACTACATTAGAGGCTAGGTAAATGGTAACGGTGGCTTGAACTAGTTAGATTTAGTGTGGGAGTGGAGAAGGCCCTAATGAGAAGATGCATGGGCTAGGTTTGAGGTGGGGGAAGGGAGCAGAGCCTGAGCCACTAGAAGAGGGAAGAGAGGGGAAGGATGAAAGCAACGTGGCCTGGTTAACTTCTGCAGATCCTTCAGACCCTTTCCTCTCATAAGGACTATGGGTGGAATAGAGAGAGGAAAGGGTGAGGCATACATGGTTGAACCTGCTGGGTACAGTGAACAGCCACTCAGCGTCTTAAGGAAACAAGTTTATTTCTCATTCAAGCGAAGTCCAAGAGATTATCCCAAGTGACTGGATAACTGTCTTCTTTCTATATTGCTTTTGATAGTATGGCACTTTCATGTTAACACAAACTTCCCTTGTTCCCAAAACAGATTGCACTTTTGAGCAGAGTCAATTAAATGGTCCCTAAAGAAAGTGACAGATTTCTCTTTCACTTGGTTTCTTGGCCAAAGCAAGTCACTCGGCCACACTTGAAGGCACTTTCCTTTTCTTTACTTTTTTTTTTTTTTTTTGAGACAGAGTCTCAAGCTGTCACCCTGGGTAGAGTACCATGTCATCACAGCTCATAGCAACCTCAAACTGTTGGGCTTAAGCTATTCTCTTGCCTCAGCCTCCCAAATAGCTGGGACTACAGGCACTCACTACAACGCCTGGCTATTTTTGGGTTGTAGTTGTCATTGTTGTTTGGCACGCCCGGGATGGATTCAAACCCACCAGCTCTGTTGTATGTGACTGACGCCCTAGCCGCTGAGCTACGGGTGCTGAGCCAAAGGCATTTTCTATGTACTTGGAAGTAGGAAGTTGGATATTGATGAGCAATCGTAATCTCTACTACAATGAATATGATAGGTAAAAAATGGTATCTCAGTGATTTCAATTAGTGTTTTGGTTTTGATTGACATGTGGTTTTAATTAGCATTTCTATTTTTGAGTATTTGTTGCTCTTTTTTCCTTCAGGACGTGAATGGAGGGAAGTGAAAAGGGGCATAGAAGAAATAAAGGAAATCCTTAATCAATGTAAGTTATCTATCAGGTGCCCTGCTGCTTCCAATGGCTCCCAAAACTAGAAGTCATTATTTTCCTGGAACTCCAGCCTCCCCCAGCCCCTGCCCTTGTCATTTGCTCTGCCGGATGGCAGGAAGCAGCCGACAGGTTTGGGGATCCTTTCATGGCTAGCCTAGGTTTCTGATCCACATGGGAACACTGGAAGGGGGCTTCTCAACCACTAAGCACCTGCCAAAATGCTAAAACCTTCTCGTATGAATAACATCACAGCTTCAATTCACTTGCTGAATTTCCAAGAAGAAATTCAAGTGAAACTTAAAATGTTTACTCATTCATTCATTCAACAAAACCATGTCGGCTTTTTTGAGATAGAGACTCACTATGTCACCATTGGTAGAGTGCTGTGGCGTCACAGCTCACAGAAACCTCAAACTCTTGGCTTAAGCGATTCTCTTGCGTCAGCCTCCCAAGTAGCTGGAACTACAGGTGCCCTCTACGGTGCCCAGTTATTTTTTTTTTTTTTTGTGGTTGTCATCGTTGTTTAGCAGGCCCACACCGGGTTTGAACCCGCCAGCTCGGGTGAATGTGGCCAGCGCCCTAACTGCTGAGCTATGAGCACTGAGGCAAAACTATGTCTTCTTTAAGCCAGAGGTTGTGCACAGGGGGAACTATGACCCACACTGAGAAAGACACTGCCTTCCAGGAGCTCCTGCCCGTAGGTGGAGGAGGGGAGTGGAAAGACAGACAGTGAATATACAACAGCAGGGAAGTTACTGAACTTGAACTTTGTTCCTAACTATGAGATCTGAAATGACTAGGCCAGATGCTCGGGCTCAAGTGCCAGGAGGAGAAAGAAGGGTCTGGATGGGGGTTAAGGCTAGAGAGATGGGCAGGCTTCGGAGAGGAGGGGAGGATGTGCATGACACATATCTGTTAACTGCAGTCAACTCAGAGGCATTGGAACCTCTTCCTGGGTTGAGTCAACCACAAGCTCTAGCCAGGGCCAGCTCCGGCTCATGGTGAAGAGCTTCCCACTGATGATCACAAAAATGCCACTTCCCTGAGGACCCTTTCCTCAGCTCATTTACTCTTTATCTTCTTCTGTCCTGGAGTGAGGTCAGGTTTACTACCCTTGTGCAAGACCCCAGGATATCAAATCAAGGAGATTAAGAAAGAGGAGCTTTCAGGAGCCGCATGGATACCGATCAAGAGAAATGAATTCAGCACACTTTATAAAGGAGAATATTACAAATCTCAAGTGTCCATAGAAGTATTCAACAATACCCAGGCCAGAAGCATTGGGTAAGTCAGTTCATATGCTTCTCTCCATATCCATATATATCAATACGTACTATCACCCGCCAAGGAGAGAGGTGTATTGTCACCATTTTCAGGTGGGGAAACCGGGGCCTCAGAGGGTTAAATGACTTGCCTTCTGCTATTAAAAAGCATAGTCTTGATGCCTTGATTTTAGAGCCTTCTCTTCTTTGTCCATGTATTTCTATATTTTTAAAAGTTTGTTCCTGTGGTGCCTGTGGCTCAGTGAGTAGGTCACTGACTGGGCCCATATACCAAGGGTGGTGAGTTTGAACCTGGCACCAAACTGCAAAAAAAGAGCTGGGCGTTGTGGCGGGTGCCTGTAGTCCCAGCTACTCAGAAGGCTGAGGCAAGAGAATCGCCTAAGCCAAAAAGCTGGAGGTTGCTGTGAGCTGTGATGCCACAGCATTCTACCGAGGGCGACAAAATGAGACTTTATCTCTAAAAAATATATAAGTAAAATAAACTAAAATAAAAGTTTGTTCTCTTTCAGTCATGTTCTCAGTCCCCATCCCTCCACAGACAATAATTCTAGTGGGCTCTGTTTGCACATCTTCTTGTAAAATGGGGGCATGCTTTTTTAATTTTCATAACTAGTCATGTGATGTACCTTTTGCCCACTTTCCTTACTCTTTTCACTCAGTATCATGAGACACATTCTATACCTGGAATCTTTTCCTACTGTTTGCCATCCATGAGCAGGGGTCCTCAAACTGTGGCCCGCGGGCCACATGAGGCGGTGTGATTGTATTTGTTCCCATTTTGTTTTTTTACTTCAAAATAAGATATGTGCAGTGTGCATAGGAATTTGTTCATAGTTGTTTTTTTTTAAACTATACTCCGGCCCTCCAACGGTCTGAGGGACAGTGAATTGGCCCCCTGTTTAAAAAGTTTGAGGATGCCTGGTGTAGATCCACATTTGGCCTATATTTCCAACAATGGAATCTGGTCTATTTCAGCAATGGAAAATAATGCTACATAGCTATCCCTTTATGGATCTGAGAATTGACGGCTCATACATGTAGTATGTGTGTATTAAATTAACTAAGAAATACCAGGCAGCTCCTCAGAATGGACTCTAAATTCCTACACCTCCCCTGGCAGTGCAAAAGGGCCCCTGCAGAACAAGATGAGAAATACAAATGATAAACACACACACACAAAGGGCCCCTGTATCACACATCTCCACCTACCCTTGGTGTTGGCCAGCTTTCTAACTTGTTTTATCCTTCTAGTTATAAAATTATTACTATCTTGGCTGGGTGCAGTGGGTCACATCTGTAATCCTAGGACTCTGGGAGGCCAAGGTGGGTGGATTGCTTCAGCTCAGGAGTTTGAGAGCAGCCTGAGCAAGAGTGAGATCCTGTCTCTAAAAATAGCCAAGCCTTGTGACAGGCATCTGTAGTCCCAGCTACTTGGGAGGCTGAGGCAAGAGGATCTTTTGAGCCCAAGAGTTTGAGGTTACTATGAGCTAAGATGCCATGACACTGTACCCATGGTGACAGGCTCTGTCTCAAACAACAACAACAAAAAACTAAGTCTATGAGGCTGTTTGAACAGGTACTAACAAGCACCTTTACTATCTCACAGACGCTTAGGGACTAATTCTGCTGCCATGTACATCTGAGGGGTTCCACATGCTGCCATTAGTAGTCAAAGATGTCACAACACTAGTTTTCTTCCCCAGGAGATGCTGACAATACCCATATACACAGGGTCACTACACTAAATATTCTCTAAGGAATCTTCCATTTCTTAAATCTGAATTTCCTCTTTTATTCTTGTAGAATAGCGAGGACTTATTTCAAGGATGAGATTGAAACCATGAAGAAATTTAATTCTCCCAATGTCCTGCATATATTTGGGATTTGCATTGATGAAACAAGTAAGAGGTGCTCCTGAGGCTGATAAAGCTTTTGATGACCTGGACTATACCTTTGGTGTTTTAATGTGTTGCATTTTTTTTTAAAGAGCGGCTGAAAAGGTGAAATCTACACAGTGTGATTATTATCAATGTTAATTTTTTTTTCATCCTAAAATGCATATTTCTGTCTTCTTTCAGGAGAGCAGGGCTGACACCTGAGGGTTATTTTGCACTAAGGTGGCCACTTCTTTCCGTCCACAGGAGTGTGTGTTCAAGTGCCAGCACAGATGAAAGATGCATTTTGTTGCTACAAAACATTATACTGCCCGGGTGCCGTGGCTCACCTGTAATCCTAGCACTCTGGGGAGCAGGCAGATGATTTAAGCTCAGAAGTTCAAGACCAGCCTGAGCAAGAGTGAGACCCCATCCTTACCAAAAATAGAAAAGCTAGCTGGGTGTTATGGCAGGTGCCTTGTAGTCCCAGCTACTTGGGAGGCTGAAGCAACAGCATTGCTCAAGCCCAAGAGGTTGAGGTTGCTATAAGGTGATGATGCCATGGCACTCGACCCAGGGAGACAAAGTGAGACTCTATCTTAAAAAAAAAAATTTTTTTTTAAACCACCTGACCCAAACAAGGAAAACACCCTTGGTCACCTACACTCTTAGTGGAGACCAAATCTAAAAACAAAAACAAGTTGCCCCTTTACCAAGATCCTTATGTGTCAGATTCTTTATTTTTATTTTTATATTTTTTGGAATGTTAGGCCAAGGCTGGGTTTGAACCCGCCACCTCTGGTATATGGGGCCGGCGCCGCCCTTATTTTTACTTTTTAATGTAGCTCTATTTTGTCTTGCAGCATGACCTCTCCTGCTACTCTTACGTAGAAAGAGGACAGAGCAACTCCCATCTTATCCCCTCTGGAAGTTTCTCCACAGACGTAGGCCAACAATTTCAGAGCTTAGAATCCCAGTCTACAGGCAAACTTTCAGTGAGATGTATTCTCAGGGTGACAGATGAGGTGGCTGACTCATTGTGCATCAGGTTTGCATCTTAGGTCCATAGACTAAAACTTGACTTCTTCTTTTTCCTCTTCCTCTTCTTCTTCTCCGTTCTTCTTCCTCCTTCCCCCTTCTTTCCCCTCTTTCCCCCTCCTTCCTCCTCCTCCTCCTCCTCCTCTTTTTGCAGTTTTTTTTGGCCGGGGCCAGGCTTGAACCTACCACCCCAGGTATACGGGGCCAGTGCCCTACTCCTTGAGCCACAGGCACCACCCTCTTTTTTTTTTCTTTTTTTAAGATAGAGTCTCACTTTCTCGCCCCTGGTAGAGTGCTATGGCATCATAGCTCAGCAACCTTCAACTCCTGGGCTTGAGTGATCCTCTTGCCTCAATCTTCTGAGTGACTGGCATTATAGGCATGTACCATCATATTTGAATAGCATTTTTTATAGAGACAAGGTTTCACTGTGTTATCCAGGCTAGTCTTGAACTCTTGGAGTCAAGTGAGTCCCCTGCCTCACTCTCCTCAAGTGCTGTAATTAAAGGCTTGATCGACTGTGCTGGGCTAATAACTTTCTTTCTTTCTTTTTATTTATTTATTTATTTATTTTAGACAGTGTCACTTTGTTGACCTCAGTAGAGTGCCATGGCATTACAGCTCATAACAACCTCAAACTTGGGCTCAAGCCATCCTCTTGCCTCAGCCTGGCAAGTAGCTGGGACTACAGGTGCCCTCCATAATGCCTGACCATTTTTAGAGACTGGGTCTCACTCTTGCTCAAGCTGGTCTCAAACTCCTGAGCTCAGGCGCGATCCACCTGCCTCAGCCTCCCAGAGTGCTGGGATTACGGGCCTAAGCCATTGTGCCTGGCCTGAAACTCGACTTCTTGTCTGAGTTCCCCTCTCCAGCCCTGCCATCTGTGCACCATTTATTCCTTGTGAACATAGTAGACACATTTCTTGCCCTCTTGGATCTTAGAGTTGAGTGGGGAAGACATTACTCAAATAATTACTCAAACAAATGTAGAATTTTTTTTTTTTTTTATATTTAAAATTTTTTTTTTTTTTTTTTTTTTTTGTAGAGACAGAGTCTCACTTTATGGCCCTCGGTAGAGTGCCATGGCCTCACACAGCTCACAGCAACCTCCAACTCCTGGGCTTAAGCGATTCTCTTGCCTCAGCCTCCCGAGTAGCTGGGACTACAGGCGCCCGCCACAACGCCCGGCTATTTTTTGTTTGCAGTTTGGCCGGGGCTGGGTTTGAACCCGCCACCCTCGGTATATGGGGCCGGCGCCTTACCGACTGAGCCACAGGCGCCGCCCACAAATGTAGAATTAAAACATGCCAGACACACTGGCGGTGCCCATAGCTCAGTGGGTAGGGTGCTGGCCACATACACTGAGGCTGGCGGGTTCAAACCTGTCCCCGGCCAGCTAAAACAACAATGACAACTGCAACAACAAAAAAATAGCCAGGTGTTATGGTGGTCACCTGTAGTCCAAGCTACTTGGGAGGCTGAAGCAAGAGAATCGCTGGAGTCCAAGAGTTTGAGGTTGCTGTGAGCTGTGATGCCAAGGCACTCTACCCAGAGTGACAGCTTGAGACTGTCTCAAAAAAAAAAAAAAAGCCAAACGCTATGTAGAAGATGATGGGAATTCTAGGGGTATTTGAGCCTTTCCAAGAGATCAGGGAGCAAACTATGTGGGTTGGTGTTGGAGGAGGTTGTTGGGGGAGAAATGAGACTCACAGTAGACCCAAGTCTATCTCTGCACGGGGGTGAAGGGGACTGAAGACAGTAGGAACTCTGGACTGGGTCTTCATGGTGTCTGGCTCCTTCCTTCAGTGGCTCCTCCTCAATTCTCCATCATCATGGAGTACTGTGAACTTGGGACCCTGAGGGAACTGTTGGATGAAGAAAAGAACCTCGAGTTCGCTGTACGCATCTTCCTAGTCCAGGAGGCAGCCATGGGCTTGTACAGGTACCAGATGGGGTAAAGGGCACTGTAAGGTCTAGGTGAATCTGTGTACACTACTGATAATCCCAGAGGTGATGAGAGATTAGGCCAGGAGCCCCAGACAGCCTCCCTTCCATACCATGTTTTACTCTTTATTCCGATCACAGATAAGAGGGGGAAAGGAGGTTTAACCAGTGAGTAAGAGCTTATAGAATTGAAGGTTGAATTTAATGTCCACCCCATTCTTTCTTGTAGAGTTGAACAGGCCCTAATCGTACAGCAGCCAGATTTAACAAATAAAGATATAACACAGCCAGCAGTACCTGTAGCTCAGTGGGTGGGGTACCGGCCACATACACCAAGGCTGGCGGGTTCAAGCCCGGCCTGGGGCTGCTAAACAACAATGACAACTGCAACCAAAAAATAGCCAGGCATTGTGGCAGGTGCCTGTAGTCCCAGTTACTTGGGAGGCTGAGGCAAGAGAATCGCTTAAACCCAAGAGTTTGAGGTTGCTGTGAGCTAAGGGCAACATAGTGAGACTCTGTCTCAAAAAAAAAAAGAAAAAAATATATATATAACATAGCCAGTTAAATTTGAATTTTAGATAAGTAACGAATAATTTTTTAGTATAACTATATCCTAAATATTCCATAACACATACACTAAATTTCAGATATACAAATTTCAGATAAGTAATTTTTTTGGTATAACTGTGTTTCATGCAATTTGAGGACATATACTAAAAAAAAGTATTCATTGCTTATCTGAAACTGAGATTTAACAGAGTATACTGTATTTTCTTTGGCAACTTTACTCTCATGCAGAATCTAGGGGTCCTTTAGCTCAATGTTCTCCAAAGGTCAGTCACTCCCAAATCACCTGCAGGGTTTTCAGCTTATCCACAATGCCAACAGTGTTATTTACTCAACATTTTCCTTTAAATTGACACACTTTAAAAAATCTAAAGGAAGTTTTTAAAGGTACATGCCTATAATCTTAACTCTCTGGGATGCTAAGGCAGGAGGATTGCCTGAGGTCAGGAGTTTAAGACCACTCTGAACAGTGAGACCCGTCCCTACTGAAAATAGAAAAACTTATCCAGGCATTGTAGCAGGTGCTTATAGTCCCAGCTACCTGGGAGGCTGAGGCAGGGGGATCACTTGAGCCCAGGAGTTGGCAGTTGCTGGAGCTGTAATGATGCCATAGCACTCTAGCCCAGGCAATAGAACCCTGTGAGAAAGAAGAGGGGAGGGGTGGAGAGGGGAGAGGAGAGGAGAGAAGAGAAAAGTTAGTTTTTAAAAAGGACCCACTTATGCAATGCATCTTAGCTCTGCTGTATACTCCCAGAGCACAATTGTCAACCCTGGCCTTTGCATCCTGGTTTGCCCAGATGTCCATGGGTGGCTACCTGTGAGGAAAGCATGGCACTGACCAGCCTCATTATCTCAGTCATGACTATTAAGCCTCCCAAGATAGTCTGGGCCAGGGATTAATGCCCTGTCTTTGGTTGTGTCAGCCTACACCATTCAGAGCCTCCTAAACTCCATGAAAACATCACCAGCGAGAGCTTCCTGGTAACTGGACACTACCAAGTGAAGGTGAGTACCTTTCAGGGTGTTCTTTGGGTCAAACTTGTGTGATTGTTTGGTGCTGGGAGAGGGAAACAAATGTCTCAGAAAGGCCATGCCTGCTTCTTTCTCACCTCAATTTTATTTTATTTTATTTTATTCATTTTTTTGAGGTAGAGTCTTACCTTGTTGCCCTTGGTAGAGTGCCAAGGCGTCATAGCCCCCAGCAACCTCAAACTCTTAGGCTCGAGTGATTCTCTTGCCTCAGTCTCACAAGTAGCTGGGACTGCAGGCACCAGCCACAACACCAAGCTGTTTTTTTTTTTTTTTTTTTGTAGAGACAGAGTCTCACTGTACCACCCTTGGTATTGTGCCGTGGCGTCACACGGCTCACAGCAACCTCTAACTCTTGGGCTTATGCGATTCTCTTGCCTCAGCCTCCCGAGCAGCTGGGACTACAGGCGCCCGCCACAACGCCCGGCTATTTTTTTGTTGCAGTTTGGCCAGGGCTGGGTTTGAACCCGCCACCCTCGGCATATGGGGCCGGCGCCCTACTCCCTGAGCCACAGGCGCCGCCCAACACCGAGCTGTTTTTAAAGACAGGGGTCTCACTTTAGCTCAGGAATCTGGTCTTGAACTCCTCAACTCAGGCAATCTGCCTGCCTCGGCCTCCCAGAGTACTTGGATTATAATGAGCCACCATGCTTGGCCTCCATGTCATTTTTCATCTGTTTCTAGGAGAAAGCTAGCCATGTGGTGGCTCCCTGCATGAACCCCTCTGTACCCTCAGAGCTCAATCCTTGCCTGAGAACCCCTGTGTCTAACACAGTAATACTAGCAACCACTGTAACTTACCAAGTCTTTCAAGGGCTTAATAACCATTATCTCGAGTAATCCTCACTACCCATTTTATAGACGAGAAGTCCTTCTTGGTGTTTCTTTTGGTCACTGAACTATAATAAGATGAACCCGTAATGTTAACCAATAGAGTAGCTACACAGATGAAAGACAGTATTGGAAATAAATATATAAGGGAAAAAGTCAATTATCTGGCAATTATGTGTAGCACCAACCCCTCCCACCCAACATCTTGCTGTTACTTTTTGTCTTTAAGTCACCTCTTCATCTAGCTTACAGGATTTGCGTTCAAGAAAACAAAGACTTCTATCAGTCAGAAAACTAAGAGAAAAGAGCCAAAGAGAGTCAGTTCAGAGGCGTATTTCTCACCTCAGAAGCTGAAAAATTTTTTTTGTAAATGCGATGTACAAGGTGAAATATACAGGTATGTTAATGTTCTTCTGCAGATTCTAACTCAGATGAGCAATATAGGAAAGCCCATGTCAAATTCTTCCTCCAAGGACCATCTTAACTCTGTTGAATGAATTTGAGTGGCTTAGCGCCCATAGCACAGTGGTTACAGTGCCAGCCATATATACCGAGGGTGGTGGGTTCGAACCCGGCCCAGGCCAGCTAAACAGCAATGACAACTGCAACAAAAAATAGTCAGGTGTTGTGGCAAGCACCTGTAATCTTGGGAGGCTGAGGCAAGAGAATTGGTTAAGCTCAAGAGTTGTAGGTTGCTGTGAGCTATAACATCACAGCCCTCTACTGAGGGTGACTGAGACTCTCTCTCAAAAAAAAAAAAAAAAAAGAATTTGAGTGGCATCAGAAAATACACTGAGTTTTCTAGAAATGGCGTGGGGCATGGGAAAAGGAAAACCTGTTATGATTGTTCAGTTTCTTGGTTTTCTTTTAGCTTTGGAATCGTCCTCTGGGAAATCGCCACTGGGAAGATCCCATTTGAAGGTGAGGAATGAGAAGGCTGATTCAGCTGGTGCTGGGATTGCGTCCTCTTCCCATAAACTTAGAAATTCCCCATCAGTGCTATCCTAGGCATTTAGTTTTCCAATATGAAACTGCTTGGGCTGGTCCATGGGATCATTGGAGACTCTCATTTCCATACTTAAAGTCCATGGGTCTGATGTCGGCCATCAGCATCCAGACAGATGTGCAAATTCCAGAGCAATTTTTAAAGCTACCATCCTGTTATTTCCATGCCAGGATATGATGTGAAGAAGATCTGCCAGTTTGTGGTTGAGGACAGGAAGCAGGAGCCGTTGGGTGAAGACTGCCCTCCAGTGTTGCAGGAGATCATTGACAAGTGCAGGGCCTATGAGCCTTCTGAGCGGCCCTCAGTGGATGGTAAGGTTTCTTCTGGCATGAAGAGCATGAGCCATGGCTCGGTGCCTCTAGCTCAGCAGCTAGGGTGCCAGCCACATACACTGAACTGGCGGATTCAAATCCAGCCTGGGCTGGCCAAACAACGACAACCAAAAAATAGCCAGCTACTTGGGAGGCTGAGGCAAGAGAATTGCTTAAGCTCAAGAGTTTGAAGTTGCTGTGAGCTGTGATGCCATGGCACTCTACCAAGGGCAGCATAGAGACAGAAAGAAATATTTCCTTTTCTCAAGCTGCAAAGCAGTAGTTTGTATCAAAGTGATTTTACCCTTCAAGAGACATTGGTCATGTCTGAAGATATTTTTGATTGTCACAAATCTGGAAAGATAGGATGAGGCATGCTACTGGCATCTATGAATAAAGGACAGGGATGGCACTCAGCATCCTGATGGTACAAGGCATAGCACTGCCTCTCACAACAAAGAATATCCACCCAAATGTCAATCATACAGGGCTTCAGAAACTCTGCCCTAAGGCCATTGTTTAATCTAAAGTGGTTTGGAAAGGCAAATTATTTTTCTCCAGCCTATTTCCTTCCTTTCTTTTCGTCTGTATTTTTCTTTCTTTTTAAAATTATTTACCTGGGGGAAGTGGCTCGTGCATGTAATCATAGCACTTCATGAGACTGAGTAGGTGGATCCCTTCAGCTCATGAGTTGGAGACCCTCCTGAGGAAGAGTGAGACCCCATCTCTACTAAAAAGAAAAACTAGCTGGGCATTGTGGCAGGTGCCTGTAGTCCCAGTTTCTCGGGAGGCTTAAGAAAGAGAATCTCTTGAGCCCAAGGGTTTGAGGTTTCTATGAGCTATGACACTATCAGCACTCTACCCAGGGCAACAAAATGAGACTCTGGAGTGGAGAGAGAGAGAGAGAGAGAGAGAGAGAGAGAGAGAGAGAGAGAGAGAGAGAGAGAGAGAGAGAGAGAGAGAGAGAGAGAAATAGGATCTTGCTATGTGCTCAGGCTGGAGTGCAATGTCCATTCACACAGCACACTGCAGTCTTGAATTGCAGTGATCCTTTTGCTTCAGCCTACCAAGTAGCTAGGATGACAAGTATGTACCCCAACACCAGGCTCTGTCTTTCTTTTTGTCTTATTATTTTTGTTTCTTCTTCTTTCCCTCCCTCCCTATCTTCTTTTTTTCCTTCCTTCCTTTTTTCAAGATCCTTGGTTTATTTCCTTGACTCGGATTTTTATCTCATTGTCATCAGCTGCTTCTCTGAAGCTTCATTCCCCAGTGTCTCCCTCCCTGGGAGTAACTCCCTACTCTACTCTAGTTCCAAATCTCCCAGACTTTCCACAAAGTCCAGACAAAAGAGAGAGGAATTCACATGCAGCATCCCTGGATTGGGGAAGTGATTCCCCTGAAGTTGCTACAAAGCTCAAAAGACCCAAAATTATTTTTTTTCTTATCTTTATCATGATATGGATGATACTATAGCAGTACATAAAATACATATGTGCAGTTAAAATATCAAAATAAAAGAATATCACATAGCCACACTTCGTTAAGAAATAGAACAGGGCATATACCCAGAAGACCAAAAATCACAACATAACAAAGATATTTGTACCAGAATGTTTATTGCAGCCCAATTCATAATAGCTAAGTCATGGAAAAAGCCCAAGTGCCCATCGATCCACGAATGGATTAATAAATTGTGGTATATGTATACCATGGAATACTATGCAGCCTTAAAGAAAGATGGAGACTTTACCTCTTTCATGTTTACATGGATGGAGCTGGAACATATTCTTCTTAGTAAAGTATCCCAAGAATGGAAGAAAAAATACCCAATGTACACAGCCCTACTATGAAACTAATTTGGGACTCTCACATGAAAGCTATAACCCAGCTACAACTTAACAATAGGGGGAAGTGGGAAAGGGGAGGGTGGGTAGAGGGAGGGGAATCGGTGGGATCACACCTGTGGTGCATATTACAGGGGTATTTGCGAAACTTGGTAAATGTAGAATGTAAATGTTTTGGCACAGTAACTGAGATAACGCCGGAAAGGCTATGTTAACCACTGTGATAAAAATGTGTCAAATGGTTTATGAAGTGAGTGTATGATGCCCCATAATCATATCATTGTATACAGTTATGATTTAATAAAAAAAAAAAGAAATAGAACATTGCCACTTGCTCAAAGCTTCCTGAGGAATTGGCCCTTGGGGTTTGTCTCCTTCAAACACTTTTGCCTCCTTCCTCCCTCTTGTACTAGGCTCCCTTATACCCCAATATCCTCTTGGTATTAGAGAACATAATACCAGCGACTAATTCACACTAGGATGTACCTTTGCCCCTCCCGTGAAGTTTTAAAAGTAAATCAAGTAGAACTTCTTATCACAAAGGCGTAAGTGCAAATGGTAATTGACTAGTCTGACACCAGTCAGACTGAGGGGAATGCAGTTTCCACATTATTGTGTAGTCAGAAATATCTTTATGTTTCTAGCTTAGCTCTTACCTCCCTTCTTTTACCTAAATTTCTGTTCTTTCATCCACAGAAATCCTAAAGAAACTGTCTACTATTACTGGAGTGTATCAAAACCTGAACCCTAGGCTTGGCACCTGTAGCTCAGCGCCTAGGGCACCAGCCACATACACTGGAGCTGGTGAGGGTCTGAACCCGGCCCAGGCTGCCAAACAACAATGACAACTGCAACCAAAAAATAGCTGGGTATTGTGGCAGGCGCCTGTAATCCCAGCTACTTAGGAGGCTGAGGCAAGAGAATTGCTTAAACCCAAGAGTTGGAGATTGCTGTGAGCTGTGATGCTGTGGCACTCTACCGAGGGCGACATAATGAGACTCTGTCTCAAACAAAAAAGAGGAAAAAAAAGAAAAAACTGAACCCCAACCTGAGTAAGAACAAGACCTCATCCCTGCTAAAAACAGAAAAATTAACTGTGCGTAGTAGTGCATGCTTGTAGTCCCAGCTACTTGTAGTCCCCAGACAAGAGGATCACTCAAAACCAGGAGTTTGAGGTTGCTGTGAGGTATGATGCCACAGCGTTCTACCTAGGGCAATGGAGTGAGACTCTATCTCCAAAGAAAACAAAACTGAATCAAAGAATCCTTGGACAAGAAGCTGGAAAAGGCACACATTGGACATCTTTCTCTCATATCCTTTGGCATCAAATTATGGAGGGTACCAGGGGTGCAGCACTTCTCTGTTACAAAGAGAAAACAATTACAGTCATGTAGGACACATCCCATAGTAACTTTGATAAATGGTTTGCAAAAGTGCATCTGTCTGTATCCACGACTCTTGACAATATAACCCTATAGCTCCTCACATTAAGAAATGAAGTCTGGGGCGGCGCCTGTGGCTCAGCGGGTAGGGTGCCGGTCCCATATGCCGGAGGTGGCGGGTTCAAACCCAGCCCCGGCCAAATTAAAAAAAAAAAAAAAAAAGAAATGAAGTCTGTTTGAATCTGGGCTGGCATTGTGACTTGATTTGGTCAATGGAATGTGGAACAAGTGATGGTGTGGCAGTTCTAAGCCTAGGCTTAAAGAGGCCTTATAAATGCCTGATACTTCTCTTGGAAACCTACCCAGCCAGGAACAAGTTGGGCTAGAATGCTGGAGGATGAGAGACCACCTGGAACAGAAACAAGCTTTCCTGCCACCTGGCAGCTGATCTGTTTATGTGAGTGATGCCAGTCAAGACCAGAAGAACCACCCACCTGACCCCAGCCCAAGTTGCTCATGAACTAAATAAATTTTTATTGTCTCAAACCACTATGTTTTGGAGTGGTTTGTTACACAGTAGTAGTAACTGAGCAAACACCGTTCAAGCCTTCCTCTTGCCCATTGAACTAAATACAAACTCCCTACTCAGATACACACAGCCTTATATCTCTGACTCTAGCCTCAGTTTTCAAATAAGGTCTCAGAATTCTCCTCTCAGAGATTGCAAAATGCCTATAGGGCTTAGGAAGGAACCTAAAAATGAGTGAGCTGAGCCTAGAGGGGACTTCGGTAAACAGATTAACTTTAAAAAGACTAGCCTCAGCTCAGCTGTTTTATTATGTAGAATGGGATCCCAGTGCTTCCAGAGCCTTCCATTTTGTCAAAAGAAGCTAGAGATTTGAATTTTTCCATGAGTTGTCCCTATTTTTATTTGTTTTATTTATTTATGGTTTTGTTCGTTTATCTGTGACAGGGTCTTGATAAATTGCCAAGGCTGGTCTCCAGCTTCTGAACTCAGTGTTCTTCCCATTCAGCCTCCTGAGTAGCCAAGATTAGGTGTGCCATTGTTCCTGGCTCCCTATTTTTAAAGGTGGGTATCTCATTAAAAATTGTTTTATGGCCAGGCACGGTGGCTCAGTAATCCCAGCACTGTGGGAGGCTGAAGAGGAAGAATTGCTTGAGCTCAGGAGTTTAAGACTTGTTGGAGTGAGAGTGAGACCCCAACTCCTAAAAAAATGGAAAAACCCAACCAGATGCCTCCGTGAGTGCCTGTAATCCCAGCAGCTTCTGAAGGCTGAGGCAGCGGGATACCCACAGCCCAAGTCTGAGGTTACAGGGAGCTATCACGCCATTGCACTCTGATCAGGGCATAGGGTGGGACTCTGTCTCAACAACAACAACAAAGCAAAGAAATTAAAAAAATTACTTTATGCTGTGAGCTACGATGCCACAGCACTTTAGCCTGGGGCAACAGAGTGAGACTCTATCTCAAAAAAGAAAAAGATTATTATGATTTTTTTTGTTTGTTTGAGACAGAGTCTCACTTTGTAGCCCTGAGTACAGTGCTGTGGCGTCACAGCTCACAGCAACCTCCAACTCTTGGGCTTAAGCGATTCTCTTGCCTCAGCCTCCCAAGTAGCTGGGACTACAGGGGCTACAACATAGCCCAGCTTTGTCGTTGTTGTTGCAGTTGTCATTGCTGTTTTAGCTTGCCAGGGCTGGATTCAAACCCACCACCCTCAGTATATGAGGCCAGCACCCTACTCACTGAGCCACAGGCCCTAGAAAAAGATTATTTTAATGCTAGCCAGGCATGGTGGCTAGCATACCTGTAATCCTAGCACTCTGGGAGACTGAGGCCTGTGGATTCCTTGAGCTCAAGCGTTTGAGACCAACCTGAGCAAGAGTGAGACCCTGTCTCTACTAAAAATAAAAAAACTAGAGAGATCTTCTTGCCTCAGCCTCCTGAGTAGCTGGGACTATAGGCGCCCACCACAATGCTTGGCTATTTTTTTTTTTGTTGTTGTTGCAGTTTAGCCAGGGCCAGGTTTGAACCCGCTACCCTCGGTATATGGGGCCAACACCCCCCTCCCTGAGCCACAGATGCCACCCCCATGTATGTGTCTTTGCATAAAACTATGCTGTCATTTCTCTTGGGTAAATACCTAGAGATGAATGGCTGATCACACGGTGCATGTACGTGTGACTTTTTAAGAAACTGCCACACTGTTTTCCAAAGTGGTGGCTCCACTTCCCATTTGTGCCAACAGTGTATGAGAGTTCTAGAACCTTTACATTCTTGCCGATATTTGATATGGTGAGCCTTTTTAGTTATGGCATTTTAGCTTTTGTGTTTATTCTTTTCCCCTCCAAACTATAAATCTGAGTATGAAGGGTGGCGCCTGTGGCTCAGTGGGTAGGGCACTGGCCTCATATACCGAGGGAGGCAGGTTCAAACCTGGCCCCGGCCAACTGCAACAAAAACTAGCTGAGCTTGGGTGGCACCTGTGGTTCAGGAGTAGGGCACTGGCCCCATAAACCAGAGGTGGCAGTTCCGACCCAGCCCAGGCCAAAAAAAAAAATAGCTGGGCGTTGTGGTGGGCACCTGTAGTCCCAGCTACTCAGGAGGTTGAGGCAAGAGAATCGCCTAAGCCCAGGAGTTGGAGGTTGCTGTGAGCTGTGACGCCATAGCACTCTACTGAGGGCAATAAAATGAGACTCTGTCTCTAAAAAAAAAAAAAAGAAGAAGAAGAAGAAGAAGCAACAGAGGAAGAGCTCTCCCTCTATCCCACTTTTCCACTTAAAGATAGGATATAAATTCCCAGAGTAATCTGCAAACTTTACACCATTCATTTCTTCCCATATATTATTTACTTTCCATTGTTTCCCATCTTTGAAAGCCCAAATTGGTTTCCTTTGTCCTATCACTTCTCCATAAATTGTTCTTTGTTGAAGATGCTATACAAGCCAGAGTTCTAAGCCCCTGCTTTGAGTTACTTTTCTTTCTTTCTTTTTTTAGAGACAGTCTCACTTTGTCACCCTTGGTAGAGTGCCGTGGTGTCACAGTTCACAGCAACCTCCAGCTCTTGGGCTTAGGTGATTCTCTTGCCTCAACCTCCCAAGTAGGTGGGACTACAGGTGCCTGCCATAACACCCGGCTATTTTTTTTGTTGCAGTTTGGCCCAGGGCCAGATTCGAACCCGCCACCCTTGGTATACAGGCTGGTGCCCTACCCACTGAGCCACAGGTGCCGCCCTGAGTTACTTTTCACAGACACATTTTCCTGCTGGATATACACTATACACATTAATAATCTTGTCTGTTTTTCTTTTCTTAATCAATTGGAGAGGAAAAATTATATTTTCTCCGACAGCCATTAAGTGAATGATGAATGAACATACTTTCATAACCATTTTAGAAAGTCTGTGTATTTTGATTTTATTTTATTTTATTTTATTTTATTTTATTTCAGAGACAGTCTCACTTTATGGCCCTCGGTAGAGTGCCGTAGCATCACAGCTCACAGCAATCTCCAACTCCTGGGTTTAGGCGATTCTCTTGCCTTAGCCTCCCCAGTAGGTGGGAATACAGGCACTCGCCACAATGCCTGGCTATCTGTGTCTTTTTAAAATAAAAACTTTAGCAATTAAATTTAACAGTTTAATTGAACAAACAGTGATTCATAGTAGGGCAGTCCCTAAAACCATGACAGGTTCAGAGTGACTCTGAGGCTACTGCATGGTCTATCAGACAATGGAAAGTAAGGTACAGAAACACCTAGATTGGTTACAGCTCTGCGTTAGTCTTATTTTAACATGGTAGGTTACACAGCTAGTTAGGTTACAGTGCACTACCTACCGAGGAATGTTTAGGCTAAACTTAAAACTATGTAAGGAGGCAAACTCAATTTAAAAATACTTTTAGGCTGGCTTGGCGCTTGTGGCTTAAGCAACTAAGGCACCAGTCACATACTCCTGAGCTTCCAGGTTCGAATCCAGCCTGGCCCGCCAAACAACAAGGAGGGCTGCAACTGAAAAATAGCCGGGCACTATGGCGGGCGCCTGTGGTCCCAGCTCCTTGAGAAGCAGAGGCAAGAGAATCGCTTGAGCCCAGGAGTTGGAGGTTGCTGTGAGCTGTGATGCCATGGCACTCTCTCTACCCAGGGCGACAGCTTAAGGCTCTGTCTCCAAAAAATAAAATAAAATAAAATAAAAATAAAAATACTTTTAGGCTAAACTCCATTTACTAATAATTTACACTCAGTAGTTCTTTATGTCATCCAAATTTCTTTTACCATTGCTTTTTTTTGTTGTTTCCCATGAGTCAGGGATATTAGTTTTTAATTAAATTTCTTTCAAAGAATCACTCAGTATTTGATGATAATGTACCTATGTATTCATATTCATGAATATTCATAGTCATAATGTACCTATGTATTCTTACATGTATCCTATGTAAACAATTCAAGATGTATTTTTAAGTTTAAACACTACCTCATCTATAATGAAATACATGAAACTTTTACACAATATTAATAATGATTTCTCTAGCTAGAGACAATTTTCTATTTTGCTCCTTTGCATTGTCTAATTTTCTGGCATTGAATATGCAATACTTATGTAATAATGGAAATCACTCAACATTTTTTTCGTTCTATTCCATAATATATCAGCTTGCTTAAATGTAGTAAAAGAAAATTCTGAGGCAGGAAGATCACCTGAGAACAGAAGTTTTAGAACTGCCTGGGCAATATAGTGAGATACTGCCTCCACAGAAAAAAAATTAAAATTAGCAGGGCCTGGTGGACAGGCCTGTAGTCCCAGCTACTCAGAAAGTTGAAGTGGGAAGATGATTTGAGCTGGGGAGATAGACGCTCTGGAGGCTGCAGTGAACTATGATGGCATTACTGCGCTCCAGCCTGGACCACAGAGCCAGAAGCAAGACTCTACAAAAGGCAAGGCAAGACAGAAGAGAAAAGGAAAGAGAGATAAAGAGAGAAAGAGATATAGAAAGATAAAGAGACAGAGAAAGGAAAGAGACAAGGACAGAAAAGAAAAAAAGAAAAACAAAATTCTTTTCTGTAGCTCAGGGGCAGCTTCTTTAGATAATAGGAAAAGTATAGATACTGGCTTTCACAACAGGTCTAGAGGAGAAAAATATTGAAAAGTCAATATAGGGGTTATCTATGACTCTCAATTACTATCATTATTATTTTTTCCCAAGGAAACCAGTATATATATTTTTCCAAATAATCATTGTTTTATATTGGAACAGTGCATTTCTCATTTCTTTTTTTTTTTTTGTAAAGACAGAGTCTCACTTTATGGCCCTCGGTAGAGTGCCGTGGCCTCACACAGCTCACAGCAACCTCCAACTCCTGGGCTTAAGCGATTCTCTTGCCTCAGCCTCCTGAGTAGCTGGGACTACAGGCGCCCACCACAATGCCTGGCTATGTTTTGGTTGCAGTTTGGCCAGGGCCGGGTTTGAACCCGCCACCCTCAGTATATGGGGCTGGCGCCTTACCGACTGAGCCACAGGTGCCGCCTTGCATTTCTCATTTCAACCAAAACACAAAAGTGGAGTGTAACTTAGGGGCACAACAACTAAAACACAGAAAATAGTAGCATATCTCAGATGCCTTATTTTTAAATAAAATATAGAAGTATACAAATTTTGTTCCTTTCTCACCACCAATGCAAGCCCACAATGTTTTTCCAAAGTCTTGAAGTTTTCACGCCATCCAGCACCCAGTATTGTAGACTTGTGAGGTGCTTGGATGTAGCAAAGAAATAAAATACTTGAGGGCCTAGTAAATGGCGTTCAAAAGGGACCTCAAAGTACAGACATAGCTTTTTCAAATACATTGCAGGCTGATAGGGCAGCACCCCTTCCCAAGCCCTGTCTGTTCCCCACCTCTTTAATCAAGCCTCCCTCTTCACGAGCCCCTCTAACTCTGCCTCACTCTTTGATAGACATAATCATTTATCCTGTTCCTTCCCACACTCTTCCTGGGGGCTCTATTCATCTTCATGATTTCACCCTCCACTCCCAGGTGCAGTGAAGCTGATGCCCAAATTTTCTCTCCAGTCAACAGTTCTCATGAGAGTGCCAGACGTGTATGAGCATCTAGAGATTTCCAGTAGATGTCCACAAAGTGCGTTATTGTGTTCAAAATGAATTTATCATTTTCCTTGCATTCTACTTCTTTTTTATCTTCATTCTACAATTTCCCAATAGAATCTTTTGAGTCATGAGAGTAATAATGGCAAAAATGTATTAACATTAACTGTAAGCCAGGTAGTGTTCCAGGGGTTATAGATACATAAATCTACTTTATGCTTAAAATAACAGGCATTATTAAAACCCCATTTTACAGATTGATAATGGAAGCACAGAGAAGTAAATAAAACTTGACTGAAGTTTTAAGCAGAAAAGCCAGGATTCAAACCAAGAGAATTTGAATGGAGAGATTGAACTCATCACCCCTATGCTATGTATCTCTAGAGTGTCAGTATGTTGCCCTTGGTAGAGTGCCTTGGCATCGCAGCTCACATCAACCTGAAACTCTTGGGCTTCCTGAGTAGCTGGGACTACAGATGCTCGCCACAACGCCCAGCTATTTTTTGGTTGCAGTTGTCATTGCTCTTTAGCAGGTCCAGGCCGGGTTTGAACCCGCCAGCCTCAGGGTATGTGACTGGCGCCCTATTCACTGAGCTACAGGTGCCAAGTCAAGGATTAAGAATTGTTTTCTTAGGGCAGCGCCTGTGGCTCAGTCGGTAAGGCACCGGCTCCATATACCGAGTGTGGCGGGTTCAAACCCTGCCCCGGCCAAACTGCAACCAAAAAATAACCAGGCGTTGTGGTGGGCGCCTGTAGTCCCAGCTACTCAGGAGGCTGAGGCAAGAGAATCACTTAAGCCCAGGAGTTGGAGGTTGCTGTGAGCTGTGTGAGGCCACAGCACTCTACCAAGGGCCATAAAGTGAGACCCTGTCTCTACAAAAAAAAAAGAATTGTTTTTTTAATTTATTGTTGGAGATTCATTGAGGGTACAAGAAACCAGGTTACACTGATTGCATCTATTAGGTAAAGTCCCTCTTACAATTGTGTCTTGCCCCCAAAAGGTGTGGCACACACCAAGACCCCACCCCCTCCCTCCTTCTGATTGAGAATTTTTATATTGTTTCTTCCACTAGTGAGCAAGATTATTGAACACTGGGTTTTTTAAATAGTAAACTTTTATTTCCATCACCTAGTTCCACTCCTGGTACATAGTACTGCTTACTGAACAAAGAAAGGAAATGAGGTGTGTAGAAGAGACTGGAAAAGTAGGTATGAGGTTAACTACAAGTCTAATAAAATCCATTCAAGAAAGGGCATTTTTTTTTCTTTGAGACTGAGTCTCACTTTGTCGCCCTTGGTCAAGTGCTGTGGAGTCATAGCTCGTAGTAGCTGGGATTACAGGCACCCACCACAATGTGGGGCTGAGGTCTTGCTCTTGCTCAGGCTGGTCTCAAACAGTGAGCTCAGGCAATCCATTTGTCTGGGCCTCCCAGAGTGCTCAGATTACAGGTGTTAGCCACCACGCCCAGCCTTCAACTATTTTTTGAATGGTTTAAAAGAACACAAGTCGGACGGCGCCTGTAGCTCAAGGAGTAGGGCGCTGGTCCCATATGCCGGAGGTGGCGGGTTCAAACCTAGCACGGGCCAAAAAAAACCAAAAAAAGAAAAAAAAAAAAAGAACACAAGTTTATCATCTTTCAGTTTCAAAGGTTAGAGGTCTGACACAGGTCCTCACTGAGCAGGACAAAATTCCTTTCTAGAAGGTTCTACGGAGAATTCTTTGCCTGCCATTCCCAGATTTTAGAAGCTATCCACATTCCTGGCCTATGTCCCACTTTGTCCATCTTCAAAGCATATTTTTGGCCATTCTCTGTAGTCACAGCTTTCTCTGACTTTCAAGTATTTATGCTCTCCTGTGATACTAGTTTCGCTAAAAACTGGCCACTGAGTTAATAAAATTTAAGCAATGGGCAGTCTAATTACATAGAGGTTATTTTTAGGTTCTCCTCCTAAAAGCAAAATTTTGTCTTTCAGCGAGATGCTTCAAAAATGTTTGCAGTTAAGTCATGAGACAATTGCTTAGTATAAAGCGATTTAATGCAGTGGTTTGAGATTGAAGAAAGATCACATAGGCAAATTCTTTTGCCAGAGCTCCTCAACCCCGTGAAATACATATGAACTGGATTGTCCCACGCCTCTTTACAGGAATTCTGGGGAAAATACGGTATTTTCAAATTATTCCATTAGCTACTATCATTTGGATAAATATAAATCCTTCACTGTATAAGCAGAAAGGAGAAGCAGCAGGAATCGCAGTTTTAGTATTTTCTTTTCTTTTTTGAGACAGACTAATTCTATGGCTCCAGGCTAGAGTGCACGACGTCATAGCTCACAGCAAACTCAACCTCAACCTCCAGCGATCAGTCTCGCGAGCAGCAGGGACTACAGGCGTGAATCACCATGCCCTGCTAGTTTTTCTGTTTTTAGTAGAGATCAGGTCTCTTGCTCAGGCTGGTCTTGAACTCCAGAGCTCAAGTGATCCACCCACTTCGGCCTCACAGAGTGCTAGGATTACAGGAGTGAGCCACCAGACCAGCCTAGTTTTAACATTTTGGTCTTCATTCCAAAATGGTACAAGAAATCCCATAACTCCCTCCCGCCGAAAGTTCAAATAAAGAGCGCTAAAAATATTCTCCGGCTCTGCTCTTTGGGGGCTGGGCGCATGGTGACAGACATGATTTCTACCAATTGTGTGGGGCCTCCTTGTATGTGGTCCCGCCTACTCAATTTAAGAGCCAACGAGAGCACCGCTGTTTCAGCGCACGGGGACCTATGGAAGAAGAAGCGAGGCTATTGGTTACCTGCTGGGGCTGCGCCCAATAGAAGCGGCCCCAGCCCACGTCTGTGCCCTGGAGCGCTAGGTGCTCAGGAAGGGGCGGTTGGCGTCCGCGCGTTTCGAGTTGTTTTCAGGTAGCTACCGAAGCTTCTGCTGGCTAGCTGGACAGCCCGGCCGCTTTCTTATGACTTCAGGTGGGGAGCGTGCTTGCTTATCCCTAGGCTTCTAGTTTGGCCTCTAGTTTCGGGATTACGTCCCCGGCTTGGGCACTGCATGCGGGACCCAGGGACGCCTAAGGCGGGCTGCGGGGGGGCTGGGACCCGGCGGAATGACGAGGCTGGGGCTCCCCAGGCGGCCCCAACCGAATGGACTGAGTGGCTCGAAGCCGCGTTCTTTCGGGGTTGCGGGGGGTGGGGAAGGCAGGAACTGCAGGCGATCTCGCACGGAGTCGAGTTTGCTGCCGCGGGGCCTGACGGGGCCACGCGCTGGAGTCCGGGGTCTCCCGGCTGCCGCACTCCACCCCCACGAGCCTCGCTTCGGACTCCTCGTTTGCAAATAATTGTTCTTGCATCGGGTGCCGGTTATTTGCATCCCTTTCAGGTTAACGGAAGAACTTAATTTTTACCCCTAGCAACTGTGCAATGTAAATACTTTTATTGTCCTTGTTTTACGGGTGAATCAGTTGAACCAAGAGCTTCAGAAACGTCCCTAAGGTCCCCACAGCTAGTAAATGACGGAGCTGGGATTTGAACCGAGGCCTGGTCGACTCTCCACCGTCCCGTTTCATCCTGTTACGGGGTGGGGGGTTGTCTCCACCCCATCCCCCTCTGTGGGCTCGGACAGAAATTCAGGCGACTGATGGGGGGCGCCATTTTGAGCACCACACTCCAGGCGCGCATGGAAAATGGCATTTGTGTGCCTTCGGACCACCAGCCTATGGTCTCTTTCCTGGGTCCCTCCGGTTTGCCCGCACTGATCGAGAAACTTCTGCAGACTTGTGCAGTTCGGTAGAACTGTTCTGTGACGACGAAAATGGTTTGTATCTCTGCTGCCCACTACGGGTACCCCCTGCAGGGTGGCTTTGGAGCACTTGAGATGTTGAGGAACTTAATTTTTATTTTATTGTTTACTTTTCTTTCTTTTTTTTTTTGTGAGACAGGGCCTCAAGCTGTGGCCCTGGGTAGGGTGCTGTGGCATCACAGCTCACAGCCACCTCCAACTCCTGGACTTAAGCGATTCTCCTGCCTCCGCCTCCCAAGCAGCTGGGACTACAGAAGTCTGCCACAATGCCCGGCTGTTTTTTGGTTGCAGCCATCATTGTTTGGTGGGCCCGGGCTGGCGCCTTAGCCGCGTGAACCACTGGTGCCGAGCCTACTTTTCTTTCTTAGAGATCGCGTCTAGCTCTTGCTAAGGCTGGTCTGGAACTCTTGAACTCAGGCAGTCCACCCGTTTTGGCCTCCCAGAGTGCAAGGAGTACAGGCATGAGCTACCGGCCCTGTACTCCAGAACTTAATTTTTAATTTTATCTGGTTTAAGTAGCTATGTGAGTGGTGGCTATCGGAGAGGACAGTGCAGTTCCCTAGATTCTGCTCTTTGTGGTCCATTGCTTAATGTGTCTGGGGTACATCTTATTCTGACCCGTGGTTCTTGGAAGGCTGTCTTGGTACCCTAGAAACATCAAAAGCTTTAACATTGTCTTAGAGGCCTGGTTAGCAATTTATTAGGCTTACTTGCTTTTTTGTTTGTTTGTTTTCTGTAAATAGTTTCACTTTCTTACCCCAAGTAGAGTGCGGTTGCATCATAGTTCACAGCAACCTCAAACTCTTGGATTCAAGCGATCCTCTTGCTTCAGCCTTCCAAGTAGCTGGGACCATAGGCACCTGCCATGAGGTCTGGGTTTTTTTTTTTTTTTTTTTTTAATTTGGCCGGGGCTGAGTTTGAACCCACCACCTGAGCCACAGGCGCCGCCCTGTTTGTTTTTGTTTTTAAGCATTGAGGTCTCACTCTTGCTCAGGCTGGTCTTAAACTCTTGAGCTCAAACAATCCACCTGCCTTGGCCTCCCAGAGCACTGGGATACAGGTTTGAGCTGGCCCCCATACTTTTTGTTTTTGTTTGTTTTTGAGACAGATTCTCACTTTGTGGCCTGGGCTCTAGTGATCCTCTTGCCTCAGCCTCCAGGCACCCACCACAACGCCTGCTTAGTTTTTCTAGGGTCTGGCTCTTGCTCAGGGTGGTCTCCAGTTCCTGAGCTCAAGGGATCCACTCACCTTAGCCTCCCAAAGTGCTCCATTATAGGCAAGAGCTACCAAGCCTGACCGTACTTCCTTTTTTCAATAGTACATTAAAATTGGTAGGTTCTTCTGTAGCGCTGTAGCCCTGCAGAAGTTTTAGTGAAATAATACAGCGTATCACCACAGTATGTAGTACCTTGTATGTTTTTTGTTGTTTTGAGGTATGTAGAGGATAATACATTCAGTAAGTATTTAGCACCTACTAAACTTGATGAACTTGTTGCTAAGAAGGATAAAATGGGCTCCGCGCCTGTACCTCAAGTAGCTAAGGCTCCAGCCACATACACCAGAGCTGGCGGGTTGTAATCCAGCCAGGACCTGCCAAACAATGACAACTTCAACCAAAAAATAGCTGGGCGTTGTGGCAGTCGCCTGTAGTCCCAGCTACTTGGGAGGCTGAGGCAAGAGAATCACTTAGGCCCAGGAGTTGGAGGTTGTTGTGAGCTATGGCGCTACAGCACTCTACCTAGGGCGATAGCTTGAGGCTCTGCATCAAAAAAAAAAGAAGGATAAAATGATGAGTCAGATTTAGATTCTGCTCTCTACCTTCCTGCTCTAACTAGTGTTGGTTGCTCTCTAGGCATATGATGGGAGAAAGTTTCATTTTTTACTGTTTAACCATGCTGAAAAGTTCAAAGAATAATAAAGGACAAGGTGTACTCACCACACAGATCTAAGATTTTGACCTTTTAATGTACTTGTTTTCAATCTTTTTTATTAAATCATAGCTGTGTACATTAATGCGATCATGGTTTTATAGACCGTTTGATACATTTTCATCACACTGGTTAACATAGCCTTCCTGGCATTTTCTTGGTTATTGTGTTAAGATATTTACATTCTACATTTACTAAGTTTCACATATACCCTTGTAAGATGCACTGCAGGTGTAATCCCACCAGTCACCCTTCCTCCGCCCACCTCCCCCGGCCCTCCCTCCCTTTCCCCCTTCCCCCTATTCTTGGGTTATAACTGGGTTATAGCTTTCATGTGAAAGCCATAGATTAGTTTCATGGTAGGGCTGAGTATTTCAATCTTTTTAAGAAGAAAAAGAACTATATAGTTGAAGCCCATATGTACCCCTGCACCCGCTTATGAATTTGGTGTTTATCATGCCCAGGTATGTTTTTATGCTGCTATGTAAGTTCAGATGATAACATGGTTTTGCATGTTTTGTTTTTGTATTTGTATTTTAGAGACAGAGTCTCACTTTATTGCCTTCAGTAGAGTACCATAGCGTCACACAGCCTCCTGAGTAGCTGGGACTACAGGTGCCCGCTAGAATGCCTGGCTATTTTTATTTTTATTTTTTTGCAGTTTGGCTGGGGGCCTGGTTCGAACCCACCACCCTCGGTAGGGCTGGCGCCCTACCCTGTGAGCCACAGGTGCCGCCTGGTTTTGCATGTTTTAAAATGTCTTAAAGGGCGGTGCCTGTGCTCAGTGGGTAGGGCTCCAGCCAGCTAAACAACAGTGACATGTTCAATAACAACAAAAAAATAGCTGGGCGTTGTGGAGGGTGCTACTTGGGAGGCTGAGGCATAAGAATCGCTTAAGCCAGGGGTTCTCAACCTGGACTGTATTAAAGGTTGGTGGCATTAGGAAGGTTGAGAATCACAGGCTTAAGCCCAAGAGTTTAAGTTTGCTGTGAGCTGTGATGCTATGGCACTCTACGGAGGGCGACATAGTGAGACTGTCTAAAAAAAATAAGTGAAATGTCCTAAAATCAGAATCATAACAAATTCATCTGCAGCCTGCTTTTTTCTATTAAATATGATTTTTAAAAGAGAATTTACTGTAAGAGTCTTATTTGGAAAGGAGTTTATGGTTCCATCTTGACCAGAGGTTTTGTTAACTTTTTACCTCCATATTTTGAGTTCTTCTTTTCTAGTGTATCATTTAATTATATCTACTTGCTTCATCTTTTTTTTTTTTTGCAGTTTTTGGCCAGGGCTGGGCTTGAACCCAGCACCTCCGGCACATGGGGCCAGCGCCCTACTCCTTTGAGCCACAGGGGCCACCCTTTTTTTTTTTTTTTTTTTTTTTTTGAGACAGTGTCTCTCTTTGTCCTTGGTAGAGTGCCATGGTGTCATAGCTTACAGCAACCTCAAACTCTTGGGCTCAAGTGATCCTCTTGCCTCAGCCTCCAAAGTAGCTAGGACTACAGGTGCCTGCCATAACTCCTGGCTATTCTTAGAGATGGGGTCCTGCTCTGGCTCAGGCTGGTTTCAACCTTTGAGCTCGGTGCGTTCACCTGGCCTGTTCATTTTTAAGAGGAGACCTCTGGAAAGCTGATTAAAAGGAAGCTCTTGTATGAACAGCTGAGCATTATTAACTGGTGGGCTTTTGTTGTGTATGTACAGAAACATATCCATTTGGGAAGGGGTGGTTCCCAATTGTCAGTTATAAAGATCAAATTTGAGGGGCTTTTGGGGGTGGGTTTTTTTTTTTTCCCCTGCAGAGAATGAGGAATATATAAACAATAATTTTTTTTTTTTTTTTGAGACAGTGTCACTATGTTGCCTTCGGTAGAGTGCTATGGTGTCACAGCTCACAGCAATCCCAAACTCTTAGGCTTAAGTAATTCTCTTACCTCAGTCTCTGTAGTAGCTGGGACTACAGGCGTCCGCCACAAAGCCCAATTTTTGGTTGCAGTTGTCATTGGTATTTAGCAGGTCTGGGCGGGGCTTCAACTTGCCAGCTTCAGTATATGTGGCTGGCGCCCTACTCACTGAGCTATGGGCCCTGAACCTGAAACAGAATCTTGTGTCCTGGATTTGTGTAGGGGAAGGAAGCTGGGGAGAAGGAGTGAAAGTGTCTCATATTGTTAATTTTGTAAACTTTCACTTAAGCACTTACTTTCACTACTACACCACTCTCCCTCCTGATCCTAAAACTGGTTCAAACCTCCAGTTTTCTCCAGCACAGGAAGAGGAGAGTTTTGTTTTTTTGTTTGTTTTGGCTGACTGGTATTTGTTTGAGTAGAAGATCATCTTTTAACTAACCCTCTTCTTTTCAGCTCCAAATGCAGACAGAACATGAGATACAGAAGCTAGTTAAGAGCACCTGGTAACTTCCTACCACTAGAGTTGAAAATATAAAACTCAAGTGCCTGCAAAGAGTGGGAGGAAAGGATTGTACTACTGAGAAGCTAATTTTCACTACGGGGAGTGTAGAAACCAGGTATCATAAAAAGCAGTATTGGAGCTCCTTTATGTTTAAAAAAACGTGTTTCTGTATCTCATAATCTGTTTGCGTTTGCTTCTCCTGTGTATTTATCTCTCTTTTTTTAAACATCTCAGGTTTCTTGGTCATGTTGATGGGTTTGCAAGAATGATTGGGGAAAGATACACGTGCTTTATCTACCATGGATAGAACTAGAACTATCTGTGTTCTACATGTGCTCTATGCTTTATCTGCCATAAATAGAACTAAAACATCAATTTTTAAGTATGTATTCTCTAGAAAGAGAATCCCAGGATTTCCCCTCCTGTGTGTTTTCTTCTTGCTTCTTCACGGTGCATGACGCCAGCTGAAGTTGTCACTACAATGAAATCAAACTGGTGCTATGGGAGCAGATTATTCTGCCATTTTCTTTGAGTTGCACATCAAACCTGGGGCTAATCACTCCACACTTGTTTAACGTCCCTGTTAGGTTCACAACAAATGTTCCAGCTCTGTGCTCATTGATTTCAAATTCTCCAGTGTAACCATGCTTTATCATCACAGTTAGAAATTGGACAATGACTTTGGAGTATGGCCTTATAAAAACCTGGCATTTGCCTTTCTGATTCTCCTAAGAGCATCAACCAGGATATTCATGTGCACCCTTATGGTGGCATGGAAAGTTGGTGGAAAGAGTTTGTTTTTTTTTTTTTTTTAAAGAGACGGGGTCCTGCTCTTGCTCAGGCTGGCCTGGAACTCCGGAGCTCAAGCGATCCTCCCAACTTGGCCTAGGATACTAGGATAACAGGTATGAGCAACTGCACCTTGCCTATTCTGAGGATTCTTAAAGCTGTCTACTTCTTCCTTCTCCACTGCTACCCTTCCTGAAGCTTTGTGACCACTAGTCTAGACTCTTTTTTTTTTTTTTTTTTTTTTTTTTTTGTAGAGACAGAGTTTCACTTTATTGCCCTCGGTAGACTGCCGTGGCATCACAGCTCACAGCATCCTCCAACTCTTGGGCTTAGGCGATTCTCTTGCCTCAGCCTCCCGAGTAGTTGGGACTATAGGCGCCCTCCACAACGCCTGGCTATTTTTTTGTTGCAGTTTGGCTGGGATGGGGTTTGAACCCGCCACCCTTGTTATATGGGGCCGGCGCCCTGCCCACTGAGCCACAGGCACTGCCCGAGTCTAGACTCTATTAATAGCCCCTAAATTGCATCTAACTTGGTACTCTTGCTTCCCTACAGCCCATTCCTAACACAGAAGAAACTCCTTACCAAGGTTCATGAGGCCTTTAATGATAGTATCTCGCCCATCAGCCAAACCCATGCTTTCTAGGGACCTATGCACTGATTTCCTTCTAAGACTTGCTTCTTCATTTGGGTAGCTGCTTTTAATCCTTCATGCCTCAGCTCAGTTTTCATTTCACCTGCAGAAAGGCCTCCCCTCAGAGTTGTACTTCAAGTGGTACCCTTTCACCCCTTCCCAAAACTGCCACAGTCCATCATTTTTTCAACTTATATATTGAGTTATCCTACTTGCTAGAATGTAAATTCTACAGCCTCTTGTCCATCTTTGCCTCTGGGGTGTGACTGCATAACAGTTGCTTGATCTTTATTAAACTCCCATTTCCTCATAAGTCAGATGGATATGAAAGTGCTTACCTTCAAACAATAGTTGAGGGGTAAGTTATAGACTGATGTACTTTAGAAACTAGGTGGTGGTTTTCAGACTGATGTAATAGAATTAAAGATGGGAAACAGATAATGAAAGGGCCAGCAGGGGCTTCTTAAATATTTGTTGGATGGACTAACATAATGAAATTGAAGATGGGAAACAAAAATAATGAAAGGGGTAGGATGATGTTTGTTCAGCCTTTTTAGAGATTTGAAGAGATTAGAGAAATTCCTAATTTTGTGTTAATAACTAAGTTTATTTTACAGGTGCAAAAAATGTCCTTTTTCTGTTTATCCTTATAACTTTTGATGCTGTGAAAGATGAATATTGGGGCGGTGCCTGTGGCTCAGTCGGTAGGGCGCCGGCCCCGTATGCCGAGGGTGGCGGGTTCAAACCCGGCCCCGGCCAAACTGCAACCAAAAAATAGCTGGGCGTTGTGGTGGGTGCCTGTAGTCCCAGCTACTCGGGAGGCTGAGGCAAGAGAATCGCTTAAGCCCAGGAGTTGGAGGTTGCTGTGAGCTGTGTGAGGCCACGGCACTCTACCGAGGGCCATAAAGTGAGACTCTGTCTGTACAAAAAAAAAAAAAGAAAGATGAATATTGCCTGCTAAAATCAGATACAGTGTTATGGGCATATGATTTTGGTAGAAGACACTACTATGATCACAAGACTTCATGTTTTCTTTTTTTTTTTTTTTTTTTTAAGAGAGAGTTTCACTTTATCACCCTCGGTAGATTGCCTTGGTGTTACAGCTCACAGCAACCTCCAGCTCTTGGGCTTGGGCGATTCTCTTGCCTCAGCCTCCCAAGTAGCTGGGACTACAGGTGCCCGCCACATACCCGGCTATGTTTTTGGTGCAGTTTGGCCGGGGCCCTACTCACTGGCAAACAGGTGCCACCAAGAAACTTCATGTTTTCAAAGAACAAACTAGAAAACTGCTTATAAATGCTTGTTAAGGAGAAAAAAGTTGATTACCAAACACTTTTGACTAAAATAATATCTTCTCAAACCTTCATTTTTGCTAAGAAGGATCCTAAACAAATTCAGAAAGACTGGATATGCTTATATCAACTACATAGCATATGTTTTATCTATTTCACTAATAACTTTGGACAAATGTTCTTTCTCCAGTGATGGCCCATGAAACAATGGAACATGATCTTCAGGTGCAGTTAGATCACCATGCTGTGGAGCAGCCACCTGTGGAAGTGGCTAGCAGCCAGGGTATTGTGCCTCTGCTCCAGCCTGCCCCTGCTGAAGTGGTAGGCAGCCATGGGGGACTAGTCCTATTGCAACCTGCCCCTGCTGAACTGGTCAACAGCCAAGGGTTACCACTACTGCTCCAGCCTGCTCCACAGATGTCCATTGACCTGACAGAGGAAGAGGAGCTCTCAGTAGAAGAGAATGTAGAGAACATCAATCCAAGAGATTCAGAGGAACAAAGGCAGGGATCTGGTGCTGCTCGTATCATCCATGCATCTGCAGTGGATTCAATGAACACCTTCATCAGTGGGCTGCAGAGACTTCATGGCATGCTGGAATTCCTGAGACCTCTACCTTCAGACCAAAGTGTGGGGCCAGTGAGAGTGAGGAGGAGGAGGAGAGGGTCTGCTTCACGGAGGGCAAGAGCTGGAGGGTCTCAGAGGGCAGACAATACCAGGTAAATGTATGTGTAAGTCCTGTGAGTAGTGCCATACCAGGAATTATGAAACTTGGGCTCTGGTCATATCCCCAGTGCTGCCCAGGACTAGCAGTGTGACTTCTGGCCAGTTAGATAACTTTTCTGAATCCTCATTTCCTCGAAAATCGGGTGGAAATAAACATGCTCTTCTTACTTTGTAAAGTAGTCGAGGGGCTCAGTTACATCAGTGTACTCTGAAGACTAGATGGTAGTTTGTTGACAACAATTTTTTTTTTTTTTATTGTTGGGGATTCATTGAGGGTACAATAAGCCAGGTTGACAACAATTTCTATAGAGGCTCTTTCTCACCTAAGCTGAAGTTCAGTGGCACATTCACATCTTGCTGTAGCCTCAAGTGATCCTCCTACCATAGCCTCCCAAGTAGCTGGAAAAATAGGTGTATGCCTCCATACTTGGCAATTAATATTTTTTTCAGACAGTCTCACTATGTTGCCTTAGGTAGAGTGTTGTGGTATCGTAGCTCATAGCAACCTCAAACACTTGGGCTCAAACAGTCCATTTGCTTCAGCCTCCTAAGTAGCTGGGACTACAGGTGCCCTCCATGATACCTGGCTAGTTTTTCTATTTTTTTAGTAGAGACAGGGTCTCGTTCTTACTTAGGCTGGTCTTGAGCTTCTGAGCTCAGGCCTCAGCCTTCTAGAGTGTATACATTTCAGAGAGACAGGAATTATAGGTGGCAGGTTTTTTTTTAATTTTTTTTTTTTTTTTTTGAGACAGAGTTTCACTGTGTCACCCTCAGTAGAGTGCTGTGGCATCACAGCTCACAGCAACCTCAAACTCTTAGGCTCAAGTGATTCGCTTGCCTTAGCCTCCCGAGTATCTGGGACTACAGGCGCCCACCACAACACCTGGCTATTTTTTTTTTTGTTGTAGTTGTCATTGTTTGGCAGGCCCGGATTCCAACCCACCAAACTCCGGTGTATGTGGCTGGCACCCAGCCGCTAAGCTACAGGCTCTGAGCCAAGATGGCAATTTTTTTTAAGGCATGAAAGGCGAGACATGAGGGCTGAGGCCACAGCTACCCCACTGCACGTAGGCGGCAATTTTTATTTTTGACGAGAAAGGGTCTTGCTATGTTGCCAGACTTGTCTCAAATTCCTGGCCTCAAATCCTTCCACCTTGGCCTCCCAAAGTGCTCAGACTATAGGGGTAAGCCACTGCACCCAGCCAGGGTTGTTCCTTTAGATCATTTGTGTTTGTCCCCCAAAAAATATTTCTTAACTTCCAAGACTACTTCACTCATCGGATATTCATTGTTCAGTAGCACTCCACTTTGAGGTGCAACCAAACGGATTTAGAGAAGACTTGTGAAAAGTGGAATGTGGGCCAGGTGCGGTGGCTCACTGATGCCTATAATCCTAACACTTTGGGAGGCTGAGGTGGGTAGATTGCCTGAACTCACAGGTTTGAGACCAGCCCGAGCCGGAGCAAGACCTTTTCTTTAAAAGTAACCAGGTGTTGTGACGGGTGCCTATACTCCCAGCTACTTGGGAGACTGAGGCAAAAGAATCACTTCAGGCCAAGAGTTTGTGGTTGCCGTTAGCTGTGATGCCATGGCACGCTACCAAGGGTAACAAAGTGAGACTCTCTCAAAAAAAGAAAAGTGAATTGTGAGTTAATTTATTTCCTATCTAAGTAATTGAGAATCATTCGAGGCCTGAGACTGTGTCGTAGATTTGAAAATAATTTTATTTATAGTCTTTGATTTGAACTTGGGTCTTAGATATTAATTTTCTTTTTATTTTGATGCAGAGTCTCACTACGTCGCCGTCAGTAGAGGGGGTTGTGGTGGGCCCCTGTAGGCCCAGCTACAGCTACTCAGGAGGCTGAGGCATGAGAATCACTTAAGCCCAGGAGTTTGATGTTGCTGTGAGCTGTGATGCCATAGAACTCTACTGAGGGTGACAAAGTGAAACTGTCACTAAAAAAAACTGGGCGGCGCCTGTGGCTAAGTGGGTAGGGTGCTCATGCCCAGGGTGGTGGGTTCAAACCCAGCCCTGCCCAAATTGCAACAAAAAAATAGCTGGGTGTTGTGGCGGGTACCTGTAGTCCCAGCTGCTCGGGAGGCTGAGGCAGGAGAATTGCCTGAGCCCAGGAGTCGAGGTTGCTGTGAGTTGTGTGACACCATGGCACTCCATTGAGGGTGATAAAGTGAGACTCTGTCTCTACAAAAAAAAAAAAAAAAAAGTAGATCACCTATATAATACTTAGCCTATATAATACTTTGAAACTATATGTTTCAAAGTTTGGAATACCCTTTTGGTTTTTAATGCAGGTTTTTGTTAATTATGAACATAAGTAATATGGTTTCTTATCTAAGGAATGAGGGAAACTGAGGTTTAGTAGGGGTTATAGGTAAAACTCAGCCAGCCTGAATGGATTGAGAGCGTTAGGTGTGCTCCTGCATCTTGACTGACACGTGGCCATGACTGCTGAACAAGGTGAAGTTTAAAGATTGACACGGGTTAGCCGGGCGTTGTGGCGGCCGCCTGTAGTCCCAGCTGCTTGGGAGGCTGAGGCAAGAGAATCACTTAAGCCCAGGAGTTGGAGGTTGCTGTGAGCTGTGTGAGGCCATGGCACTCTACCGAGGGCCATAAAGTGAGACTCTGTCTCTACAAAAAAAAAAAAAAAAAAGATTGACACATGGCCAAAGGCCAGTAAAATAGAATTGAGTATTAGCAGAAAGATCAAGCTCCATTGTAGCAATAATTGAGTAGAAAGACTATCCAGGAGGCCAGCCTCTGTGTCAACTTTACATTTTGGAGACAGAGTCTCCCTCTGTTGCCAAGGCTAGAGTATTACGGTGTCAGCCTACCTCATAGCAGCCTCAAACACCTGGACCCAAATGATACCCCTGCCTTAGCCTCTGGAGTAGCTAGGACTACAGGTGCCCACCACAACACCCAGCTAATGTTTCTATTTTTAGTAGACAGGGTTCTCACTCTTGATTAGGTTGGTCTTGAGCTCATGACCTCAAGGAATCCTCTTGTCTCCACCTCCCAGAGTGCTAGGATTATAATTGTGAGCAACTGCTCTTGGCCACTTCTTCAGCTTCCAATGGAAGCATTTAATGGCCCGGAGATGGGTTGAAATGATAGAATTTACTCAGGTGACTGGATTTTTTTGTAATGATAGTCTATCCCACTGTGATTATTTTGTCTGTCTTCATACATAGGTTGAGAGCACCACTGGCTGCTTACTTTCAGGCAAGCAGGACCCAGCCACACATGCCAGACATTAGGAATCTTCCTGTGCCTGAAGACTTGGAGGTGTTTAGTAGTTCTGATTCTGACAGTGACAGCTCTATAGAAGATGGAGAAGTAGTTGCCCAAGCAGAGGAACCTGGAGCTGCAGAAGGTCAGTATTTCATCCAGGTTTGGATTTAAGGCTAATATCCACAAAGCTTAGACTTGAGAAAGCTGAAAACTTGAGATTTGTTCTTTGATACTTCCTCTTTTCTCCCCCTAATGTTACAGATTCCTGCTACAGAGCTTTCACTGGCTATAATTATATAGAAAAGATTTGATCTGACTAAACAATTTAATGTGATTTGTAACCTAGTGAGTCAGTTGCTTATAATGGCATTGCACATTCCCTTTTATTTTCTTAGACATCTTAGACAGAAGTAGATTTCTTTTTTTTTTTTTTTTTTTTTGTGGTTTTTGGCCGGGGCTGGGTTTGAACCCACCACCTCCGGCATATGGGACTGGCGCCCTACTCCTTGAGCCACAGGCGCCGCCCAGAAGTAGATTTCTTAATTAAAATAAATGTTTTATAAATTAGTGCCCTCTCTAGGCTGCCATTTTCAATTCCTAGTATTATATTACGTATTGTACAAGTGGAACTTTATTTAGCAGTAGGTAGACAGAGACCCCTAAAGTAGATGTCCTACTTAGATTAAAAACCTACTAATACTGCAAAAGTGCAGTCTTCTGTTTTACCACTAAAAGAACCAGGGCTTCTTGGAGAAATGGCTTTCTAGGTCTGACATAGGAAATATACAAGATTAGCCTAGGACATTTTATTGTGCTGGAAAGCAAGGAAGCCATCTGAATCTCATAGTTAGGTCAGTAGGCACAGGAGCTACCTCGACAGGACTTCGGGAGGCCTAAATGGCATGATTTGAGCATCAGAAAGAATAAATACATTATTCTTGGATCATGAGCTAAAATACATGAAATGTATGAAAATCTGTAAGTACATAATTATGTAATTTTCAGTGTATATAATACCTCAGAGATATAATCATTTGAATCTAAAATGTAAGAGATCCTACAAATGGGGCGGCGCCTGTGGCTCAGTTGGTAAGGCGCCGGCCCCATATACCAAGGGTGGCGGGTTCAAACTCGGCCCCGGCTGAACTGCAACCAAAAACTAGCTGGGCGTTGTGGCGGGCGCCTGTAGTCCCAGCTACTCGGGAGGCTGAGGCAAGAGAATCACTTAAGCCCAGGAGTTGGAGGTTGCTGTGAGCTGTGTGATGCCATGGCACTCTACCGAGGGCCATAAAGTGAGACTCTGTCTCTACAAAAAAAAAAGAGAGCCTACAAATGGGACATATAGAAAAAGACTTAAATGTTTATGGAAATCTAGTGCATTGGAAAGTAATAAATCAGTGGGAATGATAAAGATATTTTAATTAGTTCTTTTTTTTTTTTTTTTTTTAATTTGTTTGTTTTTTTGAGACAGAGTCTCACTTTGTCGCCCTCAGTAGAGTGCTGTAATGTCACACCTCATAGCAACCTCCAGCTCTTGGGCTTAGGCAATTCTCTTGCCTCAGCCTCCCGAGTAGCTGGGACTACAGACGCCCGCCACAACGCCCGGCTATTTTTTTATTGCACTGTGGCCAAGGCCAGGTTTAAACCTGCCACCCTTGGTATATGGGGCCAGTGCCCTACTCATGGAGCCACAGGCGCCACCATTAGTACTGTTATTAAAACTACATAGCTAACTGGAAATTGGTAAAATTGGATTCTTTCCTCAGAGATCTAAATGAAACCACTCAAGTGTTAGAAGAATACATGAGTGATAAAAGGTAAGAATAGGGAGTGCTTTGAAATCTAGAAGCAATGAAAGAATGGCACATACAATTTTTTTAAAGTTTTATATAACAGTAATAAACCAGCATAGATAGTTCAGTTCATGATTCTACTTGTATAAAATGTCCAGAAAATGCAAGTCTATATAGACAAGATTGATGGTTGCCTAGGGCTATACAAATGAGAAGGATCTTTAAATGAGCATAAGGGAACTTTTTTTGCCTGATAGAACTATTTTAACAAAAAAAAAAAAAGAAATATTTTAAATTGAATATATAGCAACTCTAAATTTGCTATATATAAAAGTTTTAAACAGGGGCGCCAGTCACATAAACTACAGCTGGCGGGTTCGAATCCAGCCTGGGCCTACCAAACAACAATGACAACTACAACCAAAAAATAGCTGAGCGTTGTGGTGAGTACCTGTAGTCGCATCTACTCTGGAGGCTGAGGCAAGAGACTTAGAGGTTGTTGTGAGCTGTGACGCCATAGCACTCTACAGGGCGACATAGTGAGACTCTGTCTCAAAAAAAAAAAATAAAAAGGCTTGGCGCCTATGGCTCAAGCAGCTAAGGCGCCAGCCACATACACCTGAGCTGGAGGGTTCAAATCCAGCCTAAGCCTGCCAAACAGTGATGGCTGCAACAAAAAATAGCTGGGCATTGTGGTCAGCGCCTGTAATCCCAGCTACTTGGGAGGCGGAGGCAGGAGAATCGCTTAAGCCCAGGAGTTGGAGGTTGCTGTGAGCTGTGATGCCACGGCACTCTATCCAGAGCGACAGCTTGAGGCTCTGTCTCAAAAAAAAAAAAAAAGGTTAAACAGTATCATGAAAAAGCAGTCTGCCAAATCCAGGATATGTGGGACATTTTGTAAGTCAAGTAACTGAATTTCCCTAACATACCAGTGACCCAGGACTGAAAAAAAAGGATAAGGGAGAATTATATCAGAATGAAAAGGACTTAAGAGACCTAATAGTCTAGGTCACTGTGGAGGTCTTTTGTTATATTTTGATTGCAATAAATCTATAAAGAATAGCTTTAAAACTATTGGGAAATTTTGGATATAAACTGTATGTCCTAAGTATTAGAAGTACATATATTAGAGCAGCAGTTCTTAACCTGTGGGTTGCGACCCCCAGGGTTGCGGCATTGGGAAGGTTGAGAACTACTGTATTAGAGGATTATTGTGAATTTAGTAGGTATAATGATACAGCATTTATGTTAAAAAAAATAATCCTTGGCTCGGTACCTATTAGCACAGTGGCGCCGGCTGCACACACTGAGGGTGGCGGGTTCTAACCCCCTCTGGCCAGCTAAACACTAATGACAACTGCAACAAAAAAATATCTGGGCATTGTGGTGGGCACTTGTAGTCCCAGCTGAGGCAAGAAAATCGCTTTAAGCCCAAGAGTTTGAGGTTGCTGTGAGCTATTGCACTCTACTGAGGTTGAAATAAGAAGACTATCTCAGAAAAAAAAAAGAATCATTACCAGTGTTGCATAAGTTTTTACAAGTATAATGACATTTTAGGATATTAAGTATTCCAACCAAAAGAAAACAAGGGAATGGGGCGGTGCCTGGGGCTCAAAGGAGTAGGGTGCCGGCCCCATATGCCAGAGGTGGTGGGTTCAAACCTGGCCCGGCCAAAAACTGCAAAAAAAGAAAAAAAGAAAAGAAAAAACTAAACAATGGAATGGAGGCTGAGATGAAACAAGATAGGCAAAACATTGACTATTTCTTAAATGGGATTATGTGTACTTGTGGGTTAATGCTACCATTTTTTCTACTTTTATGTATGTTTGAGAATATCCAAATAAATTAAAAATTCACTGATGTTACTTGGGAAAATTGTTATCCCTTTTACAGGAACACTACCAATTAGAAATGGAAAGCCGTAGTGAGTCAGACTCTGTCCTGCTAGCTTCTCATACCTGACTTATGTCTTCTTTTGTATATTACCTAACTTACCATTTCTGGAAACGACTTGGCAGAGCAAGGAGGTATCTCAGCAGAGCAAGAAGTTACATCTGTCAGTGGAGATGAGACCCTTCCCAAAAAGGTAATAGGTACATTCTTTCATAAAAGGCTTAAGTTTTTATTTAAAAATGGGGGCTGTAGGTTAAAATGGAAATCTAAATCTTGCAGGCTTTGTAAGCAGGGGTCCAGATGTGAATCCTGTCCCAATGACTTGTTATTTGTGTGACTGTTTTCTCTCAGCTTTAATCCTTTGACGGTATAACTCTCTGAAAGGAAATGGCCACAGGCATTGTTCAAGACAAATGCCATAAGTGGTCGCATTCAAAAGGTTACAAATGGGGCGGCGCCTGTGGCTCAACGGGTAGGGCGCCAGTCCCATATGCCGGAGGTGGCGGGTTCAAGCCCAGCCCCGGCCAAAAATAAAAAAAAAAAAATAATAATAATAATAATAACAAAAGGTTACAAATGGGAGACTAGGGTGAAGGATAACCTGTCCTGCCAACCCAATAAGGTTAAGAATCAATTGAAAAAGTTGGTGTGAGTATCCTTTATATATAAACTATGAAGTAGAAATGTTTATTATTTGATAAAAAATTTTTTTGGTTTTGGCTGGGTTCTCATAGCATTTAGGGAGGCCGAGGCAGGAGGATTGCTTGAGCTCACAAGTTTGAGACCAGCCTGAACAAAAGTGAGACCCTGTCTCTACTGAAAAAAAAAAAGAAAGAAAGAAAAATTCGCTGGGTGTGGTCAAACCCACTTGTACTTCTAGCTGCTTGGGAGGCTAGGCTGCACAATCATTTGAGCCCAGGAGTTTGAAGTTGTGGTGAACTAAGATGATGCCACTGTACTCTACCTAGGATGATAGTGAAACTAGGTTTCAACAACAACATCAAAAATTACTTATTTTTGAGAGAGTCTCACCCTGTGCCCTGGAGCGATATGGTGTCATCGCTCACAACTCTTGGGTTCAGGTTATACCTTTTGCTCAGCCTCTCGACTAGCTGGGACTACAGGCACCTATACTGTAAAGAAGCTGGACAAGGTGGCTAGTTAGCACCCCGCTGGATTTTCTATTTTTTGGTAGAGACAGGGTCTTTGCTTTTAGGCAGGTCTCAAACTCCTGAGCTCAAGCAATCCACTCACCTCGGCCTCCCCGAGTGCTAGGATTATAGGTGCAACCTACCATGCCCAGCCCTTATATGAGAGATACATCTGCTATGAATTCTGCCAATTACAGAAAGATCATTTTCTACTTTTTGCATGTTTTTGTATGCTGCTCTTTGTTTTTCTTGTTTGAGACAGAACCTCAGGCTATCACCCTGGGTAGAGTGCTGTGGCGTCACAGCTCACAGCAACCTCCAACTCCTGGGCTTTAAGTGATTATCTTGCCTCAGCCTCCCGAGTAGCTGGGACTACAGGCACCTGCCACAATGCCTGGCTATGTTTTGGTTGTAGTTGTCATTGTTTGGTGGGCCCAGGCTGGATGCGAACCCGCCAGCTCTCGTTTATGTGGTTGGCACATTAGCCGCTTGAGCTACAGGCACCAAGCCATGCTCTGTGTTTTTGTCTCTTCTATCTGGAACATAATTTATGTGCATGTGAATCTGTTTATGTATATAAACGTTCTATTTTAAAATTTATACAAAAGATGGTGGGTACCTGTAATCCTAGCTACTTTTTTATTTTTTTTTTTGCAGTTTTTGGCCAGGGCCATATTTGAACCTGTCACCTCTGGTATATGGGGCTGGCGCCCTACTCCTTTGAGCCATAGGCGCTGCCCTAGTCCCAGCTACTTGGGAGGCTGAGGCAAGAGGATTACTTGAGCCTAAGAGTTGCTGTGAGCTATGATGGTACAGCACTCTATTGAGGGCACCTAAGTGAGACTCTGTCTAAAAAAAAAAGAAAACACCAGCTCCACACTGTAGCTCAGTGGTTACGGTGCTGGCCACATACACTGGCAGGATGACAGGTTCAGACATGGCCTGGGCCCCCTAAACAACAATGACAACTGCAACAACAACAACAACAAAATAGCTGGGCGTTGTGGTGGTGCCTGTAGTCTCAGCTACTTGGGAGGCTAAGGCAAGAGAATTGCTTAAGCCTAAAAGTTTGAGGTTGCTATGAGCTGTGTAACGCCACAGCACTCTACTGAGGGCAACATGGTGAAACTCAGGAAAAAAAAAAACAGGGCAGCGCCTATAGCTCAGTGGGTAAGGTGCTGGCTAAGTACCCCAAGACTGGCGGGTTCGAACCCGGCCAGGGCCAGCTGAAACAACAATGACAACTGCAACAAAAAAATAGTCGGGTGTTGTGGCAGGTACCTGTAATCCCAGCTACTTGGGAGGGTGAGGCAAGAGAACAGCTTAAGCCCAAGAGTTTGAGGTTGCTGTGAGCTGTGACACCAGGGCCACAGCTTGAGACTCTGTCTCAGAAAAGAAAAAAAAAAAAAAAAACACTTACTATTCTTTGTAAGCTATCTTTGTCCTTTGTTTCTTTGTTTTCCTTTTCCCCCTTCAATTCATATAAGCTAAATATTTTAGAGCTACCTGAGTTGATAATTGAACCTAATTGTGAATGTATGATGAATTTACTATTTCCTATTTTTGGCCGTCTTGGAAATTTCTTTGGTTTGTTATTTATATATTTGTACAAGATAGTTAACTTTTCTTCATTTGAATGAAGAAAATGTAAGAAGCCTCTTTTCTGACGAAAAACACCAAATGGCGGATGACGCCGGTGCAGTGGGAGGGCCTGGAGGCCCCGGGGGCCCTGGAATGGGAGGCCGTGGAGGCTTCGGCAGCGGCATCCGTGGCCGGGGTTGCGGCCGGGGTCGGGGCCGGGGCCGGGGCCGAGGCCGCGGAGCTCGCGGAGGCAAGGCCGAGGACAAAGAGTGGATGCCCGTCACCAAGCTGGGCCGCTTGGTCAAGGACATGAAGATCAAATCCCTGGAGGAGATATATCTTTTCTCTCTGCCCATTAAGGAATCTGAGATCATTGATTTTTTTCTTGGGGGCATCTCTCAAGGATGAAGTTCTGAAGATAATGCCAGTGCAAAAACAGACCCGCGCTGGTCAGCGGACCAGGTTCAAGGCGTTTGTTGCTATTGGGGACTACAATGGTCACGTTGGTCTGGGTGTTAAGTGTTCCAAGGAAGTAGCCACTGCCATCCGAGGTGCCATCATCCTGGCCAAGCTCTCTATTGTCCCAGTGCGGAGAGGCTACTGGGGGAATAAGATTGGCAAGCCTCACACTGTTCCTTGCAAGGTGACAGGCCGCTGTGGCTCTGTGCTGGTACGTCTCATCCCTGCTCCTAGAGGAACTGGCATTGTCTCAGCGCCTGTGCCTAAGAAGCTGCTAATGATGGCTGGGATTGATGACTGCTACACTTCAGCCAGGGGCTGCACTGCCACCCTGGGCAACTTTGCCAAGGCCACTTTTGATGCCATTTCCAAGACCTACACCTATCTCACTCCTGATCTCTGGAAAGAGACAGTGTTCACCAAGTCTCCTTACCAAGAATTCACTGACCATCTTGTCAAGACCCACACCAGAGTCTCTGTGCAGAGGACCCAGGCTCCAGCTGTGGCTACGACATAGGGTTTTTATGCAATAATAAAGTGAATTGAGTCTGTTAAAAAAAAAAAAAAGAAAATGTAAGAAATTCGCAAGATCACAGAGTAATATTGTTTTCATAGCTTGTGTTAACATTTTGCCAGATTGCCTTCTATGAAGAGTAAGTGATTCTAGGTGTTACAATTTTTCTGCAGCCTTTTCCGTCAGGTTTGTATTATTTTTGTGCACTTTTGTTAATTTGATAAAGTTGTATGTCCTCTGCAAGGTTGATTTTATATATTTTCCAGTTTGAATGTATTCTGGTTTCTGTTCACCAGCAGTCTCCCCAGAAGCCCAACCCTTTTCAGCCTTCTGCTTCTATGGATGACGAAGAAGGGGAAATTTGCACAATATGTTTGGAACAGTGGACAAATGCGGGGGACCACCGGCTCTCAGCATTACGCTGCGGGCACCTCTTTGGGTATTGTTGCATTTCTAGGTGGCTGAAAGGGCAAGCACGAAAATGTCCCCAGGTAAGAACCATAGGTAAAAACTCACGTGTTAAGTCAGGAGAATGCCTAGCCCCACACTAATTGTATCCTGTTGGGCTCTTTAGTGCAACAGGAAAGCCAAGCATAGTGACATCGTTGTGCTTTATGCCCGAACCCTGAAAGCTTTGGACACTAGTGAGCAGGAACGCATGAAAAGGTAGGTGGTGAGAGTGTGCCTGGGGATCCTCTTTGCCTTGGCTTCCCGAAGTGTTGGAATTACAGGTGTGAGCCACCTTGCCCAACCACTTCATGTAGGTTTTTAACCTATAGGAAATAATAGTTTTGTGGATAATCAGTTGTAGCATAATTTATCAACTAGTGTATTCTTTCTGTGTAGATTTTCATTTCCATTCTGAATTAAGTTTCCATATATGAATGGAGTACACTAGTCCTCCCTTACCCATAGAGGAGGAGTCCTCCCATCCCCATCTCCAGGGGATGCCTGTTATATCTTTTAACATATCAGTTTAATTTTTTATAATTTGCCTTAGGTCATGCAAGCACTGAGTTGGCTTTGTTTCTTCATTTTGCCTATGGCATTTTTATTTTTTTTTATTTTTGAGACAGAGTCTCCCTATGTCACCTTTGGTAGAGTGCTGTAGCGTCACAGCTCACAGTAACCTCAAACTTTTGGGTTTGAGCGATTCTTTTGCCTCAGCCTCCCAAGTAGCTGGGACTACAGGCGCCCGCCACAGTGCCCAGGTAGTTTCTCTGTCTTTATTAGAGATGGCAATCTTACTCTTGCTCAGGCTGGTCTTGAACTCCACAACGCACGGCTTTTCGGTTGCAGTTGTCAATGTTGTTTAGCTGGTCTGGGTTGGATTCAAACTCGCCAGCTCCAGTGTATGTGGCTGGTGCCCTAGCTGCTGAGCTACAGGCACCGAGCCGCCTATGGCATTTTTAGTCCTCCTTCCCTAGTGGGAGACATTCTGGAGTTTGCTTAACACTAACACTTAGGAGTTTAGTCCTGGGTGCTATTCTTCTGTCGTGTTTCTGGACTTGAGAGATTTTTCTCTTATATTTTATTCATTATTGTGACATTTACAGCAAAGTGTGAATTTTTTTTGAGACAAGATCTTGCTCTGTTGCCCAGGCTAGAGTGCAGTAGTTTCATGATAGCTCACTGCAACCTCAAACTTCTGGCTTGAAAGATCCTCCTACTTCAGCCTCCCAAGTAACTGGGACTACAAGGGAGCATCACCATGCCCAGCTAATTGTTCGTTAAATTAGGATCTTACTTTGCTTAGTCTGGTCTCAAACGATCCTCCTGCCTCGCCCTCCCAGAGTGTTAGGATTATAGGTGTGAACTGCTGTGCTCTGCCCTGTACCTTCTTAATGGATAGTCTTCTGTAGCCATGTTAATCCCCACCTGTTGCTGGCTTACCCCTTCTAGTTCTCTACTGAAAGAACAGACACTAAGAAAGAAGGCCGAGTTAGAATCAGCACAGTGCCGGCTCCAACTTCAAGTTCTCACTGATGAGTGCAGTAAGCTTCACAATCGTGTTCAGGTAAGTTTGTCCTTTCTAACCCAAAGAACTTTTTGAATAGAATTTGAAGAGGAATCCAAATATTACTTAGGTTTTTTTTTTTTTTTAATTATTACTTAGGTTTATCTCCAGTGCAAATAGGATTTACTTGTTATTTTGGAAATAAATATGATCAACAGTACAATATTTCTAATGAGGGCATTTGTCTAAAACTTACATACTTTATGATGAAATGTACTGTCAAGTGAATTTTATTTATTTGGAGACAGTCTCACTTTGTTCTTGATAGAGTTCTGTGGCATCATAGCTCACAACAACTTCAAACTCTTGGACTCAAGCTGAGATTACAGGCATCTGCCACAACACCAAGCTATTTTTAGAGACGAGGTCTTGCTCTGGCTCCTGCTGGTCTCAAACTTGTGAGCTCAGGCAATCCACCCACCTTGGCCTCCAGAATGCTAGGATTACAGGCGTGAGCTACCATGGTAAGCCCTGTAACCTGAATTTTAGAAAAAATTAAACAGCCAGCTGAGAATTCTAGATTTGTTAAGGTCACTTTTCTCCCTGAATTTACCAGTTAAATTAGGACTTAACAAAATGACTCTTAAAGGAATTTAAACTCAAATATCTTATGATTCTGTCTGCTTCTTATTTTAGTTGCTTATTGAAAACATGTAAGAATTCAGCAAGTTCCCTATTACTCATTCATTTTAACATTTTGATATAAAGGATAAAAATTCTTCTTGTATTAGATCAAGGAATTGTGCTTGAGGGGAATGTCAAATGAAAAAGCTTTGCATTGGCTTGGCACCTGTAGCTCAGAGAGTAGGGCACCGGCCACATACACTGAAGCTGGCTGGTTCAAACCTGACCCGGGTCTGCTAACAACAGTGACAGCTGCAACCAAGAGATAGCCAGGTGCTGTGGCAGGTGCCTGTAGTCCCAGCTACTTGGGAGGCTAAGGCAAGAAAATTGCTTAAGTGCAAGAGTTTGAGGTTGCTGTGAGTTGTGACGCTACAGCCCTCTACCAAGGGCGACATAGTGAGACTCCTATCTCAAAAAAAGAAAAGGAAAGAAAAAAAAAGAAAAAGCTTTGCATTTATAAAATCATTTTCATTTTAGGACTTGCAGAAACTTATTGTGCAGCATCGGAGTCAGATTGTACAGGAATCCAGCCACTCCCAAGGACGTTTGCTGTGCGGCCTGCCCTCCAGCCAGGGCCAGCACAAGTACCACTTCCAGAAGACCTTCACAGTGTCTCAGACAGGAAATTGCCGGATCATGGCGTACTCTGATGTTCTGAGCTGCCTGGTGGTATCACAGCCTTCCCCTCAGGCCTCCTTCTTTCCAGGTACAACAGTCGAGAACTTCAGCTTTCGTGTTTATTATTGGACTCCATTTAATGTTCTTTCCTTTTCCTTTTTGAAGGGTTCAAAACTCAGTAGTGGCTGCACACTGGCCTCAGCTCATCAGACCCCCCTTTCCTGTCAGTTGTTAATGCAGGTACTTCAGGGGGTTGTTCCTGTAAATTTAGACAAGAGGATAGAAATACCGATAACCATGGTAAAGAGAAGATGAGGTACTTGGAAGGTTGGTTCCTGTTATAGTCCAAGGAGAAGGACATCCCTTCTTCTATGTCCTGGTCAACTTACAGACTGGAAATGCTTAACAAAATACTACCCAAGGGCTAGGCTAATTCACAGTGAGACAAATTTTATTTAATATTTATTTATTTAATTTTTTTTGTGTGTGTGTGGTTTTTGGGTGGGGCTAGGTTTGAACCCACCACCTCCGGCATATGGGACCGGCGCCCTACTCCTTGAGCCACAGGCGCTGCCCTATTTAATATTTATTTATTTATTTGAGAAAGAGTCTCACTCTGTTGCCCTGGGTGGAGTGCCACGGTGTCACATTCACAGCAACCTCAAACTCTTGGGCTCAAGAGATCCTCTTGCCTCAGCCTCCCAAGTAGCTGGGACTACAAGCACTTGCCACAATGCCCAGCTAGTTTTTTTCTGTTTTTAGTAGAGACAGGGTCTTGATTTGCTCTGTTTGCTGGTCTCAAACTCATGGGCTCAGGCAGTTCACCCGCCTCAGCCTACCAGAATATTAGGATTATAGGCATGAGCCACAATACTCAGCCAAGATAAAATTTAATACTTATTTTCAAGTATTACTTAGTATTTCAAGTTACAGATATTTCTTTCTACTGTCTTACCCATATGATTTCTGTCAACCATGAGATCTGTTTACTTCAGACTGATTTCTTCTGTTTTCCCACCTTGAAGTTCCATTGAAATGCTTCAAAAGTATTTCCTCTAAACTTAGGCATGAAGTGTTGGGAAGGGAATCTCTAGATTAGCGTATATCCTTCAATTAAGGGGAATGTAAAAAGATTATTTGTACTGTTCCTGTATCCTAAGTTTGTTTTTTGTTTTTGAGACAGAGTCTCATTCTGCCGCCCTGGTAGAGTGCTGTCGTGTCATAGCTCACAGCAACCTCATTAGGCTCAAGTGATCCTCTTGCCTCAGCCTCAAGTAGCTGAGATTATAGGTACCTGCCACAATACCCAGTTAGTGTCAGGATTACAGGTGTGAGCCACTGCACCTGGCCTCCCATCTAAGATTTTAATAAAAAGATTTGTTATCATTTATTTGTTCAGTGGGAAGCCGCGGCTCACGAGTTCAAGACCAGCCAGAGTGAGACCCCATCTCTAAGAATAGGCTGGGCATTGTGGTGGGTGCCCTGTAGTCCCAGCTACTTGGGAGGCTGAAGGAAGAGGATCTCTTGAGCTCAAGAGTTTGAGGTTGCTGGGAGCTGTGACAGATGCCACAGCACTCTATTCTACCAAAGGCGACCCAAAAAAATCCCATAAATCGAAAGAATACTATATTTTTTTCTAATGTTTCCCAAATTTGGTACACGTTCTGTTGCTTTTTTCTTAGTGTCCACTTTAGTCTGCACAGCTAGCTGTGCTTGATAACCTGCTGCTAATTTTTTGAAATAGTCTTTGTCACCCTCGGTAGAGTGCTTTGTCATCACAGCTCACAGCAACCTCCAGCTCTTGGGCTTAGGTGATTCTCTTGCCTCAGCCTCCTGAGTAGCTGGGACTATAGGTGCCCGCCATAATGCACAGCTATTTTTTTGTTGCAGTTTAGTTGGAGCTGGGTTTGAACCTGACACCCTACTCCCTGAACCACAGGCGCCGCCCAAAGCATTTAGTCTCCTTTTTTTTTTTTTTTTTTTTTCTCGAGACAGAGCCTCAAGCTGTTGCCCTGGGTAGAGTGCTGTGGCAGCATAGCTCACAGCAACCTCCAACTCCTGGGCTCAAGCAATTCTCTTGCCTCTGCCTCCCAAGTAGCTGGGACTACAGGCACCCGCCACAGCGCCCGACTATTTTTTGCTTGCAGTTATCATGGCAGGCCTGGGCTGGATTCAAACCCGCCAGCTCTGGTGTATGTGGCTGGCGCCTTAGCCACTTGAGCTACAGGGGCCGAGCCTAGTCTCATTTTTTGTCTGTCTCCTATTTCTGTTTCAGAAGAAAACAGTAAATATTCTCATATTTGGTTTCTTGGAGAAGCTGAAGGGTATTTTGAATCTAGGTTTTGACAGTCTTCCTTTTTACCAATTCAGATATGGAGGAATAATAGATACTTAGTAAAAATAAATCTGTCAGCATTTCTGCCTGAAATTAAATGAAACAGAAGACATTTCAAGTACCTGGTCAATCAATGTGTAACATTCCGGGGGTGGGGTTAGGAGGAGAGACAAAAATTTTTTTCTTTTTAAATTATTATTTTTTTCCCCCCTTGTATATCTCCCCCCAAATGCACCCCCCGCCTTAGGGTCCTTCTAGTAATTTTCCAGAAACTAGCCCCCTCCTCGCCCTGTTAGGAATAGCCCTTAGTTACTTCCTCGTTTGTGTGCTTATAAGTCCAGCTGAAAAATAAACTCGACGGAGCTTGATCAGAAAAAAAAAAAAAAAAAATTAATATTTTGTTCCCTTACCAGGATGTGATAGCAAATTGATGGATTTTTCTTTTTTTTTTTTTTGTAGAGACAGAGTCTCACTTTATGGCCCTTGGTAGAGTGCGATGGCATCATACAGCTCACAGCAACCTCCATCTCCTGGGCTTAAGTGATTCTCTTGCCTCAGCCTCCCGAGTAGCTGGGACTACAGGCGCCTGCCACAACACCCGGCTATTTTTTGGTTGCAGTTCAGCTGGGGCCGGGTTTGAACCCACCACCCTCGGTATATGGGGCCAGCGCCTTACCGACTGAGCCACAGGCGCCGCCCAATTGATGGATTTTTCTTTCTTCTTCTTTTTTTTTTTTTATTTATTTTTTATTTTTTGTATAGAAAGGGTTTCACTCTGTTATCCAGAGTAGAATGCAGCAGCTCAGTCATAGCTCACAGTTACCACAAACTCCTGTTTTTTCTGTTTCAAGCACTCCTGGCTTCCCAAGTAACTAGGACTATAGCCATGTACCACCACGCCTGACTAATATGTCCACTATGTCCCCCTTAGTAAAGTGCTGTAGCTTCACATCTCACAGCAACCTGAAACTCTTGGGCTTAACTGATTCTCTTGCTTCAGCTTCCCGGGTAGCTGGGACTACAGGCACCCACCACAATGCCCAGCTATTTTTTGTTGTACTTGTTATTATTTAGCAGGACTGGGCCAGGTTCAAATCTGCCAGCCCCGGTGTATGTGGCTGGCACCCTAGCCGCAGAGTTACAGGCACTGAGTCAAACTTTTTTTTTTTTTTTGGCTGGGACTGGGTTTGAACCTGCCATTTCCAGCACACGGGGCCGGCACCCTATCCCTTTGAGCCACGGGTACCGCCCTGAGTCAATTTTTTAAAATTTTTGTAGAGATAGTTCTCATTATTTTGCCCAAGCTGAAACTCCTGACCTGAAGTAATCCTCCTACCTCAGTCTGCCAAAGTGCTGGGATTGCAAGTGTGAACCATTGCACCTGGCCCAGGTGGAATATTCTTCCTTATATCCTCTCTCATTCAACAGCTTTATTAAAATATAATGGACATACTATTAACTGCTTATTTAAAGTGTACAATTTGATAAGTTTTCAGTACAATCAAGGTAATGAATATTATCTCAGTTTCCTGTGGCCTTTTGTAATTCCTTCCAATTATCCCTTTCTCCTTTCCCCATCCCCAGGCAACCACTGATCTGCTTTTTGTCATTGAGATTAGTTTGTATTTTTTAGAATTTTATGTAAGTGTTTTATTATGTACATATATGCATACCATAGATTTGTTTATCCATTTACCTACTGATGGACATCAGGGAGTGGATTGTGCTCTTTTTTTCTTTTCTTTCCTTTCCTTTTTTTTTTTTTTTTTTGTAGAGACAGAGTCTCACTTTATGGCCCTCAGTAGAGTGCCGTGGCCTCACACAGCTCACAGCAACCTCCAACTCAGCAACCTCCAACTCCTGGGCTTAAGCGATTCTCTTGCCTCAGCCTCCCGAGTAGCTGGGACTACGGGCACCCGCCACAACGCCCGGCTATTTTTTGGTTGCAGTTTGGCCGGGGCCGGGTTTGAACCCGCCACCCTCGGTATATGGGGCCGGCGCCTTACCGACTGAGCCACAGGCGCCGCCCTCCTTTCCTTTTTTTGAGATAGAGTCCACTGTTGTCCTGGGTAGAGTGCTGTGGGTGTCATGATAGCTTACAGCAATCTCATGTTCTTGGGTTAAAGCAATCCTCTTACCTCAGCTTCCCAAGTAACTGGGACTATAAGCATGTACTACCATGCCCAGCCAATTTTTCTGTTTTTAGTGGACAGAGTCTCAAACTTCAGAGCTCGAGAGATCCTCCTGCCTTGGCCTCCATGGGCCACCTTGCCTGGCCTTGGATTATACTTTTTAAAATAAATTATTTGACACTGGGTAATTTTTATTTTGTCTGACTAGCTGGTTCAGATTGACTTTTTTTTTTTTTTTTTTTTTGGTAGAGACAGAGTCTCACTTTATGGCCCTCGGTAGAGTGCCGTGGCCTCACACAGCTCACAGCAACCTCCAACTCCTGGGCTTAAGTGATTCTCTTGCCTCAGCCTCCCGAGTAGCTGGGACTACAGGCGCCCGCCACAACGCCCGGCTATTTTTTGGTTGCAGTTTGGCCGGGGCCGGGTTTGAACCCGTCAGCCTCGGTATATGGGGCCGGCGCCTTACTGACTGAGCCATAGGCGTCGCCCTCAGATTGACTCTCAAAGAACTGTTTCATACTGTCATCTTTGGCAGGCTTTGGTGTTAAGATGTTGAGTACTGCCAACATGAAAAGCAGCCAGTACATTCCGATGCATGGCAAACAGATCCGAGGACTGGCTTTCAACAGTCCATCCAAAGGCTTACTTCTCTCTGCTTCCCTAGACAACACCATTAAACTGACCAGGTGAGTGGTTTGGAGAGGAAGATGGTTACTTGTTTCCTTGGTATTGAACAGAATGGAATTAGTGTTAATGTTATGATGGCCTTACCTCTCTTTTTAGTCCGAGGCATTGTCTTTTTAATTTGTTTTTTTGTTTGTTTTAATTTAAAAGTCACACTGACTTATAAAAATATGTATAATATTCCACTCTCTTTAAAATGATACATGTGGGGCGGTGCCTGTGGCTCAGTGAGCAGGGCGCCGGCCCCATATACCGAGGGTGGCAGGTTCAAACCCAGCCCTGGCCAAACTGCAACAAAAAAAATAGCCGGGCGTTGTGGCGGGTGCCTGTAGTCCCAGTTACTCGGGAGGCTGAGGCAGGAGAATCGTCTAAGCCCAGGAGTTGGAGGTTGCTGTGAGCTGTGTGACACCGAGGGCAATAAAGTGAAACTCTGTCTCTACAAAAAAAAAAAAAAAAAAAAATGATACACGTTACAGAATATGTCTCAAGCCATCCAGATGAAAGTAAAGAGATGATAGAATGACAAGATGTTACCTGACATCCTGGAGTCTTTAAGCTTGGGGCTGCTTATTCCTGTTTTATTACCTGGATGATTCTGTCTAACAGAAATGTTTACTAAGCACTCACTGCCTTTGGGTACAATGATAATTTTCTGCGTATCCTCACTTAGAGTATGGCATTTTATCTCTCATATGCTTTGCAAATACTATAGACCAGATCTTGAGTGCTTCCATGCCTTCCGCTTTTTAAAAGTGGTTCTGATCAAATATCTGAGAGTTGGCTTCCTATTTCATTTCTGCAGCTAAATCTGAGGGACATCCTGATAACAGTATCAGGCCTGATTAGCCTTTTGTCTTTTTAAGAGTGCTTCAGCTGTTTCGACGCCCATACTCCGTGGTTCAATGACAACTACAACCAAAAAATAGCTGGGCGTTGTGGCAGGTGCCTGTATTTCCAGCTACTTGGGAGGCCAAGGCAAGAGAATTACTTGAGCCCAAGAGTTTGAGGTTGCTGTGAGCTATGACGCCATGGCACTCTACCGAGGGCAACATAGTGAGACTCTGTCTCAAAAAAAAAAAAAAAAAAGACTATACCTCTGAATGGTTAGGTGATTTATTTTTAATTTTTTCTTGTACGTATTTTCCAATTTTCTGACATGTGGGTTACCGGTGTAGTAAGTAACTATGGAAACGTTAATAGTAGGTGGGGAATGTACTGTTGATGTATACCTTTAACTTATTCTTTTACTTCCTTACAGCTCAGGAAGCAAACCTGTGGCTCCCAAGACAAATGTTTTAGAGTTTAAAGGGGTTATTTGGGCAATCGTTAGAGGAAATTAGGAATCTAGATAGTTTGGGTGTGCAGATGTGTTTATATCTTAGTCATGTACTTGATTTTTCTCAATGCATAATTATAAAACTCTTATATAACACCATAGCCTGGAGACAAATACTGTGGTCCAGACTTACAATGCAGGACGTCCTGTCTGGAGCTGTTGTTGGTGCCTTGATGATAATAATCACATCTATGCTGGACTGGCCAATGGTTCGATTCTTGTATATGACCTGCGAAACACAAGCTGCCATATCCAGGAATTAGCACCTCAAAAAGCCAGGTAGGGAGCCATCCACTTTTTCCCCTGTAGGTAGAGGATTTCTCTTAGATTATTAATGTGTTAATCCTTACTCCAGGGGTTGTTGCATGGTTTGTCAGAAATCTTCCCAGAGGAGAATTCTCTAAGATCTCACTTTACAACCAATAAGATTCTTAGAATTTGTGTTCATGAAATTTCACATGATGGAAAGCTCTGAGACTGGATATAGCCACGTTCATAGAGTCAGTAATCATCTAACGTAGCAAAATATGTAGAGTCTGGATGTGTGTTCAGAACCCTGCTCTACCACTTGTAGCTGTGTGACCTTGGTTGTGTTTCTCAGCCATCTGTGAGCTTCATATTTAAGATCTAGTTCACGTGGATTTGCTTGAATAGACATATGTCCAGCACATAGGAAGAGATTAGTAAAGGATAGCCTAATAAAAAGTGATCCAAAACTTCCCTAATTTAAAAGCTAACCAACTTAGTTTGAAGATACCTTATTATTATCCTTTATAATCCAGCTAAGTAAGCGATTGGGAGAATGGGTAAAGCAAGCCCAAATTCTGAGAGTGGAAGTCACCATTGTGGCCTCCCAGAACCTGTTGAGTGCCATTTGGACTGTCCTGGAGAATAAAGTTCTGAAAAGGGGAGTGGTATCTTAAGAAAAGATTTCTATTTCCAATTTTAATATGTATTAAAAGGAGCCAAGGGGATTTAAACATACAGATAAAGTAATGATTTATTTACCAAAACCTAGGTTTAGTACTTTTGGAGTTTTTTCATTTGGGAGAGGTAGAATCTTATTGATGTGGTCCATGGGCATGAAGATGATTAGTGTGAACTTCAGGCACACAAAATAACTGCCATCAAGGTAGAAAGACCCATGTAGACTGCCAAAGGGTGACAAAAGAAAAGAAAAAAATCCATGTAGAGTGGACAGTTAAATAAAGACTACAGCAAGTTTAGGCTCAGCGCTTGTAGCACATTGGTTACAGCACCAGCCACATACACCAAGGTTGGAAGGTTCAAACCGAGCCCTGGCCAGCTAAACAACAATGACAACTGCAACAAAAAATAGCTGGGCATTGTGGTAGGCCCTGTAGTCCTAGATATTTGGGAGGCTGAGGCAAGAGAAATGCTTAAGACTTTGAGGTTGCTGTGAGCTGTGATGCTCCAGTGCTCTACCGAGGGTGACATAATGAGACTCTGTCTATAAATAAATACAGCAAGTTTAAAAATAGCAGGGAGGGCGGTGCCTGTGGCTCAGTGAGTAGGGCGCCAGCCCCATATGCCGAGGGAGGCGGCAGCCCTGGCCAAACTGCAACAAAAAATTAGCCGGGCGTAGTGGCGGGCGCCTATAGTCCCAGCTACTTGGGAGGCTGAGGCAAGAGAATCGCGTAAGCCAAGAATTAGAGGTTGCTGTGAGCCGTGTGTCGCCACGGCACTCTACCGAGGGTGGTACAGTGAGACTCTTGTCTCTACAAAAAAAAAAAAAAAAATAGCAGGGAAATGGCTCGGCACCTATGGCTCAAGCTGAGCGGCTAAGGCGCCAGGCAAATAGTGGGTTCGAATCCAGCTTAGGCCCCCCCAAACAATGATGGTTGCAACCAAAAATAGCCGGGCGTTGTGGCAGGCACCTGCAGTCCCAGCTACTTGGGAGGTGGAGGCAAGAGAATCGCTTGAGCCCTGGAGTTGGAGGTTGCTGTAAGCTGTGACGTCACGGCACTCTACCCAGGGTGACAGCTTGAGGCTCTGTCTCAAAAAAACAACAACAACAAAAAAAAAAACCGCAGGAAAAAATATTTGTATGTATCATTCATTTTTATTTTAGTTTACTTACCTTCCAGATGACCAAGAAAATGAAATCAGGTATGTCATTTTGGCAACTGCAGCTGAAGCGAGTCCATAGGAATAGTCTGTAGGCTGATATTTCTTGGCATATAGTCCTGGTCATATGCTTATAGAAAGAAATTTAGAAAATTAAAAAAAATTAGTTGTTTTTGGCTACATTTTTATTGTCATTTACAGCTGGAAATCTTTTATTATGTATATAAGCTTTGTTTCCTTCCTGACTTTTCTCTGTGTAGCTGACCCCATTTTCAGAAGCTTCACATCAGTCAAGCTTACTAGTGATTGTGATCTTGTATCCATAAATTTCCTAGTCCATTTTGTTGTTTTCCCTTCCTTTTTTTTTTTTTCTGGAGACAGTCTTAACTGTCACCCTTGGTAGAATGTAGTGGTGTCATCATAGTTTACAGTGACCTCAAACTTTTAGGCTCAAGAGATCCTCCTGCCTTAGCCTCCCGAGTAACTGGGACAACAGGCACCCACCAGGATGCCTGGCTTGTTTTCCTATTTTTAGTAGAGACAAGATTATGCTCTTGCTCAGGCTGGTCTTGAACTCTTGAGCTCAAGCAATCCACCTGCCTCAGCCTCCCATAGTGCTAAGATTACAGGCATGAGCCACCGTGCCTGGCCTGTTGTTATTTTATTTTCATTTTTTTTTTTAGAGCATCTGGTATCTCCCCAGAAATTAGTTACAGGATATTAATATATGTATGCTTTTTTTTTTGTCTTTTTTAAACAGAGTTTTTACTATGCCATGGCATCACAGCTTATAGCAACTTCAAACTCTTGGGCTTAAGCAATTCTCTTTCCTTAGCCTCTCAAGTATCTGGGACTACAGGCATCTGCCACAACACCCTGCTATTTTTTTTTTTTTTTGTTGTAGTTGTCAGTGCTGTTTGGCAGGCACGGGTGAACCTGTCAGCCTTGGTGCATGTGGCTGGTGCCCTATCCTCTGAACTACAGCTGCTGATTTGCCCTTTTTTATGTATAGAGAGCACTGATAGTTTTTATCAGATGTCAGTGGATATATTCTCTTTTGTAGGGGGAGGAATAAGCTTGAGGGCTGCTAGTAATGGAGTTTGGAACAGTTCAAGTTTTGGAATGTGAGACATAGTTTCCTTTCTTTCCCTGCAGATGCCCACTGGTATCCCTGTCATACATACCCAGAGCTGCCTCAGCTGCATTTCCATATGGTGGGGTGCTGGCTGGAACCTTAGAGAATGCTTCCTTCTGGGAAATGAGAACAGGCTTTACTCATTGGCCTCATGTGCTGCCATTGGAGCCAGGGGGCTGCATAGATTTTCAGACAGAGAGCAGCACCCGGCACTGTCTTGTGACCTACAGGCCTGGTGAGTGTTGGAGCATCCTTGTGGGTTTTTTGGGAGCAGATGGTGGAGAGGAGGGAAAGGGAGCTTAATCCTACCCAATAGGGCTGTGGTAAGCCCCTCACAGGGTAACAGGTTATGTCATAGCTCTTGCTACTAAAGTGAGATTAGCGGCCCCAAGTTCCTTAGTCAAGCCTGCCTCCCTGCTCTTTAATTGTGAGAACTGGAACAAATTCTGCCTCATACTCGTAGAAGTCAATTAGCCGTGTAGGGAACCCTACAACTTAAAATAGTAATGGAATGAGGTGGCCAGTTCTTGAGGCTCTTGAGCCACCCTTAAGTCAGTTTTATGTCTTCTGCCTGTCCCTTGGTTCATATTAAAAGAAAGGCCCAGATGAAAACCCCTGTGTATGGCGGTGCCCATAGCTCAGTTGACAGGGCGTTGGCTACTAGGGTGGCGGGTTCAAATCCGTCCTGGGCCTGATTAGCAACAATGACAACTGTAACCAAAAAAAAAAAAAAGCCGGGCGTTGTGGCAGGCGCCTGTAGAGTCCCAGCTACTTGGGAGGCTGAGGCAAGAGAATCGCCTAACCCCAAGAGCTGGAGGTTGCTGTGAGCTGTGACGCCATGGCACTCTACCAAGGGTGACAAAGTGAGACTCTTGGTCTCAAACAAAAAAAAAAAAAAAGGACAGCCTTCTGTTGGCCTACTCAGCTGTACTTTATTGCTTCTAAAATCAGGGGTAGAAGAACCCCGACAGCTGATGGAGCTTAAATTCACAGGTTCATTCTAGCTTAAGAGGCATGAATCTAAATTCCTGATGAACTGTATTGATGTATGGGAAGTGTTGCAGTTTCTTTGTAATTCAGTCCTCAGCTATTTCTGGATAACGGCTGTAATCTCTAGCTCTGCCATGGCTGGGCATCTATTTAGTCATGGATGTTTCCAGTGTACCTTTCACAGGATATTTCTTTATCCTGGCATGTGGGCTAAGTATCAGACTCATGACCAGCTGTCCCTCTCACAGGAAACTTTACTAGCAGGCACCCTGTGGCTCTTTTCTGACCTGTGTTCGGTTTATTCCTACCAAGATAGCCACTCTAGGAGAGCCTTGATGAGGAAAGAAGCTAGGTTCAGGTGTGTTGGTCAGATGAGACAGACAATTCCTCAAAACACATAACATAACAGAAGCTGAAAGTCATTACTTAGGGATCCCAGGGAGAAGAGGGAGCCATCTAGGGCATGCATACTCAACCAGTGGGCAGTGAGCAAGGCAAGGCACTTCTTGGGACAATCCTTTATTAAGAGCCATTGTTCCTGAGGCTTTGCCTCCAAGGTTGTGGATTAGTTGATTTAAAGACAACATGTGGGGTGGGGGAAGAAAATGGTAGACTAGAAGCATCTCCCTTCTAGCCACTCCTGTCAGAGCAGCGGGGAGGGGGGTGAGCACGTAACCATCTCATGCTGGGTCAACCTACGTGGAGTCATCACTCTGGGCCACAGGGAATCAGTGGTGGACTACAGGAGCCAGCAAGGGGAACAAAAGCTGGGCACGGAAGGTGAGTGGGGAATGGTTGGGGACTAGCTCGCGAGCCCTCCCACAGAGGACTGAAGAAGGGCTATCCTGTAAATTTTAATTTTTAGACTGGACTGTTTTTATCATTGGAACTGCCTTGGAGGTCTTAAATGAGTGGGTGGACTCAAATTGTGTTCAGCAGCTGGGTTTGAATAGTGGGTGGGGTGGATCTCTCCTAGGCTTGGCTTCTAGCTGGGCTGTCATTGTGGGAAAGTTTTGAGTGAGAAATCATTTGCAGGATCCTAGTGCATGCTGGCTGTAGCTAGCGCCCCTGATGAGCTTGGGAATCCACTGTTGGGTGGGGTGAGCTGCAGTTCCTGCACCCCTGAAATTGTTGTCAGACAGGAGACTCTGTGAGACATGCCTTCTAACCATTCTGGTGAGAGCTTCAAGACCCTGCAGGGACTGAATGCTGATTAAACAACCAGGCAGTGACTGGGGGCAACTAAGTCAGGCAGACAGACCTGATCTCCCAAGTGGTTTCTGCTGTGCTCTGTCTGCTGACACCACTGTGCCACATGGTGTCCAGGCAAATATATTACTATATATAGTAATAGATATTTCTGATACTTTTGCTTCTCTTTCCCAATTTTTTCTTTACAGTTCTTTTTCCTTTTTTTCTCATTTTTGTTTTTGGGGTTATTTTCATTTGGGGTATTTGTATGTTTTTGTTTGCTTAGTTGGTTGTATTTTTGTTTTGTTTTTGGAGACAGTCTCAAGCTATCACCCTGGGTAGAATGCCAGGGCATCATAGCTCATAGCAACTTCCAACTCTTGGGCTCAGGCAATACTCTTGCCTCAGTTTTTCTATTTTTAGTAGAGATAGGGTCTTGCTGTTGCTCAGGCTGGTTCTTTTTTTTTTTTTTTTTTTGAGACAGTCTCAAGCTGTCTCCATGGGTAGAGTGCTATGGCATCACAGCTCACAGCAACCTCAAACTCTTGGGCTTAAGTGATTCTCTTGCCTCAGCTTCCCAAGTAGCTGAGACTACAGGTGCCCGCCACCATTGTTGTTGTTGCATTTGTCATTGTTGTTTTTAGCTGGCCTGGGTTGGATTTGAACCTGCCAGCCTCGGTGTATGTGGCCGGCACCATACCCACTGAGCTATTTTTATATTTTTTTAATTTTCTCTGAGTGCTGGGAAGTCACGAGCTCGCAATCTAGGGTGTCCTTCTAGCTTTGGCCTTTGAAAAGACATTGTTGGCAAGTCCCCACTGTGACATACTGAATTTTTCTTTTATTATTTTTCATTTTTATTCTTTTTCTTTTCTCTTCCTATATTTGGCAGAGGAGCGGTCTTGCTTTGCCCAGGCTAGTAAAGAGCTCTGGGTTTCAAGAGACCTGCCCAGCCCAGCACCCTAAAGTCCTAGTTCCAGGTGTGGCACAGCACCTTGCCGTATAACAGCATTTCTCCTGTTGCTCTCTTTTCTGTCCTTCTCTCCTTTTTGTCAATTGTTTTATTTTACCTCCCTTTCTTTTCTTCTTTTCTTATTTAATTTCCTCTTTCTTTCTCACTGCTTACTCTTTACCCTTTTCTTCCTTTTGGTCTTATACCAAACCTATGCTCTGAGACAAGGGTAATTTAAAGTTAAGGAGACATCGAAAAGAAAAAGAAGGGCAAGGAAGCAAACAAAAGAACACACATGAGAAGGAACCAACAGAAAAATTAACAAGAAAAAGCAAAACAGGCTCGGCACCTATAGCTCAAGTGGCTAAGGCACCAGCCACATACACCAGAGGTGGCAGGTTCAAATCCTGCCTGGGCCTGCCAAACAACAATGACAATTACAACCAAAAAATAGCCGGGCATTGTGGTGGGTGCCTATAGTCCCAGCTACTTGGGAGGCTGAGGCTTAAGCCCAGGAGTTGGAGGTTACTGTGACCTGTGATGCCTTGGCACTCTACCCAGGGCAACAGTTTGAGGCTGTGTCTCAAAAAAAAGAAAAAGCAAAACAGAACAACCACCCCCTGCCCCCCAAGGCACCATGAGGCAGCTACTGCAAAAGACTCTACCTATAAAGAAATTGACAGAAGAGCGGCACCTGTGGCTCAAGGAGTAGGGCGCCGGTCCCATATGCTGGAGGTGGCGGGTTCAAACCCAGCCCCGGCCAAAAACCACAAAAAAAAAGAAAAAATTGACAGAAAAGGAATTGAAAATGTGGATAAGAAAGGCTATGAAGGGAATTGATGACAAAGCCAAAAAATAGAATCAAAAAATTGATGTAGATGTGAGGAATATAGAAAGGACATGGTGGCGCTTAAGGAATCGAAAGAGTCAATCAAGGAACTTAAAGATGCAGTGGAAAGTGTCAATAACAGATTAGACCATGGGGAAGAAAGAATCTCAGTTAAAGGATATGGTTCTTGAGCTAATCCAGGTAGTTAAAGAGGCAGAAAAAAGGGATGGCACCTGTGGTTCAGCGGGTAGGGTGCCGGCCCCATATACCGAGGGTAGTGGGTTCAAATCTGGCCCTGGCCAAACTGCGACAAAAAAAAAAAATAGCTGGGCATTGTGGCGGGCGACTTTAATCCCAGCTACTCAGAAGGCTGAGGCAAGAGAATTGCCTAAGCCCAGGAGTTGGAGGTTGCTGTGAGCTGTGACGATACAGCACTCTACTGAGAGCAATAAAGTGAGACTATCTCTGGGGAGTAAAAAAAAAAAGAGAGAAAACGGGTGGTGCCTGTGGCTCAAGGAGTAGGGCATTAGGGTGCCAGCCCCATATATCGGAGGTGGCGGGTTCAAACCCAACCCCAGCCAAAACTGCAAAAAAAAAAGAAAAAGCAGAACATTCACTTAGAGAATTGCAGGACTTCATGAAGTGTTCAAACATAAAAATTATAGGAATCCCTAAAGGGGAAGAAGAATATCCAAAGGAATGGAATCCCTACTGGAGGATATCATAAATGAAAATTTCCTAAGTTTCACTAAAGATTTTTTTTTTTTTTTTTGAGACAGAGCCTCAAGCTGTCACCCTGGGTAGAGTACCATGGCATCACAGCTCACAGCACCCTCCAACTCTTGGGCTTCAGCGATTCTCTTGCCTCAGCCTCCCAAATAGCTGGGACTACAAGTGCCCACCACAATGCCTGGCTAATTTATTTATTTTTTTAATTTATTTTTATTATTAAATCATAGCTGTGTACATTAGTGCAATCAAGGGGCACAATGTGCTGGTTTCATATACAATCTGAAATATTCTCATCAAACTGTTCAAGGTAGCCTTCATAGTATTTTCTTAGTTACGGTATGTAGGCATTTGTATTCTGCATTTAGTAAGTTTCGCCTGTATAATTTATTTATGTATTTCTTTTTGGTTGTAGTTGTCATTGTTTGGCAGGCCCGGGCTGGATTTGAAGCCGCCAGCTCCCGTGTTTGTGGCTGGCGCCCTACCTGCTAGAGCTACAGGCACTAGGCCTCACTAAAGATTCTTTTTTTCTCCCTCTCTTTTCTATTTATTTATTTTTCCTCTTGCCTCAGCCTCCCTACTCACTGAGCCACAGGTACCACCCTTTGTAACTATTCTTTTTTTTTTTTTTTTTTTGTAGAGATAGAGTTTCACTTTATTGCCCTCGGTAGAGTGCCCTGGCATCACACAGCTCACAGCAACCTCCAACTCCTGGGCTTAGGTGATTCTCTTGCCTCAGCCTCCCGAGTAGCTGGGACTACAGGCGCCCGCCACAACGCCCGGCTATTTTTTTGTTGCAGTTTGGCCGGGGCTGGGTTTGAACCCGCCACCCTCAGTATATGGGGCCAGCGCTCACTGAGCCACAGGCGCTGCCCAACTATTCTTAATGGTTTAATGCACTTAACCACTTTTCCATCACCAGGTTCAGGTACTTGATTAATTTCTTTTCTATCTTTTTCCCATAGATAAAAACCACACCACCATACGAAGTGTGCTGATGGAGATGTCTCACACTCTGAGTGACTCTGGAGAGCCAGTCTGCTCCTGCCGTCCTGTACAAACTTTCCTTGGGGGACCCACTTGTAAACTGTTGACAAAAAGTGCCATTTTCCCAAACCCAGAGAATGATGGAAGCATTTTGGTGTGTACTGGCGATGAAGCATCAAATTCAGCCATGGTGAGCCTTATTTCAACTTTTCTTTTTTTTTTTTTTTTGGCCGGGGCTGGGTTTGAACCCGCCACCTCCGGCATATGGGACCGGTGCCCTACTCCTTGAGCCACAGGCGCCGCCCCATGGTGAGCCTTATTATCTGTTTATTTATATAAATATTTGTAAAGGAAAACTTGAACATTTTTATGTAGAAGTATATAAAGCAAAAAGCTGAAATTCTGCTCTATGATCTTTCATATCTCTGTGTATGTAGACTTGGTTACATTCTTTTTTTTTTTTTTTTTTTTTTTTAGACAGTCTCAAGTTTTGTCCTTTGTAGAGTGCTGTGGCATTGTAGAGCACAGCAACCTCAAACTTTTGGGCTCAAGTGATCCTCTTGACTCAGTTTTTCATTTTTAGTACAGATGAGGTCTCTTGCTCAGGCTGGTTAGAACTCCTGAGCTCAAGTGATCCGCCTGCCTTGGCCTCCCAGAGTGCCAGGATTACAGGTGTGAGCCACCACACCTGCCCTACACAAATCATTCTTTTATTTATTTATTTATTTTATTAAATCACATAAGTCATTCTTCATATATTGCTTTTGTAGTTCACTTTTTTCCAGTTTAACTTCCTACGTTATATATCTTTTCATTTCAGTACCTGTAGATTTACTTCTTTTTTTTTTTTTTTTTTTTTTTTTAAGAGACTGAGTCTCACTTTATCATCCTGGGTAGCATCACAGCTCAAAGCAACCTCCAGCTCCTGGGCTTAGGCGATTCTCTTGCCTCAGCCTCCCGAGTGGCTGGGGCTGGTTTTGAAGCCGGCACCCTACTCACTGAGACACAGACGCCACCCTACTTCTTTCTTTTTAACTGAGCCATAGTGTTCTGGGGTCATATTATGAATCTTATTAAAAATACCATTACAGGGTGGCGCCTGTGGCTCAGTGAGCAGGGCGCCGGCCCCATATGCCGAGGGTGGCGGGTTCAAACCCAGCCCCAGCCAAACTGCAACAAAAAAATAGCCGGGCGTTGTGGCGGGCACCTGTAGTCCCAGCTACTTGGGAGGCTGAGGCAGGAGAATCGCCTAAGCCCAGGAGTTGGAGGTTGCTGTGAGCTGTGTGATGCCACGGCACTCTACCGAGGGCAATAAAGTGAAACTCTGTCTCTACAAAAAAATATATATATATATATCATTACAGAAACCCCAATGAAATAATTGATTTCAGACATGAGCTTCATTATCTCCTGATGAAACCGTGAGATGAAAAGTCTAATGTCTTTTCCCCCTTCCAGAAGCTCTGGTGCTTTTTACTTCTGTATTTCTTTCTAACTTCTAATAAAAGTCCTATCTTACCAAAAGAAAAAAAAGTCTTAATGAGGATTATTACAATGGAGACTTCAGCCTGTCACCACCTGAACATGTTGATCAACCTTAATTAGCTTCACTGTAAGTAGGTTAACAAGAAATAATAGGCCTCTTTGTGTAGTGGTTAGCACACAGTGCCTCCTAGGGCATGTTCTTGCACCTGTGTCTAATCAAGTCTAAGAACAGCACTGTCTAATACACTCACACTAGCTACGTGAGTGCTTGAAATATGGTTAGTGCCAAGGAAGAACTTAATTTTTATTTCATTTTATTTTAGTCAATTTAATTATTAAAACACTTCTGTGGCAAGAGACCATCATATTGGATAGGTTACTCTAGAATAATAGTAAATTATTTTCATTGCTACTTTATAACTGTAAGTTTGCTACCATTATGAATCGTAATCTAAATATCTGATAATGCAAGATGTATTTAGGCGACCCCTGTGTAAAGGTCATTCAACCCCCAAAGGGGTCTGGACCGACAGGATAAGAACCGCTGCTCTAGAAGCTAATGCTAACTTTCCTTCACTGGAATTGGAGGAAATAGAGGAACACACAAATGATAGCTTAGAAAGTAAATAGACAACCGAGGCAAGAGAATCACGTAAGCCCAAGAGCGGGAGGTTACTGTGAGCCATGTGACGCCACAGCGCTCTACCAAGGGCAGTAAAGTGAGACTCTCTCTCTACAAAAAAAAAGAAAGTAAATAGACAAATCAATCCATCTTCCATAACAAGTCAATGGCAGTAGAAGAAAAAATAGTGCAGTTGGATCTGCTATAGATCAAAAGAGATTTAATTAAAATTTGAAAATTTGTAACCAACAGATGTAATGTGGACCTTACTTGGATCCTGATTCAAATAAAATATAAAAAATGATGATCAGAAAATGTTGATTACAAGGCTGGGCGTGATGGCGCACACCTATAATCCTAGCACTTGGGAGGCCAAGGCTGGTGGATTGCCTGAGCTCACAGGTTCCAGGCCAGCCTGTGCCAGAGTGAGACCTTGTCTTCAAAAATAGCTGGACATTGTGGCAGGCGCCTATAGTTCCATCTACTTGAGAAGTTGAGGCAAGAGAATTGCTTAAGTCCTAGTTTGAGGTTGCTGTGAGCTATGTAACTGGCACTCTACCAAGGGTGACAAAGTGAGATTCTGTCTCAAAAAAAAAATGTTGAGTACTAGGTGTTAGACAGTATGTGTATTATGGAATTACTGTTCATTTTATTGGATACGATGACCTATAAGTGTCAGGTGAAAGGAAATGCCTTTTTAGAAGAAAAAAAATTTTTTTTCTTTTTTTTTTTTTTTTTTGAGACATAGTCTTAACTATTGTTGCCCTTGGTTGAGTGCTGTGGAGTCATAGCTCACAGCAACCTCCAACTCCTTGGCTCAAATGATCTTCTTGTCTCGGCCTCCCCAGTATTTGGGACTACAGGCACCCACCACAATGCCCAGCTAGTTTTTGTTGTTGTTGTTTGTTTTTTGTTGTTGTTGGGGCAGAGTCTCAAGCTGTCACCCTGGGTAGAGTGCTGTTGCATCATAGCTTACAGCAACCTCCAACTCTTGGGTTCAGTTTTTCTTACCTCAGTTTTTCCATTTTTAGTAGAGATGGGGTCTTGCTTTTTGCTCAGGCTAGTCTCCAACTTCTGAGCTCAAGCAATCCACCTTCTGCAACCACCCAGAGTGCTAGGCCTAGCTAGTTTTTAGACAGGGGTCTCATTCTTGCTCAGGGTGGTCTCGAATTCCTGACCTCAAGCAGTCCTCCCATTTTGACCTCCCGGAGTGCTGGGATTACAGGTGTGAGCCACCACATGTGGCCCTTAGAGATGTATTGACATGAAGTCAACAAAGAAGAAACAGGATTGATAAAGCAGATGTGGTTCTCTGACGGTAGGGACAGGGACTTTGTTTTATTGACCCTTCTGTCCCTAGAAAAGACAACACCTAGAAGCCTACACAATAAATTGAAGGAATGAATGTTTGGCTTGGTTGGTTTAGCGATCCACTCACAGGTGCAACCCTGTAAAGGTTTGGGCCAGTCTGCTTTGCTCCCCCTCAAGTGACCTCTATACAGCTCTCTCAGAGTTTGATGATAAATCAGGTCCCTCAACTGAACTGACTTTTCTTTCTTCTTTAGCTGTGGGATGCTGGCAGTGGCTCATTGCTGCAGGACCTGCAGGCTGATCAACCTATTTTGGACATCTGCCCATTTGAGGTGAACCATAGCAGCTACCTGGCTACCTTAACAGAGAAGGTGGTCCACATCTATAGGTGGCAGTGACCATGGTCTGGAAACCTTTTAGGCAAGCTGCTGATAAACTTCAGATGTTTGCTAGCACCTAACAGTCCTGAGCAGGATCCCTGCATTTTGCCTGCATCCTAGAACTTTTGGGATCATGAGTCATTTGAATTATGATTTTAGAGTCCAGTTGACCAAGACACTACTGTGTATCTGCTGTGGCTACCAAAAGTAAGTGACTGGTACTCCATCTACATTATCCATTTCTCGTGTATAAAGCCTTCATGACTCTCTGTTGGGAATCTTTATTTCATCTGAAGCAATCATTTAGGATATGAGTGGGCACCAAGCATTTTCTGGAGGATATATGACACCCCACCTGAGTGGTCTTGCCACTTGCGCTTTGGGAAAGCTGTTTGCATCCTTGAAGTGACTGATCATCTTGATGCTGATTTGATGCAGCCTGTATGCAAAAGAGTCTTCCTCAGTTGAACACAAGAGGGCACTGTAGAACCTTGTGTCAGATTAGATTTTTTTGTTTGTTTGTTTGTTTTTTTTTTTTTTTTGGTTTTTGGACGGGGCTGGGTTTGAACCTGCCACCTCTGGCATATGGGACCGGCGCCCTACCCCTTTGAGCCACAGATGCCGTCCTTTATTTCTGATCTTGAAGGCTGATAACCTCTTAGTAACTTGGTCTCATCCCCACAGTAGTGTGTAGTAGAGCACATTTGGTGTACTTTGTGTCAGCAACATTTGTGTTCTAAGGACAGGGTGCTGGGACTTTTGCAGGCCCTGTGATAGAGGCAGTTGATGAACTAGAGATCCTTTGCTAATCCTAAGGACATTAAGTTTGTCATGAAATCTATGGAAAGAGACCATTTGTTTGAACAGTGCAGAATGCTAGTTTTTCTAGCCATTTTAGGATCTCAGGATTCGTTTTATCTAAAACAGTGCTTTAAAGACCATTCCTTTTACCTCCTGTTAGGAAAAGATGAGTGATATGTGGAGTGTTTGCTTGAGTCTCCCTTACTGTCAGAGATCAAGAGCATGGATTAAGAGAACTTTAAAAAGAAGTTGTTTGTGTTGCCATTGACAACAGAAAGAGGACTCATGTCCTCCGTTTTGAGAGAATAAAGCCAATCTCTTGGAGTGAGGGGGCTGCTGTTAAGTGTGTTTGTAATTCTCAATTAGAAGCTTCCCCATGTGAAAATGATGTGATTCCATGTTTCTCTGATTTGCCTCCTTAACCTTTTCTGACAATGTTAGTAAAATTCCTAGGAATAATGGAGACCTCTGTGAATGATAGGGAGGTACCCACCAACTTTCATTCCACGTCACGTCTTGAATTGTCCGACACTGAGGGCAGCAGTTCCCTCCAGTAGAGAGCTCAATTTTTATTTTTCTGTTTTGTCTTGGGCCACTCTGGCAAATCACTGTCCGCAACAGACCATGCTTCAGGGTGTAGGCAGGACCAGGGTGGTTAACAGCATGTTTTTTTTTAAATAATTGTCAGAGAAATGTTACTATTTTTATTATAAAACACTTAGGACCTGTCATCTCCTGAGCAGTTCCTAGGATCTTTCTTTCCAGCAAGGGCTTGTTGCTGTAGATTTCCCCAAACTTCCAAGTTCCAGTTGTGCCTTTTAATGACCCTTTTTTATTTGAGGATGTCTTTTTTAAAAGCCAGCTTCCAGGGCCTAGGGAAAATACTCTTTCCCCAGGGGGGAAGTACTCCTTTTGATATGTTGATGATTAAGAGTGGCTGCCCAGGCCCAGAGCTTCAGTGGCTAAACAGGATTAGAACTCATCTGGCTTCAGCAGATTGCCACTGAGGGGACACAAGGGGTCAGGCCCTGGCTGCCTTTGTCTTTGGGTGCCTGTGGCACAAAGGAGTAAAGCACTGGCCCCATATGCCAGAGGTGGTAGGTTCAAACCCAGTCCCCGGCCAAAACTGCAAAAGGAAAAAAAAAAAAGAACCTGTCTTGGGGCCTGGGTGGGGTTAGGATTTTACTTGCTTTGAAAGTACACTCAACTGATGATGATTGATTCCCTTAAGATAGTGGTTCTCAACCTTCCTAATGCCATGGCCCTTTAATACAGTTCCTGTGGGTTGCGACCCACAGGTTGAGAACCGCTGCCCTAAGAGTAGGAACCAAGACTACCGGAGAAGTTGGGTGAATCCTGTCTTGCCAATTCTTACATTCCTATAAAATTTGGGTGTTTTTGGAAGCATATTCATGTGATTGTAACTGATTTCTCTAAATTGAAAAAAACTTGTCCCCAGCCTCTAGGTTCCTGGGCATGACCAGGCTTTCTGACCCCTTTCCCCATGTTTTTCCTCACTCCTACCTCTAAAAGCTTTTTTGCCAGGATTGGAGTTAGGCAATCAAAATATTTTGTCATTATATGAATCTGTGCACCTGCTTTGAGAACAGGGCAATGTGATCTATGTTTGTGTTCTATGTTTTAATATTTCTATTTTATGTTTTACTATTAATATGAAAATAAAGAATTTGCCTTGTGTAACAACTTCTAGTGTCTTTTGTCTCTTTGACTTCTAGAGTCAGGAACATGTCTGGTCCTTGGGAGAGGAGCATCACAGCCTTGTAGATTACTGCATTTCAAACTGATGAGATGGTTGAGCCTTTAACTGGCAATTTTATTTTGCTGTTGCTAATGAACAGCTGTGTTTTTGCCTCTTAAGAACCTTCCCCCACCCCCACCCCAACTCTCCCCCACCCCCCAACCCCCACCCCCAGCGGCGCCTGTGGCTCAGTCGGTAAGGCGCCAGCCCCATATACCGAGGGTGGCAGGTTCAAACCCGGCCCCGGCCAAACTGCAACCAAAAAATAGCCGGGGGCGGCGCCTGTGGCTCAGTGAGTAGGGCGCCGGCCCCATAATGCCGAAGGTGGCGGGTTCAAACCCAGCCCCGGCCAAACTGCAACAAAAAAACAGCCGGGCGTTGTGGCGGGCGCCTGTAGTCCCAGCTATTCCGGAGGCTGAGGCAAGAGAATCGCTTAAGCCCAGGAGTTGGAGGTTGCTGTGAGCCATGTGACGCCACGGCACTCTACCAAGGGCGGGTTTGAATCCAGTCCTGGCCCGTCAAACAACTATGACAGCTGCAACCAAAAAATAGCCAGGCATTGTTGGGGGTGCCTGTAGTCCCAGCTACTTGGGAGGCGGAGGCAGGAGAATCGCTTGAGCCCAGGAGTTGGAGGTTGGTGTGACCTGTGATGCCATGGCACTCTACCCAGGGTGACAGCTTGAGGCTCTGTCTCAAAAAAAAAAAAAACACAGCCGAGCCCATCATCAGATGCATGTGTTGAAGTGGGGGCCAGGAGCCTAGAAGGAAAGACGCTGCAACAGAGTTATTCCCTCAGTCCCTCTCCAAAGAGACTCATGGCCATTTACTTGGGTGACTGTACACTAGTGAAAGGGAAATAACCAGATATTTTGAGGACTGTTGAACACAGAGTTAAAGTTTACATTGATATCAGAGGACTAAAGCATCTTTATAGCTCCACCTATGGGACCAGTTAATAATTAATTCCTGGCTAAACTGTGGCTCTGTGTGATCCCACCAGATGGGCAGACCCCCCCCATCCCCATTGATTTCCAGTGCTCAAATATGTAACTGGAAATGACCTGGAGTACCCCCATTTTGTATTTTTTTTTTTTTTTTTTGAAACAGAGTTTGACTTGCCCCAGGCAAAAGTTCCCCGGTGTGTGCCTAGCTCACTGCAACCTCAAACTCTTACTTAGGCTTAAGTGATTCTTTCTGCAACTATAGGCTACAATGCCCAGCTAATTTATTTTTATTTTTATTTATTTATTTATGTATTTATTTATTTATTTATTTTTAGAGACAGAATTTCAGGATCCTGGGAAGAGAGTAAGTGGCATCATAGCTCACAGCAACCTACAACTCTTGGGCTCAAGTGATCATCTCGACTCAGTTTTTCTATTTTTAGTAGAGACAGGGTTTCACTTTTTGCTCAGGCTGGTCTCAAACCTGTGAGCTTGAGCTATCCACCCACTTCGGCCTCCTAGAGTGCTAGAATTACAGGTGTGAGGCATTGTGCCTGGCCTTTATTGTTTTTATTTTTAGTAGAGACTACCTCTTGTTCTTCTCTTGTTCAGGCTGGTTTTAAAATTCTAAGCTCAAAGGATCCTCTTGCCTTGGCCTCCGAAGAGTACTAAGATTACAGGCATGACCCACTATGCCCAGCCTAAATTTGTATTTCTTATCTGTGGGGTAGGAAATGGCAGGAAAGCCCAAATGTAAACCTTTGAAACTGCTCCTAAACTTGGTGGGTGCAGTGGCTCACACCTGTAATCCCAACACTTGATGAGGGTGAGGTAGAAGTATTGCTTGAGGCCAGGAGTTTCAGACCAGCCTCAGAAATACAGGGAGACCCTGTCTCTACAAAAAATTTAAAAAATCAACTAAGTGTGTCAAGAGTTCAGAGGTCATTATAAAAAAAAATTTAGCGGGCGGCGCCTGTGGCTCAGTGAGTAGGGCGCCAGCCCCATGTGCCGAGGGTGGCGGGTTCGAACCCAGCCCCGGCCAAACTGCAACCAAAAAATGGCCGGGCGTTGTGGCGGGCGCCTGTGGTCCCAGCTGCTCAGGAGGCTGAGGCAGGAGAATCGCGTAAGCCCAAGAGTTAAGAGGTTGCTGTGAGCCGTGTGACGCCACGGCACTCTACCCGAGGGCGGTACAGTGAGACTCTGTCTCTACAAAAAAAAAAAAAAATTTTAGCTGGGGGCGGTGCCTGTTGTTCAGTGGGTAGGGCCCCAGCCACATACACCGAGGCTGGTGGGTTCGAACCTGGCCCAGGCCAGCTAAAATAACAATGACAACTGCAACAACAACAACAACGACAAAAACAGCTGGGCGTTGTGGTGGGTGCCTGTAGTCCCAGCTACTTGGAAGGCTGAGGCAAAATAATTGCTTAGGTTCAGGAGTTTGGGGTTGCTGTGAGCTGTGAGGCATGGCACTCTATCCAGGACAACAGCTTGAGACTGTCTCAAAAAAATAAGTAAAATAAAAATAAAAAAATTTAACTGGGGCTCGGCACCTGTGGCTCAAGTAGCTAGGGCACCAGCCACATACACCTGAGCTGGTGAGTTCAAATACAGCCCGGGCCCGCCAAAGAACAATGACAGCTGCAACCAAAAAATGGCCAGGCATTGTGGCCGCGCCTGTAGTCCCAGCTACTTGGGAGGCAGAAGCAGGAGAATCGCTTGAGCCCAGGAGTTTGAGGTTGCTGTGAGCTGTGATGCCACTGCACTCTACCCAGGGTGACAAAGTGAGACTTTGTCTCAAATAAATATATGAGACAAGGTCTTGTTTTTGCCCAGACTGGAGTGCAGTGACATCATCATACCTTAACTGTAGTTTCCAATTCTTGGGCTCAACAGATCCTCTGGCCTCAGGCTCCCAATTAGCTAGGGATACAGGTGCACACCACCATGTTTGGCTAATTATTTTTATGATTTTGTAGGGAGAGGGTCTTGTTATATTGTCCATGCCAGTCTTCAACTCGGGCTGAAGAGGTCCTCTTGCCTCAGCCTCCCAAGTATCTGGGAGTATAGGCGCCCGCCACAACCCCTAGCTATTTTTTAGAGATAGGGTCTCTTGCTCAGGCTGGTCTTGAACTCCTAAGCTCACGCGATCCACCCACCTTGGTCTCCCAGAGTGCTAGGATTACAGGCGTGAGCCACTGGGCCTGGCCTTTCCTTTTTTTTTTTTTTTTTTTTTGTGTGTGTGTGATTTTTTTTTGGCTTGGGCTGGGTTTGAACCCGCCACCTCCGGCATATGGGACTGGCGCCCTACTCCTTGAGCCACAGGCGCCGCCCTGCCTTTTCTTTTCTTAAGACAAGGTCTTGCTCTGTTGCCCAGGCTAGGGTACAGTGGCATCCTCATGGCTCACTACAGCCTCTACCTTTGGGTTAAAGGGATCATCCTGCCTCTGCTTCCTAAGTAGCTGGGACTACAGGTGTATACCACCGTAGTTTTGTTTTTTTAAAGAGTTTTTGTTTTTGTTTTTTGTTTTTTTTTTTGGTTTTTGGCCGGGGCTAGGTTTGAACCCGCCACCTCTGGCATATGGGACCAGCGCCCTACTCCCTGAGCCACAGGTGCCGCCCTTGTTTTGTTTTTTTTAAAGAGTTTTTGTTTGGGCGGCGCCTATGGCTCAGCGGGTGGGGTGCCGGCCCCATATGCCGAGGGTGGCGGGTTCAAACCCAGCCCCAGCCAAACTGCAACAAAAAAATAGCCGGGCATTGTGGCTGGCGCCTGTAGTCCCAGCTACTTGGGAGGCTGAGTCAAGAGAATTGCCTAAGCCCAAGGATTTGGAGGTTGCTGTGAGCTGTGTGACGCCACGGCACTCTACCAAGGGCGATCAGGTGAGACTCTGCTCTACAAAAAAAAAAAAAAAAGAGTTTTTGTTTTGTTTTGTTTTTTAAAGAGATGGAGTCTTGGGTGGTGCCTGTGGCTTAACGGAGGATCAAGAAACAAAGGGCACACCTAAACAAGAGTACTAAAAATAAAAAATAAAAATAAACCTACAGCTGGGACAATGCTCACGCCTGTAATCCTAACACTTTGGGAAGCTGGGGTTGGGTGATCCCTTGCGCTCAGCATTTCGAGACCAGCCTGAGCAAGAATGAGATCCCATCTCTAGTAAAAATACAAAAACTAGCCAGGCATTATGGCAGGTGCCTTTAGTCCCAGCTACTTAGGAGGCTGAAACAAGTGGATTGCTTAAGCCCAAGAGTTTGCAGTTATGAGCTATAATGCCAAGGCACTCTACCAAGGGCAACAATGTAAGACTGTCTCAAAAAAAGACACAAACAGGCGCGGCGCCTCTAGTATAGTGGTTATGGCGCTGGCCACATGCATCAAGGGTTGAGGGCTTGAACCCAGCCTGGGCCTGCTAAACAACAATGACAACTACAACATAGCCAGGCGTTGTGGCAGGTGCCTGTAGTCCCAGCTACTTCAGAGGCTGAAGCAAGAGAATTGCTTAAGCCAGTGGTTCTCAACCTTACTCTTTTTTTTTTTTTTGTAGAGACAGAGTTTCACTTTATGGCCCTTGGTAGAGTGCCATGGCATCATACAGCTCACAGCAACCTCCAACTCCTGGGCTTAAGCGATTCTCTTGCCTCAGCCTCCCGAGTAGCTGGGACTATAGGCGCCTGCCACAACGCCCGGCTATTTTTTGGTTGCAGTTCAGCCAGGGCCGGGTTTGAACCTGCCACCCTCGGCAGACGGGGCTGGCGCCTTACTGACTGAGCCACAGGCGCCACCCCGGTTCTCAACCTTCCTAATGTCAAGAACCTTTAATACAGTCCAAAGGGGTCACAACCCACAGGTTGAGAACCACTAGCTTAAGCCCAAGAGTTTGAGGTTGCTGTGAGCTATGATGCTATGGCACTCTACCCAGGGCGTCATAGTGAGACTGTCTCAAAAAAAAAAAAAGATGGGGCAGTGCCTGTGGCTCAAAGGAGTAGGGCGCCGGCCCCATATGCCAGATATGGTGGGTTCAAACCCAGCCTTGACCAAAAAAAAAAAAAAAAGACAAACACAAAGGGTACAATAAATGATACAATGAGTTTCATCTCAGTCATCCACATGCCATCCAAATTCCTTGTGAGCTGGGGCCATACCCTGTTGGCTAGCACTAGAAGCACCCAGGAGGCTGGAGTAATACTGGCATGCATCACCACAGGATCAACTTGGACAAATATCACCCAGGTTACTTCGGGAAAGTTGGTATGAGGCACTACCACTTATAGAGGAAGTAGAGATTCTGCCCAAATTCCAATCTTAATATATTTAAATGAGTAAATGCTGCCTAAATCAAGACAGCTCCCATCATTGATGTGGTGGGATCGAGCCACTATAAAGTTTGGGGAAAGAGAAACTTCCCATTCAGCCTGTCATCATGAAGACCAAATTGCTTAGCAGAAAAGTTGAGGAAAAATAGGGCAAGAGGTGGCCTGAGTTTTGGAGGCTTGAAGCCACATGCAGTAAAGTTCATTAAATGCTTAAAAAAAAAAAAAAAACAATGCTTGGGTGGTGCCTGTGGCTCAAGGAGTAGGGCGCTGGTCCCATATGCCAGAGGTGGTGGGTTCAAACCTAGCCCCGGCCAAAAACGAAAAAAAAAAAAAAAAAAAAAAAAAAACGATGCTTTAAAAAGAAAAGAATTCCTGGCTAAGGCACCAGACACCAGACATACACCAGAGCTGGTGGGTTTGAACCCAGCCCAGGCCTGCCAAACAACAACTACAATCAAAAACTAGCTGGGTGTTGTGGGGGCACCTATAGTCCCAGCTACTCCAGAGGCTGAGGGAAGAGAATCGCTTAAGCCCAAGAGTTTGAGGTTTGCTGTAAGCTGTGACACCACAGTACTTTACCAAGGGCAACATAGTGAGACTCTCTCTCTCAAAAAAAAGAATTCCTAGTTTCTGGTAGAGATAGTATTTTGTTTTATTTTTCTTTTTTGAGATAGACTCTCACTATGTCACTGTCAGTAGAGTGTGTGGCGTCAAAGCTCACAGCAACCTTCAGCTCTTGGGCTTAGTTGATTCTCTTGCCTCAGCCTCCAGAGTAGCTGGGACCACAGGTGCCCGCCACAATGCCTGGCTATTTTTTTTGTTACAGTTTGGCCGGGTGGGTTCAAACGCACTACCCTCAGTATATGGGGCTGGCACCCAAATCACTGAGCCACAGGCACCGCCCCAGAGATAGTGTATTTTAATTGAAAATTCAATGAAGGCTGGAGACCTGAGTGGGTCAAGTTGTCTTTCTGTAAGGCCTAGGCTTGCCTGAAATGGCCTGAGTTGGCCACGTTCCCAGATTTCTCTCAGTTTTTTGATTCTTGGTCACCGTTTCAAGATAAGCACATATACTCCTCCCTATCTTCAAAGGCAATCTGTGGCTACAATAGGGTTTCCTCAATGCAGGCTGAAAGATAGGCAAGTGCTGGCTTCTCTGAGATCATCAATTTCCAGCCTTAAACTGGCTTTAAATAATCTCCCACTGTTGTCTGAAGACATGCAGACCAAGCATTGACAATTAATGGACCCTAGTGACTTCTCAAGGAGTTCTGATGTCTCTAGCGGGCCTGTCTGAACTAATCTATGTCATATGCTTACTAGAGAATATGTACATTTATCTGGCCTACCTTAAGCAGCCCCAGGATTATGGTTTTTTGGGGGTTTTTTTTTGAGACAGAGCCTCAAGCTGTCACCCTAGGTAGAGTGCTGTAGCATCACAGCTCACAGCAACCTCCAACTCCTGCACTCAAGCAATTCTCCTGCCTCCGCCTCTCAAGTAGCTGGGATTACAGGCGCCTGCCATAACTCCCGGCTATTTTTTTGGTTGCAGTGGTCGTTGTTTGGCGGGCCGGGCTGGATTCGAACCCGCCAGCTCAGATGTATGTGGCTGGTGCCTTAGCTGCTTGAGCCACAGGCACTGAGCCAGAATTATGTTAATGGCAGTAGTGAGGGATAGGTGTTGGTGGAGGTGCCAACATGCTGTCAGTCCCCTAGAGGCCTGGGGTCAGCTACCATGGGCAGTTTGTACCCACAGCATAATTTTAGAGTCGGAGTCTCCTGGCCGGGTTTCTGAGTCTCCATCTGATTTCTCAGGTTCTACTTGTGACTGATCTAACCTAAGGAAAGGGAGGGACACTAGTGTGGGGTGCATACCATTCTGCTGAAGATGTTGCATGCAGGTCAGCAAGAACAGTCACTGACAAACGGACTTAACCTGAGTCCCTCAAAGATGATTTTTAATTGTTATTATTATTTTTGCCTTAAACATAAGTCTAAGATCTGGCTTTAGCTTTAGGACTCACACACGAAGGGCTTCGCCAGTTTATTAATAATATTGCTTGTAACTTTTTGAGTTCCATATTGTGGGACAGCATTTGCCTCATTTCTAATTTAAAAAAATTATACTTTCTATCTGAGCTGTTGCCCAGTCCGCCGAAGAGCAAGGATTTTAACCCTGGTTTTTTCGTACCCTGAACCTGTGCCTCGGTCTCTGGGTAAGAAAGACTTTTGAGGGGAGTGGAAGGAAAGTGGGAGAAATGCAAAAAGAGGCTCTCAGATTCCGGAATACGCCTGGTCGCGTAAAGCTCACCTCTACACATAAAGTTTTGTTTTCCAAGTCATTGAATCGGCGACATAGTCTACCGGCCATCTTAGTTGTGGCAACCCTAAGTCTTTTGAGTTTTTTTTCTTCTGTGACGACAACCAAGAGAATTAGACAAAGCCGCCCTGCCCGAGCTTTTGGAGGAACCCAGCAATTCCCCGGGTGAGGAGTGCCGCTCTCCCGCCCCCAGGTCCAGGGTGTGGGCCCTTGCGAGTTCCGCCTCCTTCCTTGACCGGCGCTCGGCTAGCGGGTCGGCGCGGGTCGGGGAGGGGCTTGGCTGGGCCCCCGCCGGGCCCCGCCCCTCGACCCCGCCCCTCATTTAAATACGCGGCGCCGGCGGGTGCGACGAGCTCGCCGCGGACCCAAGATGGCGGCGTGTGGACGTGTACGGAGGATGTTCCGCTTGTCGGCGGCGCTGCAGCTACTGCTGCTCGCCGCGGCCGGGGCCCAGAAACTCCCAGGCCAGGGCGGCCACGGCCAGGGCCCAGGGCCCAACTTTCCGTCTTTTGTAGGGCCGGCTGCAGGCGGCGGCCCGGCGGGTCAGCAGCTGCTCCAGCTGCCTCAGTCATCGCAGCTTCAGCAGCAGCAGCAACAACAGCAGCCGCCTCAGCCGCCGCAGCCGCCTTTCCCGGCGGGTGGGCCTTCGGCCCGGCGGGGAGGAGCGGGGCCCGGAGGGGCTGGCGGGGGCTGGAAGCTGGCGGAGGAAGAGTCCTGCAGGGAGGACGTGACCCGTGTGTGTCCCAAGCATACCTGGAGCAACAACCTAGCGGTGCTCGAGTGCCTGCAAGACGTGAGGGAGGTGAGGAGGTGGGAACGGAATCGGGAGGGCAGGCCTAGTGCGGGCGCGAGGGTGTCGCCGGCCTTGGAAGCTGCTGACGCTGGTCTGCTGCTGCTTTGCTTCTTGGGCTTCTGTGGTGCCCTCGCTCCTTCTCTCCCAGAACCTCACTCTCTGGTGCATCCAGGGACGAGAACCCCCAACCCCTACCTTTCCTTCCAGGCCCTTATTTACTCTCCCTGTTAACCGGGATCTGGGACGATACCTTGGCTCCTGGCCGCTATCCGCCAAGGCCCAGAGCGTGTTTTGGTTTGCTCCTGTCTTTTGTGTGATGCTCTATGCAGACTGGCTCCTCGCTGAGAACAGTTTAGGATTTTGCCATCAGTTTCGACTCAGAGAATTTGTAGCAAATCATTTAAACGTAAAAAATGGTCGGACGTACTTAAGCTATTGAAGAATGATCTGCTGTTTGGTTAGGTAACTTGGGTTCTATTCCGATGTGTCTTGTGGTCAGCTGCAGAATTAACTGCCTTTTAACCCATTCTTTTGTAATTTGCAAATCCCTATTGTTTAACTGGTGCTAAAACTAATACATGCTTCTTTTCTCCTTCATTTCCTTTGGTTAGTTTGTAGTGAAACTCATGTTTAAGGTATTAACTCCAATTAACTTGGAGTCCCAGAGCTTGAAAACTTAGGGCAGCATTTGAAGCTGGTTTGTGATTATTGTGGGTTTTTGTCTTTCTGGGGTCTAAATATGATATTAACAGTACCTTTAAAAACAAACCTCTTAATTCGGGTGGTGCCTGTGGCTCAGGGAGTAGGGCGCCAGCCCCATACACCGAGGGTGGCAGGTTCAAACCCGGCCCCGGCCAAACTGCAACAAAAATAGCTTGGTAGTCCCAGGTACTCTGGAGGCTGAGGCAAGAGAGGCCTAAGCCCAAGAGCTGGAGGTTGCTGTGAGCTGTGATGCCACTGCACTTATTGGGGTCATAAAGTGAGAATCTGTTTCTAAAAAAAACAACAAAAAAGCTCTTAATTCCATAATGCATTATTCACAGTATTTCTTAATGAAATCTTGATTTGATGTTGCTCTGTGTGATTCAGTTAAGTGATAGTGATAATTTCTTCTCTAGATTTAATGCTGCACAAATAAGTGCCTTTTTTTTTTTTTTTTTTTGAGACAGAATCTCACTCTGTTGCCTTTGGTAGAGTCCTGTGGCGTCACAGCTCACAACAACTTCAAACTCCTGGGCTTAAGTGATTCTCTTGCCTCAGCCTCCCAAGTAGCTGGACTACAGGCGCCTGCCACAACCCCTGGCTATTTTTTGGTTGTAGTTGTTTTTTAGTAGACCCTACCAGCTCTGGTCTATGTGGCTGGCGCCCTAGTTGCTGAACTACAGGCACTGAGCCAGATAAGTGCATATTTGACAATTCTCAAAGTTTGGAAGCAAACACGATAGTAATGCTTTTTTAAAAGATGTAGGTATAGAGAATTAGCCTCAAAGGTTGACAAGTAGAATGAAGCTGCTGCTGTTTCTTTTGAGAAATCGTATTGTTAGAATTGTCTTAACACGTTCAAGACCATAGAAGACCTCTGGTTTGTAGAAATCTGCTACTCTTGGCAGTCTTCTCCCTTTAATGCCACTGTGGCATTTGCTCTACTGTTCTATACAAAAGTAATTTAGAAGAGGAAAAGTCATACATAATCAGGAAAAAGAAAGGATGTTTCCAGAGCCACTAGAAATGTGAGGACTACATTACTTTTCATCTATACCTTGAAGACTAGAAAGATAATCTGTGGTTATCCCTTGTTTTTCGTCTGTCTACTAAATAAATACATCTAGCATTTTTTTTTTTTTTTTTTTTTTTTTTTTGAGACAGTCTCACTTTGTTGCTCTGGGTAGAGTACCTTGGCATCATCATAGCTCAACTTTATACTCCTCCTCTCAGCCGATGCTCTTGCCTCACCCTCCCAAGTAGCTGGGACTACGGGTGCTTACCACTATGCCTAGCTGATTAGCTGATTTGTTTCCTATCTTTAGTAGAGGGGGGGAGGTCTTGTTCTGTTTTTTTTTTTTGGAGACATAGCCTCAAGCTTTCGCCCTGGGTAGAGTGCTGTGGCCATCATAGCTCACAGCAACCTACTCCTGGGCTCAAGTGATTCTCTTGCCTCAGCTTCTCAAGTAGCTGGGACTACAGGCGCCCGCCACAACACACGGCTATTTTTTGGTTGCAGCCATCGTTGTTTGGCGGGCCTGGGCTGGATTCGAACCCGCCAGCTCAGGTGTATGTGGCTGGCGCCTTAACCACTTGAGCCACAGGCGCCATTTCCGGGGTGTGGGGGGTCTTGTTCTTGCTCTTGCTCAGTCTGGTCTGGAAGTCCTGAGCTTAAGTGATCCTCTGGCTTAAGCCTCACAGCGTTACTAGGATTATAGGCATGAACTACCACACCTCGCCACATCTAAGATTCTTTTTTTTTTTTTTTAATTTTTAATTTCAGCTTGCTTGTTCATTCTTCTTCGTTTGAAGTACTCTTTCTTTTTGTTCATTTTCTTCTTCCTCTGGCGGTACTCTTTCCCATTGCCTTCCCAGTAGCTGGGATTACAGACGCCCACCACAACGTCTGGCTGTTTTTGATGTTGTTAGTAGAGATGGGGTCTTAGTCTGGCTCACTGATGCTCATACTGGTATCGAACCTTTGAGCTCAGACAATCCACCCGCCTCGGCCTCCCACAGTGCTGGGACTACAGGCGTGAGCCGCCATGCTCGACCACACATCTAAGATTCTTAATTATCAAACTTTTTGGAATTTTCTATTTGGTCTTGGAAGATACATAATAATGTTTTTCCTTAAACTATGATCCTAATGTTGGTGATCATACACATTGTTAGTGGTTTGTGCAGAAGAAGGATTTTATTAGGGAAAATGTCTAAAAGTGGCCCATTCAAAGAGTACATGCCTCTCTTTTAATGTGAATTAGGCACATTTGGAAAACTTCACTTACAGGAGGTGGTTTTATGTGCCAGAGGACCAAAAATGTCATGTAAATTGGAAAGACAGGGATTTTTTCTTTTATTGGGGGGCTTCAAATTTTCAATTTAATTTATTCTCTTCCAATTATATATATAGAAATACTGAAAGAAAAGTCTGAAAACCTGTATATATTCTTCAGGAGGAGGAGTTGTTATTTATTTATGTATTTTCAGCACAATAGTATACCAGTGGAATTAGTTTTAAACTTGTGAGTTTTTTCCTTAAAGGCAGCAAAAGGAAATTTTATTATACTTAGTTTCAGAATTAATTAAATCTTAACTTACGTGTTTAAAAAAGTGTAACTCAAAGAGGTAAGCAAGCTTGCTAGGCACATTTGAAGAGAAATATATTGAACAAGGTCTTGTCACCTGGGCTAGATTGCAGTGGCTTCATCATAGCTCACAGCAACCTAAAACTCCTTGGCTCAAGTGATCCTCCTGATTCAGCCACCCAAGTAGCTCGGGCTATAGGTGCACATCACTACTCCCAACCAATTTCTTTTCTTTTTTATTAGACAGACTCCGCATGTCGCCCTCAGTAGAGTGCTGTAATGTCACTGCTCACCGCAACCTCAAACTCTTGGGCTTAAGGAATTCTCTTGCCTCAGCCTCCCAAGTAGCTGGGACTACAGGTGCCCACCACAACTCCTGGCTATATTTATTACAGTTATCATTGTTGTTTAGCAGGTTGGGGCCAGGCTCGAATCTATCAGCCTCAGTGCATGTGGCCGGTGCTGTAACCACTGTGCTATGGGTGCTGAGACCACCCAGCCAATTTATTTTTTTATATAGATATACATATATATATATATATTTTTTTTTTTTTTTTGTAGAGACAGAGTCTCACTGTACCGCCCCTGGGTAGAGTGCTGTGGCATCACACGGCTCACAGCAACCTCTAACTCTTGGGCTTACGCGATTCTCCTGCCTCATCCTCCCAAGCAGCTGGGACCACAGGCGCCCGCCACAACGCCCGGCTATTTTTTTGTTGCAGTTTGGCCGGGGCTGGGTTTGAACCCGCCACCCTCTGCATATGGAGCCAGCGCCCTACTCACTGAGCCACAGGCGCCGCCCTTTTTTTTTTAATGTCAGATGGATACTGTGCTGACGTCAGAACAAGATTTGTGGGAGGCATGTCTCATGCATGCGCATGAAAACTCAATCGTCATGTTTATGAACTACAGAAGGATTTTATATTTTTTTGTAGAGACATGGTCTTGCTATATATTGCCCAACTTGGTCTCAAACTTCTGGACCCAAGCAGTCCTCTCACCTTGCCCTCCCAAAGAGCTGGGATTACAGCTATGCGCCACTGTGCCTGGCCTGGTTTCTTAAAAGTTTGTGATATTCATCGTTTTTCTTACATAGAAGTAGAGAGAGTGGTGTAATGAGTTCCTGGGTTTCTTTACTCAGCTTCAACTATCCTTTTATTTTGGGGGCACAGAAGTTGGGAGAGTGGCATATTTTAAAGCAAATCCCAAATACCATATCATTTTACTCAAATACTTCATTATATGTCTGTGATAAATACTTCAAAAACCCAAAACAAGGACCTGAGTGTTATTTTTTAGTATTTAAATGAATCATGAAATATTTCTTCAAAATTTCTTGGTGCCTTCTCTTGATATATCAGTTTCAGATTATAAATTTGTGCGGCACTATCTAAGCTATGCACAGAGTGAATGGTTTATAAATATTTGTTAAGATAGACTATTTGGGGTTTTGAATAGGAATTAATATTTCAGTGTTTTAAACCATAAACTCACTTTAAAACTCATAGGTGTACATTTTTATAACTGTTACTAACCGTTCACTTAATTATATCTGAGATAGTGGACCACACTTTTTCTATCTCATTTAATACTCTCGATAATCCTGTGAGGTAGATAGTGTTACTATATTAGCTGAGAAAGTCTCAGAGAGCTAAAATAACTTGTATAACATTATATCCTAAGATATAGAGCTAGTCCTCTTGAACTTCAAAGACCATATTCTTTGCAATCCACCATGAGTGTTTCCACCTGGGGAAATTAGTATGTGACTGTTGAGAATACCACAGGTTTATAAATGGACACAAAATGGGAAGGATCATCTAGAATTAGAATCCTCCTTTTTTCATTCTCAAGAACAATCGAGTAGTAACATCTCCTATGAATTGAAGTATTGTAGATTTTTTTCAGGCAGACGGGCTGGCATTATCAGACACAGCTAATTTAATTACTAGTCTGAGTCCATTGTGAACAGTTTCCATTTTTTTAAAGAGTTTCAAATTTCAATTTACCTTAAGCAGGATATGTACTAGTACAATGGAAGCGTTTAGTTATATTTTTATGCTGTTTGTATTTAATCCATGGAGCAACACAAAAAGCAAACTGAGACTAGAGCTGACACTGTCATTACCCAGCTGGCAGTGGGCATGTCATTTTATCATCTGAGTCTCAGTCTTTATGTGTTAAATGAGAAATGAGAAGTTTGGTAATAGTACAATTTCGAGAGCTCTAACCTATATGAGTCATTTCCTGTATAGAGTATATATTCTTTATATGTATCTATATGGTTTCTGGGATTATTGTGTACCATCTCCTGATTCCATATTCATTCATGGAGGGCACCAGTTATAATAATACAAACAGCAATTAATCCAAACATTGTTTCACTTTAGGATATATTATATTATTATTTTCTTTTTTTTTTTTTTGAGACAGAGCTGCAAGCTGTCGCCCTGGGTAGAGTGCTGTGGCATCACAGCTTACAGCAACCTCCAACTCCTGGGCTTAAGTGATTCTCTTGCCTTAGCCTCCCAAGTAGCTGGGACTGCAGGTGCCCGCCATAATGCCCAGGTATTTTTTGGTTGCAGTTGTCATTGTTGTTTGGCAGGCCTGGGCTGCATTCGAACCCACCAGCTCTGGTGTATGTGGCTGGTGCCTTAGCTGCTTGAGCTACAAGCACTGAGCCAGGATATACTATGTTATGATTTTTGTTTGAGCTAATATGGAATTTCCTCCTAAGCTATCTCTCAGTGGTTGGAAGCAATCTAACCACATAATCAAATCATCATTGATCTTCTATTATGTACTTATTATTGTGGACGGACACTTCTACTTTAAGATATCACGGTTGCTTATAGTTGGTTTGATAAATGAGATTGTTGTGATCAAGAAGCCATTATAAAAGATGATGTTAATTGCTTGATGTCTTACACTGAATTATTTTAGAGCAGTGAAATAAAAAATTAGGATTTAGCCCTGTTTGGGCACCAAAAAAAAAAAAAAAAAATATATATATATATATATATTAGGATTTAGATGTGGATACCATTCTTAGCTTAAAAAATACTGTCAGCAGGCATGGTGGCTCACACCTGTAATCCTAGCACTCTGGGAGCCCAAGGCAGGTGGATCACTTGAGCTCATGAGTTCGAGACCAGCCTGAGCAAGAATGAGACCCTGTCTACTAAAAATGAAAAACTGAGGCAAGGCCAGGCTCAGTGGCTCACGCCTGTAATCCTAGCACTCTGGGAGGCCAAGGCAGGTTAATTGCTTGAGCTCACAAGTTCAAAACCAGCCTGAGCAAAATAGAGACCCGTCTCTACTAAAAATAGAAAAACTGAGGCAAGAGGATTGCTTGAGCCCAAGAGTTGGAGGTTGCTGTGAGCTATGATACCACAGCCCTCTATCCAGAGCAACAGCTTTGAGACTTTGTCTCAAAAAAACAACAAACTGAGGCAAGAGGATCACTTGAGCCCAAGAGCTTGAGCTTGTTGGGGGCTATGACACCATAGCTCTCTACCCAGGGCAAAAAAGTAAGACTCTGTCTCAAAAAAAGAAATAAATAAATAAAATAAATAAGATCACCTTATTTTTTTTAGGTAGCAAAAATACTGATTTATCCCTGTACTAAGTAATGATATACATGAATTCATGAGTTTGATGTGCTAGTTGTACTTTTCTTTTCTTTTTTTGCAGTTTTTGGCCGAGGCTGGGTTTGAACCCACTACCTCTGGCATATGGGGCCGAGGCCCTACTCCTTTGAGCCACAGGCACTGCCCCTAGTTGTACTTTTCTAATGCATATTAAAATGCAACTAAATGAGGCCAGGTTCAGTGGCTCCCACATAGAATCCTAGCACTCTAGGAAGCCGAGATGGGCAGATTGCTTGAGCTCAGGACCAGCCTGAGAAAGAGCAAGATCCCATCTCTAAAAATAGCCAGGCATTGTGGTAGGTGCTTGTAGTTCCAGTAACTTGGGAGACTGAGACAAGAGAATCATTGGAGCCCAAGAACTGTGAGCCGTGATGCCATGGCATTCTACCAAGGATGACAAAGTGAGACTCAGTCTCAAAAAAAAAAAAAGAATGCTGGCTCAGTGCCTGTGGCTCAAGTGGCTAAGGCGCCTACACCTGACCTGGCAGGTTCAAATCCAGCCCAGCCCGCCAAACAACAATGCTGGCTGCAACAAAAAAATAGCCGGGTGTGGTGGTGGGTGCCTGTAGTCCCAGCTACTTGGGAGGCGGAGGCAGGAGACTTGCTTGAGCCCAGGAGTTGGAGGTTGCTGTGAGCTGTGATGCCATGGCATTCTACCCAGGGCAACAGCTTGAGGCTCTGTCTCAAAAAAAAAAAAAAAAAAATGCAACTAAATATATGACCAATAAGATATACAATGCTAGCGTGTAACATCTGAAATCATCTTGTGTTATACCCCCCAAGAGCACATGTTTTGGAAAACACTAAGACTAGATTATCCCCAGCCTGAGGAAAAGCAAGACTTGTCTCTACTAAAAATAGAAAAAATTAGCTGGGTGTTGTGATAGGCACCTATAGTCCCAACTACTTGGGGGGCCACATCAAGAGGATTGCCTGAATCCAGGAGTTTGGGATTGCTGTGAGCTGGGCTGTCAACACAGGACTCCATTCCGGGCAACAGATTAGGTCTCAAAAAATTAGATTATCTCTTAAAAATTCTTCCACCTCTGGTGCTTCCTGATTTTGTGACCTGTGTGAATTCAAAACATGTGCAAGAGTTTTATAAACACAGGTGAAAGAGGAGACCGGCTGTGTTGCCTGAAGTATACAATTGGAGAATTTTTTCAGAGTCCAGATTATGAAGGGTCTTATATGCAACCGTGACTGATTCTCCAAGTAAAGTCCAGAAATGAGATGTGGTTTTATCCCAATCTAAGGTAAAAATATTGATACATTTGAGATAATTGAGGATTACCTGTAGAGTAGCATTGGCATTTACGGCAAATACTTAAGAAGTCTCTTGATGAGAGTGTTTTACAGTATATAGTTGCTTAATAATTCATTCTTCCATAGCAGGAAGTAAAATACTTGAACAGTCTAAAAGATAAAATGCTAGCTACATTTCTCCTAATGTGTTCAAAACAAATTTATTCGGCAAAAATCCCAGATGATTCTCCTATTTATGTGAGATACTTATATATTTTGAGAAGAGAAGAAGCAATTAAAATAGGCTGTCATGCAAATTATTTTTTCTTCCTTCAGCAAATATTTTTTAACTCCTACTATATACAAGACGCTGCTCAGTGTTAGAGGATACAGATAACAATAGGTAGCATTTAATCAGTTTTTTTCTCTGTGCCCTGTGCTTGGGTACCAGCGCTAGGGCATCAGATGATAAATAACATGTTTAAATGATAATTTGAATATATTGAGTCAAATAAAATACATTATTAAAATCAATTTTACAGTTTAAAAAATGTGAATACTAGAAAACATAAAATTACAGAAGTCCAGTAGAAGTGTGTGGTTCTCATTATACTTGTATTGGACAGCACTGATCTAGAAGAAAAAGGTCATCTTTTACTAAAAACTATAAGTTTTAAAGTGTAAGTTGCTATGAGAAAGATAAATGCTGTAGGCATATGGTAGAGGAAATGGTTGGGAAGATTCTTAAATTGGTGGTTCATATAATGAAATTCTTAATTTAGCTACTTTAAAATGCCACCTAATCTTGTAAATGGTTGGATCTCATCTTCAGCATACCTAATTTGTGAGTTATAAGGGGTGGTTTAGTTCCTTCAGCTGGAGAACAATGCTCTGATAAAACTGGAAGTCAGTAAATGACTCATCTTTATTTGGTTGAGTTAGATAAATTTGAAACCTAAGAAACAATCTCAAGAGATGGCCCTCGCTGCCAGAACTAGCCTTTGTATCTGCATTAAAATAGAGTGTGGAGGAACATGAAGTGTGGACTGGAATCTAAAAACAATGAATTTAGGGAACCAGGCATCCATATTCACTCAGCTTTTAATAATTTTACTGAAGTTAGAAAATCTTGTTAGACTCAGTGTGTAGTGTTTACATTACCTATTTGTTTAAAGATTCAATCAAATAACCTATAATTCTTTTTTTTTTTTTTTTTTTTTTTTGAGACAGAGCCTCAAGCTGTCGCCCTGGGTAGAGTGCTGTGGCATCACAGCTCACAATAACCTCCAACTCCTGGGCTCAAGCGATTCTCCTGCCTCTGCCTCCCAAGTAGCTGGGATTACAGGTGCCCGCCACAACACCTGGCTATTTTCTGGCTGCAGCCGTCATTGTTGTTTGGCGGGCCGGGGCTAGATTTGAACCCGCCAGCTCAGGTGTATGTGGCTGGCGCCTTAGCTGCTTGAGCCACAGGCGCCAAGCCATAACCTATAATTCTTTATAGTGAGAATCATAGTGAAAATGAGTGTTGGCTCCAATTCCTGGATCTATACACTTATAAAATAGAACAAACTCTTTTTTTTTTTTTTTTAAACAGAGGCACTCTGTAGCCCTGGGTAGAGTGCTCTGGCATCATAGCTCACAGCAACCTCCAACTCTTTGGCTCAAGTGATCCTCTTGCCTCAGTTTTTCTGTTTTGTTGTTTTTCCTTTTAGAGACAGAGTCTTACTTTATTACCCTCAGTAGAGTGCTGTAGCATCACAGCTCACAGCAACTTCCAACTCTTAGGCTTAGGTATTCTCTTGCTCAGCCTCCTGAATAGCTGGGACTGTAAGCGCCCACTACAACGCCTGGCTATTTTTTTTGTTGTTGTTGTCGTTGCAGTTTGGCTGGGGTGGGGTTTGAACTCGCCACCCTTGGTATATGGGGATGGCACCCTAGCCACAGGTGCCGCCCAGTTTTTCTGTTTTTCTATTTCTAGTAAAGATGGGGGGCCCCCCAGGGGGGGTAAAGGGTGTCCTTCGCTTTTGCTCAGGCTGGTTTCGAATTCCTGAGCTTAAGCAATCCACTCACCTTGGTTCTGACTCCCAGAGTGCTAGGATTACAGGCATGAGTCACTGCGCTTGGCCAGAATAAACCCTTAAAATGTTTTCATGTTCTTTTAAAAAAATAATAAGAGTGATATATATTTAAAATTTAAAATTGGGCGGTGCCTGTTGCTCAAAGGGGTAGGGCACCTGTCCCATATGCCAGAGGTGGCAGGTTCAAACCGAGCCCCAGCCAAAAACCACAAAAAAATTAATAAATAAATAAAGGGCAGCGCCTGTGGCTCAGTGGGTAGGGTGCCGGCCCCATATACCGAGGGTGGTGGGTTCAAACCCGGCCCCGGCCAAACTGCAATCAAACCCAGCCCCAGCCAAACTGCAACAACAAAGAAATAGCCGGGCATTGTGGCGAGCGCCTGTAGTCCCAGCTACTTGGGAGGCTGAAGCAAGAGAATCACCTAAGTCCAGGAGTTGGAGGTTGCTGTGAACTGTGTGACGCCACGCCACAGCACTGTACTGAGGGCGAAAAAGTGAGACTCTGTCTCCTCAAAAATAAATAAATAAAATAAAATTTAAAATCATACACAAGATAAATAATGAAGTGAAATGATGAGTAAAATTAAACACGACGGTGCGGATAAAAGTTCTAAATCATTTGAAATGCAAGTTAAAAAATTAAAGAATTTGTTAAAGAACACTCTAGTACCTAGGAAGGTTTCATTTGTAATTTAAGTCACTTATCAGTATCTCCAAAGTTCTTGCATTGGCCAGATGAGCTTTGTAATATGATAAACGACTCAAAGTGGGCAGTAACTTCAGGAGCAGAGGTGGATATAATATGGGAGAGTTTTATTTTTTTCTTTTGTTTTTTATTTTTTCTCTTTCTTTTTTTTATTTTTTAAATCGACAGATAATTGTACATATTTATGGATACATAGTGATGTTTCTGTTGACCTAAAAGGAAGAAGCTGAGGCAAAATTAATATAAGTAGAGAGTTTACTTGAGCCAAGTTTGAGGACTATAGCTTGGAACACAGGTTAAAGTTGCTCTGAATATACACTCCCTTTAGCAGCAGTTACAGTGTATTTTTACTATTTATTTATTTTATTTTTTTAAGAGATACTTATTTTGTCGCCCTCAGTTGAGTACTGTGGTGTCACAGCTCATAGCAACTTCCAGCTCTTGGGCTTAGGCAATTCTCTTGCTTCAACCTCCCAAGTAGCTGGGACTTCAGGTGCCTGCCACAATGCCTGGCTGTTTTTGTTGCAGTTTGGCCAGAGCCGGGTTCGAACCCTCCACCCTCCGTATGTGGGGCCAGCGCCCTACTCACTGAGCCACAGGCACCACCCCAGGATCTTTTTTTGAGACAGTCTCACTCTGTTGTCCCAGGCTAGAATGCCATGGCCTCGTAGTTCACAGCAACCTCAAACTCCTGGGCTGAAGAGAGCCTCTTGACTCAGCATCCCAAGTAGCTGGGACTACAGGTGTCCACTACAACACCCGGGTAGTTTTTCTATTTTTTATAGAGATGGGGTCTTGCTCTTGCTCAGGCTGGTCTCGAACTCCTGAGCTCAGGCAATCTACCCACCTCGGCCACCTCCCATGGTGCTAGGATTATAGGTGTGAGCCACCACTCCAGGTCCTGATAAAGGATCTTGCTCTGTCACCTGGGCTGGAGTATAGTGGTATCATCATAGCTCATTGAAACATCAAATTTCTGAGCTCCAGTAATCCTCCTGCCTGAGCCTCCTGAATAGCTGGGTCTATAGATGTATGCCACCATACCCAGTTAACTTTTTTTTTTTTTTTTGAGGCAGAGTCTCATTATGTCACCCTCGGTAGAGTGCTATGGCATTGTAGCTCATAGCAACCTCAAACTCCTGGGCTTAAGCGATTCTCTTGCCTCAGCCTCCCAAGTACCCGGGACTATCGGCGCCTGCCACAATGTCTGGCTATTTTTTTGTTGTTGTAGCTGTCATTGTTGTTTAGCGGCCCAGGCCGGGTTGGAACCCACCAGCCCCATGTATGTGGCTGGTGTCCTTCCCACTGAGCTATGGGCACCGAGCCCAGACTGGATAATTTATGTAGAAAAATTCATTATGTTCACAGATCTGGAGACTGGGCAGTGAAAGATTGAGGGCTGCATCCGGTGAGGGCCTTATTGCTGCATCATCTTGTTTATGCTGAAGGGAGGAGGGCAAGAGAGTGTGGGGAGTGAGCCTGTGTACAAAAAAGGAGTGAAACTCATCCTTTTATCAGGATCTTACTCCTTGAGATAAGAAGATTTTTCAGTTTTTGAGGGCAGGGCTTTTATGTCCTAATTATCTCTTTAAGACCCCACCTCTAAACACTTGTGCATTTAGGATTAAGTTTCCAACACATCAACTTTAGGAGACACATCCAAACCATAGCAACCATTTACTGAGCACACATCTAGTCTGTATGAAATAAAAATCTGAAAAGAAGCTCGGCGCCTGTGGCTCAAGCGGCTAAGGCGCCAGCCACATACACCTGAGCTGGCAGGTTCGAATCCAGCCTGGGCCTGCCAACAACAATGACGGCTGCAACCAAAAAATAGCTGGGCGTTGTGGCGGGCGCCTGTAGTCTCACCTACTTTGGAGGCGAAGGCAGGAGAATCACTCGAGCCCAAGAGTTGGAGGTTGCTGTGAGCTGTGAAGCCATCGCACTCTACCCAAGGCGACAGCTTGAGGCTCTGTCTCAAAAAAAAAAAAAAAAATCTGAAAAGAGAAGGTCCTATCATCAAATGGAGCAGGTTGTAAGGAGAGCAGTGTGGTAAATGGAAAAATGGAATGGGCTTTGGAGCTACAGTTTTATAGTGCTGGATTCAAATCCTAGTTCCCTTACCACTTACTGTGAACTCGGATAAGTTAATTTCCTAAACCTTCAGTTTTCTAATCTATGAATGGTCTTTACTTTTTCTTGCCCCTTTGTTGTTGCAGGTGAATTTGTTCAAGCTAATGCTTTATGTTCACTGTTACAAGAGAAATAAGAAATGAACTGTAATGTTCCATACCTTTTATGTAATCCTTCCAAAGCTCCTTCAAGAAAACATGGAGTAAGATCAAGAACATTTGTATACTGTTCATCAGATATTTAAATATGCACACTCTGAGATGATGTAGTGCAAAGGGTAAATACCGTGGGTAAATGAATTTCGTTCTGCTGAATGTGCTTTTGGCCTAAATTTGAAATATGCTACCGGCTTGGCGCCTGTGGCTCAAGTGGCTAAGGCGCCAGCCACATACTCCTGAGCTGGCGGGTTCAAATCCAGCTTGGGCCCGCCAAGCAACAATGACAGCTGCAACCAAAAAATAGCTGGGTGTTGTGGCGGGTGCCTATAGTCCCAGCTACTTGGGAGGCGGAGGCAGGAGAATTGCTTGAGCCCAGGAGTTGGATGTTGCTGTGAGTTGTGATGCCATGGCACTCTACCCAGGCTGACAGCTTGAGGCTCTGTCTCAAAAAAAGAAATATGCTACCTACCAAAGGAAAACTCCATTCTCACATACAAGAGGGGGTAAAATGATTCTTATATTCTGAAAACTTTGTTAATTGAAACAGATTCTCCCTCTAGAATAGAATGACTAAAGAACATAGCTGGTTTTTTTTTTTTTTTTAGAGGCAAAGTCTCACTTTATTGCCCTTGCAGGGTGCCCTGGTGTCATAGCTCAGAGCAACCTCCAGCTCCTGGGCTTAGGTGATTCTCTTGCCTCAGCCTCCCAGAGTAGCTGGGAGTACAGGTGCCTGCCACAACGCCAGGCTATTTTTTTGTTGCTTTTTTGGCCGGGGCCCTACACACTGAGCCACAGGCGCTGCCCAGAACATAGCTGTTTTATCAGCTGAAAAACAGAAAGGGTTGATTTTATCTTTTTACCCTGTATAAAAATCAGATAAAATACAAAAACCTCTGAAATTTTCTCAAATGTAAGTGACTTTTCAGAGGGAAAATAGTATTTAAGGCCTTTTGCTCTTACATTGTTAAGGAACATTTATTTGTCCTATGAAACAGTCTATAATATTAAGCTGAAAATAGTATGTAAGGCCTTTTGATCTTATATTGCTAAGGAAGATTTCTTTGTCCTATGAAACAGTCTATAATATAATTTTAAGATACAGGCTCTGCACCTGTTGCTTAGTGGTTAGGGAGCCGACCACAAGTACTGGGTCTAGTGCGTTTGAACCCGGCCAGGGCCTGCTAAACAACAATGTCAACAATAACAAGAAAATAGCCGGGCATTGTGGTGGGCACCGGTAGTGCCAGCTACTGGGAGACTAAGGCAAGAGAATCACTTAAGCCCAAGAGTGAGGTTGCTGTGAGCTGTTACACTCTGGTACTCTACTGAGGGTGACATTGTGAGTCTGTCTCAAAAATAATAATAATAATAATCCTATTAGACATATACACCCATGTTTTATAGCAGAATAATTCGCGATAGTCAAAAGGTGGAAGCAACCCAAGTGTAAACATATATTACTACCAAAACTTGGTTAATATTATATTAGGCATTAGTGATGCAATTAATAGTAATATTTCCATGTTATTATTGTTGGTAAACTGCAAGGCACTTAGAATATAGGGAAGTCTACGAAGAGTCTGTATTTTTCAAAGTTATGGCCAATGGGAAGGGCTTCCATAAGAAGTTGTCTTGTTCTTGGTAAATAGGGCCCTTTGTTGAAATGTCAATATTAAATTTGGCTTTGAGGGAAGTAGATGGTCTCTAAAGATTTTTGAGTAGCAGAATGTGATAACAAAATACTTTTTAGGAAATTATTCATGTAGTACCATGGATTGTGGTGAGAAAAACTAGAAGAGGCTAATTGAGAAGTTGCTATTGTAATGGAATCTCTGAGTAAAGACTTGGGGTACAGTGGGCAAGTAGCAAAGGAGATGGAAATGGTATTGATGGGAGCTCATTACCTAGGACTTTTTTTGTTTTAGAGACAAGAGTCTTACTTTGTCACCCTCGGTAGAGTGCCATGGTGTCACAGCTCACAGCAACCTCCAGCTCTTGGGCTTAGGCGATTCTCTTGCCTCAGCCTCCCAAGTAGCTGGGACTACAGGCGCCCGCCACAACGCTGGGCTATTTTTTTGTTGTTGTTGCAGTTTGGCCGGGGCTGGGTTTGAATCCGCCACCCTTGGTATATGGGGCCGGTGCCCTACTCACTGAGCCACAGGCGCCGCCCACCTAGGAAAATTTGTAGAGTACTTTTGTTCATTTGCTTGCCAGTTTGGATAAATGTTATTTACTATATGCCAGAAACTTAATTGTAGGTGCTGGGAACTTGGTGATTATCATACCATCCCTTATCCTACCACTCCTAAAAGACATGATTCCTGCTCATGGGGAACTTATCTACAGGAGGTGGTAGCCATAAGAGAATCACAAAATAAATGGAAAATTATAGCTATGAATAGTGCTGTGAAAGAGAGGTATGTGAGCATTTGGCTAATCGGAGTCAGAAATGTTTTCTTGACAATGTGATTGAGCTGAAAGAAAGTAGAATTTGACCAGGTGAAGAAAAGTCAAAGTTTAACTTTTAGGCTAGAATTTAACTAGATGAATGAGGAGAAGCCAAAGTTTACTGTTAGGCTACCTCCAAAAACATAATTCTTAGCATGTGCTAAATTCGAAACAACAGCCACACATTTTAAACAATTTCCAGTAAGAGGATATAAATTTGGAACTAAGTCTTGAACTGAAACTAAATTTTAGAGTCATCCGCTTGAAAAGCTATAGTTGGAGCTATGAAAATGGTTTGAGTTCTCTTAAAGAATGTGTAAATAGCAGAGTATGATTCCAAGGACTAAGCCCTGGGGAATGCTCACAATTAAGGGTTTGGAAAGAGGCTATTCAGGGAATTGCAGGGAACTGAAGGAGTGGTTGAGAGTTAAAAGATTTACAAGAGTGTAGTTGTGGAAGCCATGGAAAAGGAAATTTTAGTTGTGGGAGTCAAAGAAAGAGAAATTTAAAAGGAAGTGCTAGTAATCACTAGGATAAATAGAATAACAGAGTTAACTACTAAGAAAAGAGCATGATTGGCTTGGTGCACATAGCTCAGTGAGTAGGTTGCCAGCCACATACACCAAAGGTGGCGGGTTCAAGCCCAGCCCGGGCCTGCTAAACAATGACAACTGCAACCAAAAAATATAGTTAGGCGTTGTGGCGGGAGCCTGTAGTCCAGCTACTTGGGAGGCTGAGGCAGGAGAATTGCTTAAGCACAGGAGTTGGAGGTTGCTGTGAGCTGTGACAGAACGGCACTCTACCGAGGGCAACACAATGAGACTCTGTCTCCAAAAAAAAAACATGATTTTTGGTAAAATAGAGATAGAACCAAGATTTCAACTATTTGAGACTGTTAGTCTATTTGAGAAGGTTGATAGTGACAGGAAAGTGAGACTATCAGGCAGTGCCTGTGGCTCAGTGGAGTAGGGCGCCAGCCCCATATGCAGGAGGTGGCAGAGTCAAACTTAGCCCCAGCCAAAAACTGCAAAAAAAAAAAAAAAAAGTGAGACTATCTAAAAGGGAGGACATCCTCTTTCATGAAAAATCTTCCAAGATGAAGGAAATATATTTTAAAGGCAAAGAAAAAGGAACCTGCAGAGGGTGTGAGATTGGAAAGGCAGGAGAGGAAGAGGGTGAGTGAATGTCAATGGCTCATCACGAATTAAAGGAGGAGGGGGCTCATTCAGATCAGCATGGTGTCAGAAAACATTTAAAAACTTTTTTTTTTTTTTAACTTGAAAGGGTGTAACTGTTGAATTTCACAAACTTTCAGTTCCCAAGAGAATTACTATCTTGGGTATATCTTTTTTTTTTTTTTTTTTTTTTTTTTGCCGTTTTTGGCCAGGGCTGGGTTTGAACCCCTCACCTCTGGTATATGGGGCCTGCGCCCTACTCCTTTGAGCCACAGGCACCGCTCTTATCTTGGGTATATTTAAAGCCCACAGAGTAAAGATTGTTCTGTTTCTTTTTTTCCTTCCTCAGGACCTTTTCACTTTAAAGTTAAATTTCAGCCGAACTAAACAGATGTTTAGCCCTCTTGCCCACAGTAGTTGTGCCACTTTCTAAATTGTCACCAGGTTGATTAATACTATAATACAGTTTTAACAGTTGTGGATTTGCGCCTGACAAATAGTGTTTAGTGAGCCTTGGAGGCCTGTAGAACATAAACCAAAAATCATTTAACTGTCATTTTGAAATACAGCATATAGTTTCCGAACAGTCAGAGAAAACACCACAAGTAGCTACTGTAAAGAATGCAAAAATGTCAGAATCACAAAGAATACACTTTTTTTTTCTTTTTGAGACAGAGCCTCAAGCTGTCACCCTGGGTAGAGTGCTGTGACATCACAGCTCACAGCAACCTCCAATTCCTGGGCTCAAGCGATTCTCCTGCCTCTGCCTCCCAAGTAGCTGGGATTACAGGCACCCACCACAACGCCTGGCTATTTTTTTTTTTTTTTTTTTGGTTGCAGCCATTGTTGTTTGGCAGGCCCAGGCTGGATTCGAACCCACCAACCAGCTCAGGTGTATGTGGCTGGCACCTTAGCGGCTTGAGCCACAGGCGCCGAGCCAGAATACACATTTTTGTTTTTTGGGAGACAGAGCCTTAAGCCGTCGCCCTGGGTACAGTGCCATGGCATCACAGCAACCTCCCAACTCCTGGGCTCAAACGATTCTCCTGCCTCCGCCGCCAAAGTAGCTGGGACCATAGGCGCCCGCCACAATGCCTGGCTATTTTTTTGGTTGCAACCGTCATTGTTGTTTGGCAGGCCCAGGCTGGATTTGAATCTGCCAGCTCAGGTGTATGTGGCTGGCACCTTAGCTGCTTGAGCCACAGGCTCTGAGCCAAGAATACACTTTTTTTTTTTTTTTTTTTGTAGAGACAGCGTCTCACTTTACCGCCTTCACTAGAGTGCCATGATGTCACAGGACTCACAGCAACCTCCAGCTCTTGGGCTTCAGTGATTCTCCTGCCTCAGCCTCCCGAGCAGCTGGGACTACAGGCGCCTGCCACAACGCCTGGCTATTTTTTGGTTGTAGTTCAGCCGGGGCTGGGTTTGAACCCGCCACCCTTGGTATATGGGGCCGGCGCCCTACTCACTGAGCCACAGGCGCCACCAAGAATATACATTTTTGATCCAGTCAGAAGTTTTTATTTATTTATTTATTTATTTTTGAGACAGAGCCTTAAGCTGTTAGCCTGGGTAGAGTGCCATGGCATCACAGCTCATAGCAACCTCCAGTTCCTGGGCTCAAGCGATTCTCCTGCCTCTGCCTCCTAAGTAGCTGGGACTACAGGCACCGGCCACAACACCTGGCCATTTTTTTGCTGCAGCTGTCATTGTTGTTTGGCAGGCCCAGGCTGGATTTGAACCCGCCAGCTCAGGTGTATGTGGCTGGTGCCGAGCCTATTTTTTTTTTTGCAGTTTTTGGCCGGGGCTGGGTTTGAACCCGCTACCTCCGGCATATGGGGCTGGCGCCTTACTCTGTTGAGCCACAGATTCCGCCCTATCAAGCCTATTTATTTAGTTTTTAAAGATGGGGTTTCGCTCTGTCTCAGGCTTGTCTCGAACTCATGAGCTCAGGCAGTCCACCCACCTCGGCCTCCCCAGGGCTGGGATTATAGGCATGAGCCACCATGCCCGGCCAGTCAGAAGTTTTTAAATAAATCTCATAATGCCTAAACATTATCAGCCTGCCATCTGATTTTGTCTTGGCAGAGCACCTGACCTCTAGAGTTCTGAATGTATTTGCATGCTCCTAAACTCTTAGATGTGTGCCTGCTACACCATGTATTCCTAGCTTCTAGCCCAGTGCCTCTTATGTGCTCAATAAATAAAAAAGAAAGTAATTTTCTACTACCTGTGAATAATCATAAACTTAATTATTTTAAGTTCCTCTGTCACCAGTGCTGTATCACCAAGGAGTATCTTATATACGTTATATAAGTATATATATTTTATATATTCTACCTACCATTTAGTATACCAGTAACATGCAAGCTGTAAAACAACCCAACAAACATACATCTTTTTGTGTGTGTGTGTGTATGACAGAGCCTCAAGCTGTCGCCCTGGGTATAGTGCCATGGCATCACAGCTCACAGCAACCTCCAACTCCTGGGCTTAAGTGATTCTCCTGCCTCTGCCTCCCAAGTAGCTGGGACCACAGGCGCCTGCCACAGTGCCCAGCTATTTTTTGGTTACAGCCGGCATTGTTGTTTGGCAGGCCCAGGCTAGATTTGAACCCACCAGCTCTGGTGTATGTGCCTGGCGCTTGAGCCACAGGTGCCGAGCTATACATCTTTTTTATTGTGGTAAAATATAAATAACATAAAATTTACCATTTTAGCTCTTCATTAAATTACATTTACATTGTTCTGAAACCATTGTCACTATCTGTTTCCAGCACTTTTTTACATCCCAAATTGAATCTTCATACTTACTAAATAATAACCCATTCCTTTGTCCTAACCACCATTCACTTTTTTGTCTCTGTAAATTAGACTACTCTAGGCACCTGGTATAAGTGGAATCGTGCAATTTATTATTGCACGATAATAAATCGTGTCTGATTTATTATTTCACTTAGTATAATGTTGATAGCACAGTGTTGAAAGCACATACAGTGAGAATAAGAAGCAGTCTGTCAGGCCAGGGCAGACATGACACAGCTGTTCTGCTCAGTTTAGATTCTGCCTGACCTTCACCCATGTCTCCTACTTTTACTGTTCTGTAAATTTAGCTCCCACTCTAAAGATGCCTATCTTGAGTACTGGGTTCTGCTGATTATTGTTTAAGATAAGGAGTTAACATGGTCTTCACTTTGAACTTAAATGTATAAAACTGTAATGTTGGAAATGGAAGAACAGAACAGTCTTAGAGAGGCTTCTCTCACTGTGCTCCAGAACCACGGCGTTCTGACACAGTTTAGTGGACCTATTCCTGTCTCTGCATATTGGTTGACAGTGACAAGCAGCTGGACTCTCTTCATGTGGTAACAATGTTGTAGCACGTGTCAGAATTTCCTTCACTTTTAAGGCTGAATAACATTTCATCATATGTATATACCATATTTTGTTTATCCATTCCTCTGTTGATGGGCATTTGAATTGCTTCCACTTTTTGGCTTTTGTGAATAATGCTGCTAATGAATGAAAGTGAACAAATATCTCCTTGAGCAGTGGTTTTCAACCTTCTAATGCAGCAGTGTATTTTCATTGTTACAAAGGGGTCATGACACAAATTGAGAACCGCTGTCTTTGAGACCTTGTTTTCAATTATTTTCAGTATTTATCTAAAAGTGGAATTGCTGGAACATGTGGCAATTCTTTCTATTTTTAATTTTTTGAGAAATAGGCATACCCATACTGTTTTTCACAGCAGCAACATCATAATTATGTTCCCACCAACAGTGCACAGGGTTCTAATTTTTCCACATCCTTACCAGCTTTATTATTTTCTGGTTTTTGATGCTAGCCACTCTGATGGGTATGAGGCAGTATCTCATTGTGATTTTGATTTTTTGTTTCCTTAATGATTAGTGGTATTGATTGTCTTTTCGTGTGCTGATTGGCCATTTGTATATCATCTTTGAAGAAATGTTTGTTGAAGTCCTTTGCCCATTTATTAATCAAGGTGTTTGTTTTAATGTTGTTGAGTTTGTAGGATTCATTATATATCTTGGATATTAACCTCTTGATGATTTGCAGATATTTTCTCCCACTCCATAGGTTGCCTTTTCACTCTACTAATTGTGTCCTTTGATACACAAAAGTTTTAAATTTTGATGTAGTCCGACTTTATCTGTTTTTGTCGTCTATGCTTTAACCATCATATCCAATAAATCATTGCCAAAGTCAGTGTCATGTCATAACGCTTTTCTCCTATGCTTTCTTCTAAACATTGTATAAAGTCTTACATTTAGGTCTTTGATCCATTTTCAGTTAATTTTTTTATGTGGTGTTAGGTAAGGGTCCAGTTTCATTCCACTGCATGTGGTTATCCATTTTTTCCAAAGCCATTTGTTGAAAAGACTGTCCTTAGCTGGGTGTTGTGGCGGGGGTCTGTAGTCTCAGCGACTTGGGAGGCTGAGGCAAGAGAATCACTTAAGCCCTAGTTGGAGGTTGCTGTGAGCTATGATGCTACGGCACTCTACCAAGGGTGACAGAGTGAGACTCTGTCTCAAAAAAAAGACAAGACTGTCTTTTTCCCACTGAACGGTATTGGCACCTTTTGTTGAAATAATTTGATCATATATGCTGAAGTTTATTTCTGTGCTTTTTTCCTGTTCTATTAGTCCATATGTTTGTCTTTATATCCGTACCATGCAGTTGTGATTACTGAAGTTTTATAATAAATTTTGAAATCAACAGTGTGAAACCTCCAACTCTGTTCAAAATTGTTTTGGCTGTGTGACTTGGGATTCTATATTTTATGATGGATTTTTCTGTTTCTATAAAAAATACTAGTGGAATTTTGCACTGAATCCATAGATGACTGTGAGTAATGAGTAGGCATCAGTACTTCGACATCTTGAGACAGAATCTCACTCTGTCACCCTTCAGATGAGTGCTGTGGTGTCATGATAGCTCACAGCAACCTCTAGAACTCTTGGCCTCAAAGCTATCCTCATGCCTCAACTTCACCAGTAATTGGGACTATAGGCGCCTACCACAAGACCTGAATACTTTTTCTGTTTTTAGTAGAAACGGGGTCTTGCTCTTGCTCTTGCTCTTGCTCAGACTGCTCTCAAACTCCTGAGCTCAAGCAGTCCACCCACCTTGGACTTCCAAAGTGCTAGGATTACAGGTGGGAGCCATTGTACTCAGACGATACTTTGACATCTTAACAATATTAAGATCTTCTAGTCTGTGAACATGGGTTGTCTTTATCTTCATTTATATCTGTAAGTTCGTTCAACAATGTTTTGTAGTTTTCAGTAACCAAAACAGTGTTCTCACTGTATTTACCTGTATCTCCAATTTGGAGAGTGGAATTTCGCTATGTGATTTCATTTCTCTAGTGAATCTGAAAAAAGTTGTTGACTTTCAGTTTGTTTAGCTTTTTTCTAGTGATGATGCTGTTTACATGTGTGGGTAAAAACTGGAAGTCTTCCAGGCTTGCTTTTTATTTTTCCATTCTCAATCCTGGGATGATCCGCTTTTCCAAGGGGCTTTATTGCCTTTTAGTGGAGAATAGTATTTTAAAAAGCCATGTCTGGGTACGAAAATTGCTTTAGGCTTGGCACCTGTAGCACAGTGGATACTGTGATAGCCACGGACACCGAAGGTGGGAGGTCCGAACCTGGCCCGGGCCAACTGAACGACTGCAACAACAACAACAAAAAAATAGCTGGCATTGTGGTGGGTGCCTGTAGTCTCAGCTACCTGGGAGGCTGAGGGAAGAGAATCGCATAAGCCCAAGAGTTTGAGGTTGCTGTGAGCTGTGATGCCATAGCACTCTCTCTGGGGTGACATAGTGAGACTCTGTCTCAAAAAATAATAATAATAAAATAAATAAATAAAATTGCTTCAAATGTTGTAAACATGCTAGGTTGGGCAGGGTGACTCAAAGCCTATAATCCTAGCACTCTGAGAGGCCGAGTTGGAAGGATCCCTTGAGTTCAGGAATCCCAGGTCAGACTGAGCAAGAGTGAAACTCCATCTCTACTAAAAATAGAAAAACTAGCCCTGTGAAGTGGTGCATGCTTTAGTCCCAGCTACGTGGGAGGCTAAAACAAGAGGATCTCTCGTACCCAGGTATGATCCCATGGCACTCTACCAGGGTGACAGAGTAAGACTTTGTCTCAGAGACACACACACACACAAAAGACCCCATCTCTTCTAAAAAGATAGGGAGAAGAAAAAGTTAGCCAGGTGTTTTTATAGGCACCTGTAGTCCCATCTACTCAGGAGGCTGAGGCAGGAGGACCACTTGAGCTCAGGACTTTGAGGTTGCTGTGAAGCTAGGCTGCTGCCTGGCACTTTAACCTGGGCAATAGAGTGAGGCCTTGTCTCAAAAAGAAAAAAAAAAAAATCCCTAAACATGCTAAAGTGAAACAGGAAGCATCTTCTTAGTAAATTACATTCAAGTCAGTAAACTACCTTTTCTTTTTTTTTCTTTGAGAGACAGTCTCTGTCACCCTGGGTAGAATGCCGTGATATCATACCTGGGTTTGAGAGATCCTCTTGCACAGCATCCTCAAATTCTTGAACTCAAGCAATTCTCTTACCTCAGCCTCCCCAGCAGCTGGGGCTCTAGGTGCCTGCCACAGGGCCCAACTAGTTTTTCTATTTCAGTTTTATTTTTATTAATTTATTTATTTTTGGAGACAGAGTCTCATTCTGTCGTCCTGGGTAGAGTTCATGGATCATATCTCATAGCAACCTCAAACTCTTAGGCTTGAGCAGTTCTCTTGCCTCAGCCTCCCAAGTAGCTGGGACTACAGGTGCCCACCACAATGCCCAGCTAGTTTTTTTTTTTTTTTTTTTTTTTTTGCAGTTTTTGGCTGGGGCTGGGTTTGAACCCACCACCCTCGGTATATGGGGCCAGTGCCCTACTCCTTTGAGTCACAGGCGCCGCCCCAACACCCAGCTATTTTTTTAGAGATAGGTTCTCACTCTTGCTCAGGCTGCTCTCAAACTCATGAGCTCAGGCAGTCCATCTACCTCAGCCTTGCAAAGTGCTGGAATTACAGGCGTGAGCCGCTTTGCCCAGCCTGCATTTAACTTTAAATGCAATTAAAGTTCAGATTCCAGTCCATTTTTACTTCTTAATAAGATCTGCTTAGTTAAACGTAGATCTTTTAGGGCATATTTACCTGTTTCCGCCTAGTTAAAGATTACTGAAGTGCTTTGTAAGACCGTGTCATCTTGGAAGAGAACATTGTTTCAACAGTCTTTTCTTAAAGACCTTAATAGAATGACTCAAGATATTCTATGTAGGGTGGCACCTGTGGCTCAGTGGGTAGAGCTCTGGCCCCATATACCTAGGGTGGCAGGTTCAAACCTGACCCCGGCCAAACTGCAACAAAAAAATAGCTGGGCGTTGTGGCAGTTGCCTATAGTCCCAGCTACTCAGGAGGCTTAGAGAATTGCCTAAGCCTAGGAGTTGGAGGTTGCTGTGAGCTGTGTTGATGCCACGGCACTCTACTGAGGGCGATAAAGTGAGACTCTGTCTTTACCAAAAAAAAAAAAAAAAGATACTCTATGTAAATTGTATTTAAGAGATTAAAAGAAAAAAGTATTTCTAGACCAAATAACTTTTTTTTTTGAGACAGAGTCTCAAGCTGTTGCCCTGGGTAGAGTGCCGTAGTGTCACAGCTCACAGCAACCTCCAATGCCTGGCTTAAGTGATTCTCTTGCCTCAGCCTCCCAAGTAGCTGGGACTAAACACCCGGCTATGGCGGCACCTGTGGCTCAAGGAGTAGGGCGCCAGTCCCATATGCCGGAGGTGACGGGTTCAAACCTAGCCCCGGCCAAAAACCAAAAAAAAAAAATAAAATAAAATGAACACCCGGATATTTTTTGGTTGTACTTGTCATTGTTTGGCAGGCCCAGGCTGGATTCGAACCCGCCAGCTCTGGTGTATGTGGCTGGCGCCTTAGCCGCTTGAGCTACAAGCACTGAGCCCCTCTTGCCTTTTTTTAATAAAAGATAGTATGTATTGACTTTTTTTCCCGAGTTCACTGTAGCAGATATATATTGACTTCTTATGAAGAATTAACATTTAGCCCTTATAAAGCAATTGATAATTTACTCTGAAATAAAACATTGTAAAGCAAAAAATCCTACAAAGCTAAAGGATAAATTGGGTGTGCTACACCACAAAGTATATTTGGACAAGTCAGTAGCTGTTGAATATGGTATTGGCTGAGTTCTGCAGAAAGCTATTTAATGACATCAATTTTAGTCCATTTTTTTCTTTTTTTTTTTGGCTTTTGGCCGGGGCTGGGTTTGAACCCGCCACCTCCGGCATATGGGACCGGCGCCCTACCCCTTGAGCCACAGGCGCCACCCAGTCCATTTTTTTCTTATCTCTTTCTCCTGCGTCAGTCATGAGTCATCAACATACTCATTAGTAAACAGTTTTTAAAGGAGAGATCAAATTAATGCTAGTTAGGTCTGATTAGTTGTAAGTCAAAAGCAAATAAACAGATACCACAGACCACCTCCAATTTGTGTTTTATTTATTCTTTTTTTTTTTTTTTTTTTTTTTGAGATAGTCTCATTTTGTTGCCCTTGGTAGAGTGCTGGGGCATCATAGCTCAGAACAACCTCAAACTCTTGGGCTCAAGCCATTCTCTTGCCTCAGCCTCCTGAGTAGCTGGGACTCCAGGCACCTGCCACTATGCTGGCTATTTTTAGAGATGAGGTCTTGCTCTCGCTGAGACTGGTCTCAAACCTGTGAGCTCAGGCAATCTACTCACTTTGGCCTCCCAGAGTGCCAGAATTAAAGGCATAAGCCATTGCACCCGGCCTTGTTTTATTTATTCTTTAAATTTTAACAGAGAATAAGGAGCAAATCAAAAACTCAGCAATGAATTTATTTTCCTCTTTTAAAATTTTATGTTATTTTTTAGTGACAAAGTCTCATTTGCCCAGGCTGGAGTGCAGTGGTGCAAACAAGCTCACAGCATCCTGGAACTCCTGGCAGGGGTCCTCAAACTACAGCCCACGGGCCATATGAGGCTGTGTGATTGTATTTATTCCTGTTTTGTTTTTTTACTTCAAAATAAGATATGTGCAGTATATATAGGAGTTTCTTCATAGTTTGTTTTTTCAAAATATAGTCTGGCCCTCCAACGGTCTGAGGGACAGTGAAATGGCCCCCTGTTTAAAAAGTTTGAGGATCCCTGGAGGGATCACCCACTTCATTTTCCCAAAGTGCTTGGATTATAGGCATGAGCCACCATGCCTAGTCTATTTTTTCCCCTTTTATGAACAAGTACATTTTATGGCAGCACTGATACAAAGGCTGTTGCTTTAACTTTGGTTTTTCACTGGTTTGGAGACTTATTTCTCTTTCCTGATGGCTGTCATAGCCTAGATAGATTTCGTTATTTAATATTATCAAAAGTGAATTGTACGATCCTCTGAGAGTATTTTTGTGTATTTATGTTGAAGCCTTTATTTGTGGGTGGGGTCCTATGTATAAAGTCTGATAGAAGTCAATAGAAAGAAAAGATTCATCTTCAGTGAGATCTCAGTGTTGGTTTTATTAAATGAGAAGTACTTGCAAATTATATACAGGGTACATGGTTTCCTCCAAGAAGTAAAAATAAAAAATGTTTCTTTAACTTCTCAATTCAGATCTTTTTCATGAGTAAAGAGATGAAATTTCTTTTTTTTTTAAAGACATGATATTTCAAATGAAAAGAATAAAAACGTTCTTCAGTAAGCATCATTATTTTTTTGGCACAGCAATTCTTGTTAAAACATTACTAAAGCCAGGTAGTAGTGCCTCACACTTGTAATCTCACACAAGTAGTGCCTCACACTTGTAATCTCAGTACTTTGGGGGAGCCAAGGCAGGAGGGTCATTTGAGGCCAGGAGTTGGAGACTAGTCTGAGCAACACAGCGAGACCTTATCTTCCCGAAAAGAAAAATACAGAAAAATTAGCTGGATGTGGTGGCATGAACCTATTGTCCCACCAACTCACAAGACTGAGGTAGGAGGATCCCTTGGAGAGTTTGAGGTTGCCATGAGCTATGGTGACTTGGCTACACTTCCAGCCTGAGCAACAGAGTGAGACTCTGGGGGAAAAAAAAAATTTATATATATATATTTATGTATACACACATAATAATAAGTATCTTTTTAAAAAATCCAAAATAGATTTGTTCTTTAGTTCATACAGCAACCTTATTTTATGAAGCACCCATTTATATATTAAGAGTATAGGTTGACAAATTGTATTACATGGCCATATCCAGCCCACAATCTGTCTTTGTATGGCTCTGGAGGTAGAATGGCTTTTATAACTTTAAAAGATTTTTAGAAGAAGAGGATGCTATAACAACCACAGAGATTATATGGGGCCCGCAGAACCTTAAATAATTACTGAAGAACTCACTGACACCTCTCTTAGATTATAATGTACATAATGTACATGTAGTTCTTTTTAAATGATCTATAATTCAAATTGGCATCATTTTTTTTTTTTTTAGGATACATAGTTTCCTCCAAGAAGTATAAAATTACAAAAATGTTTTGCTCTATTCTCTTTATATCCTGCATTTTTATAGGAATTTGCTGAATTTGTCAGCCTTTATAGTTGGTATTGGCTTTGATTAACCAGGGCCAAGTGTTTATGGAGACTTAAACTACTGCAGATTTTTGAGTATATATGCACACACATTTGTTTGTTTGTGCTTACTCTTGCTATTAGTTGTGTACATTTTCATGATGGTGGTAGTGAATTTGAGTATTGCCATTTTTCTGTGGAATCAATATTTTCTTTCTTTTTTTTTTTTTTGTAGAGACAGAGTCTCACTGTACCGCCCTCGGGTAGAGTGCCGTGGCGTCACATGGCTCACAGCAACCTCTAACTCTTGGGCTTACGCAATTCTCTTGCCTCAGCCTCCCGAGTAGCTGGGACTACAGGCGCCCGCCACAACACCCAGCTATTTTTTTGTTGCAATTTGGCCGGGGCTGGGTTTGAACCCGCCACCCTTGGCATATGGGGCTGGCGCCCTACTCACAGAGCCACAGGTGCCGCCCGGAATCAATATTTTCTTATTGATAACTTTGCCTGCAGCATAGAGAGAGTGTTATGCATGTGTCTTTGAAGCTGTATTTTGATGTTATACAGTGGGTGTGTGGGTAGTTTGGTTGAGTTTTTTTTTTTTTTTTTTGTAGAGACAGAGTCTCACTTTATGGCCCTCGGTAGAGTGCCGTGGCCTCACACAGCTCACAGCAACCTCCAACTCCTGGGCTTAAGTGATTCTCTTGCCTCAGCCTCCCCAGCAGCTGGGACTACAGGGGCCCGCCACAACGCCCGGCTATTTTTTTGTTGCAATTTGGCCGGGGCTGGGTTTGAACCCGCCACCCTCGGCATATGGGGCCGGCGCCCTACCGACTGAGCCACAGGCGCCGCCCTTGGTTGAGTTTTGATATCTGGCAGGTGGCTTCCCCTGGTTGCCTGGTTTTTTACTGCTTTGTCATTTGTCATATTTTATTGATTCTAAAGATCATTTATATTTTTCACTTTAACATCTTTGAAAGGAGAATGCATCTTAAATTTTATGGCATAATTGGCAGGGTTTTTTTTTCTCTACTAGTACATAAACTGAAAATACATGTGTCAGAGGGCTGAAGATAAGAAATGAAGTCCTGTAGTCTATAGGAAGATGTGATTTCTGTGAACATGAGTAATGAAGGAAAAACAGAGAATGAAGTTGTAAGGATGTTTAGAATTACAAGAAGGGAAGAGCAGATACCAACAAGATTATCTGGACTTTTTTTCTTTTTCTTTTTTTGTTTTTTGGAGTCTTGAGTCTCATTCAATGCCCTGGGTAAAGTGCTGTGGTGTCATAGTTTACAACAACCTCAAACTGTTGGTCTTGAACAATCTTCTTCTTTGTCTTGTATTTTTGTTTTTGTTTTGGAATACATTATTTTGTATTTTTTTTAATTTTCTCTATACATATACATGTGTTTATTTGGTTTCCACTTTTTATCTTCACAAAATTAAAAAGGCTTAAAATTTATTTATTAATTTTTATTTATTTATTTATTTTTTGTAGAGACAGAGTTTTACTTTATTGCCCTCGGTAGAGTGCCGTGGCGTCACACAGCTCACAGCAACCTCCAACTCCTGGGCTTAGGCGATTCTCCTGCCTCAGCCTCCCGAGTAGCTGGGACTACAGGCGCCCGCCACAACGCCCGGCTATTTTTTGGTTGCAGTTTGGCCGGGGCCGGGTTTGAACCCGCCACCCTTGGTATGTGGGGCCAGCGCCTTACTGACTGAGCCACAATAACAATAACAATGTTTAAGATAAGGACTAGACACAAAAAGCTCATAAAGAACGAAGCAGCAATTGCCTGATTTCTTTTCTGAATGTATTTATTGAGCAATCTTCTTGCCTCCGCCTCCCCAGTAGCTGCGAACACAGGCATCGTCCACAACCCCTGGCTAGTTTTTCTCTTTCTTTCTTTCTTTTTTTTTTTTTTTAAAGTAGAGACAGGTCTTGCTTTTGCTTAGGCTGATCTTGGAACTCCTGAGCTCAAGCAATCCACTTGCCTCAGCCTCGCGGAGTGCTATGATTAGAGGTGTGAGCCACCATGCCCAGCCTTATCTGGAAGTTCAATTTTTCTCCAAAATTAAGAGGAGAGAGTTGGAGAAGAAAGCCTGGCCTAAAGAAAATAGAGGGGTGCGTCTTACAAGGGTATATGTGAATCCTAGTAAATGTGGAATGTAAAGGTGTTAGCAAAATAACTAAGAAAATGCTATGAAAGCTATGTTAACTAGTGTGATGAAAATGTGTCAAACGATCTATGAACCAAGTGTATGGTGCCCCATGATCATATTAATGTACACAGCTATGGTTTAATACACAGCTGTAGTCCAAGCATACACAGCTATGATTTAACACCACCTGTAGTCCAAGCTTCTTGCGAGGCTGAGGCAAGAGAATTGCTTAAGCCCAAGAGTTTGAGGTTACTGTGAGCTGTGACACCATGGCATTCTACTGAAGGCAACATAGTGAGACTGTGTCTCAAAAAAAAAAAAAAAAACATTCTCGCCTCCCAGTCCCACCCTTGGCTCAAAATAAATAAATAAATAAATAAAATAGAGGATTAAGAAGTAATTTTTTTTAAAACGTCAAAAACAACAGAAAGGCTAATGATGAGGTAGAGAGGATTACTTTTGATGGTAAAAGTCTCATGAAGCAGGAAATAAGGCAAGGAAGCCAAACTCCTTATTTAAAAAGTAAAAAGATTCACAATCAGTGATAGAATGGGTAATAGAATTAAGTTAAAATTTTATTTTATTGTGAGGTACTATTAATGTTTGAAGGTGGACTTAAACATTATTTATCTGCCCTTTTCTTTTTTTGTGACTAGTCTACCATGATACCTGTAGGATCAAAGTGACTAAATACATGAAACTTTCCCAAACCCTTGGGGGTAAAAAGCAGGCTACAAAAGTTTTTAAAAGAAAAACAAAATAGCAGATTCTTCACAGCCTCTCAAAATGTCTTGAGGTTCCTAAGTTCTCAAATTTATGAATGTGTATCCATAGAAACATAGATGAAAGCCATACAGATTAAAGTCAAACGTAAATGTCATAAAGCAGGTGCTCAGTGAGTTAACAAAGATTATAAAATTCTAAATTATACTTAACCTTTTAGGTATAATCTTCAATAATATAGTTCAAACATTTGTGCACAGTCTTTCATTTTATTATCCCTCTTTTATAATTGAGTATATGGAAGACTGGTTTAATACCTGAAAGCAATCAGCTAAATTGAGATACTTCTTTTTGTAAATATTAATACTTAACATTTTCTTCATTTTCCTCTAAGCCCAAAGAAATATTCCAATAATTTTGTAGAGATGCACCGAAATGGTGATACTAACGAAAATGAAATGTTTGTGGGCCACTAGTACCTTTACTTAGTATCTCAAAAGTTTGTCAGCTGGTGAACACAAAATATAAAATCAGCATTTAAAAGATTCTCAGGGCTCAGCACTCATAGTACAGTGGTTATGGCACCAGCCACATGCACCGAGGGTGGCAGGTTTGAACCCTAAGTGTAACCCTGGGCCAGCTAAACAACAATGACAACTGCAACAAAAAATAGCCGGGCATTGTGGCAGCCACCTGTAGTCCAAGCTACTTGCGAGGCTGAGGCAAGAGAATCGCTTAAGCCCAAGAGTTTGAGGTTACTGTGAGCTGTGACACCATGGCACTCTACTGAAGGCAACATAGTGAGACTCTGTCTCAAAAAAAAAAAAAAAAAAAAAAGATTCTCGACTCCCAGTCCCACCCTTGGCTCATGCCTATAAGCCTAACTCTTTGGGAGGCTGAGGCAGGAGGATTGCTTGAGGCCATGAGTAAGAGTCCTCTGTTTCTATAAAAGCCTCATTGCTTGAGGCTCAGACCAGCCTGAGTAAGAGTCCCTGTTTCTACAAAAGAAAAGAAGAAAGAGGTTCGGTGCCCATTGCTTAGTGATTAAGGCACCAGACACATACACCGAGGCTGGCGGGTTTGAACCTGGCCCGGGCCTGCTAAACAACTACAGTCAAAAAAAAGCTGGGCATTGTGGTAGGCACTTGTAGTCCCAGCTATTTGGGAGGCTGAGGCAAAAAAATCACTTAAGTGTAAGCCTAAGAGTTTGAGATTGCTGTGAGCTGTGATGCTATGGCACTCTAACCAAGGTGATAGCTTGAGACTCTGTCTCAAAAAGAAAGAAAGAAAGAAAAAGAAATATTAGCCTGGTATCGTGGCAAGCAACTGGAATCCTAGCTACATGGGAGACTGAGGTAGGAGGATCACTTTTAAAAAAAAACTACAATAGGGGCGGCGCCTGTGGCTCAAAAGGGTAGGACGCTGGTCCCATATGCCGGAGGTGGTGGTTTCAAACCCAGCCCCGGCCAAAAACAGCAAAAAAAAAAAAAACAACCAACCTACAATAAAAGACTCTTAGGTACATAGATATGTAATATAATGTATACAAATCAAACTGAAAGTTGGAGACTAAATAGAAATGCAAATATTTTAAATTCTTAACTAGAGTTTTGTTTTACTACTTTGTTTATATTAGTGTGTGTCTAGCACTTAAAATTTTTTGTTTTTCCAGCATATGTTCTTCCCAAATGACTAGTATGTGTTCTCTAGAAAAGGACTCGTTTTTCTGTCTACCAGAGAAATAGTCCAGGTGCTGCAGCTGCCTGACCGACTGTCAAGGGCAATGCGGCTGCCTGGGGACACAGGTGTCTGGTATTGCTGGCCAGGTGGTTGCCTCACAGTGCTGTGACTAAACTCTTCAGAGTGTAAAGGTGCTTTGAGATGGCCCTTGTTTGTCTCTCAGAGGACATAGTCACCTGCTCTGGGGCCAGATGATGGCTGTGGTAGAAGTGACCAGATACCACCGAGCAGCCTGCCCGACGTCTAGGCAGCTGGTGAACATGTGTTTGTGTGGCCTTCTTCAGTGCTGGTCCTGGCAGGAGTCAGTCCCAAGGAAGGATCAGGCAAAGACGGTAATGCCAAAAAAGTAGCTGAAAAGCTAGAAGCTCTTTCAGTGAAGGAGGAGACCAATAAACCGTCTTACTTCCAAAAAAAGAAAAGGACTTATGTTGTTACCCTTTCGGCATAGGGGAAACTATTAAAGGCCCACACTTTTCAAGACAGGACAGTTTCTACCAAGGAATGAGCTGACTGCTTCCTGAAAGCTGCAGCCGACTTTCAGATGCTTCTGAGATGTTTTTTTCTGACCATGAACTTTAGCTTTCTTTGCTTCTTATTAGTCTCAAAGCTCCTGACTCAGGCTCTTAGTCTGTTTTCTCAGTTTTCTGCGTCTGGACTAGAGTCTTAATTAACCATGCCCAGAGTTTTTGGCCCATCGTTGTATTCACCTCCACTCACTCACACTCTGTTAGGTGAAATGGTTGCCTCTAGCTAGTTTATGCTTTGACCCGAAAAGAGCTTCTTATTTTAGTATTTACAAACCTCTATGATTGGCTGGGCATGGTGCCTCATGCTTATAATCCTAGCACTCTGGGAAGATAAGGAGGGTGGATTGCTTGAGCTCAGCAGTTCAAGACCAGCCTCAGCAAGAGCAAAACTCCATCTCTACTTAAAGTGAAAAATTGAGGCGGGGAAGATCACTTGAGTCCAAGAGTTGGAGATTTCTGTGAGCTATGATGCCACAGAACTCTACCTAGGGTCACAGAGTGGGACTCTGTCTCAAAAAAAAAAAAATCCTCTGATTAAAATTTTTCCTTAATTGAGAGTCTGCGGCTTTACTTCTGCTCACTTCTGTAGTAATTGATGACTATCTAATAAATAAAAATTTATAAAAATAAAATGAAACAATTTGAATTATGTGAAATTGTAGAAGATTTTGTAATATTTGAGGTAAAGATTTATAAAGCTATTGAATCAAAGGTCCTGGGTATCTTCTAGTTTTGCTCAACTCTAAAGAATGCAATGGTAGGGTGGTGCCCATAGCTCAGTGGGTAGGGTGCCGGCCAGGTACACCAAGGCAGGCAGGTTCCAACCTGGCCCCGGGCCTGCTAAAACATGACAACCGCAACAAAAAAAATAGCTAGGTGTTGTGGCAGGCGCCTATAGTCCCAACTACTCAGGAGGTTGAGGCAAGAGGATCTCTTAAGCCCAAGAGTTAGAGGTGCTTTGGGCTGTGATGCCATGGCATTCTACCAAGGGCGACAAAGTGAGACTGTCTCAAAAAAAAGAATCCAGTGGTAGTAAAATTCACCTAGATTAGTTTTGCTAATTCTTCACCAGTTTGGTGGTGGGCAGGGTAAGTTGATGAGTTTGAAAAGTACAAACATAGGGTAGCACCTGTGGCTCAGTGAGTAGGGCACTGGCCCCATATACCCAGGGTGGCGGGTTTGACCCTGGCTCTGGCCAAACTACAACATAAAAATAGCCGGACGTTGTGGCGAGTGCCTGTAGTCCCAGCTATTCAGGAGGCTGAGGCAAGAGAATCGCCTAAGCCCAAGAGCTGGAGGTTGCTATGAGCTGTGACGCCATAGCACTCTACCAAAGGCAACACTATCTCTAAAAAAAAAAAAAAAGAAAGAAAAGAAAAGTACATTCTCCCTACTTATTAACTTTAAAATATGGTGAATAAATCCCCTACCAAATTATAAAATTATTTCACTGTTCCTGAACAATGAAAATCTGAATATACTTTCTTTGTGAGTATAATTAATTAATTGCCATATGAATTAAATGCCATGTTATCGGAGCTTGTTTTTTTTTTTTTTTGTAGAGGTAGAGTCCTCACTTTATCGCCCTCAGTAGAGAGCTATGGTGTCACAGCTCACAGCAACCTCCAACTCCTGGGCGTGGGTGATTCTCTTGCCTCAGCCTCCCAAGTAGCTGGGACTACAGGCACCTGCCACAACGCCCAGCTATTTTTTTGTTGCAGTTGGGCCGGAACTGGGTTCTAACCTACCACCCTTGGTATATGGGGTCGGCACCCTTCTCACTGAACCACAGGAGTTGTTTCATCTACCTACATAATGGAAATAGCCTGCCGATAGTTAACAATTTTGGCTGTGCTCTTTATTCTTGGCCAGTCTTTTTGTCCCAGTAAAAGAACTTTAAACTTTCTATTAAAAAACTTCAATATTTAAAGTCAAAATTGATGGGTGGTGCCTGTGGCTCAGTGAGTAGGGCACCAGCCGCATATACTGAGGGTGGCTGTTTTGAACCCAGCCCTGGCCAAACTGCAACAACAAAAACAAATAGCCAGGCATTGTGGCAGGTGCCTGTAGTCCCAGCTACTCAGGAGGCTGAGGCAAGAGAATCACCTAAGCTCAAGAGCTGGAGGTTGCTATGAGCTGTGATGCCACGTCACTCCACCAAGGGCGACAAAGTGAAACTCTTGTCACTAAAAAAAATAAATAAAGAAAAATAAACTCAAAATTGATTTTAAAATGAGATAATTAGTAGGTACTTGTTTCCAACTTGCTATATACCTTTTTATATACCTAGTAATGGATTTCTCCTATAGGACTGTTGTGCTTTGCAGTAAGAGCAAAATTTAGACACCTATAGTTAATATATTTCAAATTAATTTCCTTAGCATAAATAAGAGTCCTAAGAATGATCCTCATGTTTGCTGTGGGGAGATCTAGCAAGAAACTTTTTTCTGTCATCCTCTGAGAAATTTTTGCCACTTACACTGGCTTGACATACATTTTTTTTTTTTTTTTTTTTGTAGAGACAGAGTTTCACTTTATCGCCCTTGGTAGAGTGCCGTGGCGTCACACAGCTCACAGTAACCTCCAACTCCTGGGCTTAGGCGATTCTCCTGCCTCAGCCTCCTGAGTAGCTGGACTACAGGCACCTGCCACAACGCCCGGCTATTTTTTTGTTGCAGTTTGGCCGGGACCGGGTTTGAACCCGCCACTCTTGGTATATGGGGCCAGCACCCTGCTCACTGAGCCACAGGCGCCGCCCTGACTTAACATACATTAACAGTCATCTTGATATGGTTATTTTACAAAGAAACATAAAAACGATTGCAAATCTTTCTTTGGAGAATGAAATCATATTTTAGATGTACTGATGGAGTGGATGATTTAAAGGAATCTTGTCCTAAGTTTTTCTTTTCTTTTTTCTTCAGTTTTTGGCTGGGGCTGGATTTGAACCTGCCACCAGGTACATGGGGCCAGTGCCCTACTCCTTTGAGCCACAGGCACCGCTCTTGTCCTAAGTTTTAATTTTGTTTTGTTTTTATCTAGCAGATCCTTTCATAGCATGAATAATAATCTTTTCATTGCCCTATTTTATTTTTTGTCAGTCTGGGACAGAGCTACTAGACAAAGACAAGATTATATTTGGGGAATTTGGTGACCTGATCTAGTTTTCAAAAAAGAAAAATTGTAAATTGTGAACATATTTTTAAAACCATCACAGTGATTTAAGGAGTATATGAGAACAGTCCATCTAGTTGGTATCTCCAAATACAGTTATCACTTGTTTTTTTTTTTTTTTTTTTTTTTTTTTGGTTTTTTTGGCCAGGGCTAGGTTTGAACCTGCCACCTCTGGCATATGGGACCGGCGCCCTATTCCTTGAGCCACAGGCGCTGCCCTATCACTTGTTTTTTTTCCCGTTTCACCACAAAGTTCTATAAAATAAGGAAATTGCATCTTTTTTATATTAGCATTGGATTGATCTTTAGGCATCTGTGGTAGGTCCACTGTTGGGCAAAAAACTGGTTAAAGGACAAACAATGACGTTATTCACATATTGAGGAAGTTGCAAGTTGAGGAAATGCATATTAATAAGATACACCCATCACAAAGAAATTTTATTCATGTAATTTACCAAACTTCCTGTCCATAAAATAGTTCTTTTCCTGACTTCCTTCTCATCATGGTTTAATGAAGTCCCATCTGCTGAGTTTAATTGACCAACTCCTATTTAGCAGGAATATATTGAGAAAAGCGTATGAGTCTCACCCCATTTATTGAGGAAATCCTAACTTAAATCATTTTGGAACAAAGTAGGGTTTAAATCAGTACTACTGAGGAATGGTACAAATTATTTTTTTCAAAACTTATTTTGTACAAATGGTGGTCACTGGTTATATCCTATAGATGACTGTTTTGTTTGTACCTGGTTCTTAAATATTCAGTCACTGAGATTTACTTAGGTTGAGAATGTTGGATGCATATACTATGATTGAGAATTTTTTTTTTTTTTTTTTTTGAGACAGAGTCTCATTTGTTGCCCTTAGTAGAGTGCTGTGGTGTCACAGCTCACAGCAACCTCCAACTCTTGGGCTCAAGTGATTTCTCTTGCCTCAGCCTCCCAAGTAGGTGAGAATACAGGTACCTTCGCCCGCCACAACACCCAGCTATTTTTAGAGGCATGTCTCACTCTGTCTCAGTCTGGTCTTGAACTTGTGAGCTCAGGCATTCCACCCACCTCGGCCTCCCAGAGTGATAGGATTACAGGTGTGAGCCATGGCGCCTGGTCCTTGTGGTTGAAAATTTTTAAAAATATCATAATCTAGGGTGGCGCCTGTGGCTCAGTGAGTAGGGCGCCTGCCCCATATGCCAAGGGTGGCGGGTTCAAACCCAGCCCCGGCCAAATTGCAACAAAAAAATAGCTGGGTGTTGTGGCGGGCGCCTGTAGTTCCAGCTGCTCGGGAGGCTAAGGCAAGAGAATCGCGTAAGCCCAAGAGTTAGAGGTTGCTGGGAGCCGTGTGACGCCACGGCACTCTACCGAGGGCTGTACAGTGAGACTCTGTCTCTACAAAAAAAAAAAAAAATCATAATCTAGATTGGTAAGGTAAACTGTATCTTATGTGAGTCCTGCTACTATCAAATGGCTACTTCTATAAAAGGGCAATTTACCAAATTATGGAACTTGGCGATGTAGTGAAAACAGCCTTGAGAAGCCACAAGAAGACCAAAGTGATGGCAGAATGTAACGCGGAAGTTGAAACTGCTATACAGTATGCATCTGAGTTAAAAAATATTAAAAAAAATTGCCATGGCTGGGTGCAGTGGCTCACGCCTATAAATCCAAACACTCTGGGAGGCTGAGGTGGGAGGATTGCTTGACTTCAAGAGTTCAGGCTGGTCAAAAGAGCTCACCCACAGCTTTTAGTAGAGCTGACCCCCATCTCTACTAACAGTAGAAAAAAATCAGCCTGGCATTATGGCAGTTGCCTATAGTCCCAGCTACTTAGAGGAATCAGGAAGATCTCTTGAGCCCAGGAATTTGAGGTTATAGTGAGCTAGGTTGATTCCATGGCACTCTAACCTGGGACAATAGAATGAGACTCTGTCTTAAAAAAACAGTTGCCATATATTTATCTTAATATATTTTGTTAAGCTAGAATCTGTCAGAATAGTCAATTTTTGAAGAAAAAGGTAAACAAGGCCCTAGATGTAACCATGAACTTACATATAAGTTAAAGTATTTCTGAAACTCGTGAATGCAATCAGAACCAAAGGACAGGTTAAATGCTTTAAGCAGAAGAACCTGCAACTTAACAGAGTTTGTATCTTCTAACTCAAGACAGTGAAGGAGGCCAGGTGCAAAGGCTCACGCCTGTCATCCTAGCCCTCTGGGATGCCACGGCAGGTGGATTGCCTGTGCTCAGGAGTTTGAGACCAGCGTGAACAACAATGAGACCCAGTCTCCACTAAAAATAGAAAAACTTACTGGTTATTGTGGCAGGCACCTGTAGTCCCAGCTACTCAAGGAGGCTGAGGCAGGAGGATTGTCTGAGCCCAGGAGTTTGAGGGTGCAGTGAGCTGAGAGGCCAGGGCACTCTAGCCAAGAGCAACAGAGTGAGACTGTCTCAGAAAAAAAAAGTCAGTGAAGGAAAAATGATAATGCACCCCATAGAAGACATTATTATGTCTCAAATAAATGTTAAATGTGCTTTTGATTGCTCAAGAAAATTTTTATATAACCTGTTTTCCATATCTTACAAACTAGGTCATTGCAGTGGCTTAAACTGTACAAACTTCAAATTTCTTTGTAGAAAACTTAATTCTGCAGTAGGAAAGATGAAGGATAAAAATAAACTAGAAGGGCATTTGCCATTTTCTGCTAGTTATAATTAACTTCCTGTTCTAGACTATTCTCTTTTGTCTACTTAGACTATGGATAAGATTTTTAAGAACCTGCAGTTAATGGCTCGGCGCCTGTGGCTCAAGCGGCTAAGGCGCCAGCCACATATACTTGAGCTGGCGGGTTCGAATCCAGCCTGGGCCTGCCAAACAACAATGACAGCTGCAACCAAAAAATACCTGGGCGTTGTGGCGGGCGCCTGTAGTCCCAGCTACTTTAAAGGCGGAGACAGGAGACTTGCTTGAGCCCAGGAGTTTGAGGTTGCTGTGAGCTATGATGCCACAGTACTCTACCCAGGGCAACAGCTTGAGGCTGTGTCTCAAAAAAAAAAAAAAAAAAAGGAACCTGCAGTTAAAAAAAGTATCTTTTAAAAAAGATACCTTCTGCCAGGCACAGCTGCACATGCCTATAGTCCCAGTAGGAGGCTGAGGCAGATCCAGTCCAGCCTGAAGGTTCAGAGCACAGCCTGGCAGCATAGTGAGACCTTCTGTCTTAGAGAAGTAAAACATTCCCTACTTCCCTTCTCCTTCCCCTCTCCAGTAATTCTTCTGATACATTTGAGATGGACTGTGTAGCATTAGTATAGCCTTTGGCAATGACACCGAAAGGAAAACCCTCTTATATAAACATGCGTACACCTGTACACAGATTAACCAAGGACATATTTAAATTGCATTTTCTCTTATTTAAAAAAAAAAAAAAAAGACTAGGCCCAGTGGCTTACACCTGTAATCCCAGCACTTTTGGAGGCTAAGGCAGGAAGATTGCTTGAAGCCAGGCGTTCCAGACCACCCAAGGCAACATAGACCTTGTTTTGTTTGTTTGTGTATTTGTTTTAGAGCTAGGGTCTCACTCTGTTGCTCTGGGTAAAGTGCCATAACAGCCTCAAACTTCTGGGTTTGAATGATCCTCTTGCCTCAGCCTCTCAAGTAGCTGGCACTACAGGCACTCACCATAACACTCAGCTAATCCAAAATATATATATATAATTTCAAGTTACCCAGGTGGCTGGGCACAGTGGCTCATTCCTGTAATTCTAGCATTCTGGGATGCTTAGGTGGGTGGATTGCCTGAGCTCAGGGGTTTGAGACCAGCCTTAGCAAGAGTGAGAACCTGTGTCTTTAAAAAATAAAAATAAAAAATAACCAGGCATTGTGGCCCACACCTATAGTCCCAGCTACTTGGCAGACTGAGGCCTGAGGATCTCTTGAGCCTAAGAGTTGAAGGTTGCTGTGAGCTGTGACACCATGGCACTCTACCAAGGGCCACAGAGTAAGACTCTGTCTCAAAACATAATAATAAAAAAAATAAATAAAATAAAACTAGCCAGGCATGGTGGCCTTTATCCATAGTCCCAGCTACTTAGGTTGAGGAGAGAGGATCGTTTGAGCCCAGGAATTCAAGGTTATGGTGAACAATGATTGGGCCACTGGTCTGCAGCCTGGGTAATAGAGCAAGACCTTGTCTCTGAAATAATTATTTAAAAAAAAAAAAGATGCAGCTCTTGAAGGAATGAGAATATATAATTCCGGGTGGCATCTGTGGCTCAGTGAGTAGGGTGCTGGCCCCATATATCGAGGATGGTAGGTTCAAACCTGGCCCTGGCCAAACTGCAACAACAACAAAAAAAGAGAAAATATAATTCCATAAAACCCTAAAAGCATTTCTCAGTTCTTCCAGGCTTATAATTAATTTATAATTTCTGGGTATTGGTATTCTTAGAAAATGACAATAGAATCTGTAGCTTAGCACCTGTAGCTCAGTGACTAGGGCGCCACCCACAAACATTGGAGCTAGTGGGTTCAAATCTAGCCCGGGCCTGCCAAACAACAATGGCAACTACAACAACAACAAAAATAGCCGGGCTTTGTGACAGGTGCCTATATTCCCAACCAGCTACTTGGGAGCTTAACTCTTAAGCTCAAGAGTTTGAGGTTGCTGTGAGCTGTGACGCCACGGAACTCTACCGAGGGCGATGTAGTGAGACTCTGTCTCCAAAAAAAAAAGAATGTATGGGCAGCGCCGGTGGCTCAGTTGGTAAGGCGCCGGCCCCATATACCGAGGGTGGCGGGTTCAAACCTGGCCCCGGCTGAATTGCAACCAAAAAAATAGCCGGGCATTGTGGCAGTTGCCTGTAGTCCCAGCTACTCGGGAGACTGAGGCAAGAGAATCACTTAAGCCCAGGAGTTGGAGATTGCTGTGAGCTGTGTGATGCCACGGCACTCTACCCAGGGCCATAAAGTGAGACTCTGTCTCTACAAAAAAAAAAGAAAAAGAATGTATGACACAAGTTGTTAAATTGCCTCTTAGCAGTAATTACCTATATTTTGGCATACTTTTGGGTTTCTTACATCAAAAGCCCAAGGAATCTTATCTTTCTGGTTCTTAAACTTGAACATGCATCAGCTCACCCAGAAGTCTAGTTAAAAAAAGGTTATAGAGCCAAACATGGTGATTAAAGCCTGTGATCCTAGCAACTCAGAAGGCTGAGGTGAGGTCGCTTGAGCTCATCAGTTCAGGATAAGCCCGAAAAATATAGGGAGACCTCATCTCTAAAAAAGAATTTTATGGTGGCTCATGCCTGTAATCCTAGCACTCTGGGAGGCCAAGGCAGGTGGATTGCTTGAGCTCACAAGTTTGAGACCAGCCTGAGCTAGAGCGAGACTCCATCTCTGAAAATAGCTGGGCATTGTGGTGGGAGCCTGTAATCCCAACTAACTACTCAGGAGGCTGAGGCAAGAGGATCACATGAGCCCGAGAGTTTGAGGTTGCTGTGAGCTATGACACCGTGGCACTCTACCGAGGGTGACAAAGTAAGACCCTGCCTACAAAAAAAAAGAATTTTACAAAGCTAGCTAATGTGGTGACATATACCTACCTATTTTGCCAGCTACTTGGGAGGTTGAAGCAGGAGTATCATTTGAGACTAGGAGTTGAGGTTGCAGTGAGCTATGATCATAGCTAGCACTGTATGTATGTCTGCCTGGGTGATAGAGTGAGACCTTGTATCTGTTTAAAAACAAACTCCAGAGATTCACCCTACCTCCAGTTTTTGATTCCCTAAGTCTTAAGGTAAATTTCTTCTTTGTTGTTGTTGTTTTCTGAAACAGAGTCTCAAGCTGCTGCCCCAAGTAGAGTACCATGGCATAGCTCACAGCAACCTCCAACTCCGGCTCAAGCGATCTTCCACCTCAGTTTTTTCTATTTTTCTCAGGCTCAAGAGATCTTCTGCCTCAGTTTTTTCTATTTTTAGTAGAGACGGGGGTCTCACTTTTTTTGCCCTGGCTGGTCTCAAACTCATGAGCTCAAGCAGTCCACCTGCTCGGCCTCCCAGAGTGCTAGGATTACTGGAGTGAGTCACCTCACCCAGACTACAGTGTACATTTCTGACAGGTGTTGCTAATACTGATGCATTTCGAAAAGTACATATTTTTCAATCATTTCAAAATATGAACATATTGTGAATATATTTGGGTCAGCCAAACCAAAGCCCTTTTTTAGGTGCATGTTATTTGTTTATAGTTCATCTTGCGCTATGTAATTTGTATTTATTTTTGTACAAGGTATTGGAGGGCAGGAAAATGGAGTTTCAAATTGCAGTTTTAGGTTTAACCTAGTCCTTATCTTAAAAATTTCTTTCCTTATATAAAGCAGTTCATAACATCCATTATGCCAGCTCTAGACAAATGAAAAGCTATTTTTATTACCTATAATTAACCTAATTCAGGTAAAAGAAGCAGGCTTGAGGAAAAGGCTAGCAATATGATAAAGCTCAAAATTGCTGTCCTGAAATTAGCATTACTGGCCCCAATATAGTATTTCGAATTGTTGTTAGAATTCTGAACCAAATTGCTCATGACTAGGGCTGAGTTTGTAAGGGTTAAGTAATTTGTCAGGTAGATTTAACATGAATATTTCCAAGGTCACTCTAACTTCCAGCATTAGATCAGCTTATTTCAGTGGCTTAAGGTGTGTTACTTGTAAAACATGGAGAGGTGGCTATAAAGAAATAAAGATTCCATCTCAATTGGTATATTCTCACATCTGTGCCCTTATTTGGCATTAGCAAAATGGTAGTAATCCAAAAGATGTTTCTATACATTGCACCTTTATATTTCTAATATTACTAAAAAGTTTCATATTTAATTGAAAAAATTTTTTTCAGAATATTGTTGCCAAGCTTATTCCTCATCTCTTGACTTTTGCTGGAGTCTTTATCTTTTTTTCTTTTTCACAGCAACCTCAAACTCTTGGGCTTAAGCGATTCTCCTGCCTCAGCCTCCCATGTAGCTGGGACTGCAGGCACCCACCACAACACCAGTCTATTTTTTTTGTTGTTGAAGTTATCATTGTTGTTTTAGCTGGCCCAGGCTGGGTTTGAACCCACCAGCCTTGGAGTATGTGGCCAGCGCCCTACCCACTGAGCTATGGGGCGCCACCCAAGTCTTTGTCTTATTACAGAGACTGAGCTGTTATCTTGCTGAGTCTCAAATTATAAAAGGCAATATATTTTAAACCATTTTTTTTTTTTAATGTTTGTCTTCTTACTTTTTATTTATTTGTTTTTTGCAGTTCTTGGCCGGGGCTGGGTTTGAACTCGCCACCTCCGGCATATAGGGCTGGCGCCCTACTCCTTTGAGCCACAGGCACCACCCAATATATTTTAAATCTTAAAACTATTTAAGAGCTCCCCCCACCCACCCACCCCGAGACAAGAGTCTCGCTCCGTTGCCCTTGGTAGAGTGCTATGGCGTCACAGCTCACAGCAACCTCCAGCTCTTGGGCTTAGGCGATTCTCTTGCCTCAGCCTCACGAGAAGCTGGGACTACAGGCGCCAACCACAATGCCCGGCTATTTTTTGTTGCAGTTTGGCTGGGGTCAGGTTTGAACCCGCCACCCTCGGTATATGGGGCCGGCGCCCTACTCACTGAGCCACAGGCGCTGCCCTAAGAGCTTTTTTAATTTCAAAAATTCTTAGGTTTTAAATTTGGAATTTATCACATTTCATGTCCCCAAATAGCTCATTGAGTTTTTGGCATCTTTTATCCTGCCCATGCCAACGAAAGCCGCACCATATGGTATGGCTGCTGCTACGCTGGGAATGCCATACACTGTGGAGACATTGCCAGGCATGAAGCAGAGGTGCTGTTCCCCATATGCTTATCTTCGTAGCCCTACCTACTGACCAGGATATATTAGGATTCCGGTACATCACACTATCCTATCAATAGAGTCTTCCGGCTCAGAGCTTGTAGCACAGTGGTTATGGCGCCAGCCACATGCACCAAAGGTGGCAGCTTCGAGCCCAGCCTGGGCCAGCTAAATGACAGCTAAACAACCACAACAAAAAAAAGCTAGGCATTGTGGTGGGTGCCTGTAGTCCCAGCTACTTGGGAGGCTTACTCTGTCTCCAAAAAAAAAAAAAATAGAGTCTTCCATTTCTTTCTCCTACCAGCTTCAACATTTGACCACATTATGAAAACACATGCTGGTATCTCTTACCTAACTTCAGAAAGAGGCTTTTGAATAACTACTGCAAAAGAGAAAAGGACCTTTTAGAATACAGTTAGTAATTATTTTAGTATCCCTAACTACTAGCACTCCTTCACCACTATAACTTTTTTTTTTTTGAGACAGAGTTTAACTATGTCGCCCTCACAGCAACCTCAAAACTCTTGGGCTTATGCAATTCTCTTGCCTCAGCCTCTCAATTAGCTGGGACTACACAACACCTGCCTGTTTTTTGTTGCAGTTGTCATCATCGTTTAGCTGGCCCAGGCCAGTTTCGAACCTGCCAGCCCCGGTGTATGTGATTGATGCCTTAACCACTGTGCTGTGGAAGCTGAACCCAACTTTTTCTTTCTTTCTTTCTTTTTTTAACTTTCATCTTTCTTTTTATTTTTTATTTTATTTTTTTATTCTTACATATACATGTGTTTATTAGGTTTCCATTTTTTTGCCTTCACAAAAATAAAAAGGCTTAAAAATTATTAACAATAACAATGTTTAAGGACTAGAAACAAAAACCTTGTAAAGAACGAACATAAATATATTCAGAAAAGACATCAGACAATTGCTACATCGAAATATTAAGTAATAATGATAATAATAAAGCAAAGAAAGTAACATTCACATTGTCAAATAAGAGTATGTCTACGATAGAATGCTTTGAGTCTAAGATTCAGTATGGAGTCATCAGTTAACTTCTTATTTTTTTTAAGTATCAAAAAATAGACAACTGATATTTATAAATAAAAGTAAAAGATAATTTCAAAACCCAACTTTTTCTTGATAATAATCTTTTCCTGTCCTACTTTCCTAACCCTGACTAAATATTTAAAAAGAAAAGAGACTGCAAATACTGATTTGAGATGTTGGTGTTGGAAGAAGAGCTGAAATTTGTGGTTCTAGGTGTTGGAAAGTGTTTAGAACATTCAGACAAAATACAAAAGATTAATCACTGTTCTCTGACTTTTAACTTCTCTCTTCCTATTCTTTATTGTCCCTCTTAGGCTCGAACAGCCATTTAATTAATTATGGACTTCACACAAATGTTTCTCAATGTCATAATACTACTTATATGCCTTTCCAGTATAAAATTAGCAAAATGAGTAGAAATTAGGTACACAAGTAGGTTTCGTTCACCAACCTCATTAATTTATTCTTGAAACAAATATTATCAGACACCTACTATGTGCTAGTACTGTGTATAAAAAGATGGAAAAGACAAAATTCTACCTTTAGAGAACAGGTTATAATACAGTATAATATTTTATTAGACAGATGTACACAATATACTATGATCGTATCTTGAAGTAGCACATAAAATTAAACTTTTCAAAGACTCAAAGGAAAGTATTAAAATATTACATTAGGAGTACTTATAAATGTTAACGCTTGATCCATCAAAAATGACAAAGTCTCAGGATTTTATAAAGTTTGTTCAAGCTAGTTGGCAAATAACTGAAAAGTTAAATATTCTTATTTGATATTGTTGCTAAAATTTGAACATTAATAGTTTTGTGATCAATCAAGAATTTACTTCATTTGGATTCTAATATTTTCAGGAAGCATTTTGGTATGCCTACAATTAGGAGCTACATAATGCCAGCAAAAATCATTTGAGCTATTGCTTGCTCTGTGATATTGTGGTTATACCAAGTAAGAATTGGAACATAGATACAAAATTCTTATTATCTTGGCATCCTGTGACAGATATTTTTAGAATGGAGACAGCTAGAGGGCTTACTGTGAGTGAGGTTCTCATTCAGAAAGAGATATTGAATATTGACTTTAAAACTTGGAATGTTTCTTTCTGAATTAATTATTCTGTTCTGAAAATGCAAGTTTAAGCCATCATCAATGGATTAAAGGAGTACTCTATATCACAAAAATACAGCTTCTGGTGTCAGAGAGAATGAAAATGATCCTTTTGTTTGGAAGTCAAGTTTTTTACAGATGTAAGCTATTGTGAATTGGTAATTATATTGTCATCAGAGGATTTTTTTATGGGTGAAAGGTTTATTTATTTTATTTTTTACTTTATCGCCCTCAGTAGAGTGCTATGGCGTCACATAGCTCACAGCAACCTCCAACTCCGTAGCTGGGACTGTAAGCACCTGCCACAATGCCCGGCTATTTTTTTGTTGCAGTTTGGCCAGGGTCGGGTTTGAACCCACCACCCTTGATATATGGGGCCGGCACCCTACCCACTGAGGCGCCACCCGGAGTGAAAGGTTTAAAAAAATGTTTTTTCTGTTTTCACCATAGCTCAGATTCAAAACATTCTCATGGTAGAGGGTGAGATTAATGATTCGCTTCTCTAAATTATAGCACAAGTTAACATGTAGAATAGGAATTAGTATTAACAATTTCATAGTGTTAGCCAACGAATTAACTTTCCTCACTATCCAAAAATAAAGCTAAATATGAAAAATAACTTAAATTTTGTCATAAATAGAAACTATAGCCTTAAGCCAGTGCACAGATGCAAGACACTTTTGTTGTGTCTGATCTATTTTGGTGGCAATTACTTATGTAAGCTAGATCTGCTTAATCTTACATTGTAAAGTAAATGCAATTGGTCATCATTGGAAAAAGGATCTATTCTTTTTTCTGCTTTGTTTTTCTGAGTTTTTAGGAGAGAATGTATAATCATATTAAGCCATTGGTAAAACAAGGAAAAGATTGACAAGTGACTTACATTTATAGGAATTGGGCTTGGGGTGGGGGTTTATTTTGTTTTGTTTCTTCCTTTTTCGAAACAGTCTCATTCCATCACCCTGGGATTGAGTGCCATGGCATCATCATAGCTCACAGCAAACTCAAATCTTGGGCTCAAGTAATCCTCCTGAGTAGCTGGAACTACAGGCACCCACCACCACACCTGGCTAGTTTTTCTATTTTTAGTAGAGATAGAGTCTTGCTCTTGCTCAGGCTGATTTTAAACTGCTGAGTTCAAGCAGTCCACTTGTTCCAGCCCCCTGGAGTGGTAGGATTACAGGCCTGGGCCACACAGCACCTGGCCTGGTTTTGCTTTTAAGTGAGATTTAAAGTGTGGCATTTCCTTCGTGGAGGCAGAGGAGCACAACAAAATGAGAAAAATTTATGGATTTTTAATGGCCCCAAAATGATCTAGTAAACTTTTTTTTTAATTCTTTTTTTTTTTTTTTGTAGAGACAGAGTCTCACTTTATGGCCCTCGGTAGAGTGCCGTGGCCTCACACAGCTCACAGCAACCTCCAACTCCTGGGCTTAGGCGATTCTCTTGCCTCAGCCTCCCAAGTAGCTGGGACTACAGGCGCCCACCACAACGCCTGGCTGTTTTTTGGTTGCAGTTTGGCCGGGGTCGGGTTTGAACCCGCCACCCTCGGTATATGGGCTGGCGCCTTACTGACTGAGCCACAGGCGCCACCCTTCTAATTCTATTTTTTAAGAGACAGGTTCTCTCTCTGTCAGCCAGGCGGAATACCCAACCATGGCCACTGTAACCGCGAATTCCTGGGCTCTGGCATTCCTTCTGACTCTCCGTCTCCCAAGTAGCTGGGATTACAGGCACATGCCAGCACATCTAGTTAAGTTTTTTAACTTTTGTCTCTACAAAAGTTATAAATCTTGCCATGTTGCCCAGGTGGCTTTAGAACTTTTGTCCTTGAGCAATTCACCTTTCCTTGGCCTTCCACAGTGCTGGGATTACAGGCATACCAGGTAGGCCATACCTAAAGACTGTTTTAAACAAAGGAAGTCAATCTGGGCTCAGCTCACGCCTGTAATCCCAGCACTCTGAGAGGCCGAGGCAGGTGGATTGCTTGAGCTCAGGAGTTCGAGACCAGCTAAATAAGAGTGAGACCCTGTCTCTAAAAAAAAAAAAAAAAAGCCGGGTATTGTGGCAGGCTTCTATAGTTCCAGCTTCTTGAGGTTAAGGTAAGAGAATCACTTGAGCCCAAGAGTTTGAGGTTGCTGTGAGCTGTGACACCATGGCACTCAACCCCAGGGCAACTGAGACTCTGTCTCAAAAAAATAAATAAGGGAAGTCAACTTCCTGGTATTCTGCACTATTTCTTTATTCTAGAAGTAGGAGCAATTTCAGTAACAAGTTGAATAAGTTAGTAAGTCATGGATATTGAAATCATTTATTTAGTGTTAAGCCTTTGGCTTCTCTCTTTCTTCAAACACATTAACTTGTTATTTGATCAGAATCATCCCATGTTATCCACTTGTAGTCATAGATTTTTTTTTTTTTTTTTGTAGAGACAGGGTCTCACTTTATGGCCCTCAGCAGGGTGCCGTGGCCTCACACAGCTCACAGCAACCTCCAACTCCTGGGCTTAAGCGATTCTCTTGCCTCAGCCTCCCGAGTAGCTGGGACTACAGGCGCCCACCACAACGCCCGGCTGTTTTTTGGTTGCAGTTTGGCCGGGGCTGGGTTTGAACCCGCCACCCTCGGTATATGGGGCCAGCGCCTTACCGACTGAGCCACAGGCGTCACCCGTAGTCATAGATTTTTATCTTTATTTCTACTGTACACTAAAGTTTCAGAGGTCTTAAATCAAAGCCTTGTATTTTAGACATTAGGTTTCTTAGAAGAAGAAGAATTGGCAATGACAGTTTTAAAGGTAGTATTGTAAAGTCTGAGCGTATTTGAAGGAATTATGGTAGTGTAGTTCTGGACCTCCTTTTGAACTATTGGTACTCCTATTCACAAGTGACTGTCAGATGATTTAAAGTAACAAACCCAGACAGATGTATGACATTTGAACCATATTGTCAAAGTCATTGATCTTGCTTATTAGTTGACCAGTTGGTGACAAAGAGCATTTACTTTCATAAAATTAGTCAACTTGAATTACTGTGATAAGAGAACTATGTTGACTGCCAGGGGTGGGCTAGAAACATTTCCCAAGTAAAATTTAGAAAAGAGATTTTCCTTTACTAATAATACACACGGTTTGTTTGTATAAAGATATCTGCATCAGGGCGGCACCTGTGGCTCAAAGGGGTAGGGCGCCGGTCCCATATGCCGGAGGTGGTGGGTTCAAACCCAGCCCCGGCCAAAAACCACAAATAAATAAATATAATAAAAAAAAAAGAAAAAAAAAAGATACCTGCATCAGAATGGCTGAATTCAAATATAAAGTTGAACTTAAATATGTATAGAGGCTCTTTGGAACCTTAACAGATGGGGAAACAAAAGCAAAACTACTTAAGGCTCCATCTTTGCTTAGAAACAAAAACCTAAATGAGGCTCAATGCCTGTAGCACAGTGGTTACGGCACCGGCCAATACACCAAGGTTGGCAGATTCGAACCTCCCCGGGCCAGCTAAACAGCAATGACAACTGTAACAACAGCAGCAACAACAACAAATAGCTGGGTGTTGTGGCAGGCGCCTGTAGTCCCAGCTAATTGGGAGGCTGAGGCAAGAGAATTGCTTAAGCCAAGAGTTTGAGATTGCTGTGAGCTGTAATGCCATGGCACTCTACTGAGGGTGATATAGTGAAACTCTGTCTATGAATAAATAAATAAATAAATAACCTAAATGAAATTAAAATAGATACCTCAATCTCTATTTGTATGTGGACGTTAGATGAAAGATTAGGGTCAGGAAAAGATAGAAATTGCACACATATTCTTCTTTATGAACAAAACTTAGTGCTCAACGGCTCATACCTGTTTGTAATCCTAGCACTTTGGGAGGTCTAGGTTGGAGGATTGCTTTAGGCCTTGAATTTGAGATCAAGGGGCAACAATAGTGAAACTCCCCAACTCCCACCCCAATCTCTAAAAAAAAAAAAAAAAATTTTTCCCCCTTTGGAGATAGAGTCTCATTCAATTACCTTGGGTAGAGTGGCATGGCGTCCTAGTTCACAACAACCTCAAACTCTTGGGCTTAAGTGTTCCTTTTGCCTCAGCCTCTTAAGTAGCTAGGACTACAGGCATCCGCCATGACGCCCAGCTAATTTTTCTATTTTTAGTAGAGACAGGGTCTCACTCTTTTCTCAGGCTGGTCTGGAACTCCTGAGCTCAAGTGATTTACCTGTCTCAGCCTCTCCAAGTGGTAGGATTACAGGTGTGAGCCACTGCACCCAGCAAAAAACAAAAATGTTAACCAGACCACCCAGCAAAAAACAGAAATATTAACCAAGCATGGTGGCTTGTGCTTGTAGTCTCAGCTACGTGGAAGGGTGAAGCTGGAGGATTGTTTGAACCCAGGAGTTGGAGGCTATGGTGAGCAGATTGCACTGCACTCCAGCCTGGGCAACAGAGCAATCAAGATCTTGTCTCAAAAAGGAAGAGGAAAGGGCGGCACCTGTGGCTCAGTGAGCAGGGCGCCGGCCCCATATGCCGAGGTGGCGGGTTCAAATCCAGCCCCGGCCAAACTGCAGCAAAAAAAAATAGCCAGGCGTTGTGGCGGGTGCCTGTAGTCCCAGCTACTCGGGAGGCTGAGGCAGGAGAATTGCCTAGGCCCAGGAGTTGGGGGTTGCTGTGAGCTGTGTGACGCCACGGCACTCTACTGAGGGCAATAAAGTGAAACTCTGTCTCTACAAAAAAAAAAAAAAAAAGGAAGAGGGGAAAAAAAAAAACTTTGTTGATTTAGAGACTGTTTTTTCCATTAGGATAAGATTTTTTCCACCAGAATTTTCTTATTTGTTCCTTCTTTCTAATTTAATATAATATAATTGAGCTAGTTTAAACAGAAATTGCTTTCCTTTAGGTAAGAATTTACATATCTATAAACTTACTGCTGAAATAAAGGTTTGAAAAGAAAACCTCTTTTTATTTTACCTTTTCATATTTTTGAAATTGATTTATTTTGGGTTTGGACAGTGAAAATTAACACTTCTCCCTTTTTTTTTGCAGTTTTTGGCCGGAGTTGGGTTTGAACCCACCACCTCCGGCATGTGGGGCCGGCGCCCTACTCCTTTGAGCCACAGGCACCGCCTGAAAATTAACACTTTTCTAGAAGTATATAGTGATAATTGTTATAATTATAGATAATATTGTATGCTTACCATCAACATTTAGATGTTTTGCTCTGCTTATGCCTACATATAAAATAAATAGTCATATTCCCATTTATAGATAAGGACATTTATGCTCACAAAAGTTAAATAATTTGTCTATGGTCATATGTCTAGTACCCAAGAGAGTCCAGATTTGATCCCAGATCTTTCATTCCCCATCCTGTAGAAAGAATGGTTAAAAATACTTAAGAGTGGGACGGCGCCTGTGGCTCAGTCGGTAAGGCGCCGGCCCCATATACCGAGGGTGACGGGTTCAAACCCGGCCCCTGCCAAACTGCAACCAAAAAATAGCTGGGTGTTGTGGCGGGCACCTGTAGTCCCAGCTACTCGGGAGGCTGAGGCAAGAGAATCGCTTAAGCCCAGGAGTTGGAGGTTGCTGTGAGCTGTGTGACGCCACGGCACTCTACCAAGGGCCATAAAGTGAGACTGTCTCTACAAAAAAAAAAAAAAATACTTCAGAGTGTCCTTTGTTTCCATTACTGGAAGTGAACTTTCTTTACTAGGGAAGTAAAGCATCTTTCCAACCATTGAGATACTTAGGAAGTGTTTCAAAACAGTAATTCTAAAAGGACCTGCAAGGCGGCACCTGTGGCTCAGTGGATAGGGCGCTGGCCCCATATACCAAGGGTGGCGTGTTCAAACCTGGCCTCTGGCCAAATTGCAACAAAAAAATAGCCAGGCGTAGTGGGCGGGCGCCTGTAGTCCCAGCTACTCTGGAGGCTGAGACAAGAGAATCACCTAAGCCCTGGAGTTGGAGGTTGCTGTGAGCTGTGTGACACCACGGCACTCTACTGAGGGCGATAAAGTGAGACTCTGTCTCTACAAAAGAAAAAAAGGACCTGTAGCTGTTCTGTCATCTCCTTTCCCTTCTTCTAGTTATTTCTGTAACAATATTTCCCCTTCTTCCTAAAGGTATCACCTGCTTTTATGAAATCACATTAGATTTGCAGCCAATTAGAGTCACAGTGTCTTACTTTTTATTCTCCTTCCCACCCATTCTAACTAAAGCCTGGGGAATTGTAATTTGTTCCGGTCATATAGTGCTTTACACTGTGGTTTGAAAATCAATTTTATAATAGAAAATTACCACTTTAAAAGGCACAAGTGTGATTTGGGAATTATGGATAACTCTAAAAGATTGCATCTTTATTAGTGTTTACATTAATTTATCAGTACTTACCAAACTTTAATATAGTTTGATACAGTGGTAATTACTGATGTATAATTAATAATACCTTTTCTACCAACTGTAGAAATGTTTTCTAAGCAAAAAAAAAATGTAGGGACCTTTTTGAAGATTTTATCAGGTTACTTATGTTTGTAAACCCAGGAAGATTCTAATTTTGTGTTTTTGGTTTGTAAAACTGCCACATAAAAGTTGGCCATACTGGGAAAAACAGACTATCAAACGGTTAATGTACTTTTCTTAGAGCAGAACAGCCACTCTAGGACTCTAAGAGGGATAGATTGCTACTTGTCATGTCCCAGAGGAAGTAGATAGCCCATGTTCCCTACTCCTTTTGCAATAGACTATAGTGGGGAACAAAATAGAAAAATATAGGCTGGGAGAGTATATTGTTAGACTTCCTTGCTTCCCCAACCATAAAGATGTATTCTGAATGTTTTCAGAAGTATTTGTATATCTTAAACTGGAATTATATTCGATTCTTTTTCTTTACAAGTGGTACAAAATTTAAAAACTGCAAAGAGTGTATCATGAAAATAAATCTTTTTTATATCCTTTCAGAAATAATTTATATATATACAATAAGGTATGTGTGTCATGTATTTTGAATTCTTATTCTGTGCCTACATGAAATATGGCCTCCTGGATAGTAGTAATGTTGCTTTTGTTGTTTAAAATGGGTAGGTTGGCTCGGTGTCTGTAGCTCAATGGTTAGGGTACCAGGTGTGCCGGGTTCGAACCTGGCCCAGGCCTGCTAAAAACAAGAATGACAACTACAACAAAAAAATAGCTGTGGCATTGTGGTGGGCATCTGTAGTCCCAGCTACTTGGGAGGCTGAGGCAAGAGAATCGTTTAAGCCCAAGAGTTTGAGGTTGTTGTGAGCTGTGACGCCACGGTACTCTACCGAGGGCAACCTAGTGAGACTCTGTCCCTAAAAAATAATAAATAAAATAAAATAAATAAAAGTTAGGTTGTATGTAGAGTGTAGCATATATTTGCAAAGCCTTCGTTAGTTTTCAAAGTCTTTTTGCATACCTTGTCTCACTGGTGCTCAAAACAGCCCCTTCAGGTAAGGTAAAGCAGAATTTATCTCTTTTATAGATGTGAAATTTGAAGCCTAAAGAGTTACGTGACTTGATCCAGGTTAATACATGATGAAACTGGAATGAGAACCCAGGTCTTCTGGCTCTTTGTGCAGAATTATTCTTCCATTTTGCCTCTCAGACATGACAACATAAGGGGATCTATCATGCTATGCTATATTTTCCTTTATGAGGTATGAAAAATACTGAGAATAGCTGATTTTAGGTGCATTTTGAATACTGTATTTTGGTAGTTGTAGTATAATAGCAGTTAAAGTCTTACAGCTCAGAAGTGTAGGTTTTTGGATGTATTCCTACAAAACAGTTTGTAAACATTAGCCCCTTTAGAATGAATGATAATGCTCTACATGCCACTACTGTTACATGTGGACACAATAACTGGCAATTGAGCAGTGGAAACAAGGACTTCTATTCCTTTATATCTGTGTGCCTGCTGTGGCTGGGAGCCAAGTTGATAAACCTGTCCAGGGTTTCTCCCCTTAAGGTTAAAGTGGAGTCTGAAGAAGCATTTGAGTTCCTTCCTCTATAAAGTAGGTGAAAATGTTCATCTCCAGCACCAGACTATGTTCTAGATTTCTAGTCAGCTCTGAGAGAGAAAAATGAGTGGCAGGAGGAAACAGTTTGATAGTAAGCTCCCATAAGGATAATTTGGTCTCAGAGTAACTTATTCTTTTTTTTTTTTTTCCTTCGAGACAGAGTCTCACTTTGTTGCCCTCAGTAGAGTGCTGTGGTGTGACAGCTTACAACAACCTCAAACTCTTGGGCTTAAGCAATTCTCTTGCCTTAGGCTCCCAAGTAGCTGGGACTACAGGTGCCCGCTACAACACCCGGCTATTTTTGGTTGTACTTGTCATTGTTGTTTGTCAGGCCCAGGCTGGATTCGAACCTGCCAGCTCTGGTATATGTGGCTGGCATCCTAGCCACTGAACTACAGGCACTGAGCCCAGAGTAACTCACTTATTCACGATGGAGAAATGAGATGAGCCAGAGTCTTTGCAAGGATTTTATTTTACTATTTTATTTATTTGTTTGTTTGAGACAAACTCTACCCTGGGTAGAGTGCTATGGCATCATAGCTCACAGCAACCTCGATTTCTTAGGCTCAAGTGAACCTCCTGCCTCAGCCTCCTGAGTAGCTGGGACTACAGGAGCCTGCCACAACACCTGGCTAGTTTTTCTATTTTTCTTTTAGCACACACAGGGTCTTACTCTTGCTTTGGCTGGTCTCCAGTCCACCTGCCTGAGCTTCCCAGAGTGCTTGGATTATAGCATGAGCCACCACGCCCTTGCAGAGATTTTTAAACAATCCTTAAACATTGAGAAGTCTAACATAGAAAATTGACAAAACAGTTGAACTCTCATATATGAAATAAAAATCCCTTTCAGAATTGAGTACATAGGATTCTATTTTTTATTTATTTATTTTTTTGTATTTATTATTTTATTTTTTTGTGAGACTCTGTCTCACTTTACCGCCCTCGGTAGAGTCCCATGACGTCACAGGACTCACAGCAATCTCCAGCTCTTGGGCTTCCACAATTCTCCTGCCTCAGCCTCCCGAGCAGCTGGGACTACAGGTGCCCGCCACAATGCCCGGCTATTTTTTGTTGCAGTTCGGCCAGGGCTGGGTTTGAACCCGCCACCCTCAGTATATGGGGCCGGTGCCCTACTCACTGAGCCACAAGCGCCACCCAGGATTCTATTTTTTTTTAAATTCCTAAATATTTCTTTGAGGGGAGGACTTCTATCTCCTATAATTTATAAGTACCTCATTTCTTAATTCACAATAGAAAAAAAGAGGGGAACATGAAGAAAGAATTCATGTCATTTCTTTCTTTTTTTTTTTTTTTTTTTGAGACAAAGTCTCAAGCTGTTGCCCTGGGTAGAGTGCTCACAGCAACCTCAAACTCTTAGGCTTAAATGATTCTTTTTGCTTCAGCCTCCCAAGTAGCTGGGATTACAAGCGCCCACTACAATGCCCAGCTATTTTTTGGTGGTAGTTGTCGTTGTTTGGCAGGCCAGGGCTGGATTCAAACCCGCCGGCTCTGGTGTATGTGGCTGGTGCCCTAGCTGCTTGAGCTACAGGTGCTGAGCCCATGTCATTTCTTTTTTTTTTTTTTTTTTTTGTAGAGACAGAGTCTCACTGTACCGCCCTCAGGTAGAGTGCCGTGGTGTCACACGTCTCACAGCAACCTCTAACTCTTGGGCTTACGCGATTCTCCTGCCTCAGCCTCCCAAGTAGCCGGGACTACAGGCGCCCGCCACAATGCCCGGCTATTTTTTTTGTTGTTGTTGCAATTCAGCCGGGGCCGGGTTTGAACCCGCCACCCTCGGTATATGGGGCCGGTGCCTAACCAAGTGAGCCACAGATGCCGCCCTAAATTTGTAATTTTCTTCTTCTTTTTTTTTTTGTAGAGACAGAGTCTCACTGTACCGCCCTCAGGTAGAGTGCCGTGGCGTCACACGGCTCACAGCGACCTCTTAACTCTTGGGCTTACGTGATTCTCTTGCCTCAGCCTCCCGAGCAGCTGGGACTACAGGCGCCCGCCACAACGCCCGGCTATTTTTTGGTTGCAGTTTGGCCGGGGCTGGGTTTGAACCCGCCACCCTCGGCATATGGGGCTGGCGCCCTACTCACTGAGCCACAGGCGCCGCCCCCCATGTCATTTCTTATGTAACAGAAAAAATGGTTTTATAATTTACATTTTATAAGCTTTTTAAAAATAATATTTTATGTTTATAAAATAAACCTTTTATATTAATAGATTTATAAGATTATAAACCATTGTAAAAGTTAATACATTTGCCATAATGAAATGATGTCCTTTTTGTTCAAAAACTATATTACTATAATTTTTTTTTTTTTTTTTTTTTTTTTTTGCAGTTTTTGGCCAGGATTGGGTTTGAACCCACCATCTCTGGCATATGGGGCCAGCGCCCTACTCCTCTGAGCCACAGGCACTGCCCTTTGATATTTTTTTATTTCCTGCTCTGGCCACAGAAGATGATAAATTATACTAATTTTGAGTACTTCCATTTGCTCAGTTTACCCTGTTTCCCTGAAAATAAGACCTACTTACAGGACCGATAAGACGTCCCCTGAAAATAAGACCCAGCGCATCTTTGAGAGCACACCTTAAAATAAGACACTGTCTTATTTTCGGGGAAACAGGGTAGTTTTAGAGTTTTCTTAAAACAAAATTAAGATGTAGTTTTACTGCTCAAAGTAAAGTTTGGGACATCACATCTTTATGGATGTGAATCATTTTGTCAGTGTGTCAACAGTTACTTGTTTTTGTTTTTTGTTTTGTTTTTTGCCAGCCACTAAGTCCAAAGCAGTGATTTTGAGTAATTAGCAATTGCTGTGTTTTTTTTCATATTTTCAAAATAGGGTTATAATATCAGTGAAGATGAATTAATTAATACTTGACAGAGCTGAAAGTCCTGCCAGTATTTATATCTGTGAGTAAGTATGTTATCTAAATCATCTACTACTTCCCACTGTAACATACATATACACACATACCCTCTTACTGTATTAGAGTTGGAGGGCATTGAGGTTTTTTCTTTTCTTTTCGTTTTTTTTTTTTTTTTTGGAAACAGAGTTTCACTGTGTGACCCTAGGTAGTGTGCTGTAGCGTCACAGCGCACAGCAACTTGAAACACTTGGGCTTAAGCAATTTTCTTGCCTCAGCCTCCCAATAGCTGGGACTACAGACGCCCGCCACAACACCCGGCTATTTCTTCTTGCAGTTGTCATTGTTGTTTAGCTGAACCCGCCATCCTCAGTGTGTGTGGTGCTGAGCTGAGATTTTTTAATTTGTAGATAACATAAGTACGTCTTGACCTCAACATAGCCCTCTCACTCTTCCACATTTATGTTAGTGTGTCTGAGAACCAGGAAAAAATGGGTCCTAATTGGTTTGTGGGGGGTTTTGGCTATCTATCTTTTATTCTTTTTTTTTTTTTTTTGTAGAGACAGGTCTCACTTTATGGTCCTCGGTAGAGTGCTGTGGCCTCACACAGCTCACAGCAACCTCCAACTCCTGGGCTCAAGCGATTCTCTTGCCTCAGCCTCCCAAGTAGCTGGGACTACAGGCGCCTGTCACAACGCCCGGCTATTTTTTTTTTTTTTTTTTTGGCCGTTTTTTTTTTTTTTTTGGCAGTTTTGGCCGGGGCCGGGTTTGAACCCGCCACCCTTGGTATATGGGGCTGGCGCCCTACTGACTGAGCCACAGGCTCCGCCCTCTTTTTTTTCTTTTTAATTTCAGCTTGCTTGTTCATTCTTCTTCGTTTGAAGTACTCTTTTTTATTTGTTCATTTTCTTCTTCCTCTAGCGGTGCTCTTTCCCGTTGCCTCCCCAGTAGCTGGGATTACAGACGCCCACCACAACGTCTGGCTGTTTTTGATGTTGTTGGTAGAGACGGGGTCTTACTCTGGCTCACTGCTGCTCATACTGGTCTCGAACCTCTGAGCTCAGACAATCCACCCGCCTCGGCCTCCCACAGCGCTGGGACTACAGGTGTGAGCCACCACACCCGGCCTATCTTTTATTCTTTTTAAAACTCAGAGTATTCCTACATAAGTAATTATGTAATATTTAACAGATATTACCTCACCACCCACTTGGGAAACACATAAGTAATAAAAGTAAAGTAAATCATGTTGTGCTTAACGTAACATTAATTTGGACTATGGGAAACAAGTATTGGACCAATCTTGGGATTTTTATTAAAACCTTGTAGTTATCCATCATATATTAGAAGATACCAAATAAGCCCAAGATTGGTTGCTATGGTGTTCCTCACTTTCTCACTCAGGTCTCTGCACCTACACAGAAATGTACCTTTTTAATGCTGCCTGCACCCAAATGCTGGGCCCTATGCAACCCTGGTCTGCCTCAACACATACATAGCATCACATGAGCAAACTATAGCTTCCTTTTTTCTTTTTTCAAGAGAAAGTATTTCTCTCTGTGATGTAATCATAGCTCATTGCAGCCTTGAGTTTCTGGGCTCAAATAATCCTACCCTCCTCTCCTAAATCCCTATTGCTAGGACTATAGACTCACATCACCAAGCCCAGCTAAATTTTAAGTTAAAATTTTTTTGTAGAGATGAGGTCGTGGTATGTTACCTAGCCTGGTCTTGAACTCCTGGCCTCCCAAAGCTCTGTGCTAACACCAGCAGACACCATAACTAGCTCGATCATAACCTGTGCTCTTGGCTATGGAACTTTCTCTGACTTCTTTCTATTTGTCCTACTCACAGGGTTAGTGGTGCACTTTTCCTTCTTTAAAATATCAGGCCTTGGCTCGACTCCTGTACCTCAGTGAGTAGGGCGCTAGCCACATACACCAAGGCTAGCGGGTTCGAGTCCAGCTGGGCCTGCTAAACAACAGTGACAACTACAATCAAAAAATAGCGGGTGTTGTGGTGGGTGCCTGTAGTCCCAGGTACGTGGGAAGCTGAGGCAAGAGAATTGCTTAAACCCCAGAGTTTGAGGTTGCTGTGAGCTGTGAACCATGGCACTCCACTGAGCGCAGCATAATGAGACTTTATCTCAAAAAAATAAAATAAAAACCAAGATAAAATATCAGGCCATCCCCCCCTACAAACTCCCCATTCCGACTTGTAAGATGATTAGATGGTTAAGTGTGGGCTCATGTTTTATCTCCACCATACTAATTTACTTGAAAGCCAACATCTGTATCTCCTAGGTTTTTAGAACAAACTCTCCCACTAGACCTATATAGTAAATTCTTTTTGAAAAGGTGGGTGAATGTTAAAGAGTCATAAAAGCATAACTCCTTAGTTAATCAGAGCATTGTTGTTGGAAGGTACAAAGCCTATCAAAAAGAACAGTTGATCCACTATACTTTTGGAAAAACAACACTCAACCTCTATTCCTAGGTATAAGAAAAATAAGTTCTGACTTGATGCCCATAGCTCGGTGGGTAAGGTGCCAGCCACATACACTGAGGCAGACGGGTTCGAACCCTGCCCAGGCCTGCTAAAGAACAATGACAACTGCAATCACCAAAAAAATAGCTGTGGCAGGAGCCTGTAGTCTGAGCTACTTGGGAGGCTAAGGCAAGAGAATCGCTTAAGCCCAAGAGGTACAGGTTGTCATGAGCTGTGACACCATGGCACTCTACCAAGGGCAACACAGTGAAACTCTCAAAAAAAAAAAAAAAAAGAGTATTCCTGATAGAGCCAGAAGAGGCAACTAGGAGGAAAGTAGTTATGAATCTGTCTGGGGTTTAAGATTCTGTTTATTGTTCATGTGATTGAGAGTTTAGTGGGTTCATAATTAACTTGGAAAAGAAGAATTTACTTAATACTATAGCAGAAGATTTTTTGTTCCTTTTTTCTTTTTGAGGCAGAGTCTCACTCAGGTGCCCTGGAATTGAGTGTCATGGTGTCATATCTCACAACAACCTCAAACTCTTGGGCTCAAGTGATTCTCTTGTGTCAACCTCCTGAGTAGCTGGAACTACAGGCGCCCACCATGATGCCTGCCTATAGCAGGTTTCTTTTTTTTTGTAGAGACAGTCTCACTTACCGCCCTCGGTAGAGTGCCGTGCCTGTGAATCACAGGACTCACAGCAACCTCCAGCTCTTGGGCTTAAGCGATTCTCTTGCCTCAGCCTCCCGAGCAGCTGCCGCCACAACATCAGGTTGTTGCCCATCTTTAAATTTTTACAAGCTATAAAAACAGTGATACTGTTGCCATTTTTGCTTTCTTCTAGGTGATTCATAAACAAAGTTTGTTGTGGCTTAGTTTAGTACCAGATATCTTAGAAAAAGGAACTTATCCTTTTATGTGATCTAGTGGAGAATTCAGCTTCAGTTGGTGAAATGGAAGAATATTCCATATTTTAGACAAGTATTTCTGTTTCAGAAACTGAGATGACTTCCAAGTTAGTTTTAAGAATCTTTTAATTTTTCCTGCTAGATTCATTAACTCAGCCAGTTCACCTTGGGGAAATCATAGTTCCAGACTTTCTGTAAAAAACCATCCTCCTAAGTGAATATGATGGTTGATTTAATTAACATTCAGATTTAAAGTTTTCAATAGTTTATTCTGAAACCTGTTGGTTGTGACTTTGACTAGCAGGGAATGATTAAGATGAAGCAGTAGTAAAAATCATAATATACAAATTACATTAAAAAAACTGAAATTCAGTCAGTATTTCTGTTTTAAAATTCTGCATCTCCAACTATATAGACTTTAATAGCTGCTAAGAACTTTAGCCAGGGTTTGAACAGTGTTTCTTTTTTGTCTTAGTCATCTTTCCGAGATGACGACAGCTCTCATGTATACTCTATTCAGAAAAATCTATATAAAAGCTTGCATTCAATTTCAAGGTTATCTCAGACTTCTAAAGGCTACTTATGGATCCTAGGTGAAGAAAAAAATCCCTGTGTCTACTCCAGGGCCTGCCCTTAAGGGTCATAGAAGTCAAGTGGCATAGCTAAAGTCACAGGCATCCAGCTTCTTTCTTTCGTTGAGTGCTCTGTTAGTTGGTTTTTCCTTTTCACCATTATATCCCTTTTCTTAAAACCAATTCTAAATTTATAGAACTTAGAGGAAGGGCTAGGGTGTTCAAGCCTCAATATCAATGATTTTTGCATTTATTTACCCCAGTAGAAGAGTAAAATACAGTAATACCCAAAATATTTAAGTGATTGATTTAGAAAAGCTGAATGAACTAAGCAAAGTTTTTTGTTTTGGGGGGATTTTTTTGAGACAGAGTCTCACTCTGCTGACCTCTGTAGCTCACAGCAACCTCAAACTCTTGGGCTCAAGTGTTCCTCTTGCCTCAGCTTCTCAAGCAGCTGGGACTAGTGGTGCTTACCACAATGCCTGGCAAGTTTATTTTTTACTTTTTTTCTGTTTTTAGTAGAGATGGAGGTCTCGCTCTTGCTCAGGCTGGTCTCCAACTCCTGAGCTCAAGCAATTCACTGGCTTCGGACTCCCAGAGTGTTAGAATTACAGGCATAAGCCACTGTACCCAGCCTCTATGCAAAGTTTGTTTTTTTTTTTTTTTTTTTTTTTTTTGAGACAGAGTCTGACTATGTCACCCTGGGTAGAGTGCCATGGCATCAGAGCTCACAGCAACCTCAAACTCTTGGGCTTAAGCAATTCTCTTGCCTCAACCTCCCAAGTAGCTGAGACTACAGGTGCCCGCCATAACACCTGGCTATTTTTTGGTTGGAGTTGTCGTTGTTTGGCAGGCCCAGGCTGGATTCAGACCTGCCAGCTCTGGCACCCTAGCTGCTGAGCTACAGGTGCCGAGCCTCTATGCAGAGTTTGTATAATTTACCATAGCAACTTAAGGGCTAGTTTTGATCCCTAGTTTGTCCAGATACTTAATTTTCTTACCTGAGCTGCCTGCTTTAGAATTCATCATAGAACTATCAGACAGGTTACCCTAGAGGTTTGGTTTTATGCATTTATTCTGTTTACTTTTTCCTTTTCTTGCTTCTCTCCCTATAATTGTATTCAGACTAACTTATCCTACGTAGCCTCTTTTGGGAGGCATCAAGCTGAAAAATCACATAACCATTCATTGCCATTTTTTATTATTCTCATCCTAGTTTTGTTGTTTCCTAGTAGTGTACCTTTGATCATGTTCCTTAGCTTTTCTGTACTTCAGTATCTTCATCTGTAACATTGGGCACCGTCCCATTTATTTTACATTACATCATGTTGTTGTAAGAGGAAATGTAGCGCCTAGTTAAGCGGCAGTTTTTACCATTTCCAGTTACACTCTTCACATTATTTATTGAAATTATGCAGGTGTCTCAGCATACTCGTGCTTATCCCTTTATTGCCTTTGTTCACTGCATCGTTCATTCAGCATCAACCAACTTCTGTCTCAGTTCTGGTTACTGATGTATAGGGTGTAAGCTGTGCTACATACTTTTTTCTCATTCCTCTAGTCATAATAGTTTCTTTTTCTTTTCTTTTTGAGACAGAGTCTCAGTTGTCACCCTTGGTAGAGTGCTGTTATGTCACAGCTCACAGCAACCTCCAACTCTTGGGCTTAAGCAATTCTCTTGCCTCAGCCTCCCAAGTAGCTGGGACTACAGGCGCCCGCCACACCGCCTGGCTATTTTTTGTTGCAATTCTCGTTGCTGTTTTAGCTGGTGGGGGCCGGGTTCGAACCCGCCACCCTCAGTATATGTGGCTGGTGCCCTACCCACTGAGCCATAGGTGCTGCCCCATAATAGTTTCTTTATTGATGCTATTATACTATATGCAACTACAGCAGTCTCTTCCAAAATGTTTGATCATTTAGTTATTAGAAAGCTATTAATGAAGCTGTTTATTTGTTTATTTTGGAGACAGTGTCTCTACTACCTAGTCTGGAATGCAGTGGCCCAATCATAGCTCACTGCAATCTCCAACTCCCAAACTCAAGCATCCTCCTGGCTCAGCCTCCCAAGTAGCTAGGACTTTAGTTGTGCCCCACCATGCCCCACTGACTTTTAAATTTTGTGTGTGTGAGCAGGATGTTTTGCTGTATCTCTTGCTCAGGCTGGTCTCCAACTCCTGGCTTGAGTGATCCTCCTACTCCACCATCCCCAAATACTGGGATTACAGCAATGAGTTACTGCATCTGACCTAGGCTTTTCGTAAAGTTTTCTTAGTTTTCCATTGTGAGAGAACAATTATTTTATTTCCAATAAACATTTCATGTAAGAGACCTTGCTTTTTGAAGCCTAAGTTTCTGTTTCCAGAATGATGAAGAGCAGCTAGTAATGTAGCAGAGCTCAGCTCCTAATTCGAGGCTTCCCATAGGCTAGAAGCCAGCATGTTGTCTCTGATTTGAAGGGTAGAAGTGAAGGTTGGAGTCTGGAGTCTTAAACTGATTAGAAGGATACTAGCTCATTATGCTCTATTATGTTCATGTTCTTTTTTTTTTTTTTTTTTTTTTTGAGACAGAGCCTCAAGCTGTCACCCTGGGTAGAGTGCTGTGACATCACAGCTCACAGCAACCTCTAATTCCTGGGCTCAAGTGATTCTCCTGCCTCCACCCCCCAAGTAGCTGGGACTACAGGCGCCTGCCACAACACCTGGCTATTTTTTGGTTGCAGCCATCATTGTTGTTTTGCGGGCTCAGGTTGGATTTGAACCTGCCAGCTTAGGAGTATGTGGCTAGCGCCTTAGCCACTTGAACCACAGGTGCCGAGCCATGTGTTCATGTTCTTATTGCAAAAAATTATTAGGTATATCCTAGTAGATGTTATTCATGAAATATTTTTTTATTTTTTTTGCCTTTAATTTTTAATTTAATCACTAATAAAGTAGGCTTGGCCAAGTAGCAGAAACTCCCAGAGCTTCAGTTTCTTCAGCTATAAAATTGGGATACTGATTATTCATGAAATATTAATTATTCCAGTATTATATACATTATAAAAATACATTAAAATGTAAATTACAGAATGAACTTTTTCATTAATGGAAGTTAGATTATTTTCTTCTGAGCCACAGGGGATCATGTTACTTCCTCAGTGGAGGAATCACTACATTCCTCTCTGGAGATCACTACTAATTCTTTAGGCCTGCTTGAAGTCTCTATTCTTGCTTGTTCAATTTCACTATTTTATCTCTACACAGGATTGTAAACTGTCTGAAATGAGAGACTAGATAAAGTTTTATTTTTCTTTTGTATCCTGCAACGTTGCCTAGTATGCTTCTGAGTACATCGTAATTACTAAATATTTTTTTTTTGAGACAGAGTCTCACTATGTCACCCTCTATAGAGTGCAGTGATGTCACAGCTCACAGCAACCTCAAAGTCTTGGGCTTAATCGATTCTCTTGCCTCAGCCTCCCAAGTACTGGGCCTACAGGCACCCGCCACAACACCCAGCTATTTTTATTGTTGTTGTTGTGATTGTTATTGTGGTTTTAGGTGGCCTGAGCTGGGTTTGAACCCGCAGCTCTGGTATATGTGGCTGGCGCCCTAGCCACTGAGCTATAGGCGCTGAGCCTACTCAATACTTTTTTGATTAATTTCTTGGCATCATTTCAGAGTAGTATTTCACTGATTGTTACCAAAAGGAAAAATAATCCTCAGCCTTGTTCTGTTTTAGTAATTCTGGGTTTTAGTCCTCATATTATTAATATTCTAGGGTTAAAGATAACTAAGCCTATCTACATTTACAATGTTGTAAATAGACAGACTATAGATACAGATGTACTATATCTGATGAAGCGATTTGATGGAGACATGACGCAAATGGTGCACACAGAGAACCAACCTGAGTTGGCACCCAAATCTGTTTTCATTTCCTGAAGTTTTTTTTTTTTTTAGTTTTTTATCAAATGACTGCTTTCTCTAAGGTTATTTTATGCTGACAATATTGATGTTCCCACCATTCTTCAAACTGTGTAAAATACTATTCTACTTTGTGTTTTATATTTTGCAGGCCTCTGTTCTATTCCTCTGAACCATTATTAATGTCTGTTGATTCTAAAGACCCTTCTAAATTTCTGAAATCAATTATTTACAATTACACTTAGAAGTTCTTCATAGCCATTTGATTCCATGGATCTCAAAAACCTAAGATAAACTTGTTCTCATAGCTTTCCATATTGCCATCTTTCTGGGTGACACTAGAGAAACGAAATCTAGGAAGAAAGAAATGAAACTAGGTTATAGTCAGTTGCAAATCAAGATAGTAAAAAAGATGAAAAACACTGGTGCCCAAATTTGCAGTTCATCTGTGTCTCCATAGAATATGTCATTCCTACATAAAAGATACAGTACTTTGTACTTTCTGATGTAATTCACTAATTTTAGCTCATAGCTGTTACCCATTGTAACTTAAAGGTTGACGTTTTAAAGTTTTATTTGCTTGATAGGTATATGAGTCATTTTTTCTTCTTAACAAGCACCCTCAAAATTTCAGGGGTTTGTAATAACAAATGTTCATTTTTATTGCCCGTGGTTACACAGGGTATTTCAGATGTCATTGCTTCTGGCTATAGATTCATGTCTGCTCCGCATGTCTCTCCTCCTTGTTCTAGAGCTACCAGACATCTTCTTCTAGTGGGCAATGGCAGGAGTACAAGAATATAGGCCAAATCACTCAAGCACATTTAAAGCTCCAATCATACTGTGTCTGCTAAAATTCTGTTGGCCAAAGAAAGTCAGTGGCCTAGTTCAATATCGGTGGAGCAGGGTGTATGTATACTCAGTTTACAGAGGGAGATAGTGCAGTAGGGCAAAGAATCTGGATATAAAATCTTAAGAAAGGAGAGTAAAAAATCTCCCACTGTAGGAGGAACCATACCATTAAAATAACTATTAATATAATCCTGTGGACTATAGACTGTTCTTTTAATGGGTAGAGCATATCTTACTTGACTATTATTTTATAAATTCTCTAATGGACTGAATTTTTTTTTTTTTTTTGAGACAGAGTCTGTGTTGTCCTCAGTAGAGAGCTGTGAAGTCACAGCTCACAGCAACCTCAAACTCTTGGGCTTAAGAGATTCTCTTGCCTCAGCATCCCAGGTAGCTGGGACTATAGGCACCCGCCATAAAGCCTGGCTTTGTTTTTGTTATAGTTGTTTTGTCATTGTTTTTAGCAAGCTCGGGCCAGGTTTGAATCCGCCAGCCCCGGTGTATGTGGCCAGCGCCCTAACCACTGTGCTATGAGTGCTGGGCCTACAGTTGTATCTCTTTTATAGGACTGAACAAGGAAACAAAAATAGACAGCTAGGGAGAAAGTTCAGAACTCTAGTGTGTTATATCTTATTACCTAACTTCCTAATTAAAGTCAGTTTTAATATGTTTTATAAATATAAGAACGTGGTTGACCAAATGTGTTTTTTTGCATCCTTTTGGAATCACAGAAAAAACAAGTAGGTTTCAAAAATAAATAAATAAATATAAGAACGAGTTTGAATATTGTTAATGCCTACTGGATTCTGCAATGGAATTAATAATTCCTTAGAAACATTTTCCTTCTTGAAGTAATGCTGAGTGTGCCTGCTTTATTTACTTATATGTATTTATTGTTTTCTTTATTGCAATATCTTTATCCTTAAATAGCAAACATCTTTTTATTTTGAAAATGGCACATTTGCAACTTGTATTGACAACATTTCATAGAACCCATACAATTCACGTCATTTGGATAGGCTAGAATACTATAGAAACGCAAAGGAATGGTGCTTTATTATGGTGTGTATTACAATTATATCACCTTTATTGGACTGAGCAAGGAAGCAAAAGTAGATACATCTTGCAGAGTTATGCCGTATTAGGTAAAACCTACTTCACCTTTTTCTCCATCATGGAATTGAAAGTTCATTTTATCTCTTGTTAAAGAAATATCACTCAGGCTGGGCATGGAGGCTCACGCCTGTAATTCTAGCACTCTGAGAGGACACGGCAGGTGGATTGCTTGAGCTCACGAGTTCGAGACCAGCCTAAGGAAAAGCGAGACCCCCATTTCTACTAAAAATAGAAAAACTGATACAAGAGGATCGTTTGAGCCCAAGATTTGAAGGTTGCTATGAGCTATGACGCCACAGCACCCTACCCAGGGTGACAGTTTGAGACTCTGTCTCAAAAAAAGAAAAGAGATATCACTTATGTTGACCTGATCCTCATTAACATTCAAAATTATAAAGTGTGTAGAGATTAGTATGTTGCTACTGCTTTAGTGCGCTATTCTTTATTCTCCCCATTTTCAGATGGTACTGTTGATTGGGAAGCAATTACGTCTCAGATGTACCTTCCTGGTATATTTCTCCCCAATAGTCTAATAAAAGATACATAAACTCCATTTTACTCCTTATATTGAAGAAACATATTTGGTTGAATATTTAAATTTCTTGTTTTGACTTTATTTTAGTGGTGTTTGAAAACTTGAGAGATTTCATTTTCTTTTACATCTCTTCTTTTTTTTGCCTTCTAGCCTGAAAATGAAATTTCTTCAGACTGTAATCATGTAAGTATGAATTTTCTGTAATATACCATATGTGCTTTATAGATATGATGACAGATTTTGGGATGCTTTTCCTGTTGTCCTCAGAAGAAACATTCTGTTTTCCATATATGGATAGCTGAATAAAGAATCTTAATCCTGGCTTGGCGCCTGTAGCTCAAGTGGCTAAGGTGCTAGCCACATACACTAGAGCTGGCGGGTTCGAATCCAGCCTGGGCCTGCCAAACAGTACTGACAACTGCAACCAAAAAATAGCTGGGCATTGTGGCGGGCGCCTGTAGTCCCAGTTACTTGGGAGGCTGAGGCAAGAGAATCACTTAAGCCCAGGAGTTGGAGGTTGCTGTGAGTTGTGATTCGACAGCACTCTACCCAAGGCGACAGCTTGAGGCTCTGTCTCAAAAAAAAAAAAAAAAAAAGAATCTTAACCCTTACTGCACACTATTCACAGAAAACCCATTCTGGAAGTACTGCTCATCCAAATGTGTAAAGTAAAGCAATGACACTTTGAGATAGGAGAATATTTTTGTGACTTTGGGAATGGCAAAGATTTCTTAAATATGAAACAAAAAGCACTAAGCAAAGTATTAATAAATTGGATTACATAAAAATTTATTTTACTGAACGTATTCAGTGTGAAACAGCATGCCATAGAGAAGGAAAAAGTATTTTTAATAAATATATCTACAGTATATTTAGAATAAATGAAGAACTTATACAAAACAACTAAGAAAAAGCAGGAAATAAAAAAGATAACAAGACACTTAATAGCCATATCTCAGAAGGACATCTGAATAATGTGTAGACCATGAAAGGGTTGAGATTACTCATTAGTAACCAGGGACATAAAATTGAAAAACCTCAATAAAATACCAATACTTACACCATTAAAATTGCTAAAATTAAAACGTTAGAGTTCACCAGTGTCAAGTATTCGTGTGAATATGGAACAAGGGGACTTTCAAAATAACAACAAAAGGAGTCTAAGGAAATATCCAAAGCAATGTGAAAATAGTCATTTTAAACATGCATTTTTTCCAAGCATTTATGACTCATGGATATTCTACATAAAGCTCCTGGAGGATGTGCTTCAATATGATGAGGAAATACATCAAGACACAGAAAGATCAAGAATCTGATAATTAGTGAATTAGCCTAAGAGAAAAGCAAAGGAAATTCTAAGGATGCTGGTAGAAGATGATACCTCATTCAAGGCCTAGAAAACAGCCAGACCTGACTGAACAGGAAAATGAAAAGGCTCCAAGAAGAATGCCTCACCTGATAGATTGCCTGATGCATTTGGACGTTTTGAAAGGAGATTCATATTTTTCATAAAGAAATGGAGGATTGGGCGGCGCCTGTGGCTCAGTGAGTAGGGCGCTGGCCCCATGTGCCGAGCATGGCGGGTTCAAACCCAGCCCCGGCCAAAATGCAACAACAAAAGAAAAATAGCTGGGTGTGGCGGGCGCCTGTAGTCCCAGCTGCTCGGGAGGCTGAGGCAAGAGAATTGCGTAAGCCCAAGAGTTAGAAGTTGCTGTGAGCCGTGTGACGCCACAGCACTCTTACCCGAGAGCGGTACAGTGAGACTCTGTCTCTACAAAAAATAAAAAATAAAAAAAAAAAAGATTAAAAAAAAAAAAAAGAAATGGAGGATTAATTAGTAATGGATATACAAAAAAATAGGCCTCTGAAATAAATCACTGTCAATTAAGGATAAACTAATAGACATACAGGAAAAGAAATATGTTCTATATGGTTCAATATATATAACTATGTAGTCAATAATGTAAATACTGAATAGCAACATTATAACTCAACGTATTTGGAGGATTGGGATTAGGAGGAAAGATATAAGTTAAACTGACAAGTCAGGAAATAGCAGTTTAGGCTTGGCGCCTGTGGCTCAAGCCGCTAGCCCGTGGGCCACCAAATAACAATGACGGTTGCAAACAAAAAATAGCCAGGCGTTGTGGTGGGCACCTGTACTTCCAGCTACTTGGGAGGCTGAGGCAAGAGAATCACTTAAGCCCAGGAGTTGGAGGTTGCTGTGAGCTGTGATGCTACGGCACTCTACCCAGGGCAACAGCTTGAGGCTCTGTCTCAAAAAAAAAAAAAAAAAAAGAAAGAAAAAGAAATAGCAGTTTAGGGTAGCACCTGTAGCTCAAACGACTAAGGTGCCAGACACATACACCAGAGCTGGTGGGTTTGAGTCTAGCCCAGTCCTGTCAAACAATGACAACTACAACCAAAAAATAGCCAGGTTTTGTGGCGGGTGCCTGTATCCCAGCTACTTGGGAGGCTGAGGCAAGAGAATCGCTTAAGCTTAGGAGTTGGAGGTTGCTGTGAGCTGTGACACTACGGGACTCTACCCAGGGCTATAGCTTGAGGCTCTGTCCCAAGGGGGAAAAAAAAAGAAAAGAAATAGCAGTTTAAGCATCTAGTTTAAAACTGTGGAGGTAATTACCATAAACAAATAGAATTTAAAGTGCTTTCCTCTTGTTAGTGGGTAGGACTTTGGAAAGGGATTTGGCAGGGAACTGCTTGTTTGCTTGGATTTTTAAATTACCTTTATGGAACCATTTAACTAAACCGATTTCTTTGAATTAAAAAATTTAAGGATGAGCTTAACCCCACCATCCCATAACCTCATCCTGTGATGACTTTATTCCACATATCCCAAAAGTATCCCATCTTTTCCCATTCTTGCCTCTTAACTGGTCTGCTAATCTCCCTCAATTCTGTTGTTCACCACCACATCATCAGAGTTGATCTTTTGAGTTCACTAGTTAAAATTGTCCATTATCCTCTCAGTTCCTTTAAGATAAAATTCAAGATCATTTTTTGTTTGTTTGTAAGAGTCTCACTCAGTTGCCCATGGCACCAACCTAGCTCACAGCAACCTGAAACTCCTGGGTTCAAGTAATCCTCCTGCCACAGCCTCCTGAGTAGTTGGGACTACAGGTGCCCACCCCAACACCTGGCTAATTTCTTTATATTTTTAGTTGAGATAGGGTCTCACTCTTGTTCAGGTTCATCTTGAACTCCTGAACTCAAGGAATCCCCACACCTCGGACTCGCAGAGTACTAGGATTATAGGCCTGAACCTCTACGCCTGGCTCTTCCTGCCCCTTTAGTCTTGCTGCTAACCTTTCATTTTTCTCTGGTAAATTTTCCTTGACCAAACCCTCTGTCCTCTCAGTCTGGTGTCCCTCCCTGCCAGTAACTAGTCACACAGTCTTTCTCACTGTGATTTATCCTAACACAGTGTCTGGAACATAGTACAGACTCAGTAAACACTGGCTTCTGTTTCTTCCAGTAGCCTATATTAAAGGTCCTTGAAATTGGACTTTGTGGTCAACATGAGAAGTGCTAAGCAGATGTTTGATTGAATCAATGATTGTGTTTTTTCTTCTTAAGTAGAATATAGCAGTCAGAAAGAAAGAATGTATACTCGCCCCCAAAAATCTCTTCATATTCTACATCATCCCAGGCTTTATTTCCCCATTTGAACAGTTACAAGGATCATTTTGCTGCTTTTCAGAAATAAGATCTCTTACTAAAAATTTTTAACTGAGGCTGCAAAATTAGAATAATATTCAGTCCTCACCTATAAATAATAATGACTTTAGGTATTTTCTAGTTTAAGGTATGTTTAAAAAGTTGTATAAAAAAATAAAACAACAACAAAAAAAAAGTTGTATGAAGTAGACTGTATGGTGTATGTCAGGAGTTTTAAAGGAATGAGAGTAGGTGAGCCTGGAAACTAGATCTTGTGCCATTCTCCTTCATAAGTTGATTGTGAAATCTGAGACTGAATTCACCCAAATCTTAGCTTCTGGGTTAGACTCTTTGGTTTAATCAGAAATTGGCTTATATAACCTACTTATATTTTCTCTGAAAACCTTGTGTAGCTTAAAGTTTTTTCTTGATTTTTTTTTTTTTTTTTTTTTTTTTTTTTGGAGACAGTTCCACTATCTTGCCCTGGGTAGAGTGCCGTAGTGTCACAGCTCACAGTAACCTCAAACTCTCGGGCTTAAGCAATTCTCTTGCCTCAGCCTCCCAAGTAGCTAGGACTACAGGTGCCTGCCACAGCACCGGCTATTTTTTTGTTGTAGTTGTTATTGTTGTTTAGCAGGTCAAGGCCAGGTTCAAACTCACCAGCCCTGGTGTATATGGCTGGCACCCTTAACCACTGAGCTACAGGCTCCAAGCTTTTTCTTGATTTTTTAAATGATTTTTAATTTATAAATTTAAAAAATGTCTCCTTTAGTAAAAAAGAAAGTACATCTAAATGATAGTGCTTTTATCTGCATAGTTTCCCTTTTATCTACGAACATGATAGCATTTTATCTTTGTTTGTTGTCTGATATGTGTATATACTTTATCTGATTCTATATAGTTATTGTCATTTAAAGTAACTTACTGATAAATTTGCTACTATTCTAACTGGCGGATTTTTCTTTGTCTTCCCCCAACCCCACCCCCAACATCTTTTACCTAGTTGTTGTGGAATTATAAGCTGAATCTAACTACAGATCCCAAATTTGAATCTGTTGCCAGAGAGGTTTGCAAATCTACCATAACAGAGGTGAGTTGTGAAAGAAAAGAAATTATGTCTATTGACCAGACCAGTCACTGTGAGAGGAATGACACAGTTACATTACTTTTCTTGGAATTTACATGTGTCTCAGTTGAAAGGAAGAGGGGGGTGTAATTAGATTCTTTTTGTTAACATCCACCTACACTTACAGTAGGATACTGTTGACTGAGACAGTTGGAAATCAGGTTGTGTTGGTCCCGAAACTGAGAGGGAGTAAAACTGCTGAGGTTATCATTGCTGCTCTCACCGTTATACAGCCTGAAGCACATCAGGATGGTTACAGGAGGCCCGTAGGCATTCCTGCGTGTTTCAGCTATGCATTTGGATCAATAGAACCAAAGAGGCATATGTTCAAATATTAAGGATTAGTGTTTAAAAAAGTTAAGGATGTGAGTGTGTGTATTGTTATAAATCAATACTGAGCATAAAGACAAAAGCAGCTGATGAAATCCATAGCACCATACAGATACTAATGGAAAATTTTCAATTAATTATCTTGATTTAGTGTAAACAACAAACAATATTAGTAAAAATTATGATGCTTGAAGTTTCCTTTTTTATTTCAATCAGTAATACATACTCCATTAAGCTAGAGTTTCTGCATACTGAAGTATGACAATCACACAGAAAATAGTTGCTATTTTGGCTCAGCGCCCATAGCACAGTGGTTATGGCACCACCCACATACACCGAGGCTGGCGGGTTGGAAACTGGCCTGGGCCAGCTAAACAACAATGACAACTGCGACAAAAAATAGCGGGTATTGTGGCGGGTGTCTGTGGTCCTGGCTGCTTGGGAGGTTGAGGCAAGAGAATCGCCTAAGCCCAAGAGTTTGAGGTTGCTGTGAGCTGTGATGCCACGGCATTCTACCCAGGGTGACATAGTGGGACTCTGTCTCAAAAAAAAAGAAAAAAAAATAGTTGCTATTTTTCCACCTCAAAGTTAACAAAGTTATTGCAGCATATTAATCTGTAGTCAAGCTGACCCTATTGATGACTTAAATCAGGGCCAGTTTCTACAGCGGTCTTTAAGGAAGACCCTGCCTCACCCACATAAGCCTTCATTTGTGTTCCTCACTTAATGTCATTTGAGGTCTTGTAGAACCTCTTGTCTTAAATCTTCTAATACGGGATCAGATAAATTTTATTCTTTTAAATCAGTGACCCTTCATATTTACCTTGGAGCTTCAGAATACAAGAGCATATCCTTGAAATATTGATATTATGCTTCCAGCTTTGATATTCTATATCTCCAACTCCCTAAGCTAGCTATATGACTGAACCGCTAACTTTAAAATATCAAAGGCAAGGTATTTGCTTAATAACAAAACGAAATACTAACAAAGAAATGATTCGCAGGCTTGAACTTTAAATGTTTGTATATTCCCACTATATTACGGAACTATTCAATTATAAGTAGTTTTTCTTTCTAAAGGCATAAAAGATATATATGTGTGTGTGTGTGCGTTTGTGTTTGTTTTGCCCTCTTGTGTGTCACCATTAAGTACATACCACTTTGATTGCCCTATGGAAATATAGTTCAGAGTATCTGTATTTTCACTAAAATAGTTTCATTGTTTGCATTAGGCTGGCTTCCTTATAACATGTCTGTAATGATGGTACTCTGTGATCTCTTAGGGTATTCCTGCTTTGTAAAAGATTTAATAACAAGGACACTTCTCTCTCCCTATGAGAAAATTAAATATCAGGCAGAACCTAGTTACCAGCAAAACATTTTATTCTGCACTCCCTTCTACTTTCTCAATTTTGGAATCTTACTTCCAAGGAGAAAAACACCACCACAAGAATATCTGCAAACTGCAAACCAAACTTTTCTACTTCCCAAGATTAAGCTAAATGCTGCCTACTTTCCTCTTGTCTTATGTAAAAAAAATAGAAAGACTGTAGAATTTTTCCAATGGCACATTATGAATCTCCTCCCTAGCTACTTCAGAGTTTACTCCCATTTTGAAGTATGTTGAGGACTTAATGCTGGTTTTTTGCTGTTAGAAGAAAAAAATGCTTCTCATTAAAATGGTAGATGATCATAAACTTCTCATTCAAGCACTACATGCTCTTATAATTGGTAGTAAACTGAAATACAAATAGTGCTACCTTTCTGGGTTTCAGTAAAATGTCAAGTAAGTAAAGCTAAATATACATTTAGTTTCTTTTTGTTTGTTTTTTGAGATAGTCTCACTTTGTCACCCTTGGTAGAGTGTTATGGCGTCATATCTCACAGCAACCTCAAACACTTGGGCTCAAGTAATTTTTTTGTCTCACCCTCCCGAGTAGCTGGTACTACAGGCGCCAGCCACAATGCCCAGCTATTTTTAGAGATGGGGTCTTGCCCTTGCGCAGTCTTGAACTCCTGAACTCAATCAGTCCACCCCGCCTCAGCCTCCCAGAGTGCTAGGATAATAGGGGTGAGCTAAGCAACCACACCTACCTAACATTTAGTTTCTTTTCTTTCTTTCTTTTTTTTTTTTAAGAGACAAAGTGTCTAAAGATCATTTTGTCGCCCTTGGTAGAGTGCTGTGACATCACAGCTCACAGCAACCTCCAGCTCTTGATTCTCTTGCTTTAGCCTACCAAGTAGCTGGGACTAAAGGCACCCGCCACAATGCCTGGCTATTTTTTGTTGCAGTTTGGCCAGGGCCGAGTTTGAACCCGCCACCCTTGGTATATGGGGCTGGCACCCTACTCACTGAGCCACAGGTGCCACCCAACATTTAGTTTCTTATTGTGGCTCTTTGTTCAAAATGTGTTCTTGGTTTCTCTTCAGATTTTGAACTGTCGGTTCTACAATAATATTAGGGCCTGTGAGAATGCTTCAGTACTTCATTAAGTTTTAAAATCCATGTGTCTGCCACTTATTTTGATTTTTATCTAGTTCTTTCTATGGTTGAATTCCAAAAGCTGGGATTTTATTTATTTTTTTTTTGTAGAGACAGAGTCTCACTTTATTGCCCTTGGTAGAGTGCTGTGGCATCACACAACTGACAGCAACCTCCAACTCCTGGGCTTAGGTGATTGTCTTGCTTCAGCCTCCCGAGTGGCTGGGACTACAGATGCCCCCCACAACGCCTGGCTATTTTTTTGTTGCAGTTTGGCTGGGTCGGGTTCGAGATTGCCACCATCAGTGTGTAGGACCGGCATCCTACCCACTGAGCCACAGGCACCGCCCCCTAAAAGCTGGGATTTTCAAACAGCTATTCTTCCTTTTACTTTTCAAACTTAGCTCTGTTTTGTTAAAAAAAAAAAAATAGAGACAAAACTTCCTGGAAATTTTAGATTCTCATTTTATAGATGAATAGCTGGAGCTACAGGTGCATGCCACCATGACAGGCTAATTTTTCTAATTTTTGTATAGACAGGGTCTGGCTATGTTGCTCAGACTGGTCTTGAATTCTTGGCCTCAGGTAGTCCTCTAACCTTGGCTTTCCAATGTGCTAGGACTATAGGCATGAGCCCCCTTGCTCAGCCTCTTTAGCATTTTGTGGTTTGGAGTGTACTTTGCAGGAAGACTACCATGGGAATCACTCTGTGCTTGATCTACTACATATCATATGTCAGAACCACACATAGTAGGTTTGCAGTGGCCTTCCCTTTCCCACACTTCTTGCCACACTGTGCTGAACATTGTTTTATACATTTCTTTTCCAGACCACAGTGGTTGAGCTTGGGTTCTACTGATTTCTACAAAACATGTTCAAATTTATAGTTAATTCAAAACATACCAATGTCACCTCAAGAAGTAATAGTATGCCTTCCCTCTTCTCTTTCCTTATCATTGTGTTTACCTAATGGTAATAGTTTGCTGTGTAGCTGATTTGGGGCATGCAACTAGACTTGACTTCTGCACCTGTTTTCCAGACTTACTCTCTAGATTCATCTCATAGAGACCACTGCATTCTTTGCATGGTTAAAAGGGCTTCTCAGTAGGACCATGCTAAAGCTGTAGATGTTAAAAGCTTTTTACTCCATCTAGAAGTGAGTTATTTCTAAGCATTCGAGTATGTATATATTTTCTTGCAAAACACTTTTATCAGGTAGTTTCTAGAAGGTACAACAGTCTAGGTAGGATGACACTATTTTTTTCTAAAATGAATGTATTACTATTTTTAAACATTTTCCTTAAACGTATTTCTATGTATACTTCTTTCTTTGCTTCTCCCAAGTAAAGAGATGGGAAATTAAAGGACAATATCAAATATTTTCTCTTTCATAGAGGTTATTTGGTACAATCCCAGAATATTTGTATAAAACAGCCACTTTCTTTTGAACAGATTAAAGAATGTGCTGATGAACCAGTTGGAAAAGGTTACATGGTTTCCTGCTTGGTTGATCACCGAGGCAACATCACTGAGTATCAGTGTCATCAATACATTACCAAGATGACAGCCATCATTTTCAGTGATTACCGTTTAATCTGTGGCTTCATGGATGACTGCAAAAATGACATCAACATTCTGAAATGTGGCAGCATTCGGCTTGGAGAAAAGGTATCTAATACTACATTGACTTCATGAAAGGAACCTTTAAAATTTGGCACGGGAAAAACGTAGGGCTGGAGTGAGTGACCTTGAAGTTGAAATTAAGGAAACTTGCCTAGATGACCCTCAGAGCTAAGACCAGTTGACATGTGAATGTGTTCATAACAAAATGTTTCAGTGTTGTATGGGGAAGTAGAGGAATTGATATCTGCTTAGGGTGGCGTGTTCTCTTCATAATATCAAACTAGTTGCTGATTACCTTATAATGGGCCTCTAGCAAAAGAGAGACCCAAGTTCTCTAATATTCTTCTCCATATACCTTACTGTTACCATTAAAAAAAATTTCTTAGTAAGCACACTGGTTGGTCCCCTTCTATAAAATGAGATATTTAAAATAGAAAATTTTAAGATATGTGAAAGTACTTCCAGCTTGTCAGAAAAAAAGGTTGCTCTATGAATGTGATTTTACAGATGAACTGATATTTAGTAAAGACAGCACAGAAAATGACTACTTAACTACTTTCCTCAGACAGAGCTGATCTTATGTTTTTTTTTTTTTTTTTTTTTTTGGCCGGGGCTGGGTTTGAACCCGCCACCTCCGGCATATGGGACCGGCGCCCTACTCCTTGAGCCACAGGCGCCGCCCTGATCTTATGTTTTTTGGCTTAGTAGTCTGCTGAACAGAAGGTCACGGTGAACCTTGGCCAGGTTTATTCTGAATCTGTTTGCTCAGCAAAAATGAAAGAAACTCCTGCAAAGTGACAGATGCCAGTGGGAGAGGTCGTCTGATATCCACTGTTAATTATAGCTGCTTGTTAATCTGCTGTTCAGGAAATATGATGGAAAATAAAATCCATTTGTCTCTCTGCCCTCTGTTCATGGTTTGTAGGTGTCTATCACTGACAAGGGGGCATAGTGTTAGGATCCTGGAACTGAGAACACCATTTCAGAGGAAGGGTTTATTGCTGGGTAGTGTTGGCTCTCACCAAAGCCCTAATGCCCATTTCCTTTATATCAGCACAGGGCCCGGTTTCTTATCATAGTGTGCCTCTGAGTTGGTCTCGAAAGCTCTGTGAGCGAGGCAACTAAAGAAAGGTCAGTGGTAATAAAGAAGGTAGTTTTTTCCTTCCCAGCAGACTCCAGAAATGGCAGAAAAGCACTTAAGCCACACTGATGATTCAGAAAGCTCCTCCGATTTTATTCAGGATGTTGGAAATTGTATCCAATTACAAGCCTCGGTCCTTTTAAAATCTCTATATAGTTTTCCAAACATACTTTTTGGGAATCAGCAACATTTTCGCATTTGTCATTCGTGGTGCACGTTGTAAAATAGACCATTACAGTTGTCTCTTTGTAGTAGTTCTTGCCTATTGACAACCAAGGTAATAGCTGATTAGCTTCCCTCTAGCTCTCTGCATTGTTTTCAGACAGAACATTTTTCACCATAATACAATTAATAACAGTTTATTATAAGTCCATTTACAGAATCATTTTTTTCTCATGTCAGGCCTGCATATTAACTTTTTTTAAGCTAAGTGATTTTATTTTTTCATAGATAACGTGTAAATGTATAGTTTACCTCACTTGCTTTGATTCATATATATTTGGCAATTAGCCATACAGTCTTCATTGTCAAATATTCGAATACTTTTCAGTTGTATAACTCAAGTGAGCTCAGGGACTCTAAGGAGCCAAAATAACTTTATTTGAAAAAATTATCTATCTGAAAGTTATAATGAATGAAAACATCTAAGGGAAGTGAAACCTAAAATCCACGTATGGTACTACAATTGCTATGTAGTCAGGCGTTGCCTAACAATGAAGTTATATTCTAAGAAATGCATTGTTGGTCGATTTTGTGAACAATCATAAAGTGTACTTAACAAACCTTGATAGTGTAGCTTGTGACACACCTAGGCTACAGGAGACTATGTGGTATAGTCTATTGCTCCTAGGCTGCAAACCTGTATAGCATGTCACTGTACTTACTACTATAGGCAGTTATAACACAATGGTAGTATTTGTGTATCTGAACATAGAAAATGATCAGTAAAAATATGATATTATAATATTTTGGGACCATATGTGATCTGTCGTTGACTGAACTATCATTATATGGAACAAGACTCTATATGAATACATAACAGATTGGTGGGGGTCACTTCCAACTCTGTTCCTTTCACTGTTTTTTGTTTGTTTGCTTTTTGAGGCAGTGTCTCACTATGTCACCCTCTGTAGAGTGCTGTTCTGTGGCGTCACGGCTCATAGTAACCTCCAACTCTTGGGCTCAAGTGATTCTCTTGCTTCAGCCTCCCAAGTAGCTGGGACTACAAGCTCCCACCACAATGTCCGGGCTAGCCTTTTACTGTTTAGATCCTCCTCATAGCTTACTCCTTTTCCTCCTTAAGGTTTGTGGCAAAACAATACCTCTTGATGACACTTACTCTGACCATCACATTTTAAATCAAAGTACTTTAAGTTATTACAAGTTACTCAAATTTGGGATAGGACATTGTTTATAGCATAATATAATGTTTATAATAATCTCTTGTATACTATAAATAGCAAGTGACTGGTATGTCTCTGTCCAAACCTTTATCATTATAGAATTATTTGCTCCTTTGGGAAACAGAATTTGGTAGGCCTTGCCTAAGTGGGCCAAAGTCATTAAAACTTGAGTGTCATTCATAAATTAGAGAAAAATAAGCCTTGCTCTAGACTTCTGGGGTGTGTGTCTACTTTTCTTCCTGTCCTTTTCACACATCCCTCAGAGTTTATCTGTTCAGAATTGCTTTTTATTTTCAATCATCTCAGGCTTCTCACCATTGGATAGAGTCATAGAGCTAGTAAAAAATGTCAAGGTACAGATGAAGAATAGGAGGGCATAGAAAGAGGTGGTATAGTGTCCTCCTTATCAGTTTTGGGTCAGCAGATCTTTTGAAAACCTAGTGAAAGCTATGAACCCTCCTCAGAAAAATATGTGAATGCTACATGCAAATTATAGGAGTTTCACACACTTCACTCAATCACCCAAATTAACCCCAGTCCTGAAAAATAAATAATGGACTGTTAGTTAGGCACCTTGTGTTCTATAACTTGGATGACTTGCTTAACTTCCCTAAGCCCCTGTTCATTTATCTACACAAGAAGTATCACAGCTCCATTCCCCCTTCATAGGTATGTTAGGAGAGAATGTGAGGATTTTCGTAGAAATACTTCAAAGTTAATATACTATAGAACAAAATATATTTCAAAAGACAAAAAATATACAAAGGGCGCCCCCAAAATGTATACATTTTAAGCAAGAAAAAAACTATTAAAGTTGTAATACTCAAGTCATGTTTGACTTCAGTTACAAGAAATGCTCAAAGGCGACTTGTATTCATCTTTTGTTATCAGTGTACATTGAGTATTAAATTTTAATGCAGCTTTTTTCTTTCTTAAAATATGTATACATTTTATTGGTTTGCTCTCTGTGTGTGTGTGTGTGTGTGTGTGTGTTATTTGGTTGAATTGAAATTTTGCCTGAAGTAGATGTTTCCTTACTTGATTTTAGGAATCTTTTTATTAAATACAGATTTTGCTATAATAGGATTTAGTGTGTGTGTATAAATAAATGGTACACTATATTTTCAGATGCTTCAGTATTATACCTCAAATTGTCAAACTGTGTCTTAATGAGTATAGATTAGAGCTCTCGAAGAGGACATATTCAGGGAAAGCAGGAGCTAAATGATGGTTCCACACAGGCACAGAGATGAAAAAGACATTAGAAACTAAGGTGGAAGAGGCCAGAGGGGGTGAGGGATAAAAATTTAGTCTTTCTGGTACAATGAGCACTGTCCTGGTAGTGGGCACACTGAAAGCCCTGACTTCAGCCTTATACATTGTATCCATGTAACGAAAACATTTCTACCCCTTAATATTTTAAAATTAAAAAATAAAATATTCAGGGGAAATTTCTCCTGTGTTGGATGAATTTATGCATGTGTGCTTGTGGTTGCTATGGGGATGAAGCAAGGTACAATTAAAGATAATTGGATGGTTTTAAAGGAAAACCCTCAAAAGCAGTTTATGTAAATGGTGGTAATCCTGTTAAATTGCATTAAAAGAAATCCAGAACATCAAAGTGAGTGTTACACTACAGATTTTATAAACCCAAAACATCAAAGTATTACAGTACAGATTGTATCATATTGGAATTACAGTAGAATAGAAAAAGGGAAAAAAGGGCCTCTGTAACTTCTTTTCTCAATGGAGTTTTATAGTTTGTTTTTTGTTTTCTAACTTAACTGAAAGCACTATTATTTGTAAAATATCTGGCTATTAGAAAGGAGCAGAGATTTCTGCAGTATTATTTCAGTATTGACATGAACTATAATCAGATATCAGGCTGATGTCATTTCTTAAGAATGTATTGACATTTTATTGATTTTTGTTTTTTGGAGACAATACAGCGAGACTCTGTCTCTCTTGGTAGAGTGCTGTGGTGTCACAGCTCACAGCAACCTCCAACTCTTGGTCTTAAGTGATTCTCTTTCCTCAGCCTCCCAAGTAGCTGGGTCTACCACAACACCAGGCTATTTTTTGTTACAGTTGTCACTGTTGTTTTAACTGGCCCAGTCCGGGTTCAGACCCACCAGCCTCACTGTATGTGGCACCATAACCACTGTGCTATGGGCACCCATCCTATTTTGACATTACAAACTTTTATTTATATATTTTTTGAGATAGTCTCACTTTCTTGCCCCCCACAGAGTGCCATGGCATTGTAGCTCACAGCAACCTCAAACTCTTGGGCTCAAGCGATCCTCTTGCCTCAGCCTCCCAAGTAGCTGGGACTACAGGCGCTGCCACAGTGCCGGTTTGTTGTTGTTTTTTTAAGACACAAGGTCTTTCTCTTTTGTTTCCAACTCCTGAGCTCAGGTGAGCCACCACATCCTGCCCTGACATTTTAAACTTTTTTCTTTCTTTCTTTTTTTTTTTTTTTTTGAGACAGAGTCTCACTATGTTGCCCTCAGTAGAGTGCTGTGACGTCACAGCTCACAGAAACCTCAAACCTTGGACTTCAGCGATTCTCATGCCTGAGTCTCCCAAGTAGCTGGGACCACAGGCGCCAACTACAGAGCCCAGCTATTTTTTGTCATTGTTGTCATTCTTGTCGTTTGGCAGGCCTAGGCTGGGTCTAAACCCGCCAGCTCTGGTGTATGTAGCTGGCACCCTAGCCTCTGAGCTACGGGTACCAAGCTGACATATTTTAACCTTTTAAAAATTGAGATTCCTGGGCCTGGCACCTGTAGCTCAGTGGCTAGTGAGCCAGCCACGTACACCAAAGCTGGCGGTTTTGAATCCAACCTGGGCCTGCCAAACAACAATGACAACTACAACCAAAAAAATAATAGCCGGGCATTATGATGGGTGCCTCTTGACGCTATGACACTCTACCCAGGGTGACAGCTTGAGACTCTGTCTCAAAAAAAAGAAAAATCAGATTCCTGTTTCTCATGCTAACTAAACTATGGCACTTAAATTTCAAGGATCTCTTCTCATTTGTAGTATTCAGTATTCTAACCAAATATCATTGAAGACCTTTCTTTAACCAATGTGATGTAGTTAGTTCCCAGTTGATTTCTCAGTAGAACATTAATAAGCTAAATATATGTTAGGGGGTTTTATTACTTTTTTCTTTTTTTTTTTTTTTTAGCCAAGTGATATTTATTTGAAATTCATGTGCTTTAAAATATTTATGTTCTTACTATTTTAGGATGCACATTCACAAGGTGAGGTGGTATCATGCTTGGAAAAAGGCCTGGTGAAGGAAGCAGAAGAAAAAGAACCCAAGATTCAAGTTTCTGAACTCTGCAAGAAAGCCATCCTTCGGGTAGCTGAGCTATCCTCAGATGACTTTCATTTAGACCGGCATTTATATTTTGCTTGCCGGGATGATCGGGAGCGTTTTTGTGAAAATGTGAGTCCTTCAGCAGCTATTCTTCATTTATTCCTTTTCTTTTCAAATAATTTTAAATATTCTAAGACAAAAACCTATTACAAACCCTTACATATAGAAGTCACTGAAACGAAAGATGGAATTGGTCCCAAGATAACAGGAAATAGTATTGGAGGTACAGCCTTGATGATTTAACAATCTCCACACTTTATATTTTTATTTTATCTCATTTTCTTTTTCTTTTTTTTTTTTTTGAGACAGAGTCTCAAATTGTTGCCCTTGGTTGAGTGCAGTGGCGTCACAGCTCACAGCAACCTCAAACTCTTGGGCTTAACCGATTCTCTTGCCTCAGCCTCCCAGGTAGCTGGGACTACAGGCGCGCGCCACAACACCCGGCTGTTTTTTGGTTGCAGTTTGGCCGGGGCTGGGTTTGAACCCACCACCCTCAGCATATGGGGCCGGCGCCCTACTGACTGAGCCACAGGCGCCACCAGCCTTATCTCACTTTCAATTTCACTTCTTGGAATTCTATTATATCTATATAGGAAACATAATTTAGGAATCCTATTCTTATCTTTTTGATGGCTAAAGTGTTAACACATTTCAGTATGTGTTTTGGGTGAAGGAAACAGCAGGTAGGTAACTTTTAAAACCAATTCCTTAATTTGATTAATTATTACCTGCTGACAATATAAGAACTATAGAACAGCTTTTTTGAGATTCGGTGGGGGGGGGGTTGGGTGTTTTTGTTTTTTTTTGAGACAGAGAGTCTCACACTGTTGCCTAGGCTAGAATGCCATGGCATCATGATAGTCACTACAGCCTCAAGCTCCTGGGCTCAAGTGAGGAGCCCAGCTTCCTGAGTAGCTGGGGCTACAGGCATACACCACCACACCTCACCTGGCTAATTATTATATTTTTTATAGAGAGGGGGTCTCCCTCTCCCTCTTGTATACTCAGCCTCCCAGAATGCCAGTATTACAGGTGTGGGGCACTGTGCCTGGCCAGAACAGCTTTCTAACACTTTAAATAGAGTTAGACAGGGACTGAGAGTAACTTGTGTATATAGTGCTTCCATTCTGCCTCCTGTTTTGAATTAGCAGTTTCAACCATGAGAAGCACTAGTTATATGAGTTTTATAGACTCTAGCATAAAGTTTTAAGAAAAAGACTCCTGGGCAATGCCTGTGGCTTAGTCGGTAGGGTGCTGGCCCCATATACCAAGGATGGCGGGTACAAGCCTGGCTCCAGAGAAACTGCAACAAAAAAATAGCCAGGCGTTGTGGTGGACGCCTATAGTCCCAGCTACTCGGGAGGCTGAGGCCAGAGAATCACCTGAGCCCGGGAGTTGGAGGTTTCTGTGAGCTATGACGTCACAGCACTCCACCAAGGGCGATAAAGTGAGATTCTGTCTCTACAAAAAAATAAAGAAAGAAGACCTCCTATAACATTTCTCTTGTTCCCAAATTAACAAAATATATCTGAGAACAAATGACAATTGCCAAACATCATGGTAAAATTATTTTTATCTTTTTTTTTTTTTAGAGACAGAGTCTCACTTTGTCTCCCTTGGTAAAGTGCCGGGGTGTCACAGCTCACAGCAACCTCCAGCTCTTGGGCTTAGGCAATTCACTTGCCTCAGCCTTCTGAGTAGCTGGGACTACAGGTGTCTGCCACAACGCCTGGCTATGTTTTTGTTGCAGTTTGGCTGGGGCCAGGTTCGAACTGGCCACCCTTGGTATATGGAGTTGGCACCCTACTCACTGAACCACAGGTGCCGCCCAATTATTTTCATCTTTATTGCCGTCACTCTTAAATTTTACAAATGGCTGGGCCATTTTTTCCAGAAGTACTCACCATTATTGTAATTTGACATTGATAGTTCTGTATGAGATTATGGGTAATGTGCAGCATAACTACTTAGCTAATAATAACAATAATGTGGCCAGGCGCGGTGGCTCACGCCTATAACCCTAGGACTCTTGTGAGGCCGAGGTGGGTGTATTGCTTGAGCTCACAAGTTCAAGACTAGCCTGAGCAAAAGTGAAACCCTGTCTCTACTAAAAATAGAGAAACTGAGACAAGAGGATCACTTGAGCCTGAGTTGGAGGTTGCTGTGAGCTATGACACCACAGCACTCTATCCAAGGTGACAGCTTGAGACTCTGTCTCAAAAAAGAAAAATAATAATAATGTGTGTGTTGCACCTTACAGACACAAGCTGGTGAAGGCAGAGTGTATAAGTGCCTCTTTAACCATAAATTTGAAGAATCCATGAGTGAAAAGGTAGGTATTACTTGGAAACTAAGTAGTATTTTATTCATTTCTTTAAAGTTTTCTCAAATCCTCTCAAATAAATTTCTTATAATTTTATACCAAAATGTAAATGACTGATAAAGTTGACCCTTTTCAGAGGTGAGATATGAATTTTTTTTTTTTTTATCAGAATACTTTTTATTTTTTATTTTTTATTTTTTTGTGTTTTTTTTCGCCGGGGCTGGGTTTGAACCTGCCACCTCTGGCATATGGGACCGGCACCCTACTCCTTGAGCCACAGGTGCCGCCCCGTGAGATATGAATTTAAGCAGAGAATAAAGCATACTTGGTTTCAACCAAAAAAATGAAGCTCTACTTGCACTATTTAGACAGTGAGAAGCCAACTGGTGGTCTATTCAAGGGGAACAAATTACAGAATTTTATAGAAAGTCACACAGAGTCCAGCCTAAATACACAGGAAATTTAGGCTAACCAAAGCAATGTGCTTCGTTAGTAATTATCTATTTAATTTTTCAGCAACTGTCTCATTAAGCATTCTTATTACTTTTAGTCCTCTGTCCGTGAATGAATGCAAGAATCTTTTATGGCTGTGAAGTAATTCATTTTGCTATCTTATCATTTACTTTCCTGTGCAGGCTGAAGAAATGTTTCTCATTTTGGTTTTCTTATATCATGCAGTAATTTTATTTTAAAAGTATAGAATGTTTTCTCCAAAATGTTTTCTTAGTCACCAGGAAATTTATGTTAGGGATATTGTGGAAGAGGAAAAGAATACTTTGTCTCCAAAGTTAATAGTATTGGGATCTACCAAATATTTATGTGTTTAGGACAGCTGCTATTGTAACAACCATTTACAACTTGCTACAGAATCCCTGGGTTCACCATCTATTTACCTCCTAACTCTTGCCATACTAGTTTAGCATGCTTGGTCAAAATTTCATCAACCCTAAAGATAGACATTTTGGTAATGACCACAGTTGTTGGCATGTACTTGACTGTCAGTCTCTGGGCTCATCTTAGGGATGGGGCATGTGTCAGAAGGTAAGCCACATACAGCCCTACAGCTGTCTTGCTGTGCTCCTTCCCCAGTGTCGAGAAGCACTAACAACCCGCCAAAAGCTGATTGCCCAGGATTATAAAGTCAGTTATTCATTGGCCAAATCCTGTAAGAGTGACTTGAAGAAATACCGGTGCAATGTGGAAAATCTTCCTCGGTCCCGGGAAGCCAGACTGTCCTACCTTCTAATGTGCCTGGAGTCAGCTGTGCACAGAGGTAGAGTTCATTTCTTCTTATCCTTTTTATTCCTTTTTTAGATTCACATTCTAAAGCTTCTTATACTTATAAATGTTAATTTCTTCCTATATTTGCTTTTTTTTTTTAGACAGTCTTACTCTGTGCCCGCAGTAAAGTAACCATAGCACCACAGCGTGCTGTGGTGTCACAGCTTACAGCAATCTCAAACTCTTGGGCTCCAGCAATCCTCTTGCCTCAGCCTCCTGAGTAACTGAGACTACAGGTGCCCACCACAACACCCTGCTAGTTTTTCTATTTTTAGTAGAGAAGGAATCTGAATTTTACTTTAGGCTGGTCTTGAATTCTTGAGTTCAAGCAATCCATCCGCCTTGTCCTCCTAGAGTGCTAAGATTATAGGCATGAGCCATCAAGTCCGGCCCTATTTGCTTTTTTGAGGTTTTCGTGGGGTTTTTTTTGAGATAGCATTTTATTCTGTTACCCATGCTGCAGTGCAGTGACATGATATAGCTCACTGCACCCTGAACTCCTGTGCTCAGGCAGTCCTCCAAGTAACTGAAACTACAGGTGTGTATTACCACTCGTGGCTAATTTTTTTTTTCTCGTAGAGATGCAGGTCTCACGATGTTGTCCAGGCTATACTCTAACTTGAGGTCTCATGTGATCCTCCTGCCTTGGCGTCATAAAATGCTGGGATTACAGGCATGAGCTACATACCCAGCCTTCCTTTCTTTCTTTTTTTCTTTTCTCTTCTTTTCTTTTCTTTTTTTTTGAGACAGATTTTCACTTTGTCACCCTTGGTGGAGTACCATGGCATGATAGCTCATAGCAGCCTCAAACTCTGGGGTCGAATTGATCCTTTTACCTCAGCCTCCTAAGTAGCTGGGACTATAGGCTCCCACCACTATTTTTTAGCTATTTTTAGAGTCAGGGTCTTGCTCTTGCTCAATCTGATCTCCAGCTCCTGAGCTCAAGCAATCCATGTGCTTCAGCCTCCCAGAATACTAGGATTGTAGGTATGAGCCACCACGCCCAGCCATAGCAGCCAGCCTTTCCTTTTTTTTTTTTTTTTTTGTAGAGACAGAGTCTCACTTTATGGCCCTTGGTAGAGTAGCGTGGCCTCCCATAGCTCACAGCAACCTCCAACTCCTGGGCTTAAGCGATTCTCTTGCCTCAGCCTCCCGTGTAGCTGGGACTACAGGTGCCCGCCACAACGCCCGGCTATTTTTTGGTTGCAGTTTGGCCAGTGCCAGGTTTGAACCCGCCACCCTCGGTATATGGGGCCGGCGCCTTACCGACTGAGCCAGAGGTGCCGCCCCACAGCCAGCCTTTCTAATTTTTTTTTTTTTTTTTAGACAGACTCTTACTACATCCCCCTCGGTAGAGTGCTATGGTATCACAGCTCACAGCAACCTCCAACTCCTGGGCTTAAGCAATTGTCTTACCTCAGCCTCCCAAGTAGCTGGGACTACAAGGCACCCACCACAATACCCAGCTATTTTTTCTTGCAGTTGTCATTGTTGTGTTTTAGCTGGACTGGGCTAGGTTTGAACTTGCCAGCCTCAGTGTATGTGGCTGGCACCATAACCACTGGGCCTGCCTTTCTAATTTTTAAAATGCATAATATGCTGCATTTTGGGGAGAGTTGGGTTAGGGTAATTTAGCACATGGGTCAGCAAGACTTGGCTTCAAATTATGGCTCTAAACTGTCAAGATGACCATTTTTTATGTTGTTTTATTTTGTTTTAATCTCTTTTATATTTACTCCAATATAATATTTACTCTACTATACTCCATTGACATTTATAGCTGAAAGAAGTGGAGGGGGGAGGGCTTGTAATGAATATTTGAAGTATAGTCTTTTCCACAGCTTTAATCCCAGGTGTCCTTCAACTTTTTAAACAGGGGGCCAGTTCACTGTCCCTCAGACTGTTGGAGGGCCGGACTATAGTTTAAAAAAAAAAAAAAACTGTGAACAAATTCCTATCACACGGCACATATCTTATTTTGAAGTAAAAAAACAAAATGGGAACAAATACAATCACACCGCCTCATGTGGCCCGTGGGCCGCAGTTTGAGGATCCCTGATGTAGACCAATATGGATTGTTGTTTGGCTTTGATTTTTACCACAATATAGTTATCTTATTAATAAGACTTCGTGAGCAAAGCATTTGCATTATTAGCTCAGTAGTATAAATTCTGAATGATGCAGAACACTGACAGGATAAATTCAAGTTTTTGAAGTCTAAGCTAATTTTATGCTGTTAAAACTTTTGTTAAATTCTGAAGTTTTCAGTCTAATATTAGCATGACTAGTAATATTTATTCCAGACAGAAGCATGTTTTTAATATGTGGTGTCTTCTTATCTTAATGATCACCCTCCATCATGTTATGACTTATATCCTAATTTAGGGCGACAAGTGAGCAGTGAGTGCCAGGGGGAGATGTTAGATTACCGACGCATGTTGATGGAAGACTTTTCTTTGAGCCCTGAGATTATCCTAAGCTGTCGAGGGGAGATTGAACATCATTGTTCTGGATTACATCGCAAAGGGCGAACGCTGCACTGTCTCATGAAAGTAGTTCGAGGGGAGAAGGGGAACCTTGGAGCAAATTGCCAGCAGGCGGTAAGGAAAAATTTTCTGTTGCCATTTTGAATGTCACGTTTTATCAGCTGAAGAGACTTTTCTTGATGCTGTCCCAACTTCTTTTATCTGAATCCTTTGTGATATCATATTGGACATTAGGTACTAAGGACCAGAGACAGAATACTGTTTCTTTAGGTATAACTTAGTATGAATGTAGAATTTACCGCAGGGTTTAAGTGGAGCTCATAATAAAAAGAACTATTTACTTAAAAAGATAGAATGCATCATTTGCTGGAGTTCTTAAAACAAACAAACAAAAAAAAGGGTAACTTACTAGGTTGAATTTTCTAAACTTAGAATCAAGACAAACCAGATTCTGATACATTAAGAAGTGTCTTCAAGACCAGAAGAGAATTTGCCTAATAGGTTTGATTGAGTTGAAGTTGAAAAAGAGTTGAAATTTTTTTCTAAGAGTTTTTATTACTGTTGTGCAGCATGTCAGGAATTCTTGGCCTGAAGGATCAAGAGAGCATGTCATTTTCAAAATCACACCATCTTTTCTTTAAAAAAAAAAGTGCCATGGCATCACACAGCTCATAGCAACCTCCAACTCCTGGGCCTAGACGATTCTCTTAGGTCAGCTTCCTGAGTAGCTGAGACTACAGGCGCCCACCACAATGCCCGGCTATTTTTTTGTTGCAGTTTGGCCAGGGCTGGGTTTGAACCCGCCACTCTCAGTATATGGGGCTGGTGCCCTACCCACTTAAAGCCACAGGCACTGCCCAGCACATCATCTTTTCTTATTAGACTAGGGCAACTATGCATAGAAGGATCTTTCTTTCTCTACTCCTAAACTTTATAGTCAGTTCTGTAAAGGAAGTTGGAAAAAATTAACATATTTCACTTGTGAAGATAAAGTTCTTAGTTCAGTGCCCGTAGCACAGTGGTTACGATGCCGGCCATATACACAGAGGCAGGTTCGAACCCAGCCGAGGCCAGTTAAACAATAGTGGCAACTGCAACAAAAAAATAGCCAGGGGTTATGGCGGGTGCATGTAGTCCCAGCTACTTGGGAGGCTGAGGCAAGAGAATCAGTTAAGCCCAAGAGTTTGCTGTGAGCTATAGTGCCATGGCACTCTACTGAGGACAACATAGTGAGACTGTCTCAAAAAAAATTAAGAAAAGGTTCGTTCTTGATACAGCAGATTTTGATACCTTTCTATGGTTGACCTTTAATTTTCCCCATTCTCTGCTTGGTGGTGCTTTGATTGTGAACTCTCAACAAGTAATGAACTCTAAAACAGAGATAATTATATTGTTGAGTACATATTTTCCCAAATGCAGCATAATCATGAACTATTAAATTAAGTTATGGCCAGATGACTCTGTGCCTGGCTGGCTTCTTTAGTCAGCTCTCTGGTGCCTTTCCTCAGGTTTCTTTTCCTAAGTGTGTCGAGGGTTAGAATAGATATGTAATCATGTGGCAATTCACATTCTTAGTGCAGTAGAACCTCCATAGTTGCCCACTCCTTAAATTGACCTAATTTTCATAGACTAGACATGCACCATATGTAGGTATCTGTACAGCAGGGCCAGTTCCTTATGTTGGCCACCTCTGTATTTTGACCATTTTGTGAGTCTCTTAAGTAGACAAATTACAGAGGATCTACTATATTTCTTTCCTACACTCAAAGACTCAGTGATCTCTTGAGTCTTTAGCCTATCCGGCTCTAATAGGGCATTTTCTCCTTTTAATAGCTACAGCCTAGTACATTTGTTGTGGCTTCTCAAAGTTTGCCTTTCAGTTATGGATATTTAAGTGACACAGTTTCCACAAAGACTTCCAGACTGCCATGGTGCTTCTAAATTCTCTCAGGAAAAAAAATGTAAATATTTTGGTCTTTATCACAAACATTGTAAGTGAAATTTGTAATCATTGGACAGTAGTCTTTCTACCAGCTAACCATAGCATTTTGTAGTTTTTCCAAATTGCCACCAAAAATTGTGATATAACTTGCGTCCCAGAATATTGGAAATCTTTCATATTTCTCTCTTCTTGATCATTATCTTCTTTAATTTAGGATAATAGAAATGTTTTTCTTGGGCGGCAATTGTGGCTCAGTGAGTAGAGCGCCGACCCCATATACTGAGGGTGATGGGTTCAAACCTGGCCAAACTGCAACAAAAAAATAGCTGGGTGTTTTGGTGGGCACCTGTAGTCCCAGCTACTCAGGAGGCTGAGGGAAGAGAATCGCCTAAGCCCAGAAGCTGGAGGTTGCTGTGAGCTGTGATGCTACAGCACTCTACCGAGGGTGACAAAATGAAACTCTGTCTCAAAAAAAAAGAAATGTTTTTCTTTTCTTCATGTCCTTTTGATTTGTGCTCACTGATAAATATGTGGTTGAGGCCAGTGCCTTCATGTAAGCACCTGTGGACAGATGTGAGGATCAGAGAAGGCTCTAACAGAGGACAGATTAGTGACGTGAAAAGGGCACCAATTCTTCAATTTGGAAAAAAGGAGCCCAAACCAGTAAGGATTGTGGTTTTCTGATTTGCTTTGTTGTTTAAGAACCCTAACCCAAATACCATTTGCTACTCATCTGTGATAATAATGACCTTTCACATCTGTGAAATCCCTTGCAGTTTACCCAGTGTTCTCCCGTATATGATTTTTTTTT